>NC_137324.1:160686477-161886477 GCF_965287045.1 Carcharhinus amblyrhynchos
AGTGTGGCAACTAGGGGATTTTCACAATAATTTCATCGCAGTTTTAATATAAGCCAACTTAAGACACTAATAAAAATAAAAAAAAGTACAAACATGATAAAAAGTGGGCATTGAGTTATTCCACGGCTCGGAATTATAAGTTTATTTATTCATTAGTCACAAGTAGGCTTACATTCTGCAAGTTACTGTGAAAATCCCCTACATTATGTAAAACTCATTCTTTCGGTAATGCAGACCCTCTTAACTCCACAGTAATACTGCAGGTGGGCGGGCATGCTTGACAAGGACACGATAATTACATTATTTTAAAAATTCACAAAATAATAAACTAAAGAAGAGGGGGAAAAGAATGATTTCTCACTTTCAAAAGAGTGCTTCTTATTTGTCAAAAAAATGCCAAGCCCAGCACGACAAAAAGAAAAACACATCTGGGACGACAGAGTTGCAGTTGACAGGGGAGAGAGAACGTAGACGAAGATAATAGGGAAAAGATAAAAACAAAAAAAAAATTGACTGATACAGCTGACAGCAGAGATGGACAAGACAGCTCTACGACAGCCAAAGAAGAGGCTTTTATGTTTAATTTTAAAATGACTTTTAAATGAATGATTTTATTGATTTTTGTTTTCCAAGAGATTTTAAGCATAACTTACCATCAGGACACTGCATATTTATTTGAACCAAGTTCCTAATAATATGCAATTAAAGGTTAATCTAAGGACAGCTGTTTAACAGGACGTCAGCTGGATAATTTACGGTAATTTATTAATAAATTCTCGGTAATTTCTAGCTATTATCTGGCTTATTTAAGTAACTGGATGATAATTAATTAGGCTAAATAAGCACCCCTTCGGAAAGTGGATCAGAGAGGAGAAGATCACAATTATAGTCATTTGGAAGTAAATCTTCAGCACAATCCAATGCCCCCATCACTGTGGCAACAGTTACATTTGTAACTAAATTGAAATGGTGAAAGATCTCTTGCTATTTGGGGCAAACGCTTGGAACGAGATGAATTGGAAGGGGAGTTGTCACCTTATAAGAAGCTGTTTGGGCCAACATGCTACTGACAGCAGTGTGTGAGATGGAAATTGTCCAAGGATGTCCAGCTGAGATAGAAAATGGCTTCCAACATGGCAGCTTCACAAATAGTTCATGAATGAAGGGGGTGTGCCGTACCACCCTCCGCTGCTACCTCCCGCACTCTGCCTTTCAACTGTGAATCTGAGGAGATCGACAGGGCTGCCTAACCCAGAATGGAAGCAGAAATGCACCAAGCTGTAAGTAAAAGTAGGCAGCCAGGATGAAGAATCAGACCCAGAGGTATTATAGGGTCATAAAGTGGAACACTACCACCTCGCCCGCCATGGAATCGGAGCAGACGAGAGTCCGACAACGGAAATCTCCGTCGGCCTCGGGCTGGAATTTCCGGTCTCGCCCAAGTGAGGCCGTAAAATCCTGTCCAGAGAGTCATACAATGCAGAAAAGGCCATTTGGCCCATCAGGTCTGCACCAACAATATCTACGACGAAAGGCAAGCTAATCCCATTTTCCTGCACTTGTCCCATGTCCTTGAATGTTATGACATTTCAAGTGCTCATCCAAATATTTTAAACGTTGAAAGGTTTCCGGCCAACACTACCTTCCTTGGCAGTACATTCTCAGATTCTCTCTGAGTGGACTTCTTCTCTCAAATCACCTCTGAATCTTCTGTCCCTCACCCTAAAGCTATGCCCTTTGTGATTGACCCCTCAATCAAGGGCAACAGCTGCTCCCTACTCACCCTCTCCATATCCATCATAATCTTAGACATCTCAATCATGTCACCCTCTTCAGCCTTTTCTGTTCCAGAGAAAACAATCCAAGCCTATATAGTCTCTCCTTATAGCTTGAATGCTCCACCCCAGGCAACATCCTGGTGAATCTCCTCTGTACCTCCTCTGATGCTGTCCCATCCTTCCTATAGTGGGCTAAGCAAACTGCAGTTTGAGGTGTCACATCCAGTACAGCCTCTTGGAACAAAAGTTGCTGCCAACTGGACCTGGTAATGGTGCTCTACTTATTTCCGTCAAAACCTGCACTGCACCAATTTATTTGCCTTTACATCCTCTGAGGGATCTCCCAGAGACAGCTGCAGTATCTCACTGTTGGCAGCCCAGAAATGCATACTTCAACTTTATCTGTGATGCCTCCAGTCAGAATGAGCAGATGTTTGACTTTGTGGTTCTATTTACATTCTCAGAACTGCACAGGCATTACAACTAAGACATCCCCAAATCACCCAGGAGCATTCACTGGGGTAAGTATTGACAGCTCCTTTACAATTATCCTCAACACCAGTGCCTCACAAAGCCGTATCCTCAGCCCCTGTACTCCTTATAGAGAAGCCCAAAGAGCAGGATAGACTTTCAAATGTCCAAAGAGTTCATGACATCTCCAACAGTCCACAAAGTAATCTAAGTATTGCAAACTTACGCCTCCGTATAAGGAGCTAAGATGGCAGGTATGAGTATCCTGCACTTATTGGTATATTTCCCAGACAAGACTTCAAATTTCTCAATTGCCATTGTGTTCTTTCATTGCCGACAAGTTCCAGGAAGCTGGGGGGATGCCCAGACACCCAAGGTTAATGTGCAAAACCAATGTTAATACCATTCTAACTGAGCAGCCAACATAAGTCAATTGACAACCCATCTGTCCTGAAGAGGCTACATGCAGGCAGGAATGCTGGCTTCCTGATACACTTTCATCTTTTCCATGATTTACCCTAATCCTGGCCGCTCATCCATCTTAAAATTCAGGGAAAAGCACACATCACACGGTTGAGGAAAATATGCTAATGTTGTCGTGGGTGTTTCTCTATTCTCCTTACATTCAGATAGGAACAGGTTGAGAATTGAATAAGCAGTACTCAAATCCCTTCAGCTGACAGAGTGTTGGATCTAGGGAAACAAATCCACTCCACTGCTAAGCTTTTTGAGGGAAGGCTTGGGTCTCTGAGTAAATTAAAATTTAATGAAGAGTACAACTCGCATATTGAAATAGAAAGGAGAACAGTTTGATGAACAAAAGTTTCAATGAATCTCGATGCAAATAATAAAGGAAAATAATGATGAGATTCATGGAGTTGCAATTAATTTCAGTGACATGTGTAATGAATGAGCAAATTTCTCTGCATGGTATGTGAATGCCTGGGTTAAAATACTTCAATGTAACTGAATGATTAAACATTAAAATAACGCGGAGTGATTTAAACAGTAATATCAGCAAAAAAAAATTTGAGGATTCAACATCATATTTAAGGGCTGGTTAATAATTATATTTGATAACTAATTATTAACAAATATTAATTGTGAACAATATGTTTGATGTTTTTCACAAGCTGATAAGTTCTGCACAATTACATTTTTTCTTTATATAATGTACTGGTTCAGATTTTGCTACCAAAATTGTTGCAAAACTGCACTTGGTGAAAGCTTCAGCAATATTAGGTGAGAGGTGGGTGTGAAGTTAAGTGTCTCAGATATCCAAAAGCTGCTGTCTGAGATAAGTCATTTCATTGTTAGTTTGCTGGAAACAACATCTAACTATTTCCCTCAATACAGAAGTGCACTGAATGGTGTGAAGTTATTGTATTTCCATTGTGGATATGAACTGAACTCACCACAAAAGGTTAAATCATATCATTTCAAATCGAAGCACCATTTTAATAATGGCCATGATTTCCAGTTGTGTTGCTCCCAGCACAAAGAACAAAGAACAAAGAAAATTACAGCACAGGAACAGGCCCTTTGGCCCTCCAAGCCTGCATCAACCGTGATGCCCGTCTTAACTAAAACCTCTTATCCCTCCGGGGACCATATCCCTCTATTCTCATTCGATTCATGTACTTATCAAGACAACCCTTAAAAGTCACTACTATATCTGCTTCCACTATCTCTCCCTGCAACGAGTTCCAGGCATCCACTCCTCTCTGTGTAAAAAATCTGCCTCGTACATCTCCTTTAAACCTTGCCCCTCACACCTTAAACTTATGCCCTTTAGTAATTGACTCTTCCACCCTGGGAAAAAGCTTCTGACGATCCACCCAGCCATGCCTCTCATAATCTTGTAGGCTTCTATCAGGTCACCCCTCAACCTCCGTCGCTCCAGTAAGAACAAACCAAGTTTCTCCAACTTCTCATAGTTAATGCCCTCCATACCAGGCAACCTCCTGGTAAATCTTTTCTGTACCCTCTCCAAAGCCTCCACATCCTTCTGGTAGTGTGGCGACCAGAATTGAACACTATATTCCAGTGCGGTTCTATAAATCTAAGATTCTATAAATAAGGTTCTATAAATCTACAACATGACTTGATAATTTTTAATCTCAGTACCCTGGCTGGTGAAGGCAAGCATGCCATATGCCTTCTTGACTACCTTCTCCACCTATATTGCCACTTCTAATGACCTGAGTGCCTGTTCACCCAGATCCCTTTGCCTATCAGTATTCACAAGGGTTCTGCCATGGACTGTATATTTCCTATCTGTAATAGACCTACCAAAATACATTACCTCACATTTGTAATGCTCGAATGCAGAAAGCATTCGAGCATTACGGGACTGGAGAATCGTGGGTCAGTGCCTGTGCCAAACCTCGTTGGTATCTTCTCACCCACTGCACCTGGACCTGGGCATTTTTTGAGTTTTACAGGCATGCCAGCCCCAAAATCGGGGCGGGCGAGGCTCGCAGAACAGCATTCTCTGTTGGCTTCGGGTGGGATCTTACAAGCTTCGGGTGGGCGAGCCGGTAAAAGTCTGGCAGCAGAATCTGCTTAAGGCCAGATCTTCTCTACTTCCAGCATTTTCCAAACCTTGGGCATAGCGAGAACAGGTGAGAATCACTGCAGTTGTCCACAAATGGAGACTAGGCACTATGGCCTTACGGGGGGCGGGGGGTGGATTCGGGAGGGTGTTCAGAGGCCATTGAAGCCCTTGAGTGGTCAGGGACAAGGTTGAGTAATGCCTATTAGGCAGTGCCAGCCAGCAATGCCCATGTCCTGTAAATTAATAGATAAGAAAAAAGATATTGCATATTTTACAAATTGTATTTTTTTCATTTCTCAATTCTCTTTGTTTTCCTTTCATTTAATCATTGTTCTTTCCCTATCTTTATTTCCTTTTCTGTATCTGATTTGACACTGAAATATGCTTTTCCTCCTCAGTGCCTGCATGTTTAATTGTGCAGGCCTTCTATTTGATTGGTTAAGGCCGCAGCAGTTGCTTGCCCCAGGCCTCCGCTGCCCCGTTGCACTCTCCGCAACATCACAACAACTTTGTGGGTATAAATCTTGGAAACCTAAATTCCCAAGGAGATGTCTCACTGTGGACAGCTGTCAGCTGATGCCCTGCTACAGCAAAATGTAGTCCATTAAATTGGAAATTGATGAATGGCTGCCTGTTATTTGGAAACCAAAAAACTATTTTTTATCATTTGGAAACCTAGCCAGGTTGGGAGTGAGAAAAACCTACTGGACAGATAGCCAATGCTTAGTCAGATCATTTCTATGCCAAGTAGCAATGACTTTCAAGACAAATACAAATGAAAGCCTTATTGGTTACAGCTATTAGCTGCAGTCATCAAACATTCTGAAAAATTCAGTCTGCTGTACAATTATTTAGTATTAGACCCAATGCAAACTTGAAAGTAATGTATCTAAATATGTGTGTATTTTTAATCATTTAGCTCAGAATCAAATGATAAATGTCTTGATTTTCAGAATTCTCTTATGTACAGTAATATATTTTAAAAGGTGATCATTTAATACAATCTATGCTCAGGTCTAAGTTTATTTATCCATGTCGCAAGTAGACTTGCATTAACACTCCAATGAAGTTACTGTGAAAATCCCCTAGTCGCCACACTCTGGCATCTGTTCAGGTGCACTGAAGGAGAATTTAGTACCTAGCCAGCACATCTTTCAGACTTTGGAAGGAAACCCATGCAGACATGATGAGTATGTGCAGACTCTGCACAGACAGTGGCCCAAGTTGGGAATTGAACCTGCGTCCCTGGCGCTGTGAGGGAGCAGTGTGCCACCGAGCCGTCCCAGAGTAAAAGAACTTTCTAGTCAGAGTAAAAAAAATCCTGTTTGCTTCAGGAGCGAGTGACAATTATAAATTGCCCCCTTAATGAACAAGGCTGCTGGTCATTTCTGGGCATATAATTTTATTGATTAATATTTTCATTTATAAGGCCCATGTTTTAATTGTAGAAACTGTAAATATTAAATGTGTTTTGCCATATCAACAGTTGGAACACAAATGAAATCTTCATGAATGGCACAATGTTTTTGAGACATAGACAAAGCTTGTACTTATTTGACAGCGGTGTAATTTCCTGCCGAATTGTTTGCCGTGGCAATGAGTGATCTGTCTGCTCTAGGCTAACTCCAAAATGAGTCAAAAAAATAATAGAACAAAATTGACTGAAAGGTAAAAAGCAGACAAGAAGGAATTGATAAATTTATGAGGAAAAGTCAGAACTATTTTTGGTGCTTCATTTGCTTACTCATTGCTTTCCAAATCCCTTTTTATTGACAATTCCAAATTCTCAGTCTAGACATTCAATCATATGGCAGCCATTTGTTAATACTCCCCACTTGCCTGGATGGGTGCAGCTCCAACAACACTCAAAAAGCTTGACGCCATCCAGGACAAAGCAGCCAGCTTGATTGGCACCACATTCACAAACAACTAGTCTCTCCACTACTGACGTTCAGTAGCAACAATGTGTACTATCTACAAGATGCACTGTAGCAATTCACCAAAGATCCTTAGACAGCACCTTCCAAACCCATGACAACTTCCATCTGGAAGGACAAGGGCAGCAGATACATGGGAACACCACCACTTGCAAGTTCCCCTCCATCCTGACTTGGAAATGTATCGCCATTTCTTCACAGTTCCTCGGTCAAAATCCTGGAATTTCCTCCTTAACAGCATTGTGGGTCAGCCCACAGCATGTAGACTGCAGCAATTCAAGAAGGCAGCTCACCTTCACTTTCTCAAGGGATGAGCAATAAATGCTGGCCAGCCAGCGATACCCATGTCACACAAATGACCAAAAGTAGGTGGAAGAGAGAATGTCCGGGGTGAGTGGGATCCTTGATTATGCTGGCTGCTTTTTCAGGGCAGCAGGAAGTTTAGACAGGAGACTATTTGTGTGATGGACTGGGCTTTGTTCATGGCACTTTGTAGACAAAACATGCTGTTCATAAAGAAGGAAAGAAGAGGGTACAGAATGTAGTGTTACAGTCACAGCTAAGGTGTAGAAAAAGATCAACTTAGTGCATGGTAGGTCCATTCAGAAGTCTGATGACAGCAGAGAAGAAGCTGTTCTCGAATCATCTGGTATGTGATCTCAGACTTTTGTATCTTTTTCCCGATGGAAGAAGGTGAAAAGGAGTATGCCATTGGTACGCGAGGTCCTTGAAACTTGCTGGCTAGTTTTCCTGAGGCAGTGGAAAACGTGGGCAGAGTCAATGGATGGGGGGCTGTCTTGAGTAATGGGACTGGGCTACGTTCACACCGTTTGTAGTTACTTGTGATCTTGGGCAGAGCAGGAGCCATGGCAAGCCGTGGTACAATCAGAAAAGATACTCCCTATGGCGCGTCTGCCAAAGTTGTCCCATGTTGCTGAGCATTTTAAATACAGGGAAAAATTTAATAAGTCTATTTCCATAAACAAG
This sequence comes from Carcharhinus amblyrhynchos, assembly GCF_965287045.1. Lineage (NCBI taxonomy): Eukaryota > Metazoa > Chordata > Chondrichthyes > Carcharhiniformes > Carcharhinidae > Carcharhinus > Carcharhinus amblyrhynchos. Next base: position 160,694,208 of record NC_137324.1, read on the forward strand.
TGCATCAATTCCTGTAGATTCAGCAAATTTGTTTGTAAGCATTTTAAAAGATTTCTTTAAATCTTGCTGCATAAATGTAACTCTACTTATATCACTGCACATTGCAGTATTGTCCATCCCTTGAAGGAGATAGGAATCTTAATTAGTGTTAATATTGATATCAGAATCTGTCTACAACCAATGCTGAACTTGGAAAGTGCCCAGAGTCAGGGATACAATGAAAATGCTGAGCAATCATACTTTCAGAACAACTGAAAATTCAATCTCACTGCTCATGGTTTCTTTGCCTTGCCTCTTCTTTAGAGTTTCCTCTCCTCTGCATTTTTGTGCAGAAAGGAAACTGTCTGGGAAAATGAACATAGAATATAGAACATTACAGCGCAGTACAGGCCCTTCAGCCCTCGATGTTGCATCGACCTGTGAAACCAATATAAAGCCCATCTAACCTACACCATTCCAATATCATCCATTTGTTTATCCAATGACTATTTAAATACCCTTAATGTTGGCGAGTTCACTACTATTGCAGGCAGGGCATTCCACGCTCTTACTACTCTCTGAGTAAAGAACCTACTTCTGACATCTGTCCTATATCTATCACCCTTCAATTTAAAGCTATGTCCCCTCGTGCTAGCCATCTCCATTCGAGGAAAAAGGCTCACACTGTCTGCCCTATCTAATCTCTGATCATCTTATTTGCCTCTATTAAGTCACCTCTTAAACTTATTCTCTCTGACGAAAACAGCCTCAAGTCCCTCTGCCTTTCCTCATAAGACCTTCCTGCCATACCAGGCAACATCCTGGTAAATCTCCTCTGCACCCTTTCCAAGGCTTTCTTCCTATAATGCAGCGACCAGAACTGTATGCAATACTCCAAGTACGGCCGCACCAGAGTTTTGTGTAGCTGCAACATGACCTCATGGCTCCGAAACTCAATCCCTCTACCAATAATAGCTAACACACTGTACATCTTCTTAACAACTCTATCAACCTGGGTGCCAACTTTCAGGGATCTATGCACATGGACACCGAGATCTCTCTGCTCAACCACAGTACCAAGTAACTTACCATTAGCCCAGTACTCTATATCCCTGTTAGTCCTTCCAAAGTGAACTACCTCTCACTTTTCTGCATTAAACTTCATTTGCCGCCTTTCAGCCCAGCTCTGCAGCTTATCTATGTCTGTCTGTAACGTGCAACATCCTTCCACACTGTCCACAACTCCACCGACATTAGTATCATCCGCAAATTTACTAACCCACCCTCCTATGCCCTCATCCAGGTCATTTATAAAAATGACAAACAGCAGTGGCCCCAAAATAGATCCTTGCGGTACACCACTAGTAATTGAACTCCAGGATGAACATTTCTCATCAACCACCACCCTCTGTCTTCTTACAGCTAGCCAATTTCTGATCCAAACCGCTAAATTACCCTCAATCCGTATCTTCTGCAGTAGCCTACTGTGGTGAACCTTATCAAACGCTTTACTGAAATCCATATACACTTCATCAACTGCTTTACCCTCATCCATCTCTTTGATCACCTTCTCAAAGAACTAACTAATGCTGACAGAGTCCCAAATCCAGAATTTCCAATCCTGAACACAGCCTTCACCATTTTCTCAGGAGATTTGTTGGGAGGTGTGATGAGGGAATGGGGGAGGTTCTAAAATAGCACATCTGTATAAATCAACGACTGCCTCCAAACATGAATGCTTTTTGGTGAATTAGGTATCTGAAACCAGAAAAGTATAGATTAGACAACGTCTGAACCTTGAGGCTTCATTTGGATAGCCACAATATACTCATAGAGAGATAAGGTGCACCTTTGGAAATGGTCCAAGGACATCTTTGGGACAGGTCAGCTGCCCTTGTGGAGAGGTCAGTGCCCTTTAGGATTGTTAAAAATAGGCACAATCATACATAAAAAGTACATAAAATTATTACAACTATCAAAGCTATCAAAGAACTGTCAAAGCTGTCAAAGAACTGTCAAAACTCATTGGAACTGCCAAAGCTGTCAAGAGATTTAATTGTGCCCAGCTTCATTTCTTTAAAAAGTATGGATTTTTTTTTAAAAGTGCTTGATTTTTCACTCTGTCCATTGACTTTAATTTTATCACTGTAGGATTTTGCTGTATGACTACTTTTACAAGCTGACATTGTCACAATATTAAGCTTGTGAAGTGAGCAGTTTTATTGGCAGTTTCAAATCGTTATGGAATGTAAATATTTGTTTTCATTGAAGGGATTTCAATGTATTGTTTTTTTTATCGGTTTTGTTTTCAAAATTTTGACAAAATCTATAGCCACATAACTTTTGGAAATAGTGATCATGATAAAATAGAATTGTCCATTAAGTTTGAAAATGATATAATTAATTATAAAACTGGGGCCTTAAGTCAAAATAAAGAAACTATGAAGATATAAAGGGCACATTTTGGCAAGGATTGGGAAAATGTACTAAAGAAATTAATGGTAGACAGACAATGGTTGGTATTGAAAGAAGTATTATATGATCTCCAATAAATATTCATTACTTGATAACCCCAACAGGGAAGGTGAATCAGCTGCAGCTAACAAAATAAGTTAATTTTTTCATGAAGTCAAAGGAACTAGATGATAAAATTGCCAGAAAAATGGTAAGCCTGAAGATTGGGGGTATGTAAGTTTATTCACATAACATTTATTCTTATAGCATTTAATCATGAATATTTACTCACATAACATTCAGGGATGTGAAATGGATTAATGCATTTTGAAATTGATACGAAGAATTACTGTGTGAGATTTTTGACAGCTTTATGAGAAGGGGCAATGTCTTCCAAAGAAAGTGCGAATGGCTGTTTTGTATGTTTTTGTTCCCAACTCAAGGTTAAAGGTTTCCGATGGTTCAGTGCACCTCTGAGAAGATGTGAACCATGGCTACGACCAAATCAGGCCCAGTCCATCAAAATAGTCAGGTGGTTTCAAATGCTAAGCCCCGAAAGAAAGCCGGAATGAGTGGGAAGGCTGTCTGTGAGCTGGCCTTTTGTTAACCAATGAAAATTGTCTGAAACAGGAATGGGGGAGGAAATCTGAGAACTGGATCTCGCCTGCCACTTTTAAAAGCCTCCTTATTCAGTCCAACCCCACGGAAGATCCGGGCCAAACTTCATTAAGGTTTCTAACTTTGCATCAAAGCAAAACACAGCTTTAAAGTATTTTTGGATGTTAGTTTCAGCCCTATTAATGACCCTGGAGCCTAAACATTCCATGGCTTGGAAAATATGACCTCCTTCACAGATCAACGGCTTTTATTTGTGGTAAAGATTTTTCTTGGGTCTGGCAAGACATACTTTTGTACAACCAGCTAAAAGACAAAATACTTTGCAGTTTACTTGAGCTGTAAGTAGCAGGTTGATTAACTTTAAAAAATTTCAACCACAAGTTTCACTTGAAGTTCCATTACAGTACCAGTCAAGAATATTACAGCTTCTGACAGTAGTTTTGAAGTCAGACCATGCTGTGGGCAGAAGCTCTTTGAGACAATTGGCCTTTCAGTTCTATCACTAACCTCCACGCCCTCTTCACAGAATGACAATGTCATTTGTACCTGTGAGAAGAAGCAGATGAACGAGGGATATTTCTAAATGTCAGGCATGTCGGGCATCATCTGAAGAAGAAGGCATCCACCCACTGTTAACGCTGTTACTCAAGCTATTACAACTAAAGACGTCAGCTGGATATCATACAGGCTATATTCAATACAGAGGGAGTGGCTGAACTGTATGGCTTTCTACAGGAAGACTAGTGAATACATTCCAGGTCAAGTTTGATGCTGCTAAGGACAGTCACGCTGATGACTCGCATGAACCTTATATGCTTTGAGGCAGTAGGAACATCAGTCAGTCTGTAAAACATTGCAACATAAGATGAATAGCTGATGCCTTGTTCTCAAAATCACCAATTATATCAGGTTTTACAAGAAACCAGGGAGAAACAAGCCTGAACCTGATTTTTTTTCTTCATTCGTGAGACATGGGCATTGTTGGCTGGGTCAACATTTATTGCCCATCCCTAGATGCCCAGGGGCAATTGAGAGTCAACCACATTGCTGTGGCTATGAAGTCACATGTAGACCAGATCAGGTAGAGACAGCAGATTTCCTTTCCAAGCGAACATGAAGTGGCTTTTTCCAACAATTGACAATGGTTTCCTGGTCATCAATAGATTCTTAATTCTGATTTTTAAAAATTGAATTCAAATTCCACTATCTGCTGTGGTGGGATTCGAACTCGGGTCCCCAGAACATGAGCTGAGTTTCTGAATTAATAGCCTAGCCATAGCACCACGAGACCATTCCTTCAAATGGGGCAAAGGAGGGGATATTTCCAAAATATGGAATGCATCTACAAAATGCCTATTGCTCAGCATCAACTGCTGAACATGGGATGAAGAGTCCACAATGCTTGGATTTGCCTCCCTGCCCAAGTTGAATTTCATGTACAGAGTTCCCAGAAGCAAATATGTATTAATTCCGAGGAAAACGGAGTTAGTAGAAGACTGTCAGCATTCAGCTTCTTTTCACTCTGAAATCAAAATGATTTCATTCAGCATCAGCACTTCCGTGAAAAAATGTCATTAAGCGCTTCCAAATGTTTATATTGAGTTGAGCAAACATCCGACTCATTTGAAAACTTACTTCATTACTGTTGTTCTGCAGATGTTGTTGTGCTATGTTAGTTTTCTCTGAGCCACTTTTATTTTGAATTTGCAAATACAAACATTTCCATTCTCTAATTCCATCAAAATATTTGCATATAAATGAGAGATTATGCTATGTTGGAAATAGAGTGGTGTAGTTGTGTTGCACCAAATGGCAGGATACTTCTACATGCTTCTAATGCCATGAAATGGTCAGCAAATAAAATCATCCAGCCCCAGTTATGCAGTTGTCATTTATTTGTAAGACGTGGGTGTCGCTGGCTGGCCAACATTTATTGCCCATTCCTGACTGTCCTTGGAGGGCAGTTGAGAGTCAACCATATTGCTGTGTGCCTCTGGAGTCACATATAGACCAGATCATGTAAGGAACGCAGATTTCTTTCCCAAAAGTGAACCAGATCGTTTTTTTCTTGACAATCAACATTGGTTTCATGGTCACCAGCAAATCCTTAATTCCAGATATTCTTTACTGAATTCAAATTCCACCACCTGCCATGGTGGGATTCGAACGCAGGTCCCCAGAACATTAGCTGACTTTCTGGATTAATGGGCTAATGACAATCCCACCATGCCATTGCCTCCCCCTAAATCAAGGCATGGATGCAAATATGCTCATTGGCCTCTAGCTACCCATGAACTAGATTAAAGAACATTATTATAATGTATTATAAAAGTCCTTCAATTGTTACAGGACCCATTTATGAAATTAGTTTCCCACAGCATCTCCTGTGCCACATAACAATGTCATTCAACAGTTTATGGCTTGTATTTCCTGGCCCCCTGGCATCAGGTTGGGGGTGGTGGAGGTGAATATCTCTTTTTAAATGGCCTTAGTACCCCTGTGAGGCAGTCCAACTTTGTCTTCTGTTGCAAAATGTCACTCTCAAAATTCTTTCCGGAGTCTTCAATTGTATATCTTTCTGTTCTAATGCAATTTATTAATTCAGAAACAGAAAATGCTGGAGAAAATCGTCAGATCTGACAGTATCTGTGGAGAGAGAATAGAATCAACATTTCCAGTCTGGATGACTCACTCAGGCCCTCTCCCCATATCTCCACATACTATCCTGCTAATCCCCCTGACACTGAGGGTCAATTTAACATGGCCAATCCACCTAATCTGCACAGACATGGGAAGACTGGACCAACTCCACACAGACAGTGACCTGAGGCCGGAATTGAACCCAGTCCCTGGTGCTGTGAAGCACTATGCTAACCTCTGTATCATCGTGCCACTCATATTGCTGAGCTCAATGTTGAATGTGGAATGTTGCAAGCTATCGAATTGAAAGGTGAATTTCTGCTCCTTCACCTTACCTTGAGATTTATCCTGAGAGCGCACGAGGCTAAGGACTGAGCAGAAGGGTTTCATAAATCTACATTTGCACTGGAATCTCCTGGCCATCCAGCAGGGTTTTCCCATCCCGCTGTACTGAACGGAGATTTGGCTGGTCACTAAAATCTTGGTCTTTGCTGCAGCGGGAGCATGGTGCAAATGGGTGGCAAGATTGAGTCCTTGGTGTCTCCAATGTAGAGCAGATTACATTGTGAGCAACAGACACAGTGTACTAAACTGAAACACATGCCTGTCAGTCACTGTCTCACATGAAAGGAGGGATGGAGCATTGGTCAGTGAGGAAAGAGAAAATGAAATTTCTTTTGCCTCCTCTCCCCTTATTGTTCAAGACCCTAAACACTCCTTCCAAGTGACATAATGATTTAGCTGCATTGTGTTCCATTGCTGTATTTGCCACTCACAATGCTGTCTCCTTTGGGGGCAGCACGATGACACAGTGGTTGGCACTGCTGCCAAGGATCTGGGTTCGATTCCCAGCTTGGGTCACTGTCTGTATGGAATTTGCACATTCTCCCCGTGTCTGCGTGGGTTTCCTCTGGGTGCTCCGTTTTCCTCCTGCAGTCCAAAGGTGTGCACGTTTGATGGATTGGCCATGCTAAATTGCCCCTTAGTGTCAGGGGGACTAGCTAGGGTAAACGCATGAAGTTAATGGGGATAGGGCCTGAGTAGGTTTATGGTCAGTGCAGATTTGATAGGCCAAATGGCCTCCTTCTGCACTGTAGGATTCTTTGATTCGATGATACATTAAAAGAGCAAATGCAGATTGGGTGACTGCTTTGTCAGATACTTCCATTCAATCCATAAGCATGACCTTGAGTTTCTGCCATTTCAATTCTCCACCTTTCACACTATCTTCTCAGCCGACAGAAATCTCTCGAGGGCAAGCTCAAAGAACAGCACATGGATGGCAATAAATCCCATGCTAACTCTGTTTCTTTCTCCACAGATGCTGTCTAACCTGTTAAATATTCCCAGATTTTATCTGTATTTATTTCACATTAGCAACATTAAGGAACTTGTTGCTTCTGTACTAGGTTCTGATACTTGCTTCACTGCTTTCCTTCTGTTTCGTGTATAACCCCAATATTTTCTATGGAGGCAATCTTACCATTGTGTCCTGCTGTCTGATAGGTGAGCTGTAAGATTGGCTTCGCACCCGATTTCTTGCTTCTCACGATCTTAAGAGCACTGGGATGTCCGGTGTGAACAGCCTCTTACCCAGAAAGGGTATGAAGCAGAATATATCATTTAGATATATGTGAAAGGTCATTTAAATTACCTTTTTAAATGGCGGTGGCACAGTAGCACAGTGATTAGCACAGCTGTTTCACTGCTCCAGGGACCTGGGTTCGAATCTCGGCTTGGGTCACTGTCTGTGTGGAGTTTGCACATTCTCCTCGTGTCTGCATGGGTTTCCTTCGGGTACTCCAGTTTCCTCCCACAGTCCAAAGATGTGCAGGTTAGGTTGATTGGCCATGCTAAAAAATTGCCCCTTATTGTCTTGAGATGCGTAGGTTAGAGGGATTAGTGGGCAAATATGTAGGGGTATGGGGGTAGGGCCTGGATGGGATTGTGATTGGTGCAGACTAGATGGGCCAAATAGCCCCTTTCTGTACTGTAGGGTTTCTATGAAACTTCTATGAATTAATAGAGCTAGTGAGCCCAGGACACTATCGTTTGAGCTCACTTGCCTCTGTGGCCTTGCCAGGGAAGGTTCACTCTGGCAAGGATCAGGTATGGTGTCCCATCAATGGGTGTAAAACAGTTTGAGAGTTTTTTATTGCGCAGAATGTCATAAGATTCGACTGATGGCCTCGCTGAGAAACGGATTTGAAACTCTCCTGTTATCATACTCGTTCCTGACTTGGAATTCTTTTGGTAAGGTCAGCCCCCCCCTCTATGTTTCCACTTGCAATGCATAGATACTACAAAACAAAAGAATGTAGTAATTCCTCTGCAATTTGATGTCGGAAACTGTAATCTCATTCATCGAGACAAATCTTAAACCAGGGTGTCACACTGATGACATGAAAACATCATTAGTTCATTGTTTAAATGACTTCAGACAGTAATGATATAATTTCTACCTGTGGGTCTGCATATGGGCTGTAGGTCAAAAGCATTAAACTGATCCCAGAATGGTTTGGAATTCACAATGTCCATCAGAAGTGTCAGAGATCACAATGCCAAATGCAGTAATGGATTCTCATCTAAGATTAAAACTGAGGAATACAGTGAGGGCAGAGTAGAGGGTGTTTTGCTTTCCATCCAACCAGGCTAAAACTGACCTGCCTTTTAAAGTTTATGTATAAAGTTTTAGAAGCTTACTTATTTATTTGTCACAAGTAAGGCTTACATTAACACTGCATTGAAGTTACTGTGAAATTCCCCTAGTCACCACAGTCCAGCACCTGTTCGGCGCAATGCACCTAACCCGCACTTATTTCAAAATGTGGGAGGAAACTGGAGCACCCGGAGGAAACCCTCGCAGACACAAGGAGAATGCGCAAACTCCACACAGACAGAGACCTAAACCAGGAACCGAACCCAGGTCCCTGGCGCTATGAGGCAGCACTGTGCTACTGTACCACTCCCAAATTCTCAATGCAATGGCTGGGAATCAAAAATGGGTCAACTGCTTGGAAGGGAGCCAGGCTCATCACCATATTACCATCGCCTCTAGTCCAGTCTGACGAGCATCTGGGCGTTCAATGTTTTCATATTACCAATACCTCACAATGTTGAACACACAAAATTCAGTAAAAATCTAATAAAAGCATCGCTGGGTGCAGAAATACTGGTGTCATAGGCCTGAAATACTTAAGATAACAAAATGCAGGAACGAACAATCAACCATTTCCAATGAACTCCACAGAAGCTTAATGCAATTAAATCTATCTGGAAATTAGATGTAAGCCATTTCCAATTGCTTCAATCAAATTATCTGGAGTATACTTTGGCTCTGCATTGCAATAAAAATGTCCTTGTTGAACTAAAGGTGTTTATAATTGTAGACTTCTTTAACTTAAAAGTTGAACTTCAAACAAATGTACATTATTTTGTATTTTGTTTTGCATTTCCCCTTTTGAACTGAATGTGCAAAATAAATATGAAAGCGAATGACTAAATTAGCTTTTCTTTTCTCCCTCCCAAGGTTTTTTTTCTCCCAGTATATTCACATTTATTTCATAACAGGAGGCAAATCCATAATATTGAGTGTCCTGCACAATAATTCCAAAGCAAATTCAGACCTAGTATCGAGAGGGAGAGGCGAGACTGTTAAGCGGGATGCAACACAGACAGTCAGGTGTAATATTGTTACATTTTTCTGTGTCTGCGAGGGTGGCCCTCCTGAGTTTATCGAAGCTGACGGGAAACAATATTATTTGCACAGCCAGTTCCTCAGTGATAAATCTTACGCCCGCAGAATTTCATGCCTGAGTCGCATACTCCTTTGAACAGCAGGACTCTTGACATTAGTTGGGAAGATCCAGAAACTTGTCTCGGATCCTTCCACACAGTCGTGCTGTTCAATTTTGGTGCGCAGTTGGTGGCTTGCTACTCATCAGTTTGTGTGACTTCTTTTCGCTTTGGTCAATCTCCTACTTTTAGAAGCTTGAATGGCTTTCATTCTTTCAGCCAGGAAGACAGCAGACGTAACTTAATAAATGTCTTTTTCACTTTCTAACATTTTGAGCTGCACTTTTTAAATTGCGGAGATTGTGGGAAACAGTAGATTTTTAAAACGCGAACTTTTGCGAACAAGTGTAATGTTCAGTGATGGGTTGACATGTCAAAATACAGAAAGAGATTTAATTTTAAAAACTTTGGGAATCAACGCCAGTGTGATGAGACAAGCTTGTGTCTGCTTCGCATGGAGAAAAGTGACTGAAAGTGACAGCACATTTGTGTGACAGTGTAACATCACTACCGTCAAACCACAATGATTTTGATCATACTGTTATCATTACTGGATTGTTGTCGATTTGGTCCCTTCAGGCAAAAAAATTGTCTTCCCTGCCAGAAGCTGAGATTAATTTTTGGGCGATTAGCTATCATTCTGTCAAAATGGCATGGCGTAACTTGGAGTTGATTTTAGCTTCCCTGTTAACAAAGCCTCTCGGTAAGGTCTGTATGTCTAACCTTCATTAATGTTGATATTTTGTCTGACACTGCTTGTTCACAAGCCTACCACTGGCTAAGAAAACTTGCCTGTTTTAGACAGAATGTTACTCTTATTATGAAAATTGGGGTCCTTTCACGTACCTCATACCCTAAATGCCATTTTAGAACAGAACTGGTTGCTGCCCACCAAATTCAGTGGTGATATATTGTTGTGGTTCAGTTCAGGAACTCCAAAGTATTTTCCAGAGCTCATCCAGATCATAAGTTTTGCATCTTGAATTTGGCTAAGATAGGTAGTTTCACTCCTGGTCGAATTCAAATGACCCACTAAGGAGCTTTTATCAAACAAAGTTTATTTAAGAATGTAGTTAACATGTATTGTAAGAAAATTAGCGAGAACTTTTATCAATTACAAACAAAAACAAAACAACCATAATAATGTATAACCCATAACAAATATATCTAAGGTATTCCAATCAAACCAATCCCATGAGCAAAACCCTTTAAACCAAAGTTCAACACAGCAGACTCTAATGCTCACATGAAACTGGGATTTGGTCCTTTGGTTGAAGTATTGAAAACTTTCAGTCTTGTGAGTTCTAGCAGTCCTGTTGACACATCCAGAATGGTTTGAAGTCAGAACAGCTTCCCAGAACCCCAGGTAGACTCTGGTAAAGCCACCATGTGGGTATGCCGGCGTTGGACTGGCGTAAACACAGTAAAAAGTCTGACAACACCAGGTTTTAGTCCAACCTATTTATTTGATAATATTCTCACTAGCTTTCGAGGGGACAGCCTCTTCGTCAGGTGAATGGAGAGTTCTGGCCTCAGACAGAGCATATAAAGCACAGACAGTTTAGAGATTACTGATTAAAATGCGAATCCTTACACCTAACCTGCTGTTCAAGACCTGAAGTGGCTGATAATGTGAGTGGTAGGAGCACTGATCACAGTTTAAAGAGATGTGTATTGTCTCCAGACAGTACAGTAAGGTTTTGGTAACTGGGTTTGCAAAACCTCACTTACTGTACTGTCTGGAGACAATACACATCTCTTTAAACTGTGATCAGTGCTCCTACCACTCACATTATCAGCCACTTCAGGTCTTGAACAGCAGGTTAGGTGTAAGGATTCGCATTTTAATCAGTAATCTCTAAACTGTCTGTGCTTTATATGCTCTGTCTGAGGCCAGAACTCTCCATTCACCTGACGAAGAGGCTGTCCCCTCGAAAGCTAGTGAGAATATTATCAAATAAATAGGTTGGACTAAAGCCACCAACAGCAGATTTTCTACTCCAGGAAGGCAAGACTTTGTTTTCAGATAACTAACTGAATTTCCAAATGAAACAGGGAGAAAGGACAACACTTCTTTTCAGCTTGATGCTCCTTGAAAAGATTAACCTGCAGCTTAGAACTAAAAATTAAACAGCCCCTATCATCTGACCTGCCAACCAGTTTTCTCTTAACTTTGCAGGGTCATAAAACTAACCTCAGAAAGTAGCTGAGGCCCTCATTTAAGCCACTTAAGGAGCAATGAAAGGACATCTGGTACACCGTTGAGCAACAATGACATCAGCTAAGGCTGTGAGCTGCAGAGAGCATGATTTTTTTATTTTAAATCTCTTAAAGGTACGCTAATGTCACTATATATTCATATATAGCTGAAAAGTCCCCAGACAAGTAAGTGATAAATGCATTATGAGGGCTTGGGGGAGCAAGAATGCTTTTGCTAGCCTCACAACAATAATATAAAGCATTATCACCCCATGCTTCCCTACCTCTGTGATTCTGACCTCCCCACTTTGGACTTCTCTCATTGGCTGGGCTGTCCAACATAGCAAACCTTTGAATCAATGACTTAAATCTGGGCCCCAAAATGACTGTAGACCACTTACTGACTTGTCAGCTGACATTGTAGTCTTCAATTGTTCCATGTTTGATTATGTGAGTCTGTTTAACCATTGACGCTCACTGTGCTCGGATGGTTAAGCCAAGCTGTAGACACGGAGAATAGTAAACAAAGCTGTAGAAGGTTATGACATTTTAAAGCATTGTATACAACACATGAATAAAACCTGTCACATACATAGCTGTCAGTGTCATCTCTACATAGATCTGAGATAGAAAGTATGCAACAGGCCTGATCCTAAAATGCACCCCTTTATGTTCGAATCACAAGAAGCACGCATAGATAATAATTTATTCAGCCCACAAAGTCTTGTATCCTATTCAACTGTATTCCTCACACAAAACATTTCATTTCCCAAGAGAATTATTTGCATGATGCTCCACTAAACTGTTCAACCCTTGCTGGTTGATTTGTATGGATCACATTTTCAGACTTGCAAAAGCTCAGGGTCTTTTCATTTAGTAACATCCTGTATCAAAAACGGTGGATGAACCCAAGATGTCAGTTCCATGTTTGCTTTTGAAAGTGCTCATTACGTTGACTGTGAGAACAAATTTACTGTTGCAAAACTGACACTAACTGGCAGCTGCAGATAGTTGAAAGGTAGGAACAGGAGTCTTGCCATCCAGAAATGTGGTGCCAATTGAGTTTTGCAGACTTAATATTTGCAAATAACTTTCTGGAGCATTTACAAGCGAAGGCGCAGGAAGAAAATGGACAACTTTGCTGAATATCGCTGTCAAGAAATTTTGCTTTCCCTGGACCCTGTTGTCCAAGAGTCTGAAGAAGTGTCAGTTATACCAACTGGCCTTTATCAAGCAGCTGGAATGGAAAAAAAATAATCACAAAGCGTTTCACAGAAGCCCAGCCCCACATTATGTTGCATCAAGTCAAAAGAAAAATATGTTCAGAGAAACATCTTTGACCACAAGACATTCAAGCAGTAGTCTGTGTATAATGTCCTCAAGGCCCTGTGAGTAAAGAAGATGGTGGATTCTGTCACATAGTTCACTGAGCAGACTGTCAGAGACATTTGGCATTCTGCACCCTCTCCTTTCCTTCTCTATGAATGGTATTTTTTGTCTATATAGCACACAAGAAACAATACTTTTCACTGTGACAAGAATAAATCAAATCAAATCAAATCATCAGCAGGACTTTCAAACAAGCACTGATACCTAGCATGGTTGGTGGTGAGAAAGGCATTTCCCATCAAACTCTCTATCCAGGCCCGAGGTATCTGCAACACCACATACTGCCCTTGAAGTGGCTGCAGGGAGTGCGTGTTTGTGGGTGTATGTGAGGGAGGGTTGGGGGGAGAGGGTTTTAGGAGGGGCACATACCACTTTGTGGAATGTGCCTTTGCAAAGACGGTCTGGAGAGGGACGTAATGGATTTTTGTCAAGGTTCATCCCGAGCAGCTTTGTGATGCCGGACTCTGTGCTCTACAACTGTTCACTGGGATGCACACTGGGACAAATATCAGCTGATCATCAACTCAGTGAAAGACGCCCTTTGGCCTGCCCGAAACCTGTTGATATTCCAGTGTAAAGAATTGTCCTCATCCGAGTTTCGCAGATTGGCACATTCCAAGGTCCAGGATGATGTGCTGATGGACGCACTCAAGCTTGGGGCAACTGTGCTAAGGACAATAGAGAAAGGTTGCTGTGTAAGGCCTTTCAGGCTGGGTCAACCAAGGCATTGCTAATGGGGTAAAACCCCATAAACTGTGTACTTAATCCTAACTTTAGGTAAATTTATTGAAGAACCTCAGAGTGCAACATAACAGATATATATAGTTTGTAAATAAGTTTACTCTCCATAATCAAAATATTCAAATATATATATAATTTCTCAGTACTGAACGGAAGCACTTCAGTGTACATCTTGATTGCTGGAGAAAATGTGAACATAATTGCACTTTACTGCTCTGATAATTTGAAACATCTTTTGAATTTTCTGGGAATAAAGTATATATTTGCAAAAAACAGATAGTACAAGTGATGACTAAAGGCTGGTCAAAGGGATAGGATATTAATGGGAAAATGTTTGCTCCGTTGTCAGGGAATGTGTGGCGGGGGGGGTCACTATTGCGAGACCAGAAAATCCCACTGGAGGGAACAGCCAGAAAATCATAGAATCCACACAATGCAGAAGGAGGCCACTTGGCCCATCAAATCTGCACCGACAACAATCTCACCCAGACCCCATTTCCATGATCCCATCCATTCACCCTGCCAATCCCGTGATGCTAGGGTCAGATTGGCATGGCCAATCAAACTAACCTGCACATCTTTGGACTGTGGGAGGAAACCGGAACACCCAGAGGAAACCCAAGCAGACACAGGGAGAATGTGCAAAATCCACACAAACACCAGGGTCCCTGACATGTGAGGTAGCAGTGCTAACCACTGTGCCACCGTGTCGCCCTTAGTATTCCTCGAGCTGAGTAACTGAAAGCACGAGCACACAAAAATGGGGTAAAAAGGGGTAAGGGATGCACAAGCGATGAGAGTTGGAGAAGCAAAGAGTTCCCTGAAGGTTGGAGATGGTTGTAGAGATAGGGAGGGGCAAAGCCATGGATAGATATAAACAGATTAAGCGGTGAACCAGGATTAATGCAGCGTCGCAGGCGTAAGAGTGATGAATAAGTAGATTTTACTTGTGAAATTGAATGGAAGCCTTAAAGTTTTGGATGTGTTGAAATTGAGAAAATTGGGAAAATGCAATTTACAATAATCCAATCTTTCCATCTCTTCAATCATGTATAGGCTAATGATATAAACTGGAAAAATAAAACAATGGATGCGAGTTCAAATTCCAACGTGACAATTAGTATTCAATTTTTTTAAGCTACCAGAAATAAGAGTCAGCCATCAGTAAAAAATGAGCAAGAGCCTGTTGATTTGTGGTAGAAATGTAATTGGCTCACAATTATTGTTCAGGGAAAGAAACCTAATGTACTTACCTAATCTCTCCATACACAGAAATATGTTCAATATGTTTCTTCAGGCCAACACCAATGTGATTAACACATAACTGTCATCTTCATTTGGTTGCATCAAACCGTGAAGAAGGCCCTCCAGCACCTTCTCAGGGAAACTAGTGATGGCCAATGAATGCTGGCTAGTTAGATTGATATTCCATGAAGAAATTATGAAAATGTAGGTTTACACACACCAGTTATAGTAGAAATTCCCGATTTCTTTTGTCCAGAAATGTATGGTACACGTCGAGTATATACCCCAACTGGTAGGCAAAGGTGAGGCTGGCCTAAAATTGGGCTTCAGGCCTCAATGATATTAACGTTTAAAGTTTATTTCTTAGTGTCACAAGTAGGCTTACATTAACACTGCAATGAAGTTACTGTGAAAATCCCTGAGCGGCCACACTCTGGCGCTTGTTTGGGTACACTGAAGGAGAATTTAGCATGGCCAATGCACATAACCAGCACGTCTTTTGGACTGTGGGAGGAAACCAGAGCACCCGGAAACACAGACATGGGCAGAACATGCAGACTCCGCACAGACAGTGACCCAAGACAGGGATGTAACTCGGGTCCCTCGCACTGTGAGGCTGCTGTACCACTGTGCCGCTCCAATCCTGTATTTATTTCCTGTATTTCACACATAACAATATTCCTTTTGTCGATGGTAGAGCTCCATCTAAATGAAGTGTATAATGCAAAGGAGTCTTATGGCACAATGGATAGGGTGCTTGCCTCTGAACTACAAGATCCGGGTTCAAGTCTCGTCCCAGGACATATGACCAAAGCAAGTGCATTCAAAATGTGACTAAACAGATTCAGTAGCAAGTTGTAAATCCTTCCAACACACACTAATATCACATGAAAAGAATGGAAGAGACTCCTGGTCATTCATGTGACGGAAAGAAACTGAAGCGTCTAGTGTCACCATCAAGAGCTCTGGTCTACAATACATATAGGTGTATGTTGCCACAGCAACTCAGGTTCTTTAGGGGAATGGGTCAGAGTGGTGCCAATAGCCTGAGCTTCAATCCCCATTCTGGCTAGTGTGAATTCAGGACCATGGGCTGCCTGTGCTGAAGATCGTTGTTCTATGGTGAAGATCATGATTCTATGGCTTGGGTCTGCCTTGTAGCTGAGAAATGAAGAAGTACAATGCAAAGTAGTTCAGTATCGCTGCAAGAAGTGTTAGGAACAGCTGCTAATTTATTGACATAAGGGCTGTTGCATATTTCAATACATATATGAAAGTAAAAAAGGTTCAAAAGAACTAATTATCCATTAAAAGCAAAATCAGAGAAGAGAAAAAAAAACCTTCCAGGGATAAGAACCTTCAAAGATCGGCTACTCTTCTGAGGAACTTGGTGAACTTTGATCAAATGTCCATGCTTTTTGATGACGCACTTAACTTGATGTGCAGTGCACGCAATCCAGTGTGTTTATATTCCACATTAAAACTTCCAAAATGCTACTAGGTGGAATAAAGGTTTAGGAGCCACAAAAATGTTTCAAGCAAGCAAGCCATTAAATCCTTATGAATAGCTTAATTTTGTTCTGACTTAATGTGTAATCTAAAATTTATAGATTCTGAGTTCTGTTGTGCTGTAGAATTTCAAAGTGACAGCATCCCTTTATTTTCCATTAGTCAAGGCTACAGTTGTTCAATTCCACCCATATGGAGGGCATGTCTTTAAAGAGAGGCTGATACAGAAATTCTCGGTGCTATTTCTTTAATTTGTTACACTGAATAAATTGTCTCCTTTTGCTTTTGTAAGCTCTGCAAAGCCCTCTTATTATCATACCGATTTACAATGCAGTGAACGCTCCAAGTAGCAGGTAGGGTCATAAGAAACACTGCAAACAGTAACAAAATTAAAAATCAGGCATTATGAAGGGCTTTGATAGAGTAGCAGTGACTGGTTCCAGTAGCAGGAGGGTCATTAACCACAGATTTACGATAATTGGCATAAAAGCCAAGAGAGAGATGAGAATTCTTTTGCCCAATGACTTATTATGATCTGAAATGTACTATTTATAGAGTTGTATAAGCAGATTCAATGCTACTTTCAAAGGAAAATTTCATCACCACTGAAAAGGCTACAGGGTAGGAGAAAGGGAGGAAGACTAATTGGTAGCGGCCGAATAGTTACCTTTTGTGCTGTATGATATGATTTTATAAACAGGACAATTGAAGACAACCACTGCATCACGAAAGCAGAATAAAGAGTGTGTTGGGGGTGGGATGCAGTATAGCAGAACACAAAAAATGGGGCAAAGGCCTAACTTGAAGGGCAGAGCAATTTACATGCTAATGTTTCCATGGCGCTATTTATAAGGTTAATCAGATAGTTTTGTACCATATCTGACACTTAAAAGGTTTCCCTGTGCGTGCATTTAATTTCAAGCTAATTTTGAATAGCTGCATTGAGCCTGTCCTCAGAAGAAAGAATGAGTTGATGAATAAATTGGTTAAATTACAAAATGCAATGGAACAAATTATCCGGAAACGTGTGGAGAGTATTTCGGTATTTGAAATCCTGTGACAATTGGATGTAAAGCAACATAAAGATAAATATGTTTGACTACAAGGCACTACGTGACGGACAAAATGATTTCGGCAAGTGTCTCATTCCGATTCTCAACTGAAATTAAATAAATCCCGAAGAACCCTTTTCAGTTCACAGTATTCATTGAATATATTCTTAACCGTTGCAAAATCCTCTCATCAGGCTTTAAATTCCATTTTAAAAGTTACCAGGGAAGAAATCAATCCTTAAAGCAATGGGATTCTGCGAGGAAAAGGTTGGGGGCTTGGGTTTGCTGGTGAGTAGTTGAAAAGGAAATCAGATATCGCGTGTTCTGCATCCAATCAGCATTTATGTGGTGACCTGATGATCTTTAAAGGGACATCCACAAAGTGGAGATGGTGGGTGAGATGGAAAGGGCAAAGTGGGTGGTGGGTGGGATGGCAGCCAGAGCATTTGTCTACTGCAGGTCACTGCCAGCCCTTCAGTTCTCGTCCCCTCCCAGCACTGATTTACCCCTATCAACATGACAGCCAACTGCAATTGTCTCTTTTTGGACAGGCGAGCGTTCTCTCCAGGCCCTGTTGGAATCTACAATTCACCAGCGATATCCTGATGAGGTCTCATTTAGGATGCGAAATGGCAGCCAGCTTTTGACATCCTTCCCGTGTTTCTGGACTGAAAATTGAATTTCAACCCGTTGATTTTATTTTATGATTTGGCAATTATTAATTACACAATAGCCGAACGTACCACTACTGGGTATTGAATATTTTGTGATTTGGTCTCCTGGCCTAATGAAAACCAGGGTGGTCAGTTTCCCTCTACTTACGAGCAGCTTTGGTCAGATCCAGGTAGTTTACTTCAAAGTTACTATATTAAGATATTGGGACAATCTTGGGCTCACGCTCACCATCTGTGCGAATGCTGGCAGGGCAGGCTCATGATCCAAAAGTTGCAGATCTCGCCTGCCTGCGACTTCACCAACTTCACATCCATAATGGGCGTGAAACTGCTTTATATGCATCTCAGTGAATTTTAGTAACATGAATGCACCCCCAGATATTCACCCCCTGCTGTATATTGACACGTTGGGGCGGTTTGCAAATGGTTCACCTAGACATGTATCTGTTGTGTGGGTCCACCGGGGGCGTAATGCTAAGTATAGCACCTGGGGGAGGGGGACATGGCCTGACAATGCCCCTTGGCACTGTCCCTTGGGTCAGGTTGGCATTGCCAGGTTGGCACTTGTCCGCTTGCCAGTGCCAACCTGATAGTGCCCACCTGGCAGTACCCATTTGGCTGTGCCAAGGGGCAGGCCACAGTGGGAGCCTCGGGGGGAAGGTGAGATTCAGTTGTGGCTGAGAGTGGACGGAAAAGCTGAGGACGCCAGCGATAGCCATTGTGGAGGGAAGTAGAGGTGGATGCCAGGTACGAGTGTGGCCGGAAGAGGTGGCTGATGACTAGGGGAAGTGAACTGTAATTTGTGCCGACTCCCAGTCAGGAGTAGGAAGGGGAGAACCTGAGACCTCTGTGATGAGCTGGGGGGAGATTTATCCACGTCCTGGTCAGGGTTTCCTTTAAAGAAGGTATCCCGATCTCTGTGCAGCTAGGTTTTGCCAACGTGTTGAAGCTCTGCCCTCCGGCATGATGGTGTGAAACATGTCCCCGTGTTTTTTTTTTGACAAAGTGTCATAAGATCTGGCCAGTTTTTTCGCTGGAAACGGCACTGCAATTTTTTGGTAACTTCCCAGCACAGGGTGGGATTTTTCATTCCCACCCCCACCCCCCAATGGCATGTTTTATGGCAGCAGAGACAGACTGCTATTGAGTAAAGGTGGGATTTACCCCACCGTTGTCAAAATATCCTTGCCTCTGTTAATAGGGTACCCCACTCAGCTGCTGGGAAACCCATGGTGGTGGTGGTTCACTGTGGTGGGACTGGAAGATCACGCCAACAAGAATGTCTGGAAAACCCCAGCCCATATTCAAATTAGATTGCAAGCTAAGTACACCTCTCTTGTGTACAAATCATTTAATTTGCTCTCCAGAGCATTTATCACGATTGCTGTGCTCAATGTTATATTGTGATACACATCACTATGCCATTGCCATAAGTATTGACCCATTATATAGCATTGATTGTCGGCCTTTCCTTGTGAGAAATCTACTGATATTGGAAACGCATTTCCCACTTTCATCAAATTAGCCCACAAAATAAATGGCATATCTTGCAGAGAACCAACAACATTATAAATGCACCATTATAAATTCTTGTGACACACAATTGGATTAAGCTCAGTCTTTCAGGCATCTTGTTAAATGCACATAGTGGGGTCCATATGGCCACATCCTTCCATTATGAAAAACAAAATAGCAAATGCATCTAATAGTTGCAAATCAATTCCAAACCCACTGTGCATGCTTATAAAATGTACTCAGAATAACAAGAAGCCTACACTGTAGTCTACAACCCAAACTGTTGAAGTATGCAACATCATTAATTAAAATCCAGCTCAACATTTCAACACTTGCCTTGTGATTGAAAGAAGACAGTTAAAATGTCCAAGGTTCACACTTCTGAACAAGATTAGCATGAGTTGGACCACATTCTGAATTCACATGAGCATGTCTGCACCTGAAGTCAAACACCAGCTAACTGATCCTTCATTCACTAATAGTTCCTGCTGTATTTTACTGAGTAAAAAGTCTGACAACACCAGGTTTTAGTCCAACCGATTTATTTGATAATACTCACAAGCTTTCGAGGGGACTGCCTCTTCGTCAGGTGAATGGAGAGTTCTGGCCTCAGACAGAGCATATAAAGCACAGACAGTTTAGAGATTACTGATTAGAATGCGAATCCTTACATCTAACCTGCTGTTCAAGACCTGAAGTGGCCGACAGTGTGAGTGGAAGGAGCACTGATTACAGGTTAAAGAGATGTGTATTGTCTCCAGACAGTACAGTAAGTGAGGTTTTGCAAACCCAGGCAAGTCACGGGGGTTACAGATAGTGCGACATGAACCCAAGATCCCTGTTGAGACCGTCCTCATGTGTGCAGAACTTGGCTATCAGTCTCTGTTTTTTTGGTAACTTCCCAGCACAGGGTGGGATTTTTCATTCCCACCCCCACCCCCCAATGGCATGTTTTATGGCAGCAGAGACAGACTGCTATTGAGTAAAGGTGGGATTTACCCCACCGTTGTCAAAATATCCTTGCCTCTGTTAATAGGGTACCCCACTCAGCTGCTGGGAAACCCATGGTGGTGGTGGTTCACTGTGGTGGGACTGGAAGATGTAAGATGCCATGTATTTTACTGAGAACAGCCTATTAAACCCTAACTGTTTTGGTCGATATTTATTCCACAAGAATTGGGTGGAATTTAATGCTCTCCCTCCATGCGAGTTTGATGACAGAGGGAGCATTTAAACAGGTGGCGACTGGAAGACAGCAGTTTGGTTTTCGCAGCAGTCTTCATCCCCTCCCAATGGCCCCATCTGAATCACTCCCCTTTCTCTGGATCTACGTAACTCAAACTTTAGATAAGTTTTGCCATGGAGTTTCCGGTACATACAGACAATGCTCTGCCTTTGAGAAGTGTATTTTTATCATAGTTCTTTGCAGGTTTTTTTCAACCACTTCCAAGCATTTTATTTTGGCACTGTTTTGTCTGTCGTCAGTGTTCTCTAATTGTTACTGAAGCAATATAATGGACATCTTATTTATTTTTAACCTGGTCTAACGCATTGTATCGGGGTTTTGTGACCCTTTTGGAATTGCCGGACGGAGTATGATTGACAGGTCAGGTGCTGCCTGGAGACAGTTTTATTCCACAGAAAAGCCCATGATTTTCATTTTCATTTAGTTGCTAATTGGAAGCTGGTGGAAACAGGCAACATTTCTCTCTCTCTCTCTCTCTTTCTCTACCTCTCTCCAGATGCATGCTGAAAGTTCCAGGACTGGAACCCTTGGAGTTTTAATCCAAAATTCAAAGGAACAATTCACAGCATGTGTTACAAAAACTGCAAAATCCAGCATCGACTGAGCATACTTGCTTTTTTGTGCCAAGTTTGGAAAGGAGTGTGTGTTTGTGAGATGTTGTTTGACTTGGAACAGCATAGATAACCAGTTGTTAAGGTTTACATTATATCATGGCTGATTCTTATAAAAGGTAAAAGTTGTACTAATTATTTTTATTATATGTTAACTGTGTGCTTAAATAAACTTTGTGTGAGAAAAGCTCCCCACTGGGTCACTTGAATCATACCTGGAGTGAGATGCCTTATGTATGCCAAATTTCAAATGTAAAAACTTAGGGTCTAGCTCATCTTCATAAAATACCTTAGAGTTACTGACCTGGGTCATAAAATAGAACATAGAACATAGAACATAGAACATTACAGCGCAGAACAGGCCCTTCGGCCCACGATGTTGCGCCGACCAGTTACAAAAACAATGACCCACTAGCCTATACCAATCCCTTTTCGTCCATAAACCTATCCAGAGATCTCTTAAACGCCCCCAAACTAGACGCATTTACAACTGCAGCAGGCAGGGCATTCCAATCCCTCACCACCCGCTGGGTAAAGAACCTACCCCTGACATCCGTCCTGTAGCTACCCCCCCTTAATTTAAAGCCATGCCCCCTCGTGCTAGCTTTCTCCATCCGAGGAAAAAGGCTATCACTATCCACCCTATCTAAACCTCTAATCATCTTATATGTTTCAATAAGATCCCCTCTTAGCCGCCTTCTTTCCAACGAAAACAACCCTAAATCCCTCAGTCTCTCCTCATAGGACCTCCCCACCATACCAGGCAACATCCTAGTAAACCTCCTCTGCACCCTCTCCAACGCCTCCACATCCTTCTTGTAATGCGGGGACCAGAACTGCACACAGTACTCCAAGTGCGGCCGCACTAGAGTAGTGTACAGTTGCAACATTACACTGCGACTCCTAAATTCAATCCCCCTACCAATAAACGCCAAGACACCGTACGCCTTCTTAACAACCTTATCTACTTGATTCCCAACTTTCAGGGATCTATATACACACACACCTAGATCCCTCTGTTCATCCACACTATTCAAAGTCCTCCCGTTAGCCCTATACTCGACACATCTGTTGTTCCTACCAAAGTGAATTACCTCACACTTCTCCGCATTAAATTCCATCCGCCACCTCTCGGCCCAGCTCTGCAACCTATCTAAGTCTCCCTGCAGACTATGACACCCTTCCTCACAATCTACCACACCTCCAACTTTGGTGTCATCAGCAAATTTACTAATCCACCCAACTATACCCTCATCCAGATCATTAATAAAAATTACAAACAACAGTGGCCCCAAAACAGATCCCTGAGGCACACCACTCGTAACTGTACTCCATGATGAATATTTACCATCCACCACCACCCTCTGTCTCCTATCTGATAGCCAATTCCTGATCCAACTTCCTAGATTACCCACAATCCCATACATCTGCATTTTCTGCAGAAGCCTACCATGGTGAACCTTATCGAACGCCTTACTAAAATCCATGTATACCACGTCAACTGCCTTGCCCCCATCCACCTCTTTGGTCACCTTCTCAAAAAACTCAATAAGGTTAGTAAGGCACGACCTACCCGCTACAAAACCATGCTGACTATTTCTAATCAATTCATTACACTCCAAATAACTATAAATCCTATCCCTAATAATTTTTTCTAAAACCTTGCCCACAACAGAAGTAAGACTCACCGGTCTATAATTCCCGGCAAAGTCTCTGTTCCCCTTCTTAAACAATGGGACAACATTCGCTATCCTCCAATCCTCCGGGACTACACCAGAGACCAATGACGACCTGAAGATCTGAGCCAGAGGCTCTGCAATCACCTCTCTAGCCTCCCAGAGAATCCTAGGGTAGATCCCATCCGGACCAGGGGACTTATCTATTTTCAGCCCCTCAAGAATTTCCAGCACATCCCCTTTATCAACCGTAATACTGTCTATTTTACACCCCTGCAACCCAATGTCCTCCTCAGCTATATTCATGTCCCCCTGCGTGAACACCGAAGAGAAATATTGGTTCAATACTTCTCCAATCTCCTCCGGTTCCACACACAACTTCCCCCTGCTGTCTGTAACTGGCCCTAATCTTGCCCTGACCAACCTTCTGTTCTTGACATACCTATAGAACGCCTTAGGATTCTCCTTAATCCTATCAGCCAAATTCTTCTCATGTCCTCTTTTAGCCCTTCTCAACTCACTCTTCAACTCCCTCCTAGCCAATCTAAAGCTTTCTAGTGCACTATCTGAGCCCTCCAATCTCATCCGAACATAAGCCTCCTTTTTCTTTTTAACCATCGACTCAACTCTTTTAGTGCACCACGGTTCCCTAGATCTACCAAATCCACCATGCCTGACAGGGACATACCTATCAAGGACTCGCAGTAGCTGCTCCTTGAAAAAACTCCACATTTCAGACGTTCCCAGTCCCTGTAATCCCCTAATCCAATCCATGCTTCCTAATTCACTCCTGATAGCCTCATAATCGCCCTTACCCCAGCTAAAATTGCTGACCCGAGGTTCATGCCTATCTCTTCCCATCACTAAGGTGAACGTAACCGAATTGTGGTCACTATCACCAAAATGCACACCAACTTCCAAGTCTAGCACCTGGTCTGGCTCATTTCCCAGCACCAAATCCAATATAGCCTCACCTCTAGTTGGCCTGTCTACATACTGAGACAAAAAACCTGTCTACATACTGAGACAAATAGCATCCTCAACTTGACAATCTACATTGAACATGTTCTGGCACCAAAGGGTGGGGAATCATATTTCATCCCACATGTGTTTCATAGACCTTCTGCTGTTCTGAATGGGATGGACAGCTTCAAAGGCACACTGATCACACTATGTCACACGTTGGCACCAAGTAGACCTTGAGCACCTGGACATATGAGGTGGGACAGTGGGGGGCAGGGCAGGGCAGGGCAGAGGGGCAGGGCTCAGACAGGTCTTGGGCATTATCAAAAGATGAGCAAGAGCACATAAACATGCGGAATGAGAGGGAATATCGGGTGCAGTGTGAAACATGCTGTGATTTGTTTCTGGTTCACATTTTCATCGTAGACCAATTTGACCCCTGTAATGTTTTATTATTATGAGAAACTGCATCCTGTTTCAATTCAAGGTACACAGTTTTACTCTAAATATGGGTGGCTACCTCATTGAATGACAGGAGCACTTGGTAGAGATTGTTGGTGATATTGGGGTTACTCCAGGTTCCCGTCAATCACCTCAAATAAAAAAGCTTTCTGTTACTTTGAGCAGAATCTCCAAATGCATAAACATCTTCTACGGGGAGACCAGATTCATTAAGTGTCATGCAGGGCTAGGCAGTGTATTTTGTTAACTCCAAAATTTGAGTTGAAGTCCCTGCATTCTGTTGCATAGTCTGAAGCAATGCATTATGACATTGATAATCTCAGCACCGGAATGGAAAATGTGCACAATGCAGAGACAGGACCTCAAGGCTGGTGAATGAGAGGATGGGGGTTATAATGCCTGAATGTTACAAGATCCACAATCAGTGGATTATCACAAATGAAAAAAGAATGTTAGGGCATACTGCTTGGACAATTCAAACAAGTGGCTTGGTGACACAGTGGTTAGCACTGCTGTCTCACAATAAAAAGTCTGACAACACCAGGTTTTAGTCCAACCTATTTATTTGATAATATTCTCACTAGCTTTCGAGGGGACAGCCTCTTCGTCAGGTGAATGGAGAGTTCTGGCCTCAGACAGAGCATATAAAGCACAGACAGTTTAGAGATTACTGATTAAAATGCGAATCCTTACACCTAACCTGCTGTTCAAGACCTGAAGTGGCTGACAATGTGAGTGGTAGGAGCACTGATCACAGTTTAAAGAGATGTGTATTGTCCAACGCCGGCATACCCACATCCTGTCTCACAATGCCAGGGACATGGGTTCAATTCCGGCCCCAGGACACTGTTTGTGTGGAGTTTGTACATTCTCCCTGTGTCTGCATGGGGGTTCCTCTGGATGCTCCAGTTTCCTCCCACATTTCAAAGAAGTGCAGGTTAGGTTTATTGACTGTATTAAATTGACCCTAGTTTCTGGGTTAAGCAAGGTAAGTATGTGGGGTTATGGGAATAGGGCCAGGTTAGGATTGTAGTCAGTGCAGACTTGATGGGCTGAATGGCCTCCTTCTGCACTGTAGGGATTCTATGATTTACTGTCATTGTATAGGCCTTGGATAAGCCAATATGTACAGGTATCTTAGGTACCTGCTCAATCCAGCAGGGCAATTTGGTCGAGGTGGCATGGTTGCACAGTGGTTAGTATTCCTGCCTCACAGCTCCAGGGACCTGGTTCAATTCCAGTCTTGGGTGACTGTCTGTGTGGAGTTTGCACATTCTCCCTGTGTCTATGTGAGTTTACTCTCACAGTCCCAAGATGTGCAGATTAGGTGGATTGTTCATACTAAATTGCCCCCTCATGTCCTAAGATGTATAGGTTAAATGGGATAAGCCGTGGTGAATGTGTGGAGTTACAAAGATAGGGGAGTGGGTCTGGATAAGATACTCATCAGACAGTTGATGCAGACTCGATGGGTGAAATGGCCTCTTCTACACTGTAAGGGTTGTATGAATTTTAAACACAGCCAAAGCAGCCATCTGACTTGACCTGAACAGAGGCATTATTTCAATATTGAAATAAATCTCCTCTATCCATTTCCGGGTTCATATTGAAACTGGTAAAAAGAAATTGAAGCTTGTGTTGTTATTAGCTTCAACTACTTTTTAAGCAGTGTAACCTGCAGTTCTTAAAGGGACTGTGGAAGATCAGGAGAAAAGTCCTTAGGTAACTTACCTTAATGTGGAGCCAGATGGAACGAGAGTGCCTCTCCTGCACTCATATTAAAACTATGCTCGCTACCAGCCTGGGCTCAGTCACTCACCACACCTGAACCCTAATCCCACCACCACTGGACTCAGCTTTGGCTTCCAACCAGCATCTGTGCAAGCCAAAATTGCTGAGGAGCAGCCAGTGAGATGGATCAGATGACATGGCTCCCTGCAGGAGCTTTGGGTGCCTGGAGCTGTGAGGCAGCAGTACTAATCATTGCACCACCACCCCATCCCTAGCAAATTGCCCTACTGAGTTGAGCTAGAACCTAGGATACATGTACAAATTGGTTTAACCAAGGTCTATACAATGACAGTAGAGTATATGTTTTTTTTTGTTTGAACTGTGCTAGCAATATGCCCTAACATTCTTACTATACTTACTATATATCGTGAGGCCCCATGACTGCGTTAGGAGTTCTTCAGGCCGGACATTTGTCAAACTGCACATGGATCATTCTCTTCATATTATCCCTTTATTTACAACACTAACAGCAGTACAGAGTGCCATTGGTCAGCAGTCTACCACTGGGGATGTCAGAGGAACTG
Organism: Carcharhinus amblyrhynchos; assembly: GCF_965287045.1. Taxonomy (NCBI): domain Eukaryota; kingdom Metazoa; phylum Chordata; class Chondrichthyes; order Carcharhiniformes; family Carcharhinidae; genus Carcharhinus; species Carcharhinus amblyrhynchos. The sequence continues at coordinate 160,721,291 of NC_137324.1, forward strand.
ACATTCACTGTTAAGTACAAGGCAAAGTATGCCTGAATGGTCCATCAATTGGATCCCTAGTCAGGGAGTTCATACTCCAATAGGCCAATCGCCATGGCCTGTTTGAAGTCATTACTATACAATATATATCTGTGAACATATCAAGAATGCAACTCCAAATTCCAATTTGTGACAAATTGTCTTACACATTATTTTTGAGGAAGGCCACTTAAGTGATAGTTAAAAAAGTCTTTAGTTGCTAAAATAGGCTGAGAATGCTGTTGTTTTCCTTTCTTGGAAGGTCTGTCTGATATCTTTAAGAATTATGAAAGGAATAGCTTTAGCCGAGTGGTTGGCTTTCTGAATTGGATTAAGGAGATCCTTAATATGAGGATATGAATGTAATTTACATTACAATAGATCTAAGTTAAATTAAAATAAGCACCAGAGAGATGAAATAAGTCACTGGTACATATAGTGTGCAGATTCACTGTAAATATTTTAAAGGGAGCTGTTGAATCCCTGGGCATGGTCAACATAATTGCATCTTGAAAGAGATGGGCTAGAGGTCTCTCCTAGTCATGGCCTCCTGAGCTGTCTACAGAGGTTCGAGAGGATGATCCCAGAGTCTTTTTCTCCCTTAAATTTGCCTAAAACATTTACTTTTTTGTCTTCATGAAGTTAATAATAGGATTTGCATTGATATGGGTCAAAGTTTTCCAGCCATTCCCATTCCACTTCTCTTACAGGCAAAAGACGGAGAATTTGGTTCTCAGCCAAATCTCTGTTCACTGCAGCGGGACCAGAGAATCCCGATGGTGTGAACAGCTGGAAAATTCCACCCATGGTCTTGTTCATGATTTTGTGATATTTCAACATGCTTTATTGTCAATGAAGTGCTTTTTTAAGGGAGTCACTTTTGTAATGTAGGAAAGGCTGCAACCAATTTTCACACAAAAAAGTCCCACAAATGACAATGAAATAAATGACCAGATTTTCTGATGTAAATAATTATTGACGATCAATGTTTGCCTGCAGTGGGCGGGGGGGTGGGGTGGTGGTGGATCTCCACTGTTATCCTTTGGCCAATGTCTTGGGATCTTATACCTGCACCTGAGGTTGTATGAGTGATCAGTTTGGAGATTCAGGGCTGTAAGACCTCCTACCTGGTCTAAAGATTTTTGCTTCTACTCTGGCTAACAATAGCATTCAATTTTGATCTTGCTCCATCAAAGGTGATACACCTTTATGAGACCACTAATTATAATAATGTTGGTTGCTTCAGTTCCCTGTGAGCAGGAGTCCATCTTGGTAGTCATTCTGTCAATAAGCCATCTGAGTGACTGACCAAACCATTCGATCCCCTGTAGCATTATTGTCTCTGCATGTTCTTTCTTTATACTATTTATTGGCTCTTCCTTATTGCCATATAAGGTAATACCTGTATTTAGCCCATTTAATTGGTTTCCAATTATATCACTATCCTTTCCCAATACAAATCAATGGGGTCTATTTTACCATTGCCTCATGTCTGTTTTCAGGTGTGAAAATGTGGTAAAGTCGAGTGAGAGGCCATTATCACGATCTGCACCCACGTCTGCACAAATTCCCACTTTACCGAAACCCGGGAATGGCGGCGATCCACTTTGTGCCCAAAACAGGCGCATGCATTTAAATGGAATTAATGAACTGCCCACCCAACTTTATCAGCACTTCCCCCTTTACCACCACGTTTGCCAATCTGGAACAGCGCCATAATGGACCTGCTAAATAAAAGTCTGAATTGAGTGCCCCAGCTTCTGAAGAGCGCTTTCCGAGCTTCCAATGGCTCTCTGGTTCAGGTCAGTGGTGGGAGATGGGAGGAGGGAGGCGGGTAAGTTGTATCTCAGAGGGGGAGTCCTGGTTTCTCATTAGTTTGTTGGGGGGCAGATGGATTTCTGGTCGGAGGGATAGACGGATCTCTGGTGGGAGGGATAGATGGATTCCTGGTTGGGGACCAGGTGGATCATTGGTAGGGGGAGTAGATGGATCTCTGGTGAGGGGGCAGATGGATCTCTGGTGAGGGGGGCAGCGGGGTCCGCTGCAATGCTGAGGGCGTTTGCTGGGGAGGGGGGCAAAGGGAGTGATCAGTCTGAGTAGTGGGGGGTAAATAAGAGGGACAGTGATGTGTGTGGGTATTGGGGGGGTGGATAAAGGGGACAGTGATGTGTGTGGGTACTGGGGGAATGGGATAAGGAGGACAGTGATGTGTGTGGGTAGTGGGGGGGGTGGATAAGGGGGACAGTGATGTGTGTGGGTAGTGGGGGGGTGGATAAGGGGGACAGTGATGTGTGTGGGTAGCGGGGGGTGGATAAGGGGGACAGTGATGTGTGTGGGTAATGGGGGGGTGGATAAGGGGGACAGTGATGTGTGTGGGTAATGGGGGGGTGGATAAGGGGGACAGTGATGTGTGTGGGTAATGGGGGGGTGGATAAGGGGGACAGTGATGTGTGTGGGTAATGGGGGGGTGGATAAGGGGGACAGTGATGTGTGTGGGTAATGGGGGGGTGGATAAGGGGGACAGTGATGTGTGTGGGTTGTGGGGGGTGGATAAGGGGGACAGTGATGTGTGTGGGTAGTGGGGGGTGGATAAGGGAGACAGTGATGTGTGTGGGTACTGGGGGAATGGGATAAGGAGGACAGTGATGTGTGTGGGTAATGGGGGGGTGGATAAGGGGGACAGTGATGTGTGTGGGTAGTGGGGGGTGGATAAGGGAGACAGTGATGTGTGTGGGTAATGGGGGGGTGGATAAGGGGGACAGTGATGTGTGTGGGTTGTGGGGGGTGGATAAGGGGGACAGTGATGTGTGTGGGTAATGGGGGGGTGGGTAAGGGGGACAGTGATGTGTGTGGGTAATGGGGCGGGTGGATAAGGAAGACAGTGATGTGTGTGGGTTGTGGGGGGGTGGATAAGGGGGACAGTGATGTGTGTGGGTAGTGGGGGGGTGGATAAGGGGGACAGTCATGTGTGTGGGTATTGGGGGGGTGGATAAGGGGGACAGTGATGTGTGTGGGTACTGGGAGGATGGGATAAGGAGGACAGTGATGTGTGTGGGTAATGGGGCAGATGGATAAGGAAGACAGTGATGTGTGTGGGTAGTGGGGGTGTAGATAAGGGGGACAGTGATGTGTGTGTGCAGCATCGCTCCCGTTTTTCGCTCCCAGGCTGCTTTCTCAGCTTTCCACGGCCTGGGAGCGATCTGATCCAGGTGCGCTTTTTCAATTTTTTTTCTAACTGCACATGCACAGTTCAGAGCTCAGACCCTTCTGGCTGCACTAAGCCCCCACAGTGCGAATAGGACTGGAGGTGGCTGAGTGTGTATGGCGGCACCAGAAAGTGGATTTCTAAGTTGGATCTGCATTATGCCCAGATGAAGCACTTAGAATGAAAATGGTAAAACTGGGCCCTATGAGTTCACAGTTATCGCTCCAGATATCTCTGGTCTGTGTTCCCATTGAGCATCATGCTTGAGGTACCATAGTTAACTCAAATCTACTTTGTTACTTCAAACACGGTTATCATTCTCCCAAGCTGGGAGAAGGAGGTATGTTTATTGCCCTTTAATGAGCAAAGGGTGCTCTGCTTTTCTCACAGCCTGAGACAAGCACTTCTGCACATTTTTAAATTTGTTGTGCAGAACTTGCTGATTCTAGCAAGGTTCTGCCTTGGTCAACTTATCCATTGTGCATTCCTCCATGTCGGTACTACACAGGTAAGATGTCTTCAGCCTCAAGATTCTCTTTTCACCTCGATATTCCATGTTACCACCGTGAGACAGACTCTGCACACAAACACACTCCCCAGCGTGGAATCGGAGCGAGCAAGGGGCGGACAATGGAAATGTCAATTTAAATGTTTCGAGTCAGGAAGGACCCTCGAGCTTTGACTTGTGATATGTGGTACCTCTGTAAACGGGATCTAAATGATAAGGTGAAATTCTGTTTTTGTTGGATTGTTCCTTGGATGCTTGTAGTGGATGCTGCATATTACAAGCATGGCACTCTGTGAGGGGAGCCCTACATTGTTATATGATGCGAAATGGAATAAAAATACACAGTTCTGATGACCGAAATAGCCTCCTTCTATATTCTACATCATGGGCCCGATCTTACCATTGCAATGCGCAAGTTTTCGAGCGTGAAAACTTGGTAGAGTCGGGCATGATCCGCACCCAGGTCTGTGCCGATTCCCTCTTAGTCAAGGCCCGAAAATGGCCACGATCGGCACCACGTCTGAAACGAGCGCAACGTCAATTTAAATATATTTGCATGCCTTTAAATTGACTTAATGAGCCGGACACCCAAACTTACCAGCATTTTCCATCACATTCGTCCATCCAAATTCAGCATGAAACAGACATGCTCGGCAAAGGTCTCTTTCGGTGCTCCAGCTTCTAAATAGGTAGGGTCAGAGCGTCCGGCGGCTCTCTGACTCAAATCGGTGATGGTGGTGATGGGGGGCAGTGGGGTGGGGTGGGGTGGGGGGGGGTGGTATGTGGTGGGAGGCAGGCCAGATGTATCTTTGGTGGGGGTGCAAGGAGGAGAAGAGAGGCCAGATCGTTCTCTGGTGGTGGGGGGAGGAGGGATGCCAGATCGTTCCCTGGTGCGGGGGGTGGGGGGGGGGTGCGGGATGAGGCAATGCACCTAACCAGAATGCTTTGGACTGTGGAAGGGAACTGGAGCACCCACAGGAAACCACGCAGACACGGGGAGAATGTGCCGGCTCCACATAGACAATGACCCAAGCCGGGAAGCGAACCTGGGTCCCTGGTGCTGTGAGGCAGCAGTGCTAATCACTGTGCCACTGTGCCACCTTCTCATTATTCTGATACAGTAAATGACAAGAAAATCTGTCTGGAGGTACTTCTGATGAAAAGTGAAGGACTGGCTTCCCTTTTTTTCACCCATTCCACTGCCTGACTGCAGTCGTTCTTTTGTTAACCGCCTGTTTGCCAATTTAGTGAAGGGTTAACCGTTTCAGTGCTGTGACTGTAAAAAAAACACCAGAGACAGCTTTTAACAGAAAAGCTTTTAACAGAAAAAGTTCAATTTATTTAAAACCCAATATGCAAAAAATAATTTTATAAAAGTTCCAACCTTCAAACATATACACATTCAGCGTCCATAAACACATGCAGAAGTGAGTTGTGAAGTGGAAGGTTAGAATAACTTGCTTAAGTATCAAAACATCAGTCGCATATATCCATCCTGCATATTGATGACATGAATGGTTTCATTCTGGGCTCAATGGCCTTTCTGATTTACAGTTATTGATTGATGGATGATTTCTATCCTTTCTTCTGGAGTGGCAGCTGCTGTGTGTGGCCACCATAGCGGTGCAAACTGAGTGCCTGGCGTGCCACGGTCTCTGCCAGTGTGCCAAAGGCAGTGCTGAGAAGATGCGGCTTGAGTGCGGAGCCATGACGGTGGGGAGGGGAGGGGGGTGTCTTTGAGGGGAGTTCTTATGGAGGAGGCTTTGTGTGAGTGGGGTATGATGGGGTGGTCATGCAGAGGTGAATCATGAAGAAGGTTATAATGGGGGGGAGAGGACATGATGGTGGTCAGGCAGGGGAACCCATCAGGAGGGCCCCAATGCCCCAATTCTAGTGACCTGTGTCAGGGAGAGGGAGGGTGGGGCAACATGCCACTGTTGAGGGGGACATCTCGATATCCGTAGAGGATGGGAAGGGGGTCTATCAGTGCCACTGTAAATTTGGGCACCCTTATGAAATGGCACCTGAGCACTCCAAAGCTGGGATCTCTGAAGAAGAGACATCCAGACTCGAAACCTTGGCTGTCTGCTCTCTCCATAGATGCTGTCAGACCTGCTGAGATTTTCCAGCATTTTCTGTTATTGTTGCAATGATTCAGACTTGTTTGACGGGACCTGGAGAAGCCAGAAACAAAGATGAAAATGAGGAATGAGGAGAGTAGATGCATGGGTGACCAATCCATTTTCATTTGTTAAACACAATCGCCAAAAGTAACACAGGCATTTCGTGCACATGAGCAATTTTCTCCAGGCATATCAGAATTTCTGCAGTAAAATACAGTGATACCCTGCCCCTCCCAGAACCAGCACGAAAATCCAAACTCTCCAAAAAAGTGACTTGAGTGTGGAAGGGTTGTAGTATGGAGCACACCCAAGAGACCAACACGGTTCGCTTTGTAATTCTAACTGGAAATCTTTTGGGAAAATTCTGCTCCATATCTTTTCCTTTACACAGCTGTTAAGTATTTTAATCCCATTCATTATTTTATATTGTGATAATTTGGTGCAATATTGAATAACTTCTATTTGTTTTAAGCAACTAGGAAGTGATCATTATAACATGTCTCGATGCCTTCAATAAGACCCAAATTTTCAATATAGCAAATAGACTTTTGAACTGAATGCTTCTCTGCTGCTAGACTAAAAAATAAGCAGCCTGTCTCTCTCCCCTCCTCTTTTCTCATTGCAAAGTGAAGAATCTTCCTGATTACATTGATGTAGTCGGCTAATGTTGAAGCAACGCTTTGATGGTGACTGAATAGGAAAATAGCTAGGTTGCACAGACCACCGAGATTATGATCTCCTTCATATTGTTCAGATGCTTATCCCATCAGTGGTTTCTGGAATTGTTGCTCAGAAGTGATTAGCAAGACAGTGTGATTATATCAGTTGAACAACTGGACAATAAAATGCTTCCACACTGCATCACCGTATTTTACTGCAGAAATTCTGATAGGCCTGGAGAAAATTGCTAATGCGCACAAAATGCTTAAATTACTTTTGGTGATTGTGTATAACAAATGAAAACGGATTGGCACCATGCATCTACTCCCTCATTCCTCATTTCTATCTTTGTTTCTGGCTTCTCCAGGTCCTATCAAACCAGCCTGAGTCATTGCGGCAATAACAGAAAATGCTGGAAAATCTCAGCAGGTCTGACAGCATTTGTGGAGAGAGAATAGAGCCAACATTTTAACTCTGGATGACTCTTCATCAGAGCTGAAGGCAAGGAAAATCAGACGAGGTTTATACTGTGAAGGTGAATGGAGTGGAGGGGGGGTGAGGGGGGCACTGTTTGTGGGGGTTGGGGGGGTGGAATCATTAATAGGAATGACATGGACAAAAAGACAAAGGGATTGTAAATGCTGATGATAGTGAATGCCTACCTTACTGCTCAGGAATGTCTACCCTATACAGGCAACGCATTCCGTTCATAGAGAAGGAAAGGAGAATGTAGTGCTACACATAGCTAGAGTGTAGAGACAGATCAATTTAATATAAGGTAGCCCTTTCAAAAGTCTGATGGCAGCAGGGAAGATAGATGTTAAAAACATATGACGAGCACTAAATAAGAATTATTTATCTGGGTCTGGGTCCTTCCAACCTATCTTAACTTCTTGTGATTCCTTGCATATCACAACATATGCACTCCCTAACGCACTCAAGACTATATGATCTCCTGGGAGATGCAAAAAGCAGATTAGAAAACAGGGACAATTTGTAAAAGCAAAGTTTGAGAAATTCTCCTTAAATTCAACAAAGTGATCAAAACTGGATCATCATACAATCATAGATTTCTTACAGAGCAGAAGGGGACCATTCAGCCCATCAAGTCTGCACTGATTCTTACTCAGACTTACCTCAAAACTCAGCATATTTACCCCACTCCCCTTAACCTATATATTGTGGAACAACAAGGGGCAACTTAGCATGGCCAAGCCAAATAACTACAGTTCTGATAATTCTGTGTAGTACCTACTTTGGATTCTGTCTACACTTTCCATTGCCTCAGAAAAGCAGCAGCATAATCGAGGATTCCGCACACCTTGGAAATACTGTCTTCCACCATCCTCCATCAGAAAAAATATACAGAATTCTGAGAAGATGGACTAACCAATTCAACAGCTTCTTCCCTGCTGCCATCAGACTTGAATGGAACATACTTTAAGCTGATCTTTCTCTTCACCCTACTTGTAACTGCAGTATTATATTCTGCACCCTATCCTTTCCTTCTCCCCTATATAGTCTATGAACAGTGTGTTTTTGTCTGTATAATGCACAGAGAACAATACTTTTGACTGTATCCCAATACATATGACAATAATAAATCAAATCAAGTATGTGTTAGTGTCGATATTCCATTGCAGTGAAGACACCCACTGGTCCACTATATCTTCGTACATACCAAAAGATTTACTAGTCCCGGTAGCACTTGATTGTTTGAGTTATAAGGTGAGGCTGGGTAAACTGGGACTTTTTTCTCTGGAGCGGTGGAGGCTTAGGGATGATCTTATAGAGGTCTATAAAATAATGAGGGGTATAAATCAGCTAAACAGTCAATATCTTTCCCTAAAAGTAGAGGAGTCTAAAACTAGAGGGCATTGGTTTAAGGTGGGAGGGAAGAGATATAAAAGGGTCCAGAGGGGGATTTTTTTTCACACTGAGGGTGGTGAGTATTTGGAACAAGCTGCCAGAGGTTGGTACAATTTTGCCTTTTAAACATCATTTAGACAGTTAGATGGGTAATATTGGTATAGAGGGATGTGGGCCAAATGCAGGCAATTGGGACTGGCATAGTGTTTAAAAAAAAGGGTGGCCTAAACAAGTGGTGCAGAAGGATCTGTTTCCATGCTATAAACCTCTATGACTCTATGACCTCATGATGCTTACTGTCCTTTACATGTCTGTCTGTAATGGCTTTCAGACAGTTTGAAATGAATAGGATTGAAACTCTAAATTTGGGTCTCACAGTCGACATGACTGTGATCGATGGTAGGCTGTGGTACAGGTGTGAGGAAGATGTTAGTGCATATTGAAAAGATTGTTCTTCATCAGTATGCCCAAATCACCTCTCAGTACCACCTTGAAAGATGCCAGGTCACTCCTGAGTACAGCCCTGTGTTGTACATTGTTTGAATTCCAGGTTCTCCAAGGACTTTAATCTCAGGTGTTCAAGTATGGACTTTGTTGCTAGCTACTGCCCTTTACCAACTAGGCATTCATCAAACAAGAATATTGTTGTCACTTCTTTATCAAAATCATTATTTAATTCTCAATTCAATGTTGTTTCATGTGGGTGGTGAAATGTGCTGCTCTCCAGATAGTGTTGATGGTTCAATAAATTCTCCTTCGTGAAGAGAGCTGCTTGTAATTCGGAGTAAATAAGCGCAATCATTGATTTGAGCACACCATAGTTACACACAGTACAATGTGCTTGCGTGCAGTCAGTATGCATCAATATGTTGCCATGAAATGTCGCACAAATCATAGAATGGGAAAAATGATTAATATAATGCACTAGTGCTTTTCTCTCCTCCAATTTTGTACAGCACTAATGCTTTCTAAACTCTCCATCCCAAACAAATCTTTCATTGCTTTATCAAATTGATTGAAGTTACCATCTGGGGACCTAATTCCTGTTGTGTTCTATGTCTTGCTGTTGAGTGCCAGTTTAAACATAAGACAAATAGGAATCAAGGTGCAGAGATTCTCTCTCCCCCCAACTCCCCTACCACTGCGCTCCATTCTGTTATTCATAATTTTGTACATTATATGATTTATTTTACTCCGTGATTGCGACATTTTAGTTAACATTTTCCTGTGGGTGCAGTATTTATTGCTTATGTCTTTTAATTGGTCTCATTCATCGACCATATTTGTCCCACATTACAGCAAAGTTCATACCTGGCTTCTGTACATTTCATTCAATGCACTTTCTTTCAAAACCCCAGCCCTGATCTGTCAGTCATTCAAAACATTAGTAATCCTGTCGCCATGGAATTTTTTTTAGTTTATTCATCAGCGTCACAAGTCAGCTTACATTAACACTGCAATGAAGTTACTGTGAAAATCCTCTAGTTGCCACACTCCAGTGCCTGTTCAGATACACCGCAGGTGAATTTATTATGGCCAATGCATCTACTAACCAGCACTTCTTTCAGACTGTGGGAGGAAACTGGAGCACTCAGAGGAAATCCACACAGACATGGGGAGAATATGCAGACACCACACAGTCACCCAAGCTGAAAATTGAACCCGGGTCCCTGGCGCTGTGAAACAATAAAATTTATAATATTATAAATGAGAATTTATTATAGATAGGATGGCATTCTCCACTTCCACCAACATTGCCCTTGCCTTCATGACTAAACATACAGAATATTTAGGTCACTGTTAATCAATAAGTTAGTTTGAAATAAATGCTGGTATTCAAATATTTTTTTCAACATCGCTGATATTCCACACCTACATTATCAAAACTTACAGTGGTTAATAGTTTGTTTGCTGCTTGAAGAACATAAGGAGATCATTATTACAGCTGTGTCACAACTGGCTGGGATTCCTGTCATATGGTTTCACAGCTTTATTAGTGTTTCATTGACATTTCTCAGTAACATGATGCACGGCACAACACTTCCGATGACTTTCCAAGGCAATATTATACAGCTGGCATGAAAACAGAAAATGCTCTTAACACTTGGCAGGTCAGATCATGTGTGCAGGAAGAAATGGGCCAGCTTTCAGAAATAATTCATCCTTTGTCAGGAGTGGAGCATATTCTGGATAGACAGCATATAAAGATGAAAGGAATGCGAGAAGGAAAATGCAAGCGTACAATAAGGATAATTGAAGGATTTGAAAGAGGTAGATGGAGAGAAAAGAACTTTGTGATGCAAGACAGGGGCAGCAGAGTGTTTAGCACTGCTACTCACAGTGCCCAGGACTCGGGTTCACTGTCTGTGCGGAGTCAACATGTTCCCTCTGTGTCTGCATGGGTTTCCTCTAGGTAAACAGAGTAAGAAGTCTCACAACACCAGGTTTAAGTCCAACCAGTTTATTTGATAGTAATTACTATCAAATAAACTGGTTGGACTTAAACCTGGTGTTGTGAGGCTTCTTACTCTGTTTACCCCAGTCCAACGCCAGCATCTCTACATCATTTCCTCTGGGTACTCTGGTTTCCTTCAATAATCCGAAAGACATGGTGGTTAGATGTGCTGGCAATGCTAAATTGTCTTTTAGTGTACCCAAGCGGGCGCTGGAGTCTGGTGACTAGGGGATTTTCATAGTAACTTCATTTCAGTGTTAATGTAAGCCTTACTTTTGACACTGATAAATAAAATAAAAGTGCAGTTGATTCTGCCTTCAAAATCTTTTGGTCGACAGTGGAGCCTGCTATCACCAACTGAGCACCCACCCTCACGACAGGATGCCCAAGGATTTCTGCCTACAGGTCATAGAATCCCTACAGTGCAGAAGGAGACCATTTGGCCCATTGAGTCTGCACCAACTCTCAAACAGAGCAACCTGCCCTGGCCTCATCCCTGTATTCCCACACATCGACTCCACTAATTCCCCTAACCTATACAGCTTGGGACACTATGGGGCAATTTAACATGGCCAATCAACCTAATCTGCACATCTTTGGGAAAAAAAAATTCCACCAACTTCCTCATCCAACCCTGCCCACATCAACCAAAACATACTAGAATAACCGGCCAGTTGTGTACAGAAGCTAACCGTGCATTCAGTGTGTCTCCCCAGTGAGTTGTTGTGGAATAAACTCTACCACCTAGAAGGACCAGGTCTACAGGTGTAAGGGAACATCACCACCTGCAAATACCCCTCCAAACCACACACATCATCTTGACTTGGAATTAGATCTCATTCCATCAGAGTTGCCCCTTTCTTGCATCAAAAACATGGAACTCTTTTCCAAACAGCATTGTGGATGGACCTACACCAAATGCAGAAATTCAAGAAGGTTACTTACCACTAACTCTTCCATACCTGGGGCTGGCAAGTAGGATTAGGAAGTCAGGTCAGGGCCTTTCATGCTTTGGTGCAGACTCGATAGGCCGAAGGGCCTCTTGTCCCCTGTAGTGTTCTGTGATTCTGTGATTTTGTGACAATAAATACTGGTCTGTTCAGTGACACTCACATTCTATGAAAAAATATATTTTAAAATCCCTTGCAAGCTTCTTGGTAATAATCAAGTGAACCCTGAGTCTGAAAAAGACAGATATCTCCTGAATACAGACTCAGTCAGGCACTATGGCTGCATTGCAGGCTTTCCTTCTCTTCTAGGCCAAAGCTGATAATCCTGCATCCTTGATGTTCTAAACTGATACTTTATTAACCTGGTACAGATGCCAGGTTATACAGAATTTATTCAACAGACTAATATTTGATTATTTGTGATTTTATTTTTAAATGACAATTTTGAAGGTTGAGCAAATGATAAGCATGATACATCTTGTTTAGCAATCCAGTGCACTTAACTGTTTATAGGTTGGTAGAAGTTGGGTCGGTTATTGATTTCTTCTCCAGTTCAGCGACATTGGTCACTTGTATAAACAGTTTGAGCATCTCCTATGGACCGACATCTACTGCTTTGGAAGTGGTTTCCAAGGGGCTAACAGCAGAACCCTCTGGTGGCCTAAATCGGTGATGCATGCACATTGGTTGCATGCTTGTTTCTTCAGCTTCTCCAAAAGCAAATCTAGTTAACACAAAGAGAGGCAAAGTTTGTTTTATTCCATATGTCATGAAGATGTGCTTTATGCCAAATAATGATCTTTAATCCACTGGCTGGAAACCTAATTTGAACTTTTAACAACAGGTGTTTTAAAAGCACAAAGACTAAAATGCCTTGAACTCACAGCCCAAGATGGCTAACCCCAATCTGCATTAATATACGTTCCTCCATACCAATTTATTGGAGTGGATCAATCTGTCTGCAAAACCCATCAAAGACAATGAAAGACTAACATCTCCTGTCCCTTTAACAGGGCATCTGTGGTCATCAATTCTGGTGTTAAACTTTTTCTTTGCAAAAAATATATTTTATTCATAAAATATCTGCAAGAACATTACAAACGTTCCAAAATGGCCATCATTCAAAGTGAGATAATATTCAGGTTCTTTACATACATCAAATAACACTCTGAGATGGTTCAGTACAGTCAAAGAAACATCACAGACATTTTTAAATGGTCCTTACACATGGTGCAAACGTATTTAAAGGTTGCCTTTATAGAACAAGGACGGCACGGTGGTACAGTGGTTAGTGCTGCTGCCTCACAGCTCCAGGTACCTGGATTCGATTCCCGACCTGGGGTGACTGTCTGTGTGGAGTCTGCACATTCTCCCTGTACCTGAATGAGTTTCTACCAGGTGCTCTGGTTTCCACCCACAGTCCACAGACGTGTGAGTTAGGCTGATTGGCTAAATTGTTGATTGCTAAATTGTTCCTTAGTGTCCTGGGATGCATAGGTTAAAAAGATTAGTGGGGTAAATATGTGGGGTTACGCAGAAAGGGCTTGGGTGGGATTGTTGTTGGTGCAGGCTTGATGGGCCATATGGCCTCCTTCTGCACTGTAGGGATTCTATGAACAAGTTGCACCCTAAGGTGCTTCAGTACACCCCAAACATGTGCTCTTAGGCTGATTGGTTTTACCAAATTGACACTATTCTCCCCTGAATCTGGCTAAGTTAGGGGTTCCATTCGTAGACACGCAGGGTAGAATAGGTGTAGGGTGATGCGGCGGTGTGGGCTTGTTGGGCCGAAGGGCCTGTTTCCTGTGCTGGGTTGTTCTTTGTTCTTTGTAGTACAACTGGGATACATGTAATATTCACTCTACACATTCAGTGGGTCATTCAGTCCAAGGAGGTTCTGGTTCCATCAGTTCACTACAGCTGAAAGGTCTAAAGTTCACTAAGTTTGAAAGAAAACAAATTGTTGTGGGGCCTCAGCCTACTGAACTGAAGCAAGCTAATATCTCTCCATCCTCACCTACTGGTGATGAAAGAACCATTTTTTCTTGCCTCCTTCCATTTTTTTCTTATAGCCTTTAATTGCTTGCCTTCTTCTGCATAATCCAAAAGCCTTCTATGATATTCATAAGACATAGGAGGAGATGTTGGTCATTCGGCTCATCAAGTCTGCTCCACCATTCAATGAGATCATGGCTGATCTGACATAATGATCCTCAACTCCACTTTCCCACCTTATCCCATAACCCTTGACTCCCTTACTGATTAAAAATCTGTCCATCTCAGCTTTGAACACACTTAACAACTCAGACTTGACAGCCCTCAGTGGTAAAGAAGTCCACAGATTCACTACTCTCTGAGAGAAGAAATTTCTATTCACCTCTGTTTTAAATAGACAACCCCTTTGGTCCTAGACTCTTCCTCCCAGGGGAAAAAATATATCAATATTTTTCTCTCATTGGGTCTGTTCTTTTCATTACCTCGCTTACAGACCAACAGAAATCAAGTAATTTTCTGATATGATAGTAAAAGATGCTTTCTGGAAACATCAGATAAAGAATCTCGTATTATTTCCTATTGTTTAAGGAGAGGTCCTGTTCAGGGAGAAGCAGCTTCCATTTATCATATTAACTATTCTTCACTGAATGCTTCATTTAATAAAAAACATTTGACAGTACACATTGCTTAAAAACCCCACAGCATTGCGAGTTTTTTTGTCTTTCTATTACAGTTGCTAGCCCCTTTGAAAGGTGCGCATTGCAAAGGTCATGGCCAGATCTTTACTGTCTCACCTACCATGGGAATCCGAACAAACAAGAGGTGAGCAAGGCCGGAAAATCCCACCCTTTGTGGCCAAAACGACCAATGAGGAACAAGCGTGGGGATCTTAAAGTTAAATTTTATTTATTTATTAGTCCCAATTAGGCTTACATTAACACTGCAATGAAGTTACTGTGAAAAGCCCCAAGTCGCCACACCCCGACGTCTGTTTGGGTACACTGAGGGAGAAAGGGGCATGGCCAATGCACCCAACCATCATGTCTTTCGACTGTGGAAGGAAACTGGAGCATCCGGAGGAGACCCACACAGACACGAGGAAAATGTGCATATTCCGCACAGTCAATGACTCAAGCCAGTAATTGAACCAGGCAGCCATGCTAACCACTGTGTCACTGTGCAGCAGGTACCAGTATGGTGTCTTCTATTTTTATTGTTTCTCCAGTATAAGTCTTCAACTTAACAGAAGCGCTCTTCAATGATTAGATCCCCTTTAGGAATGTAGGACATAAGAACATAGGAATCAGGAGCAGAAGTAAGCAAATTCAGCCCACCGAGTTTGCTCCGCCATTCAGTGAGATCATGGCTGATCTCTCCCTTGTCTCAAATCCATCTCCTTATCTATCCCCTTATCCCCTTTAATCCATTTTTTAATTAGAAATATATCTATCTCCTTCTTGAAACTATTTAACGATTGAGACTCCAGCATGCTATGGGGTAGCGAGTTCCACAAATTCACCACCCTTTGCAAGAAGTAACTTCTCCTCATCTCAGTTTTAAATCTACCGCCTCTCAACCTATACCCATGACCTCTTTTTCTAGATTGTCCCATAACAGGAAACATTTGGTCTACATTTACTCTTTAAAATGTCAACATTTTGCCCAAAACCTTTGGCATCTGCCCAATTATCACCTTACGTAACTCAATATCGAACTTCATTTTACCCAAAGCACATTGGGACTTTTTAATTATGTTAAAAGCATCCTATAAATAAGTGGTGTTGTTGATGGCTCCATGGATGAATTTGTTTCTGGGGCAGGGGAGGGCAGGAAATCATATGCTGCTGAAGCATTAAACAACTTGCAGCAACATAAAGAACAAGGCAGTATCCTGAAAACAATAACTATGCAACTGCCCTCACTTGTGAGCTGACATTAGGCCAACAAAGTAAACATCTCCCTCTCTTCCTCTGAACATAAGAACATAAGAAATAGGAGCAGGAGTAGGCCATCTAGCCCTTCGAGCCCGCCCCGCCATTCAATAAGATCATGGCTGATCTGTCGTGGCTCAGTTCCACATTCCCGCCCTCTCCCCACAACCCTTAACCCCCTCTCTTATCAAAAACCCATCAACCTGCGTCTTAAAAATATTTAGCGAGGCAGCCTCCACCACTTCAACGGGCAGAGAATTCCAGAGATTCACCACCCTTTGAGTGAAGAAGTTCCTCCTCAACTCCGTTCTAAACCGCACCCCCCTTTATCTTGAGGCTGTGCCCCCTAGTCCTATTATCCTTTCTGAGCGGGAAGAGTCTCTCCACTTCTATCCTATCCATCCTATTCATCATCTTATACGTCTCAATGAGATCTCCCCTCATTCTTCTAAACTCTAACGAGTACAAGCCTAGTTTATTCAGCCTCTCCTCATAGCTCAACGCCCTCAACTCCGTCATCAGCCTAGTAAACCTCCTCTGCACTCCCTCCAAGGCCAAAATATCCTTGCGTAAGTACGGTGCCCAAAACTGCACACAGTACTCCAGCTGCGGCCTCACCAATGCCCTATACAGCCGCAGCAAGACCTCCCTACTTTTATATTCAATCCCCCTCGCTATGAAGGCCAGCATCCCATTTGCCTTCCTGACCACCTGCTGCACCTGCAAGCTGGGTTTTTGCGACTCATGCACAAGGACCCCAAGGTCCCTCTGCACCGTCGCCTGCTGCAGTTTTTCGCCACGTAAGTGATAATCCTTCCTACCATTATTCCTACCAAAGTGGACCATCTCGCACTTGCCAACATTAAATTCCATTTGCCATTTCCTGGCCCATTCGCCCAGCCTATCTAGATCCTTCTGTAGACTCTCCACACCCTCCGCACAATTTGCCTTTCCTCCAATCTTGGTGTCATCAGCAAATTTTGACACCCTACACTCGGTTCCCTCCTCCAGATCATCTGCTAACAGTTAAAAGTGGTTTTCATTTTCCCCTTTACCTAGCAATATTGTCTGAATGTTGCAGACAGCCTGAAATGTGTCAACATTAGTGAGACGACAAGTATATGATAAATGATAAATGGATACTGAACCAGCTATGTCAGCTCATTTAAATACATCTACCCACATTTGGGCAGTGACTTCTGATACCAATGAAAATATTTCTGGACAATATAACATCAAAATAGATCAGAATCCCACCCACTAACAGTCAATCCCTCCACCAATGACAGCAGTGTGTATCACCCTGTGTGTACCATTTGCAAGATTCACTGAAGGAACTCACCAAGGATCCTTGGGGAGCACCTTCCAAATCCATGACCACTACCACTTAGAAGGACAAGGGCAGCAGACACATAAGAATGCTACCACCTGCAATATTTCCTCCATGTCACTCACCATCTTGACTTGGAAATATATCACCGTTTCTTCACTGTTGCTGCAACAAGTTTTGGAACTCATTCCCTCACAACATGGTTTGTGTACCTGTACCGCAGGGCTGTAGCAGTTCAAGAAGGTAGCTCAGCACTACCTTCTCAAGGGAAACTAGGGGTGGACAATAATTGCTGGTCCAGCCAACGACAGTCATATCCCATGAATTGTTTTTTTTAAAAAGTATAATGTGGAGTAGCACAAATGTTGAGATCTTTAGTGTGTCCTTAACAAACAAATATTTTTCTTAGAATATTTCACTGATGATTGCTGATCTATCTTTTGAAGGTTTATGAATCCTTTAATCCAGGCTGAATGCGGCTGACTAGCCTTTAACTCTTATGTAGCTACGAGGCCACTTTGTCCTCCCATCCAATTCTTTGGCAACATTATTAACTGGGATAAATTTTGCATCTGTGGTGTTAATTTGATACTGCCAATTCATTTTCATAAATATGCAAAATAGCCCATTCAAGAATTACAATGTACTGAAGCTGAAATATGTACCAATTATATGGGTTGTAAAATATGCATTTTCTAATGAATCTTTGCAACTTAATTTCTTGTTGAGGATTAAGATGCAATAAATCACAAGAAAAAAATGAGTGAAATCCTCGTGTGTAATAATAATAGATTTCTGTCTTTCCCCAGCTAATATTTTAACAGGTCTTTTAGGTTGGAGTTCTTTGAGAAATAATATATGCGAAGTGGGCAGTGCTGGCTAGGTCAGCATTTATAGCCCATTCCTAAGTGCCTTTGGTGGTGACAATCTGCCTTCTTGAACCGCTGCAGCCTATGTACTTGCTCTGATAATGGGATTGAGAATCGAAGATTTAGTCTGGTCAGGCTGATGTGGTCTTACCTCTCACAAAATCACATTGATCACATGAATGGAAGAAAGTCTCAAGGTTTAGTTGGTAGTGTTAATGTTTCCATGAGCCACATGGACCAGAATGCTACCTGCCTCAATAAAAATTCTGTTCTAGTATAGCCACTTTTATTCAAGATAAGAGTTGGAAAGACACGGATAATCCATTGATTCACAAGGCATCAGAATTCCATTGATGTATATCAAGATTTGTGACACATATACTGGTCAAACATATGGGATGTGACCAGAAGAGCTTGTCACTGCTTTTGGTGAGCAATTGCGGCTTTTGATATCATTTGTGGATATATAGAATTTCCAATGTGGGTAAAACAGAGGGAAAGATTGCTCAACCAAAGCTGGTGATTGTACAGTATGCCCTCTGCACATTTCAACACAGGGCAACATGGTGGCACTGTAGTAGCATTACTGCCTCACAGCATCAGGGACCCGGGTTCAATTCCTGGCTTGGGTCACTGTCTGTGTGGAGTTTGCACATTCTCCCCATGTCTGCATGGGTTTCCTCCGGTGTTCCAGTTTCCTCCCACAGTCCAAAGATGTGCGGGTTAGGTTGATTAGCCATAATGAAAAATTTCCCCTTAGTGTCAGGGGGATTAGCTAGGGTAAAATGCATGGGGTTATTGGGATAGAGTCTGGGTGGGATTGTGGTTGATGCAGGTTCGATGGGCCGAATGACCTCCTTCTGCACTGTGGGATTCTATAGTTCTATGATTTTCTGATGGTTGGCTTATCAGTTGAATTGCATGGAATTAATAAAAATAGTTTAAAATGTAGCACTGACCATTCTTTCAGTGATAGGTGGGCTCTGCCTTTAGTAAGACAAGGAAAAGATGTTTGTCCACTACGAGCCACAACCATGATGCCACCAGTAAAGGCCAAAACACATTTATTATCCCCGTACCAGAACCAGGCACATGGACATTTGCAAATTGAAATGAGATGCTCAGGCTGCAAGACTGGTTTGCCCTGAAGCAATTGTCGCATGCTGCATTCAGGACAAGAGGGTTACAATTAACAAGGTGAGTTTTTGGAGTATGTTCACCTGAATATGGAGCCAAGAGGCACAGGATTGTCACTCTTACCTTCACATATAAAGCCACTGCTATTTTTATTCAGATCACTGACACTCCCCACTCCAGGTTCTGCCATTAGTCACAGCTCGAACAATGGCATTAAGAGCAGAACTGTCATTCTGCAAGTGGCAGGAAAGGTGGCAAAGAAGCCCTCAGCCCAGAACCCAAGTGAACTACTTAAGTGGCCAATTAAGAGCCTCTTTCTGCCTCTGCTGGTGCTTAGTGGCGCTGCCTGCCCCATCATGGGGAGACTTTCTAGTACACCCCAGTGACCTCTAAGTGGATTCGAGGGGGCCATTTTTTTTGGACACCGTGACTATGGCCTCTCATGTGGAAATGGTGCCCCCTGTCCTCAGCAGTGCCCCTCTATAACCCCACCATCTGACTGACTCCAGTGCTCCCAGTGCTTCCAGTGCTCCCAGAGCACTGGAGTTGCACTAATTTGCACAATCACCAAATTCAGAGGTGGCCACTACTAAATGATTGGGCAGCAAGTCTTGGTAGTGGGCTGCCATCCTTAAAGGAGAGTCGCCCTAGCATCAGCCACTTGTGGGTGGCAGCATAGTGGCTCAGTGGTTAGCATTGCTGCCTCACAGTACAAGGGATCTGGTTCAACTCTGGCCTTGAGTGAGTGTCTGCGTGGGTTTCCCCCGAGTACTCCGGTTTCCTCCAACACTCCAAAGATATGTGGATTATGTTGATTGTTCATGCTCAGTTTTCCCTTCGTGTCAGGAGGATTTATAAGGTAAATACGTGGGGTTACGGGGATAGGGTTGGGTGAGATTGTTATCGATGCAGGCTCGATGGGCATCTGTCTGCACTGTAGGGATTCTATGATTGTAGTCTATGAATCTTCTTGGCGTGTTGCGGCACAGTGACACAGTGGGTCACACTTCTGTCTCACAGTGCCAAGCACCTGGGTTCAATTCTGGCGTTGGGTGACTGTGAGGAATTTGCAATTTCTCCCCATGTCTGTGTGGGTTTCCTCTGCCTGTTCTGATTTCCTTCCACAATCCAAAGATGAGTGGGTTAGATTGATTGGGCAAAGTAAATTTCCCCTTGGTGTCAGGGAGACCAGCAGGGTAAATTGAAGGTTACGGGGAGAGAGACTAGGTGGGATTGCTGCTGGCGCAACTCGATGAACCAAATGCACTGTAGGGATTCTATGATTAAGTGGCTGCTGCTGGCATCCACCAATGGCAGTAGATCCTGCCACCTGCCAGAGTGCGATCACTTTCAGCCCCAACACCCGGACCCCTGGCACTTCTGCAAAATTCTGCCCCCTGTTGTATGATGCGGCACATCGCAGTTATTACAAACAACATTTTGAAGAATGGAAGAACAGTATTCTAGGGCCAACCAAACCTTCCAGTTTTTGTCCCTTCAGTCACAGAGGTCAGTTTTCATTTAGAAGTCAGAATATTAATTTCTTCAAAGCCTGATAAATTTACGTGAGAGAGAAAAACGGGAAAGATGCCAAGCTGTTGTGGATGATTTTGTTAGATTGGCTTTCGTTAGTCTTTCTTGACAGAAAACTGGACAAAGAAGTTCATAAACATACCCAGTTCATAGTGATCCATCAATGAAGTAACACTTACAGGAATCAATCTGGAGAATGGGAATTGAGGAAATTAAGCAGAAGAATTATTATGTCCACCGTAATTTGCTGTTACAACCTTTTCTGAATGTTAAATGCCACATTTATAAATCTAGAGGAATCAGGACCAAAGTGTTTGCTCTTGCCTATAACCTTGAGTTTTGAAATCAGAAGCAAAGATTAAAGTACTGTTCATTTTTTAAAAAATGTCTGCGTGTGTAGATTGTATTAAAAATCATATTTAAATTAAGTTCTTGCTTCATTCTGACCTTCTTTGTAGTTGTTATAATTTATTTAAACAACCAAGCCTTGAGATTTTTAAAATTTCTCATGAGGAAAAATGAAATGCACGTCTCAACAGCGTGTGAAGCCTTTTCAATAGTTTAATGTTCATCTACTTTAAGTCCCCCTGAGCCAAAGCCTGCTCAACTGGTTCCAATGCCACTGGATGGTTTTCTGTTCCAATTTTTAAAACGAAAAAAAAACTGATTGAAGTTAGTGGGATGAAGCTTCGAGTCTAAAATTCTCATCCTTACTTTTAACTCACTCCATGGTCTCAGTTCCCATAGCGGCACAGTGGTTAGCACTGCTGCTTCATAGGGCCAGGGACTGGGATTCAATTTGGATGACTGTCTGGGTAGAATCTGAATGCTCTGTGTTTCCTTTGGGTGCTCCGGTTTCTTCCTACAGGGCAAAAAGTCATGCTAGTTAGGTGCATTGGCCATGCTAAATTCTCCCTCAGTGCACCCGAACAGGCACCAGAGTATAGCAACCAGGGGATTTTTACAGTAACTCCAAGTAAACCTACTTGTGATTGATAAATAAACTTTTTCCCCTTATTTCTGTAACCTACTCCAGCTCTCGAATGCACCCCTCCAATTCAGGCCTATGCCAATTCATGGTTCAATCTCAATTTTGGTGGCTATGCCTTAAGCTGCCTAGCCCCTAATCTCTGGAATTCTCTCCCTGAACCTCTCCTCCTTATTGCTTTCTTCTCCTTTAAAGCACTCCTCAAATTTCGCTTTAGGTCAGTTGTACTGGTGTCTCTCTGTGTGTCCCTGTTTGCTTTGCCACATGCAGTAAAGGTTTAAAGTTTATTTATTGGTGTCACAATTAGGCTTACATTAACACTGCAATGAAGTTACTGTGAAAATCCCCTAGTTGCCACACTCCGGTGCCTGTTTGGGTACACTGAAGGAGAATTTAGCGTGGCCAAGGTACCTAACCTGCACATCTTTTGGACTGTGGGAGGAAACCGGAGTACCCGGAGGAGACTCATGCGGACACGGCAAAAACATGCAGACTTTGCACACTCAGAGAACAATTTTACCATTTTGATCCTAAGTGCTGAATCTGGGCATGATTCAGATCTGACTTGTAAACCTGTTCTCAGGCACCTCCATATGCACTCAGCCTGAAAAAGAAAGTTGTGAATCTGAATCGCGCTATAGACAGGTTTAATGCACCTGAAATGCTTTGAACTGCGCGTGCGCAGTAAAAAAAATTGAAAAATTGATCCTGTGCCACAAGAAGCAGATAAAGCAGCCCGAGGGTGATAGCCCCTACAGACATCACCCCACTCCCACAATATAACTGTTGCCTTATCGCCCCACGCACCCCCCTGCTACCCAGACTGATTGTGACCCCAATGCCCCCTCCCCCCCCCCCCACCCAACCCCACCAATCACCTGTAGAGTGACAGCGGATCCCCCTGCTCCTCCCTCCTCTGCCTCCCCCACCAAGAATGATCTACCCACCTCCTTCCGTCCCCCATCGGAGAACGATCTGTCCTCCCTCCTCCCCGACCAGAAAACAATCGGGCCTCATTCCGCCCCCCCGCACCTCCCCACCAGTGAATGATCTGGCCTCCCTCCTCTTCCCTCCTCCCCACCAGTGAATGATCTAGAACATAAGAACATAAGATCTGGCCTCCCTCCTTCTCCCCCCGCTCCACCAGGGAATGATCTGGCCTCCCCCTGCCCCACCAGAGAACAATTGGGCCTCCCCCCTCCTCCATCACCCCTCCACCCACCACCCCACCCCCCCAACAAGAATGATTTGGCTTGCCTCCCCCCACCCCAACCACTCTGAGTTAGAGAGCTCCTGGTAGCTCCGAACTTACCTCCCCAGAAGCTGGAGCGCTCAAAACAGACCTTTGCATCGCGGCAGGAGTGCTAACCACTGTGCCACCGTGCCACTCGTATATTACTTAGATGCAAGTTTTTGATAGTGTTCTTCCATCTATAGTCCCTAAATTAATAATTACAGGGGAATCAATGTTGAGCTGAACTTTGCAGAAGAGCTTAGCTCCTTCTGCCACTATTTTAACTCCTGGTGAGTGGGTGAGCTAGTTCCTGTCCCTGATTATTTCAATTCTCCCTGGTGAAAAGCTGCCAAATCTACTGCAGCAGCTAATGTTTTTTTTAAAATGTGCCATTGATTCTAATTTCCTTATTTTGAGGGTGAAAGCAGGTATGCACAGAAAAAAAATAACTATCCGCTAATTTTAGCCTATCTACTGATCGTCTGTCAGTTTTAATGCCGATCTCTGCTGTTGCTGTTAAACAACAGCAGAAGATATCATCCTGATATCTCAATTATTTTCCTCTCCAGCAATGTTTTATTTTCTCCTACTCCTTTGGTCATCTTCAACCATTTGTCCTGTTCATATAAGAACATGCAAAATAAGTGGGCCTACCAGTCGATGCTGGCATGGTTGATCTCTTGCCTCGACCCCACTTTCCCACTTCCTCCCCATAGTGCTGAATGTCCTCTAGAGATCAAAAATCTCGAACATCACAGCCTTGAATATTCCCAACAATGCAGCATCCACAACGTTCTCAGTTAAGAAATTTCTTCTCATCCATATCCTAAATGATTGACTCCTTATACTGAAATTGTACCCACATGTTCTAGTGTCCCCAGTAAGGTGAAACAACCTCTCAGAACCTATCCCATCAAGCTCCTTCAGAATCTTGTTGGTTTCAATGTGGTCACATCTCATTCTTCTAAACTCTCAAGCATATACCCAAATTTACTCAGCAGCTCGTCATATTTCAAATTCTTATTCTAGGAGTCAATCACGTGAATTTTAGCTGTACTATTAAGGCACGTATGTGCTTCCTTAGAAGGTCTTGTGGTGCAGTGGGTAGCATCCCTGCCTTTGAGCCAGAAACTCCAGGTTTGAGTCCCATCCCAGGACTTGATGGCTTGATATTACAGTCAAGTATGTTGGATGGAATGTTGCCACCATTCATGCCCACAGGATTTTCCCATCCTGCTGCAGTGAAAGGAGGTTCGACTGTGTGCCCAATTCTCTGACCTCACTGCAGCAGGAGCCTGGCATGAACGGCGGGTAAGTTCATGCCGGTTGAGTGTGTCAACCTATAAATCCTTCCAAATACGCAAGTGGCTGGCAATAAGAATGGACGAGACTCCTGGTCAGCGACGCTTGATGTGGAGCGGTGCCCCTCAAGCTATATGTCTCTAGTGAGAGGCTGGTGATCTGTTCCAGGAATTACAAGATATGGAAACAGACAAAAGTCTGCCTTAGTG
This sequence comes from Carcharhinus amblyrhynchos, assembly GCF_965287045.1. NCBI lineage: Eukaryota > Metazoa > Chordata > Chondrichthyes > Carcharhiniformes > Carcharhinidae > Carcharhinus > Carcharhinus amblyrhynchos. Next base: position 160,745,607 of record NC_137324.1, read on the forward strand.
CACCACAAAGTACAGGAAAAGAATTGAATGGGTTCTTCCTTAGATTTGGAAGCCAGGGCTGCATACTCCAAAGCACAATACAATTTTAACAAGGTGTCTTTATTCTTAAACCTCAATCACTTGCAATGAAAAAAAAAGCCTTCCTAATTGCTGGCTAATTTCTGTGCTCCTTGTACACATACAGCTATTTCTCTCTGATCATCCATAGTCAAAAGCTGCTCTAGCCCATTCCACCAATGAATTACACCATGGCTGAAGTTTCCTAACTCCAACACCCCCCCCAACTTGCTTAAAACCCCAGCCTAACAAAAATTTATCAATCTCAGTTTTAAAATTTGTAATTGACCTCACCCCAAAACTTTTGTGGGGGAGATTTCAGCCTATTTGTCAAGAGTCACTCACCAATGGCCTTGTTCTAAATATAAAGCATAAAGTATATAATATATAGTTTGTCTCTATCTACCCATCCAGTGTCCTAACTTCTTGAATTTAAGCTTGTGCTATATGAATCTTTCGTCACGGTGAATAATTCTGCCTGGAATAACATTGTTAATTCCCTTCATTATCTTGCCAGTTTTTCCTCAAGTCCAACTTTACTTTTCATCCCAATGTAAATTCCTGAGTGCCAGAATAATCACTGCTCATCTCTGTACTTCCTTGAAGGCAATATTATCCTTCCTGTGATTAGGTGGCCCGAGTTGCATATGGTAATTGGAACATTTCAATTAATATGTGCGCTGACTTCTGGATGTGCTTCAGAGGCAGGCATATCTGTTACAGTACAGCTCTTGGTAAAAGTGATAACCGGAGGAAAGTAAGTACTAGGGTCCTTTCTACTCGACAAAGATCTCATTCCAAGAAATAAAATGGCATTTATGTATTTTTGCGCTGCTGATGATCGGAATCCTTTCTTGAGTGTTCGGCATAATTTCATTCGATGTCAAAACATGTGCTCTCAGTAATGCTTTTGGGGGAACCCTATCAGAAGAAATAAAGCAACTATGACAGCTGATGTCCTGTTGCAATTAATACAAATTGTACATCCTAACCTTTCCGCGTTGGTAAAATATTAATTCTCAACATTGTCACAGCAAATATAAAAAGAAAATAATTGCATGCCAAGATGTGGACGGTATATTTAGCTCTGCTTCAGGAAAAAACAAGAATCTAAAATATTATATTCTAAAGTGATATTTGAAATCAATTATGCTGTTATACAAATAATCATATGCAACAATATAATCCTGCAGCGAATGAAATTAAAATCAAGCCATGTGAGGAAAGAATAGAAATAATTCTAAATAGGCTTGTCTGCAGAAATGGCCTACCTCATTTTTTTCTTCACAATTCCTCACCGTTTCTATGGAGATTCAGCAATATTATTTTTTTTTGAGCATGCCTTTGTAGCCACTGCTAAAAGCTATCAGCAATCAAATCTGTTTCAAGATGGAAAACTGCACCATTATTATTCCTGAATCCCAAATAATTGGTGACCGCAGTTTGAGACTGTGCCTGAGTGATTTCCGTCACACCTCTGTTCTCTATTTTGTGCACCCTTTTGGTGTTGTTTTGAAGTCTTTTGTTTCTGTGTGGGTATATATATGTATAAATGTATTTATATGTATATATACATATGGACTCCAGGTGATGGTGCAGTGATCTGAGTTGTAGAAAATAGGCTGTTGGAAGGTAGAGATGGAGAAAGGGCAGGGCTTTCAAACGCTGGCAGGGTTGGGATTTGGTCTGGGCAGAATTTGAAAATCATGGTCCCACTGGATGTCCCCTGGACTGTTTGAAACTTTTGGCAAGAGGGGAAGGAAACAGAGAACTCAGTCAGTGCAAATTAACAGCCCATAAACCTCCTTTAGTGGCTTATTAAGTGACCGGGAATACAATTTTCAATAAGATAAAAGCAAAATACTGCTGGTGCTGGAATCTGAAACAAAACAGATAATGCTGGAAAATCTCAGCAGGTCTGACAGCATCTGTAGGGAGAGAATAGAGCCAACATTTCAAGTCTAGATGAACCTTTGTCAGAACAGTTCTGATGAAGGGTCAACTAGACTCAAAACATTGGCTCTATTCTCTCCCCACAGATGCAGTCAGACCCTGTTGAATGGCTTATTAAATTGACCTGTTGAGATTTTCCAGTGTTTCTGCTTTTGATCAATTTTCAATGTTGAATTTGGCATTCCTGAATGGTGTGGGTAAAATTATTGCACATGCTGTCGAGTTCGCAGTGGGGTCAAAGAAAAGATTTTCTTTTAGCCTTGTAAATTATGGGTCCCTTGAATAACTTACGCTGGAATCTCTGTATTAACTTAATTCAGCCCGATCACCTTCTGTTTTGAGCATCTTTCCTGCTGGCCCTCTGAGGAACTCTCTGTTCTCTTTGGCAAGATGGCAGCAAGCCCCAATATGGCCGTCACCTGCCTATGCTGCTGGCACCAGACAGGCAGCTCTCACCCCATAGAGTGGTGTGATAAAATTGATGAGTGGACTCGGATTCTGGAATTGATCTCAGTGCTGGGTTTCCAACACTGCTTTAAAAATTCAGCCCAAAGAGTGAGACATCTACCCTTTTACAACCCTTCAGGAATACCTTCAGGGACTCACCAAAGTGATGGTCCATCATCACAATTCTTGATTAATGTTAGTTCACAACTGATTAATGGATTAACTTACAATAGCTTAACTGAACAGGTGTGATGGCCAACGGACAAGCAAGGTTCTACAATCCCAGAAATCTTTTTCAGTAGATACTTCAATCATGAAACCCTTCCATATGGCTGTTTTTGAGCATGCTACCTCTTTTATTATGCCTCAGCTGGTGCTACTGTTTTAGGACAACAGACACTTTAAAGGTACAGAGATTATTGATCAAAGTACAATGAGTATTTGGTGAATGGATCTTCACAAAACTGCTCTCAAAGAAAGTGTCATGAAAAATGAGAACCATCCCGTCTCAGTATTGGATATGTTAAAGGAAAAAGCTACAAACCCTCTGATGTGGGATATACTGATTCCTGAACTTATTTACTGAAATAAATTTAATTAGGAGTGTGATATATGGATGAGGATATTATACGTTCGGACAGGACTCTCTGACTGATTACTTTAATCCATTGGAAGAGTTTTTAATACATATTTAGTTAAAGATGGATCATTGTGGTAGGGTAATTTTCTTTAATTTATTGTTATTATTCACTTTTAATATATTTTAATGAATTAGCAATACATCCAAACAAATTGCGGTATTGATAATAAAAGCAAATTTTGTAAAATAATTAAATCAGTTGGAAAATCAATGGGTGGAGTCTGCAAATAGTTCTATGTGCTAAATATGATTGTTTTAATTGATCCAAATAGCTAACTCTTGAACAAAACTAAATCTGGGAGATTCTCCACACTGTCACAAGGTTTATGCGGATGAAAACCTGCCCCTCTGCTCCCTAACTCGTTTATAATCTTTCATTGCACTAGTAGTCAAGCTGAATAATAGTGTCCTCTTTAGATCTTTGATGTGATTTGATTTGGTTTATTATTCTCACTTGTATTGGTATACAATGAAAAATATTGTTTCTTGTGTGCTATGTAGACAAAACATGCCATTCATAGAGTACATGGGGAAAAGGAAAGGAGTACAGGATATAGTGTTATAGTCATAGCTAGGGTGTACAGTAAGATCAGCTAAATATATAGTAGATCCATTCAAAGGTCTGATGGCAGCAGGGAAAACAGTGTTCCTGAGTTGGTTGGTACATAATCTCAGACTTTTTATCTTTATTTCCAATGGAAGAAGGTGAAAGAGAGTATGTGTGGGATACATGGGGTACTTGATTATACTGGCTGCTTTTCTGAGGCAGCACGAAGTGTAGACAAAATCAATGGATAAGATGCTGGTTTGTGTGATGGACTGGGCCACAACCCTTTATAGTTATGTGCGGTCTTGGTCCGAGCTGGAGTCATACCAAGCTGTGATACAATCGATGAGGGTAAGTACCCTCAGTCCAGTTAAATTTTATGATAATCTAGGTACCAAACCACTCTTGTTAGATTGCAAAGGATCTTAAAAAGATACAGCGATGTCAGGACTGATCTCTCCTATTTGAAAACAGCTCCCCACTTTGCCCGTTAAATTTTGAGAAAATGCTGTCTCCATATCTGTATTTGTTCAGTGGTCACACTCTCACCATTGACTTAGAAAGTTATGCGTTGTGCAGTAACTTGAACTCAAAATCCAGGCTGGCAGACAGTGCAGCTTGGAGGGGGTGTTGCATTGCTCAAAGTCCTGATCTGAAAATCAAATATAAATTTGTGGGACATAGATTATTAAAGCCATTCACTTTCACAACTGGGACAATGTCTGACTTCTTCTGATATCTTTATCGATACCCAGCCACCAAACATGCGGGCGAGTGCTTCTACCCTGAGTCGAGCAATTCCTGTAATAATAGTCGTCTGTCCTGGGGTGGGACTATAACGTATGCCCCCCACAAAACACACCATCCTCAAGTGTTATTTTTGTTCTTTTTTGCTGGTGAGGTTTAAGCAGCTCTAACCTATTATATCACTGCCCTCGCATCTCCATCTTTTTGATAACATTGGGATCTCCTTAAAACCGTCACCCTGTAGGTTCAATATTTCCAACCAATTTATTTTTATCTACTTGAACCAATCATGTATTCAAGAAGTGACTGGGTATAGCACTTGGGAATGGGGAAAAAGCAGGATTAGACTATTGAGTTGGATGATCAGCCATGATCGCAATGAATAGTGGAGCAGGCTTGAAGGGCCAAATGGCTTCCTCCTGCTCCTATCTTCTAAGTTTCTATATTTCTATGGCCCATTCAGTGAGGTCTAAATCTTCAATTACTAGGACAGATAACTGACCATTTGCTTTATGTAGGACATGGCGACTGTTGGTGACGCTAAGGTCCTCAATGTCTCTCCCATATATTTTGGCAATATGGTTCCTGCCTCGCTCAATCTCAATGGTTGGAAGCCTTCTTGAAGGTAACAAAAGGCTTGCCCCCCCATGAATGTAGCTGCAGTCCTTATATTGACTTCCATTCTAAGAGGTCTGCCATTTACCTTCAAGGCTCTATCTATAGGGGGCTCTTTACTTAGTTGGACCTGGTTTAGGGAAACCAACATGGCACCCTTGTTGGGCTTCCCATCCAGTTTTATTTTAAAGGAGTTAAACTAACTAATATGCTTTTATTTGCAAGTTCTGTCCTGATTGCTTCATCCTGTAGCACAGTTGTAAATGTCTTTTCCTCCTTCACTTAAATTATGTCTGTATCTTCAAGCTTCTTGGGAGTTTTATCTCCCACATCGAAAAGCAGCTTTCGGCCTCGATGCTGTACTTGCTTTTCAGGCTCTGACATTGGAAACTGTTTTGACAGTGAGAATATGTTTAAACTCCTTCAGTAATTCTCTACTGCTTCTGGCTGCTTCCTATGCTTTTAAGATCATTATCAGTAAATAGCAGCTTTCTCTTTTGTTCACACACATGCACATTTCATGACCCTGGGACAATTGAACAATCCAAGTCTATTAAGTTACTGATTTCTTTCAAACTACGGCTTGGAGAATTAAAAACAAAGTTTATCCGACAAAGCTCAGAGACTAAGCATGTCCACCAGTTTCTCTGCATTTCAAAGGACCGACCTTTAACATTGGGCAGTTTTTTCTAGTCCTTCTCGCCAGTGGAATTTTCCAGTCCCACCATAAGTGACACCAGACCCACCTCCCACCACCGCCCCCCCCCCCCTCCCCCACCCCCGCAGCTGGTTTCCTAGCGATAGGGTGTGGCAGGTGAACCACACAAAATGGCATACACCTTGGAGGGACTGGAAGATCCCATTGGCAGCCGATTGTGAGCCACCTCCGCCATTGGAAAACACGCAGTATGGGACTGTAAAATCCTGATCATTGTCCATCAACATCAATCTGTGCCTCTCACAACTTTCAAAGCACTTAAGACCATTTAGAGCAACAGACTTAACGTTTATTTTAAAAACATATCAATCTCTTATCCTCATGCTCCTAATGCAATGGCTCTAGATTTTCTCTCCACATAAAGCTTCTCTGCTGGACATCAAAGTGCAGCTTTTGAACAACTTCATGCATTGATTTCAATGCATTTATGACTCTTGTGTTTCTGAGCCTGGAAGTGTTTTTAACCAATGATTCAGTTTATCTATTACGAAATCCACTCTGCACCCACAGTTAGCCACAACCTGTACTTCATTGAAAATATCAATACTCATCCTGGATTGCATAGCTTCCTGAAACTTCAACCAGAAACTTTTGATTAAAATAATGATTATGTTAGTCAAAAATATTACAGCTTTTTTCCATGCCTTCAGATGGCTGTACATCTGAAATAAAAGGGCAATAAACACTTACACTGACTCATCCCATGTCCTCCATTTCAATTTCACTCTCTGTTTTTGCACCATGACAAAATAATGGCTTTGGGACTGACTAATTGATCTTTCATGCCAATACAAATGACAGAATATATATTACAGGATCCAAAATATCTCAACAATCCATACACTTGTATAAGAGGCGTCTAATTCCAAAATAGTATGTACATATGCTCCAAACAACAGATCAAACCTGGACTCAAACATTCATCAATTCTTTCTTTTCCTGTATCCATATTGTGGACAAATTTTATTGAAATTCCAACCCTTAATTCAGATCCTATGTCCATTTTAACTTTAGTTTAGAATAAAACTCAATGGTGGGAATTTTCCAGCCTCGCTCGCTCCAAAACTGGAAAATCCCAACTGAACTTAATGGGCCTTTAATGGACCTGTCCCTCGCCTGCTCTGATTCCCATGGCAGGCGGGACAATAAAGTTCATCTCAATTTTTCTAGCCACTAATTTGTGTGCTCAATCCTATTTGATCAAAGAACCAAAGAATTTCTATAGTGCCGAGGGATGCCATTCAGCCCATCGAGACTGCATCAACTCTGACAGAGCAACTTACCCAGGTCCGCCCCAGCCTATCTCCGAAACCCTACATATTTACCCCACTAATTTCCTTAACCTAAACACATGACCAATCCACCTAACCTGCTTATCTTTGGACTGCGGGAGGAAACTAGAGAAATCGGAGGAAACCCACACAGATACGGGGAGAATGTGCAAACTCCACTCAGATAGTCACCCAAGGCTAGAATTGAACCCAGGAATCTGGTGCTGTGCAGTAGCAGTGCTAACTACTGTGCCACCTCACCATCCTTAAAGTTCATTTTAAGATTTATTTCTCGATGGAGGATGTGACAATAACTTGATGACTTAAAATGTTTTTTCACACCATTTGCCACATTAACCATTTCAAGTTGTGCTGTGTGTTCAGTAATTGGACATCAGAGGTCTTATGGCACAGTGAGTAGTATTCCTTCCTTATGACCAGAAGCCCTGGTTTCAAGTCCAATGCCAGGCCTTGTTGGCCATAGAAGGAGCACTCACAGTGTGGTTCAATGGGCCGATAATCAACTCAGGAATCCTTCCACCACTTCCCCACTGTTCCCCAAATAGAACAAAATTGTGTGAGCATATGCTAAAATAAGAACAACTGAACATTTCTGAGACCCATATTCCAGCCCAAGTTTCTTTCTACATGTCAGCTGCTCCATATCTGCCTTCTCAAACAGCTATCTCAGGACAGGATCACACCATATATAACATCCAATACAAGCCCATCCCACACTTGCAGGTAACCTTATCAAAAGATTGAAGGGATATCTATCTGTCCATCTTCCCTGCTTGGTCCAGATACAACGAACAAAGAAAATTACAGCACAGGAACAGGCCCTATGGCCCTCCAAGCCTGCACCATCCATGCTGCCTGACTTAACAACGCAAAAAGCAAAGAAAATTACAGCACACTAAGCGAGTGCTCTACCAATTGAGCTAATCCCCTGTATATACCCAGGTAATGGCCAGACTAACTGGATCACATATTCCATAGAAAGGATATACCTGCTATGTTGTGCAATTCCTTGTACAGGGGTGACAAACCAACACATCTTGAAGTATCACTTGATTGGTGTGACTTATTAGTTAACTTTTCATTGGGTAGTAGCCAGATGGTTTTCCTGATTCCTATTTGGTGGTGTGAGTTCCCCATTACTATCAATAAATCCTGTCATTTCATTTTATACGCTCCATCAATTACCATTCTCTCTCATTCAAGAGCCCTGGAGAAACTTTGCAGGCAGCTACTACACTTTCAAAACAAAACTATCAAACATTTCCACTTATTCCCATATAGAAACACAGTAGACGGAATGCTGAGGAAGGAGCTTCATCCATCAGCTGGTAAAACAGTGGCAATCCTACTGCAGCCATTTTTGAGAGGCCTGGTGAGTTGAAGTCCCAGATGGGCACTTATCTTCCTGCCATTGGCTTTCCCGGTTCCTGTATGTGGAATTTCCTCCCAGAAACCTTGGTCAGGCCAGATAGCCCCACCAGAGAGTTGACAGCAAATCTGAGGATGAACAATGTCACCAGGAGCAATGTCACCAGTACTGCATTGTTGGACAAGGCAAAAGATCTGCAATGGAGTTCCAGAAGTAAAGTGAGTGGACCAGGAAGGGAGTTGATTTAGAAGGTTCTATCCAGGGTCCCTCCATTGTCTCCAGCTGCTGCCGTCATTGGTCACAGAGTACATCACAAGGAGGTCCCTCCCATGAGGCTGCAGACATACCTACCAAGCTATTCCACTAAAGTTTATTTATTAGTCACAATTAACACTGCAAAGAAGTTACTAGTCACCACACTCCGATGCCTGTTCGAGTTAATGCACCGAACCAGCACGTCTTTCAGACTGTGGGAGAAAACCAGAGCACCAGATGAAACCCACGCGGACACGGGAAGAACGTGCTAAACTCCACAGACAGTGACCCAAGCCGGGAATCAAACCTGGGCCCCGAGCATTGTGGGGCAACAGTGCAAACCATATTTAATTGTCCACAGATTAAACATTAGCAGTGTTAGGATGAGGCCCTGAGTGGTGACATGAGTGACATTATGCTCGATTCACTTGGTCTGTCTTTTCTTTGCTTTAGACAACATTCATTTGCTCACAAGCAACCCATCATATTGTGCTTGACATTTTCAAAATAACCCCAAATTCAAATGTCAATCTCCAATTTCATTTCTCCCCAGAAAGCTTTATTTCTTCTATCATCTAGACAGTTGCTATTAATGAAAATTTGATTTTCCCAATAAGTTTCAGAAAACGTTCCCTTTCTCAAGTACTTGTAATAGCAACTCGTATCAATTTATTTTGCAGCTGTTTCAATTTCAGAAAGAATGATACGCACCCTTGGTGATTTTTCTACTAAGGACTTTGTCATTCATATCCTCGGTTCCTGAGTTCTTTATTCCCAAAGACCTCACCCCAAACAATTTAAAGACAAATCTTTTTTTAAAATGCGAACAGTTCCAAATTATCCATATACTGTGATTTTGGATACCTGCAGGTAAGGTCTCTGAGGGTGGCATGGTGGCACAGTGATTAACACTGCTGCCTCACAGCGCCAGGGACACGGGTTCGATTCCTGACTTGAGTCACTGTCGGTGTGGAGTCTGCATGTTCTCCACATGTCTGCGTAGGTTTCTTCTGGGTGCTCCAGTTTCCTCCCACAATTCAAAGATGTGCAGGTTAGATGAATTGGCCATGATAAATTCTCCCTCGGTGTACCCGAACAGGTGCCGGAGTGCGGCGACTAGGGCATTTTCACAGTAACTTCATTGTAGTGTTAATGTAAGACTTCTTGTGACTAATAAATAAACTTGTTGCAATATTCATGCATAAACCTAAAACCATGATTAAATGTGTCTGTCACAGATTTCTATGGGTTAATAATATCAATCAATTAATTAGAAGCTTCAAATTTCAATAATTTTCAAACTTTTAACTTTTCTTCTCAAAAGAAAAAAATCCCAATCCAATATGTATAATGTAACCCAGATAATTGAACAACCTGTATCACCTCAAATGTCCCCAATTCCAATTAATGTCATAAAATATTAAAAAGATTCAAAACTGCCCACTCTTATATGTGTGAATTTTATCTCCAGAATTAAAATTTCCACACACTTATCATAATAACCAGAATCTCAGCATGGCCCTGATGAAATTCAAGTTCTCACAACTTAATAAGTTAGTTTAAATAATTCCACATTTATTCACACTGGCTGCTCATTAACGAAGCACTGCTCGCAAGACACATGTGAACAAGAAAAGGATGAAAAGTACACCATTTCGTATTCTTTCCTCAGGCATCTCTCAGAATGACTGGAATGACTGGTGTGGCACAGTGGCACACTAGTTAACACTGCTGCCTCACAGCACCAAGGACCCGGGTTTGATTCCCAGCTTGGGTCACTGTCTGTGTGAAGTCTTCATTGTTCTCCCCGTGTCTGCGCTGGATTCCTCCCACTGCCTGAAAGATGCACAGGTTAGATACATTCGCTATGCTAGAATTCTCCCTCAGTGTACCCGAACAGGCGTCAGAATGTGGCGACTAGGGGGATATTCACAGTAATTTCATTGCAGTGTTAATGTAAGCCTACTTGTGACAGTAATGAATAAACTTTAAAAGTAAAACAAAAGAGTTAAACTGAAGACCTTCCTCCAAAAAGAGTTAATAAAGGCTGAGTTTCCCCAGCTTGTAAGCTTTAAGCATTCAAACCAACACTGATTTGATTTGATTTATTATTTTCATATATATTGGTATATAGTGAAAAGTATTGTTTGTTTTGTACTATACAGACAAAACTTGCCGTTAACAGAGAAGGAAATGAGAAAATACAGAATGTTGTGTTACAGTCATAGCTAGGGTGTAGAGAAAGATCACCTTAATGCAAGGTAGTTCCACTCAAACGTCCGACAGCAGCAGGGAAGAAGCTGTCTTGAATCGGTTAGTACGTGTCCTCAGACTTTTTTTATCATTTTCCCGAAGAAAGAAGATGGAGGACAGTATGTCCAGGGTGCTTGGGATCCTTAATTATGCTGACTGTTTTTCTGAGGCAGCGAGAAGTGCAGACAATGTCAATGGGTGGGAGGTTGGTTTGAGCGATGGCCCTGGCTTCATTCACAACTTTTTGTAATTTCTTACAGTCTTGGATAGAGCCATACCAAGCTGTGATACAACCAGAAAGAAGGTTTTCTAGACTCCATCTATAAAGGTTGGTGAGAATTGACAATAATTCAACACTTCAGTACTTTAACATAATCATTTTTTAAAAATCCCGTTCCTCCTTTGTTCAGTTATAGATCAATTTATCATTCTTGGTTTGATTTGATTTGATTTATTATTGTCACATGTATTAATATACAGTGAAAAGTATCATTTCTTGCACGCTATACAGTCAAAACATACCGTTCATAGAGAAGGAAACGAGACAGTGCAGAATGTAGTGTTACAGTCATAGTTAGGGTGTAGAGAAAGATCAACTTAATGCAAGGTAAGTCCATTCAAAAGTCTGACAGCAGCTGGGAAGAAGCTGAAGCTGTTCTTGAGTCAGTTGGTACATGACCTCAGAATTTTGTATCTCTTTCCTGAAGGAAGAAGGTGGAAGGGAGAACGTCTAGAATGCATGGGGTCCTTAATTATACAGGCTGCTTTGCCAAGGCAACAGGAAGTGTAGACAGAGTCAATGGATGGGAGGTTGGTTTGCATGATAGATTGGGCCACATTCACGACCTTTTGAAGTTTTGGGCAGGGCAGGAGCCATACCAAGCTGTGATAGAAAGAATATTTTTTATAGTGCATCTGTAAAAGTTGGTGAGAATCATAGCTGACATGCCAAATTTCCTTAGTCTTCTGAGAAAATAGAGGTGTTGATAGACTTTCTTAACTATAGTATTGGCATGGGGGAACCAGGACAGGTTGTTGGTGATCTGGATACTTAAAAACTTGAAGCTCTCGACTCTTTCTACTTCGCCCCATTGATGTAGACAGGGGCATGTTCTCCTTTACGCTTCCTGAAATCAGTGACAATCTCCATTGTTTTGTTGTCATTGAGGAAGACACTATTGTTGCCACACCAGTTCACCAGCTTCTCTATCTCATTCCTGTACTCTGTGTTGTCATTGTTTGAGAATTGACCCAAGTTCAGCAAACTTGAAAATTGAATTGGAGGGGAATTTGGCTGCAAAGTCATAGGTGTACGAAGAGTATTGTAGGGAGCTGAGAACACAGCCCTGTTGGGCACCAGTGCTGAGGATGATCGTGGAGGAGACGTTTTTGCCTATCCTTACTGATTGTGGTTTGTGAGTTAGGAAGTTCAGGATCCAATTGCAGAGACAAGCACCGAGGCACAGGCCACGGAGCTTGGAGATGATTTTTGTGGGAAAAATAGTGTTGAAGGCTGAGCTGTAGTCAATAAATAGCACTCTGACATAGGTATTCTTATTACCTAGGTGTTCCAGGGTTGAGTGCAGGGCCAGGGAAATGGCATCCGCTGTGGACCTGCTGCGGCAGTAGGCAAACTGTAGTGGATCCAGGTAGTCCGGGAGGCTGGAACTGGTTTGTGCCATGACTAACATTTCGAAGCACTTCATTATGATAGATGTCAGAGTCACCAACCGATAGTCATTAAGGCACACTGCTTCCCTCCCTTTTCCCTCCATTAAACCAATTTCCAATGACCAAGGGTCATCCAGACGCGAAACATTGGCTCTATTCTCTTTCCACAGATGCCGTTGGACCCGCTGAGATTTTCCAGTATTTTCTGTTTTTGTTCCAATTCCTGCCTATACCTGCATTTTCAGGAATAGACAGTTCTCATCCTCACCCAAATCCCTTACCATCTGCGAAAAGTCTGAACACATCATTCAATGTAGAAACAAGATAACAAAATAAATAACGTAAGGGAACACTGAGACTTGCACATTTCAACATTCCAACACTCATTCCATATCCCTTTGGACCATGCTCACAATTCTCACAGTTAACATCCCATTTCTACTTCCCACAAATGTACAAATAAACATTACTAAAATGATTTTTAAACATCTCGATTTTGGGTGCCCATTCTTAAATTGAAATGGGCCAAGGACCCCACGCACCCAGACATTCTCTCTTCCAACTTCTTCTGTTGTGAAAAAGAGAAAAATGTCTGAGGACATGTACCAACTGACTCAAGAACAGTTTCTTCCTTGCTGCCATCAGACTTTTGAATGGATCTCTCTCTATAGCCTAGCTATGACGGTAACACCACATTCTGCACTCTCTCCTTTCCTTCTCTATGAATGGTATGCTTTGTCTGTATACTGTGCAAGAAACAATACTTTTCACTGTGTCCCAACACATGTGAAAATAATAAATCAAATCAAATCAAATCAAAACACCCTCAATAATCAAATTCACACTTCTATATTTCCGTGCATCTAGAAACATAAATTGCTATAATGGAAATACTTCAAATTCCCAACGTACCATCCTCAGAGCAGGACCTGTGTTGAAAATAAATGTTTGAACCAATTTAAAATCTGATCTATGGCAAACTTAAAAACATCATGAAAGAGCAAATCAACAAAGGGTTAAAAAGCTTTTCCTTCGTTCACAGAAGAGCGAAGCTGACAGACTCAAAAACAGACATTGAAGCAAAAGAATCACACCTTCCACAAATGTCACATTCACACAAACTATTAAAAAAAAAGCGGTCTTTCAATTGCAAATTAGGAAGATACCTGGCACACACTCCAGTTGTCTTTTCCACTCTCGGCTATAGGTGTTTTTAACTTTTCTCTTTCTCCTTTGTTTAAACTGCTTCTGGTATTTCATTAACCAGACGTCTTCCTGAGAGGCATGGGGATAATTTCCCCAAGCTGAATCCATAGGCTGATCGCTCCCTCTAAGTCTTCATTGATCTCTCTCAGCCAGTTCTACTTTTTGTGACTGTCTGTACGTTTCTTCTCTAGAAGTTTCAATTTTCCTACTCTTATTAAAACATCAATTCTCCAAGTACTGCTTTTTAAATCATTTCTTGTTGCTTGAACTTTCCTCGTTTCTCCACCAGTTCTTTTAATAATCTACTCATTAATACTTCTCAGTCACTTACCTTTGCCTTAAATGCCTCAATTTCTTCCTTCAACATAAGCTACATCCCTTTCTTCACAGCATCTTTTTGTCACATACTTTGTGACCAAATGCAAAGACAGGATTTACTGTCACTTCTATCTTCCTTTGAACTTATGTGACTGTTCCATGAGTGAATCTCAGCGTCCACTCTTCTATGCTGTACGCAAGACCAGAACACATCTAGACTGACCTGCATTCACACCGCCTGGGGGATCAGCGTACCTGCAAGATACTTAACAATCAATTCATAAGTTTTGGATTTAGTTATGTCATTACTGTCACTTATCATCCCTGTTCAGGTGCCAAATATGTAAGAGGTAATCATCGGCCTCTAACAGTTTACTCTACTCTCCAGGCGTGAGAATTACAAGAAATAATGAGACAAGTTCAAATTGAACACTAATGTTTTTAGTAGATTTGAATAATACCATACACTTGTTAATAATACACCAGTTAAAATTCACTTGTTGGTCACAAATGCATTAGAAGAAGTCTTATGTACGATCACTCAGGAAGCAGTCAGTCCCCTATTCATTATACATTTCAGTGGCTGACAAAGCTGCCCAATTTCAGCATCAAATCGGCCTCTGGAATGATCTTTATGTCTTTCCTTCCCAAGATGGATAGGACAGGATGTTTCTTTCACGAGATTTCACTGGCATATCAGAATCCAATGAGACATTGGATGTTTTGTTCAAATCGTATGAGAGACCCCTTTGACAATGTGCATATGTTCAAACCCCTTCAGTAATTCTCTATCCCTCCTGGGTGTTGCATATGCTTTCAAGGTCACTCAGACACACACACACACATGCACACACACATAGACATGCACACATACATGTACACATGCATGCACACACACACACATACAAAGACACATACACACACATACGCAAGCAGGCATATATGTGCACACTCACACGCACACATACAGACATACCTACATACATGTACACATGCATGCACACACTCACATGCACACAAGACACACACACACACACACACACACACACACACACACACACACACACACACACACACACACACACACACACACACATTATGACCATAAATACTCCATGCCTACTAAGTTACTGATTTCTTACAAACAGCTGCTTGGACAACAATTTATCTGACAAAATACATACCCTAAAGATGTCTCTTAGTTTCTTTACATTTCAAAAGGAGGAACCTCTGCTATCATTGACCAATATCACGCTGCATCTCTTTCTTTTTCAAAACAGTTAAGATACACATTAACCCCCTTGTCAACTGAATGGAGATCTGGCAAGTGACCTGTGTAGCTCACTTTTAGGAAGACCCGGTGAGTTAATTGGGCATTGGCTCTGTGTCCCTTCTCCAGGATCAAGGACTTGGTGTGGACATTTTGCCCCTCTAAGAGCAGCTGCAAAGTAAGGGAGAGCAGCTGAACATTGATCAGCAGTGCTACTGGGAAAGTGGGGGCTGATGCCAATAATGCACCCACACGAGGCCCAGAGTCACCAAGGGACCCAGGCTACAATTAGTAATGGCGATGGTGTTCACAGAGTAGGAGGAGGGGAATGGAAAGAAGAATAATATTGGACTTGAACCATTCCCTTTGTTTCTCCACAGATGCTGCCAGACCTGTGGAGTTTTACCAATACTTACTGCTTTTAAGTCAGGTATCCAGCATTTAGTTAGGATGGCACAGTGGTTAGCATTACTGCCTCACAGCACAGGGGACCCCAGTTTGATTCCAGCTTTGGGTGACTGTGTGGAGTTTGCAAATTCTCCCTATGTTTTCATGGGTTTCCTTCAGGTGCTCTGGTTTCCTCCCAAAGTCCAACAATAAACAGGTTAGGTGGATTGGCCATGCTATATTGCCCCTTGGTGTCTGAAGATATGTAGGTTTGCTGCAATAGCCATGGTAAATGTGCAGGATTACAGGGATGTAATGATTTCAATCGGGTCATTGAGGCCTGTTGGGGTATGAACTCCCTGATTAAGAATCCAATTGATGACCAATGAGGGAGATTGCCTTGTACTTTATCTGGCATGTCAGTTCCTCTGACACCCCAGGAATTAGACTGCAGATTTATAACACTCTGTGTACTGCTGTTAGAGTTGTAAATAAAGGGATTTTGGTGAAGGGTTTCTGCCTCCGCAGACTTATTACAAGAGATAGGATGGAGGGGAGGGTCTGATTAAGGTGCTGTTTCGGAGAATCAGTGCAGATTCAATGGGCTGAGGAATTCAATGGTTCTGTCATGATTCTATCTCCAATATTTATTCTATTTTTCAAACTTGTTATCATGCCAATTAGTAACACCCACAACAGTCTCAGCTGAATCTGCAAAAGTTAAATTAGAATATTCAAACTTTCATGCGGAGATCGGAAAAAAATAAACATTAAGTCTGGATTTCCCGAACCTTATCTGTGATTGGGATTCTCCGGCCCTACTGCAGCGAATGGAGTTTTGGCTGAGCACCAAATTTTCCATTCTGGTTGGCAGCGGTGGCAAGGCAAATGAGATCAGAGAATCCCGGCCCAAATCTAATTATTATAGGATCCCTACAACGTAGGAGGAAGCGGCTATTTGGCCCATTGAGCCTGCGTCAACAGCAATCACACCCAATCCCAATCCCTGTAACTCCAAGTAATTGCCCTTCTAACCTCCCTGACGCCCAGGAGAAATTTAGCATGGTCAATCCACAAAACTTGCACATCTTTGGAGTGTGGGAGGAAACCAGGGCACCCGGAGGAAACCAATGCAGACATGTGGAAAATGAGCAAACTCCACACTGACAATGACCTGAGGCCAGAATTGGACCTGGGTCCTTGGTGCCATGAGGCAACTGTGCTAATGACTGTGCTGCCCTAAATTATACCTCCTTTTAAATGTTTGACTTTTAAAGTTTGCTATTTCAAATCTGTGAGACCAGAGGTAGAAAGGAGCTTAAAAACCAAAGTAGGTTTTGTAAAATTCTGGAATAAGGTTAATTAAAACAGCTTTTAAACACTTTTCGTTTTTCTCTATCTGCCATGATATCTTTAGTGTAGAAGTAAGCTTTGTCTCAATGCTTTGCCTTTAGCCTAATCATTATTACTGCCAATGCTACATTGGAATATATAGAGCCAGCACACAATGCAAATTTAAATGTGAAAATTTGTTCTGAAAGATGATATCTGAAGTCAGTTGTTATTTAAAGCGTCGCACCAGGAGTCCATAGTTTCTCATTTTCTGATTCATTACTCCACTCAGTCAATTTTGTTTCCAAATAAAACATCAAAAAAAATCATCGGCAGCTTGGATATATTCAAACTCCTTGCATGTGGCCTCAGTAACTGGATTGCCAGAGGATCAATATGTAGATTACTCCGCTCCTAGGGAATAAAGAAATGGCTGAGGAATTAAATTTGTACTTTGCTTCAGTTTTCACAAAGGAAGACATGAATAATGTACCATAAGTGCAGAGAGAAACATGTTTTAGTGAGGATTTGAAGGAAATCAGCATTTGTAGAGAAATGGTTTTGTGAAAATTGATGGGATCGAAGGTGGATAAATCTCCAGGTCCTGATAATCTTCATCCCAGCATACTTAAGGAAATGGCCCTGGAAATAATAGAGCCATTGATGGTGAGTTTCTAAAATTCTTTGGACTCTGGAATAGTTCCTACAGATTAAAGGGTAACTTGTGTAAGCCCCTATTCACAAAGAGAGGTAGAGAGAAAACAGTGAACTATAGGCCAGTGAGCCTAACATTGGATAAAAGCAAATTACTGTGGATGCTGGAATCTGAAACCAAAAAAGAAAATGCTGGAAAATCTCAGCAGGCCTGACAGCACCTGTAAGGAGAGAAAAGAGCTGATGTTTTGATCCAGACAACCCTTTGTCAAAATTAACATTGGCAGTGGGGAAGTTGCTAGAGCCAATTGTCAAGGATTTCATAACTCAGCATTTGGAAGGCTAAAGGGATCAGACAAAGTCAGCATGGGTTTACAAAAGGGAAATCATGCTTGAAGAGTCTATTGGAATTTATTGAGAATGTAACTGGTGGAGTTGACCAAGGAGAACCAGAGGATGTGGTTTATCAAGACTTTCAGAATGTTTTCAACAAGGTCTCACACAGAAGAATACTATATAAAGTTAAAGATCATGGGATTGCAGGTAATGTCTTGAGATGGATAGAAAGCTGGTTAGCAAATAGGAACCAAAAATTGGTATAAATGAGTCTTTTTCTGATTGGCAGACAGTGACTAGTGAGTTTCTGCAAGGACCTGTGCTAGGACTCCAACTGTTCACATTAATGATTTGGAAAAGGGAACTGAATGTATTATCTCCAAATTTGCAGATGATACGAAGTTGGGTGGGAGGATGAGCTGCAATGAGGGTGAAGAGATGTTTCAGCATGATTACAGTAAAGGTTTACCAGGCTGATTTCTGGATTGGCATATGAGGAAAGGCTAAATCACTTAGGATTATATTCTTTGGAGTGTCGAGGAGTGAGAGGGGATCTTGTAGGGTTAGACAGGGTAGATTCAGAAAGATTGTTTCCAGTGATGGAGGAGTCCAGAACTAGTTTGGAGGATCATAGTTTGAGGATAAGGGGTAAAGCTTTTAGAACTGAGGTGAGGAGAAATTTCTTCACCCAGAGGGTGAAGAATGTGTTGAGTTCACTACCACAGAATGTAGCTGAAGATTTCAAGAAGAAATTAGATATAGTTCTTGAGGCTAAAGGGATCAAGGGATATGGGGAGAAGGAGGGAGTCAGAATATTGAATTCAATGATCAGTCATGATCAAAATGAATGGTGGAGCTGGCTCATAAGGCCGAATGGCCTACTGCTGTTTCTAGTTTCGATGGTTCGATGGTTCTATGTTTCTATTAACTTTCTGCTCCCAATTATCCCCTCTGTCTCCTTTGGGAGGCAGCATTTTCTGGTCTACTGTCCTATGATGTTCTCTGATACATCAACTAGTTGTGTGAACCTAAAGAGTGAATGTTGGCAGGGAATATAGGGATTAGGAATTGGTGCACAAGCATCACATGTGAGGCTGATGCATTTCTCACACAACTTTCATACAGGCGGATTGGTGGGACAGTGGTTAGTACTGTAGTCTCACAGTGCCAGGGACCTGGGTTCAATTCCAGCCTTGGGTAACTGTCAGTGTGAAGTCTGCTTGTTCTTTCTGTCTCTACGTGGGTTTCCTCTAGATCCTCTGGTTTCTCCCCAAAGTCCATATATGTACTGGTTAGGTGCATTGGCCATGCTAAATTCTCCCTCACTGCACCCAAACAGGCCCAGAGTGTGGCAACTAGGGGCTTTCGTAGCAATTTCATTGCAGTGTTAATGTAAATCTACTTGTGACACTAATAGATAAGAAAAAGTTACCTCTCAGAACTTCTTCCAAAAAGAGTTTAAAAAGCCAATCTTCCCCAACTGGTAAGCTTTAAACGTTCAAATCCACACTGGTGTTCAAAGAGAAAATGCTGCAACATTTCAATGCTTTAACACAATAATTTTAAAAAAAAATCTCATTCCCCTTTTGTTCAGTTATAGATTAATTCATCATTTTCCCACTTCAAACCAATTTCTAATGACAAAGGCTCACCTAGACTCTAAATGTTGGCTCTATTCTCTCTGTAAGGAGTCTCACAACACCAAACTAAAGTCCAACAGGTTTATTTGGTAGCACAGGCCACTAGCTTTCGGAGCGCTGCTCCTTCATCAGGTACTTACACACCCCGGATATTCTCTCTTCCACTTTCTTTCATCGGAAAAAAGATACAAAAGTCTGAGGACACGTACCAACCAACTCAAGAACAGCTTCTTCCCTCCTGCCATCAGACTTTTGAATGGATCCCTCTCTATCCCTAGCTATGACTGTACCACTACATTCTGCACTCTCTCCTTTCCTTCCCTATGTACAGTATGCTTTGTTTGTATAGTGTGCAAGAAACAATATGTTTCACTGTATACCAATACATGTAACAATAATAAATCAAATCAGATCAAATCAATGCACACTCAATAATCAAATTCACACTTCTATATTTCCATGCACCTAGAAATATAAATTGCTATAATGGATAATGACTTCAATCCAAATGTACCAACCCCAGAACAGGACCCGTGTTGAAAATGAATGTTTGAACAATTTAAAACCTGACCCATAACAAATTTAAAAACATCATGAAAGACCAAACCACAAAGGGTTAAACAGCTTTTTGTTTGTTCACAGAAGGGTGAAGCTGACAGACTCAAAAACAGACATTGAAGCAAAAGAATCACACCTTCTACAGATATCACACTCACACAAACTATTAAAAACACAGTCTTTCAATTGCAAATTAGGAAGATTCCTGGCACACACTCATGTTGTCTTTTCCATTCTCGGAGAATTTTAACTTCCGGTTGTAGGTGATTTGAACTTTTCTCCTTTCTCTTTTATTCAAATTGCTTCTGGTATTTCATTATCCAGACGTCTCCCTGTGAAGCATGGGTGTTAATTTCTCCATCCTGAATCCATATAGACTGATTGCTACCTCTAAGTCTTCGACGGTGTTCTCTGATACATCAGCCATGAACATGAGGAATGAGTGTTGGTAGAGGCTGTGCGGATTGCGGATTGGTGCACAAGCATCATATGTGAGGCCAATGCATTTCTCACGCAACTGTCATACAGGTGGCACGGTGGCACGGTGGTTAGCACAAATGACCTCACAGCACCTGTAGGTTCCATTCCAGCCATGGGCGATTCTCTGTGTGGAGTTTGCACGTTCTCCCTGTGTCTGCGTGGGTTTCCTCCCACAGTCCAAAGGTGTGCAGATTGGGTGGATTGGCGATACTAAATTGCCCCTTTGTGTCCAATGATGTGTAGGTGAGGTGGATTAGCGATGGCAAATTGGTCCTTTGTGTCTACCGATGTGTGGGTTAGGTGGTTTAGTGAGGTAAATGCGTGAGGTTACGTGCCATTTACGAATATTGAAATGAATTCTAATTCATGGCAATCAGGTTCATCCACTCAATGGGCCTGAATCTGATTACATTGCCAGCAAGGAGTGGGAGAGATCTCAAAGTGAGACATCACCATCACAAATCCCACTATGGCCCTCTTGGGAGAGTTAGCAACCAGAACGGGATATGCGTCCCCAGCGAACGGGCCAGGAAAATTTCAGCCGCTTAGTGTTCGTAAGGTCAGAATTATTGTACTGGTGTGCCACCTTCAAGTTTGTGATCGTTCAAGTATGAGCAGCTGCCTGCAACTATGTTTCCAGAGCAATATAATCAGGTACGCAGGAGATCATTATTTGACGTCACCTCACAGATGAAAGATCGTGGAGGTGGATTTCCTGGAAGTCTTCAGGTGCTATCGAGTATCAAGGCTGGCTAAAATGGGGCTCTTAAATCATAACACTGCTTTAGCCCGTGATCAGCACAAAACAAAGGAGTTGAAACCATTGCTCGGAACAGCAGAGGATTGTTAAACAACCAATTTAGTGAAGTTGTTTGCGAGTGTTTAAACTTTGGTGGCGAGCACTTAACTTAAACCCTCTCCTAACAGCATCCAGCCGACTGGGAGTAAAGTCATAACTGAGGGATATTGAGCACTACTTAAAGGTGAATAGTCTTTTCGTGTTCATTTGCTGGTTTGAAGAGGACATTTGAAAAGAAAAATAGGGAGACCTTCTGGGACAGTTGGTCACCAACATCCTAAAACATTTCTGCTGGAAGTTATCCAGTCAGGAAATGGCCTAACAGAGATCTTCAAGAACATGTGAAGGTTTAAGCAAAATCTTGTGGATGCTCTGACAAAGGGTTATCTAGACTCGAAACATTGGCTCTATTCTCTCCCCGCAGATGTTACAGGACATACTGAGATTTTCCAGCATTTTCTGTAAAGGTTTAATAGGGTAGGTATGAGGAAGATATTCCATCCATTGTTAATTAGAGAGTGAACCGGATGGGAGTTGCACTGGGTGACGTCCAGAGCAGAATGGGTGTCAGCAATTCAATTGTCCCCACAGCACTTTCATGATGACTTAAGGCTTCACAATGGTTCAGTTGTGACACCGTCTGATATAGTCTGAATACCTAGCAATTCAATTGCATTACGTATTACTTTTATGGTTTTGTCTTAATATCCTTTCTAACTCTTGAGTGCTGCAGAATGAATTTAGAGCATTTGCAGATGAATCAAAAACGCAATTACACCTGAGCACTCATGTTTTCTTGTCGACACAATAGCTGAATGGAGCTGTCCTTGGAGTTCAATTAGAATGCTATCTGAATGCATCAATACATTGATCGTGTGAATGAAATAAAACCGTCACTATCTCCCTGATAATATTCACACGCTAACAAAGCAATCTAATTCCGAGCTTAATTGTTTAAGTGGATACCTGTCAAAATGTTTCTGACATCCGACAACACGACAGCCCAAACAACAGCACACTTAAGAAACAAGAATGAAAAGGCAGCCTTGTGTATTTGAGGCAGTGCTGGAAAGAAACACTAAAAATAACCTGCCAGAGAAATTATGGAAAGAAATTCGCAATATCGCACCATCAAAATGAATACCATCCTTCTGGTTATATAATACTATTGAGCATGTAAGGGTAAAATAGGCGAAGTGAAAGGCAGTAATGTGGTCTTGTGACACTGAGACACTGGTATCAATGATCTTTTGAGAGATCTACACACATACAGACCTAGAAATGGGCTGTGGCTCACCTGTTATTTGGATGCCCAAGCTGCTTACTCTATCTTCAAAATGCCATAAGGCCATAAAAAAGGTGCAGAATTAAGCCATTCAGCCCATAAAGTCTGCTTTGCCATTCAATCTTGGCTGATATATTTCTCATCTCCATTTTCCTGCCTTCTCCCTATAACCCTTGATCCCCTTATTGATCAGGAACCTATCTGTCTCCGCCTTAAAGACACACTGGCCTTCAAATCCCTCTGTGACAATGAGTTCCACAGATTCACTAACCCCTGGCTGAAGAAACTCCTCCTCATATCAGTTTTAAAGGAGCGTCCCTTCACTCTGAGGTTGTCCCTTGAGCTCTAGTCTCTCCCACTGGAGGAACATTCTCTCCACTCTATCTAGCCCTCTCATTCTGTAAGTTTCAATTAGATCCTCCCTCATCCTTCCAAACTCCATTAAGTATAGACCCAGATTCCTCAACCTCTCCTCATATGAAAATCCCTCGTTCCTGGGATCTTTCTTGTGAACCTCCTCAGGACCTCCTCCAAGGCCAATATGTTCTTCCTTCGGTATGGGGCCCAAAACTGCTCACAATAATCCAAATGACATTTGACCAGGGCCTTATACAGCCTCAACAGTACATCCCTGTTCTTGTTTTCTAACCCTCTAGAAATGAATGCTAACATTGAATTTGCCTTCCTAACTGCCAACTGAACCTATATGTTAACCTGAACCAGAACTCTCAAGTCCCCTTGTGCTTCAGATTTCTGAAACTTTTCCCATTTGGAAAATAGTCTATACCTCTAGTCTTCTTATCAAAGTGCATAACCTCACACATTCCCATGTTGTATTCCATCTGCCACTTCTTTGCCCACTCTCCTAACCTGCCCAAGTCATTCTGCAACTAGGAAGTGTGGCCAAGCCTCCAGTGAAGAGTACACCTTTCATCATATTGTTAGAGGAGGGCATTTTTGCTTCAGGAGCCTCTGCCAGTAGCCTTCTATTTTCCAGATGAACACTCTGCTGTCTGCAAAATCCATCTTCCATGTTAGATCACCCACATGTTTTACTTCTCTAATACGTGTCACTAACACGTATGAAGTCTCCCTCCATAGACCAGTGCAACAAGCAGTTCTGAGTATTTCCCATGAACATTACAGAAAACAGCCATTTTACCAACAGATCAATGCTGATGTCCCCTGTTCCACTTAATTCTCTTCCCATACCTCCCCTATCTCACCGTCACCTTCTTAGACTCTTCCACTGATGTTTTCTCAGACATCCAATCCTGGGTGAACATGCAATTAATTTTGCAATTAATGGAACAGCAGGAAGACTAAAGACATTGGGTAGGATTTTACAGATGTTCCCGCCAGCTGGATCTTCCAGTCCCACTGAAGGCAACTTCCCACTGCAGGTGCCCCAGTGGGAGGATACGAACAAGGGGAAACCCCATTAGCAGAAGCAAGGCCGGAAGATCCTGCCACCAGCCAATGGTAGGCCACTTCTGCCACTATAAAATACACCGTGGGCAGTGTGTGGACGGGGGGAGTGGCATGGGGGCATGGGCAGATAATCGAGCTCATTATCATTGCCCTGCCACAAACTTCATTCTCTTGCCACCAGTCCCATCTTCCAACTTACTCTTTGCAGTGTAGGCATCCTATATGACCATGAGCTGTGCTTCCAACTCTATATTCTCTCTTTAATTAAGAAAGCTGATTTCTATTTCCATAACATCAACAATCTCTGTGCCTTCGTCAACCTAACAGCTACTGAAATCCTTATGCTTTTGTTTACTCCAGATTCAACTGCTCCAAGGCTTCACTGGTCAGTTTCCAGTCTTCACACATTTGAACTCATCCAAAGACATTGCTGCCCAAATCCTAACCTGCACCAATCCTACTGATACATCACTCCTATGCGTGTGCTCCTACATCGGAACTTGGTTTCAAAATGTTCATTGCCTTTCTCAAATACCTCCATGGCCACACATGTATATGACCTCCTGCACATGCATCAAATTTTATGTTCCTCCAGTTGCATCCACTTTTGCAACACTCCCCCTCTCCCCCCACCCCCACCCCTCCTAATTCCTTTGGCCCACCATTGCTGGTTCATGTACTTTCAGCCATCTGTGCCAACAGATAGAGTCATAAAGCCACAGAAGTTTCATCATGGAAACAAACCCTTCAGCCCCAATTGTCCATGCTGCCCCCTTTTTAAACCCTTAAGTTAGTCCCAACTGCCTGAATTTAGCCCATATCCCTCTGTACCATTTTATCCATGTAACTGTCTAAACACTTTTTAAAGGACAAAATTTAACCCTCGATGACCTTCTTCACTGCTATCAATCTTAGTGTCATCTTCAAACTTACTAACCATGCCTATTAAATTCTCATCCAAATCATTAATATAAATGACAAATAACAGTGTACCCAGCACCGAACCCTGAGGCAAACCACTGGACACAGGCTTCCAGTTTAAAAAACAACCCTCTACAGCTACCCTCTGTCTTCTGTCATCAAGCTAATTTTGTATCCATTTGGCTATCTCACCATGGATCCCGTGAGATTTAAACTTATGCAACAACCTACTATGTGGTACCTTGTCAAAGGCCTTGCTAAAGTCCATGCAGACAACATCAATTGCCCTGTCCTCATCTACCTTATTGGATGTCGGATGTCAAACTCCCTAAACCTTTCTGCTTCTCGACATCCCTTACCCCATTTAAGATGCTCCTTGAAAACAACCTCTTCTACAAAGTTTTTTGTCAGCCCTTCTCTTAGTATCGCTGGTCCTTTGGACTTCTGCTTGTGCCTTTCACACAAATGCTGCCTCAATCTATTGCAGGCAGACTGAAAAATGAAAAGTTTAATTATTATTGTCACAAGTAGGCTTATATTCATGTTGCAATGACATTACTGTGAAAATCCCCCAGTCGCCACATTTCAGCACCTGTTGGGGTATACTGAGGGAGAATTTAGCATGGCCAATGCACCTAACCAGCACATCTTTTGGACTGTGGGAGGAAACCGAAACACGCAGAACAAACTTATGCAGACACAGGGAGAATGTGCAGAGTCCACACAGACAGTGACCCAAGCCAGGAATCAAACCCAGGTCCCTGGCACTGTGAGGCAGCAGTGCTAACCACTGTGACACCATGCCACCCTATTTTTGTACAGCTAGGTGAGAAGAGGTTGGAACCAAAGCATCAAAAAAAAGGATCATCGCCATTATTATTATTTTATTTGTTGGTACAATTGAACTTTATGTAGTTATACAAAGAAATAGAATACTTCATGCTTCCCAACATCAGTGAATCACCTTAATTGACGGGCTAGAAATCCTTGAACTTTTCCTTCAGCCTTTCTAACATTCGGACCCCATCTCAATGAAGGTTATCATGTGTTCTACTTTAACAAAACTCGACTATGCACAAATGGGTCTTCATTCATTCCCTTCCTGGCCATGTAGAAAATTGGAAGTTCAGTCCTCATCTCCCTTCTGGGAATAAGCCTGAAGATATGGGTCAGAATTTAAATTGTTCAGGTGAGCACATGCCCAACTCGGAAGCACATAAAATCCCTCAACAAGACTTTGGGCACATGTCCCAATATCATTGTGCCCTCATATATTTCTTTCAGCACGTGTGGACTGAAGTCCAAAGAGCACGTACAAACAATAAAGAAGTCCATTTAAATTAATTAAATAGGAACTGACTGAAATTTTATGTTCCTTGTCCGTCTATATAGTTGGCGGGTGGGCCGATTGACCAGGTGGCCTTTACGTGTTAGCTGCAACCTCCATCCAAGGTGGTGTGAAATCAGGGTTTAAATAAATGAATAAATATGTCTGGGGATTGAGGTCTGTGTATGATTGTGCTGCCCAGGCACTTGTGGCATAGTTTTTTCACTAATATTTATTTTTCTTAGATCAACAGCTCTCTCTCAGCCAACTCCCCAAGCAGCTGTCCATCTGAGGGAGCACATTGAATGTACCAGTCCATACATTCCCTTTTCCCTCTGTCTTCCCACTCACCCTGGAAAGCGCTCACCCTTACGCATTTCAGGATGGGTGCCTGATAATTGGCCAGTCAGCATGATATCACATTAGCAATTTGATCTCGGGTGGGAACAGATTTCACATCCACTCCAGTCCACTCTGAATGTAAAATTCAGGCCATATATTTTGTTAAAAATCTGTTGTTGGGATGCTGGTGTCGCCAGCAAAGTTAGCATTTATTGTCAATCAAACTTGTGTGTAAGTTCATAGAATTCCTACAGTGCAGGAAGGGACTATTTGACCCATCGAGCCTGCATCAGCAGCAATCCCGCCCAGGTCCAATTCCCATAACCCCACGTATTAATCTTGCTAATCCCCCTGACACTAAGGGGCAATTTAGCATGGCCAATCAACCTAATCTGCACATCTTTGAACTGTGGAAGGGAACCCCACACGAGCACGGGGAGAACGTGCAAACTCCACACAGACAGTAGCCCAAAGCCGGAATTGAACCCAGGTTGTTGGCGCTGATGCAGCAGTGCTAACCACTGTATCATTGTGCCACTCATAAAGTTGTGCAATGGGTCGAGTTCACCTCCAGTTCTTTCCCTATTCCTTCTTGTTCCGTGTACTCTCCACCTGCAATGAAGGAAAGGACAGCCTTCTGAATAAATACAATACCATGTGTTTACCCAATGGTTATGATGTATTGGGTCAAGATAAGGATGATAAGGAGGAATGGGATTGCGTAAAGTTATGGGAAGGAGTGAGAACATCACTCAGGGGGTTCTCTGTGCATCTGTACCCCTCCTTCTCCCTGCCCTCCTTAAATATGCTACTCTTCTTTGGGCCTCTATATCTGTCTTCAAAAATTTCCCATCCAACCTTGACCCCTCATGGGTGCCTGGTCCCTCCCCACCTTAAAAGCCCTGGACTTACCTGGGTCTATTGTCCATCTTAAAGATCTGTGGGCATCCATGTAGGCCCAGCTGTGCCAACTACTGGGAGTGCTAGAGCTACCATCCAATTAGAATGGCCAACAGCTCTCAAGAACACCCCTCCCCCTTCAACCACCTCCCCCCCCCCCACCCCTCCCTGTATTTCTTTCAAATTGTGCTTGAGGGATCTTTTTAATTCATCTGAGCAGGCTGATATCAATATCAATGTGCACAGTGAGTGGGGACGTGCTTCACGTTCACTTAGTTTTTCTTGGAGCTCAGTTTGATTGTCTTTGGGGAATACAGACGGAGTTCCCAGAATTCTCTCACACCCTTTTAAACTGGAACATTTGTTTAATCTGTTTATAGTTGCTCTCTCCACTCGATTACAGAGTGGTTGTTTGCTGAGGAGAATTAGGATCATGTGACTAGCCTACAGCTTGACTATATGAGAAAGCCCAACTGGAGGTCTTGTGGTCAATAGTTAGCACCCTGGCCTCAAAGTTAGAAGCAATAGGTTCAAGTACGGTTTCAGGCCTTGTTGACCACAGAAGGATGCTTGTGAATTGGTTCATCCTTCTCTGAAGGAAAAAAAATGTGTGTGAAATGGCTAAACGAGCTAGTTATTCCTTTCCTGTACAAAGGTTTAATCGTTTCTAAGCCAACTGATCATATTTGATACATAAATCATTCCATCAGTAAAAGATCTTTAAATCCCTCCAAAACTTTAAACTTCTATCGGTCTACATATCTCCTCCAGCCTTGCAGCCACCCACAGAGCAATGTCTTTTTAACTCCTGTGTGCCTCCCTCTCTTTCACCTCACTCAAGTCAGCCGTGTCTTGAGTCAACTTGGTCTCACTCTCTAGAGTACCCTCTCCAAACCCCCACCACCTTTTCCCAACACCAGCCTTTCTGAAGACTCTTGTCGCACACCACCGTTCAGTGCCGATATTTGATCAAGTCTTGATCAAGAAAATTCCTCACAAAATCAACTGTTCGGCATCCTCATTTTTGCGTTAGTACTCTGAACTTCTTGAGTTATTCCTAAACAAAGGTGCTTGAAGATGAAACTCGAACCTGAACTAATACTTCAGCTGACATGGCAAATCAAAGCTTTTAGATTTGAAACAACACTTCAATTCTTTCTCAAAAAAAAATTTCCAGAGCAATATTCTCTGCACTTGGGTTCAAAAGAAAGACAGAATGAGCCAAAGGGCTTCATGGGTAAAGAATTATTTTGGAAGTTAACTCACTGTTTGAATGTAAGCAAACCTCGCAGACATGAGCCTGGAACAACATCTATGCCTTATTCATTGCTTTCATAGAAGAATGGGATCCCTACATGCAGAAGAAGGCCATTCGACCCATCATCATTTGGCTCTGCACTAACAACAATCCCACCCAGACTCTATCCCCTTAATCCTACATATTTACCTTAGCTAGTATTCTGACACTAAGGGGTAATTTAACATGGCCAATCAACCTAACCTGCGCTCTTTGGAGCATGGGAGGAAACCGGAGCACCTGGAGAAATCCATGCAGACAGAGAGAAAATGTGCAAACTCCACACAAACAGTGACACATGGGTCACTAGCGCTGTGAGGCAGCAATGCTAACCACGGTGCCACTGTGCCACCCCCTTGTGAAAACAAACTGAGTAGCTGCAAAAGCCAATGCGGCTACACTAATCAGTGAGAGGACAATGTGTTATTCATCTTCTTCCATCATCAGAAGTTGACCCATGAGGTTATGAGTAACACCCAAAAAGGCAGATTACAAATATGACTTAGTCAGGGCCATGGTATGATCAGGAGAGATGGAGTAGGAGTGGTAACTGAGAAAAGGCTGTGTGTAACCAGAAACATTTTGAAAATAATAGAGTGCTCTTACTCTGACTCCAGTGTGTTCAGGCAATTTATACAAGCCAACAAGTATAAGTTTATTAGTGTCACAAATAGGCTTACATTAACACTGAAACAAAGTTACTGTGAAAATCTCCTAGTTGTGACTCTCCGGCGTCTGTTCAGGCTGAGGGAGAACCGGAGCACCTTGAGACGACCCACGCAGACAAGGGGAGAATGTGTAGGCTCCACATAAACCATTACCCATGACGAGAATCAAATCCGGGTCTCTGGTGTTGTGAGTCAGCAGTGCTTTCGTGCCACCCAGTATGGAACCTTTCTAATATTATTAACTTTACCAGTTCCGTTTTAGGGCAGTCCAATATGGCAGCAACCATGTTGCCGCTGTAAATCAGAGTCAAGAGTCAGCCATGCAATATTGAGCCTTACAGTATTAATTTGCCATGACAAAAATGAGTGCTAAGTATTCTGATTTTTAGGCTGATGTATGCACAGCAAGGTTCCAGATAAGATAAATGACTACTTTACTATTTAAAATATAGCAGTGTGTGCTTACAAAGTGCCATTAATGGAGAAGAATGCCCCAGGTTGCTTCATTGATGAGTAAAAATTGACACAGGGCCAAAAAATACTACACTATCCATCCTTGTGCCTGTGCATTGGAAAGAGATTGAAGTAAGAGTGAAAGATATTGTACTCAGGGCTGGAATATCCAATGACTTGTTTGTCTTTTAATATTCCATCTAACCTGAACATCTTTTGAAAAAAACTACACAGTGGTAAACATGTTCAAAATGTTGATTAAAGACAAGAAGTCCCTTGAACTTAAACCGTACAGATCAAGATTTGTATTCAGCTGTCTGGGTTGACTTAAACATGTTTCTGAAATAATGACCGTTCTTGGAGTTCAAAGTCAAGATTGACTGATCTGCTTTCCAAACTAGTATCTAATAATCAGCATTCATTCGTGACACAGCTCACCTTTGACAGACATTAGAACATAGAACATAGAACATAGAACATTACAGCGCAGAACAGGCCCTTCGGCCCATGATGTTGCGCCGACCAGCTTTTAAAAAAAAACAACACTAACCCACTAATCTAAACCAATCCCATTTCGTCCATAAACCTATCCACAGATCTCTTAAACGCCCCCAAACTATTGGTATTAGACATTGGTATCCTTAAAGAGCGTTCTGCTTAGAAGTTGTGGAGGAATGGAAATCCACATTGACTTTAAGTATGGGGGTGGGGAGAAGGTAAATGAAACATTTGCACAGTAATTAGCAAATATTTGTACAGATTGTTGGCTTAATGCAAAATGTTGTCTGACTTAGAGAGTGAACAGTTTAGACCTATACTCTCTGGAATTTAGAAGAATGAGGGGAGATCAAATTGAGGTATACAGGATGATAAAAGGAATGAATAAAGTAGGCGTAGAGCGAATGCTTCCGCTGGTGGGGCCTTCTAGGAGGAGAGGACATAGTCTGAGAATAAAGGGTAGCAAATGTAAAATAGAGTTGAAGAGAAACTTCCTCTCCCAAAGCGTTGTGAATCTGTGGAACTTACTACCCCAAAGTGTGGTGGATGCTGGGACAGTGAGTACATTTAAGGAGGAGTTAGACAGATTTTTAATTGGTAATGGATTGAAGGGTTATGGGAAAAAGGCAGGAAAAGAGAGATGAGGAGCATATCAGCCACAATCGAATGGCAGAGCAGGCTCGATGGGCTGAATGCCCTAATTCTGCTCCTATATCTTGTGAACTTAAGAACTTACAAGATAATTGATCTTGAGCAGAAGTCGTGGACTAGCTGGAAGTTTGGAGACAATTTCTCGCTGAAATCTGGTGGAATTGTGCAGTCAACATTCAAGATAATGACAAAACACAGCATGACTAAGACATTCTAAAATTATTGGGCATATTGTTCATGACTTTTTAGGATTTTGCTCTGCTGTTTGTCAGTAAGAATGGTCGCTAGCTTATCATACCATTATCCAATTTAAAGAAGGTGTGAATTTGAATGTATTGCTTCCTCCGAGGCAATTTCAGGTGATTCGTTCTGCGTGCCATTTAGGTTATCCGGCCTTTCGATTTATAAGTGTGAATGGGATAATTAGAGAGGACAAAATGGTAAGTTATTTAAAGTGGAATTTATCTCATGAGAGAGGTGGAAGGCATAACTCAAAGACATGCAGGCGTAAAAGCAGTTGTGTCAATCACACTCCCATCCACAATCTATTCCACATCTTATTACTTACCTTCTCAAGTTATGAGGATTGTACAAGACACATCAGGGCAAATTAGAAGAAGACAGCTGTCAGGTGCCAATGCAATGTTCAGAACTTGTGATCTTCCTCTCGCCACCGAGTTCCTGATCTCAGCAGTGCTGCTGTGAGCAAATATACTATAAAGCTTACGTTATTAGTGTCACAAGTAGACTCACATTAACACTGCAATGAAGTTACTGTGAAAATCCCTTTGTCAGCACACTTCGGCGCCTGTTTGGGTACACTGAGAGAGAATTTAACATGGCCACTGTGTCTCACCAGCGCATCTTTCGGACTGTGGGAGGAAACCGGAGCACCCGGGGGAAGCCCACGCAGACACGGGGAGAACGGGCAGACTGTGCACAAACAGTGGCCCAAGCCAGGAATCAAACCTGTTTCCCTGGCGCAGTGAGGCGGCAGTGATAACCACTGTGCCACCATGTGGCAGGAGCCAGTTTCAGAGATTTCAGGCAGATCCTTTGTATAACTAAGGGGTGTTTTAACTTGTGAGTAGGGAAAGATATCAGAATAAAATCAGATGATGATTTAAATGGGCCGAATGGCCTCTTTCTATGCTGTAACAATTCCTGTGATTGTGCCAATTATGTGAAGTGGTAACTTTTCTGCAAACAAAGTTTATTTAAGAATATGCTTAACATGAATGGAAAGAAAATTAACAATAACTTTTATCAATTATAACTAAAAATGTCTTCCAAGGTGAAGCCAGAGCGAGGCAACTTCTTGTAAGCTGTGCCCAGCATACCTTCTAATTCTATCTTTTACTCTCATTCTAGCTTATAAAACTTCATTCGAACTCTTTTATTGTAACATTACTTTCTCCTTTCCTTCTCTATGATATGCTTTGACTGTATAGCGTGTATATACCAATACGTGTGACAATAATAAATCAAATCAAATCAAATCAACAAAGCAACCCTCAACAACTATATCTTAGATGCTCCAACCAAACCAACCCCATAGACGAAAGATCCTTTCTCACAGCTTCAACACGACAAAGACTAATGCTCACGTGATCCTAGACTTAGTTCCTTTGGATGAATGCTGTGGACCTCCTGACACTCAGAACAATTCAAAGTCAGAACAACAGGGAGAGACTCTGATCAAACACCAACAGCACATTTTCCCCTTCAGAAAGGCAAGGCCTTGCTTTCAGATAGTCAGCAGAATTTATAAACAAAACAAGGAGAGAGAGAAACATCTCTTTCTAGCTTGATGTCCCTTCTAAAACCCAACTCTAACTGCAGCCAAACAGAAAATGAAATCTTAAACTCACTGGAGAGGGAAAAAAAAACTCTCCATAAACACATGACCATCCTCCTAACAGTGCAGGATTGTAAAACAACACAGAGTTCAGATAAACCGTGAAGGAGGCCTTTATCTATTAAAATATTTGCATATGCAGCGAATCTCCTCACTGTTGTGAACAGCTGTGAGTTTTCTCTTCCCTCGTTGGCTAAATCCTGTGATCCAATTCCTTTTGTTTGTACTTTCCTTCATCCACAATTCACCCAACAACTGGCATAAAAACCTCTCCTTCCCTTGCCTGGCCAATTCATTTCAAAACAAAAGAGAATATTACACCCAGTTGGTAGCACACTCTCCTCAGTCCTGGACGTCCGCGCCAAAGGAGGGATTTTCCGGTCCTTCCCTTTCCAGACAGTGAGGTCTTCTGGTCCTGCCAAAAACAATGGCAATCCCCCATCCCTGTGGTGGGTTCCCAGGAGCAGGAGCAGGCAAGCCACCTAAAATAACGTAGACTTTAGTGAGATTGGATGATTCCATTTCCAGCCAATGGAGACCAACTCTGCTGCTGGAAAACATGTCTGGAGTAGGAGGGAGGGATAGGGGAACTGGGGGGAGGGGATGGATGGTAGGGGAGCATGTGCAGGAGGGCCATAAAATGCCGATGCAAGACATTTCAGCACAAAAACCACTGCTAGTACACTATGGATAAGTTAAATTGAGGCTCTACCTATCTATTGGATGGATGTAAAATATTACACGGCATTTGAAAAACAGTGGAGTTATCCTCAATGTCCCGATCAATATTTTTCCCTCAAACAACATCCCCAAATTAGGTTATCTGGTTACATTGCTATTTAGGACAGTTTGCTGCATGCAAATTGGTTGTCAAGTCTCCTACGTTGCAACATTGGTTTTCTTCAAAGGCAGGCTGTACAGCACAGTTGAGATGTTTGTTAGTTGTTAAAAAGTGCTATGTAAATGCAAATTTTCCTTTTCACAATGCCTCAGCAAAATACCCATCAATACATTCCCCACCCTTGTTCAAATCAAAAGGATGGTTTTCAAAACTGACACTATTGTTTTCGGTATGAATTCAGTACGAATCCTGAGGTGAAGTAATCATCAAAGACTCAGAGGAACAAGTGGGCAGTTAATGTTGAAAAACCTTGGATACATATATTGAACTGATTGACCATGTCATTATATCAATTACACAATGGCAGAATTCCTCCTCTGTCTCATTCATCATAACACTGGTTTCCACCTGTTCCAGTGTAACTATACCTGGTGACAAACGGATCAGGATTGGCAAACCTTTTGTCTGACAAAAAATCATTGTAGAGCTGAGGGGATTGGAGACTCCTTTTGTACAGTTGAACAGGGTGGTTGATAGCATTTCTCACCCGTGTCTACCTTGTGACTCTGAAAATACATTGACTGATCCCTTTTTCTGGTAGCTTAAATTTAAAGTTTATTTATTAGTATCACAAATGGGCTTACATTCACACTGCAATTAAGTTACTGTGAAAATCCCCTAGTTGCCACACTCCAGCATCTGTTCGGGGACACTGAAGGAAAATTTAGCATGGCCAATGCACCTAACCGGCACAGTCTTTCGGACTGTGGGAGGGAACCGGAGCAAACCCATGCAAACACAAAAAGAAAGTGCAGACCCTGCAGAGAGAGTGACCCAAGCTGGGAATTGAACCTGGGTCCCTTGCGCTGTAAGGCAGCAGTGCTGATCACTATGCCACTGAACTTAAAGAGCAAGCTCTGTCCCTGCTCTAGTTACTCTTGGATCGTGCTTTGTTCCCAACTAAGCATTTCACTGTGTGCTAAAGCGTGCACCCTGAATAAAACTGAACATAAAGTTTGGAAATTTTGAGCAACCAATGTTCCAGTTCTAAGATGGGTGAGAATCTTAATGATTTGATTTGAATTTTATTTGAGTACCATTTTTAATTGTCCTGATGGTAATTTTAATGAATCTGTAGATTTCACACAAACTGTTCAGAATAAACTGTTCACGCACAAAGAATGTTAACGCCATTAACACAGTAAAAAGTCTGACAACACCAGGTTTTAGTCCAACCTATTTATTTGATAATATACTCACAAGCTTTCGAGGGGACTGCCTCTTCGTCAGGTGAATGGAGAGTTCTGGCCTCAGACAGAGCATATAAAGCACAGACAGTTTAGAGATTACTGATTAAAATGCGAATCCTTACACCTAACCTGCTGTTCAAGACCTGAAGTGGCTGATAATGTGAGTGGAAGGAGCACTGATCACAGTTTAAAGAGATGTGTATTGTCTCCAGACAGTACAGTAAGTGAGGTTTTGCAAACCCAGGCAAGTCACGGGGGTTACAGATAGTGCGACATGAACCCAAGATCCCTGTTGAGACCGTCCTCATGTGTGCGGAACTTGGCTATCAGTCTCTGTTCAGCGACTCTGCGCTGTCATGTGTCGTGAAGGCCGCCTTGGAGAATGCTTACCCGAAGGTCAGAGGCTGAATGCCCGTAACCACTGAAGTGTTCACCAACAGGAAGGGAACAGTCTTGCCTGGTGACTGTCGAGCGATGTTCATTCATCCGTTGTCGTAGCGTCTGCATGGTCTCCCCAATGTACCATGCTTCGGGACATCCTTTCTTGCAGCGCATCAGGTAGACAATGTTGGCCGAGTTGCAAGAGTATTTACCATGTACCTGGTGGATGGTATTCTCACGTGTGATGATGGTATCCGTGTCGATGATCCAGCATGTCTTGCAGAGGTTGCTGTGACAGGGTTGTGTGGTATTGTGGTCACTGTTTTCCTGAAGGCTGGGTAGTTTGCTGCGAACAATGGTCTGTTTGAGGTTGTGTGGTTGTCTGAAAGCAAGAAGTGGGGGTGTGGGGATAGCCCTGGCGAGATGTTCGTCTTCATCAATGATATGTTGAAGACTCCATTAACCACAGGATAGGTTTATGCCACTCAGTAAGTATTTTGCTTTGACTTAAATATAAGATTATTCTGTGCCCAGTGAAAGGACAATGAATCCATATTAAGTTAGTTAATTAGAATTCTGCCTGACAGCTTTCTCATTTCTTTGTGATCCTTTGTGTCGAGTGTAAACGCTTTCATGGATATGGAATGAGGGGTCTCTGTTCTATTGTAGTTTTGCCTGCTCGGAATGCAAGTTGGTCTTTTGGTAAGGGGTTATTACAATATACTAATCAGGTGGATCCTTGTTTGAACAAATTGTTTAAAATTGTCAATTTGAAAATTCCAGTCAAGCCCAAACATGGCCAGTCCACAAGTTGACAAAAGACAGGATTGAAAGAGGGAGCAAATGATACATTGTTTAACGGGTTATAATGTTAATTCTGATGATGAATTTTAAAAAAGCACAATAAAGACAAGAAATTAAACATACAGTTAATATGTGTAACAATTTACAGATAAAGTAATAAAACTTAACCTGCTTTGAATTCCTAATTTAATGTTGGCTGTGCATTCTCAGGTCTGCTAATTGGTATTTGCACTGTTATTGAGTACTTTTTTATATTCATAGCTGAACCTGATGAGCAATTAATTATCATTTTCTAATAAAAGACACTCATTTGATAGCTTTGCTTCTCGTGTGAGTTCTGCGCAATGTGCCTTCATCGTGGTTCAAACAGAATGGATCCCAGGTGTATTACAACATAAACTTGTATCAGGGAGCCAACTCAACTCCGTGTGACATTGCTTTTGCTTGCCTTGCTTATTTAGATGAGAGCCCGTTTATAATGTGTTGAGTTGGTTGGGAACCATTTTGAGAGATCCAGTTTAAAAAGCCCTTAGCAAGCTTCAAACAAAAAATGAATGCTGACTTGGTTATTATTTGATGGAAGGATACAGACTCCGTAAGTGGGTACAGTTTTAGTTTAGGCAGGCATCATGATAGGCGCAGGCTTGGAGGGCCGAAGGGCCTGTTCCTGTGCTGTACTGTCCTTTATTCTTTAATATCCACTGATGTTAATGACTGAACAGTATGGCTCAAAAAAAACCTCATTGTTCCATTTAATTTTGCAGTGCCTAATAATGAGCAGAACGTTCTGGCCATTTCCTCAGCAGAATCTTCTAGTCCAGCCGAAAGCGACTCCCCTTCCCCCTCCCCCCACCATGCTGCGGATTCCCCAATAGCACAGGATACGAATAACGGGAAACCCTATTTAGAGTGGTGGGACCAGAAAATCCCACCAAATTTTTTTATGCTTTGTGGTAACATAAATTGCATTTATATATTTCTTTCAACATTCCCATATTAGGGCTCACTAAGTAATATTTCCTTCCCATTTTCTACTTTCTTCTGTTATAACATGAACTTTGACCACTGTGGCAGTGTGTCCTCTTTAAGGGGTGATGCTTTGTGGGTCGTGTGATTGGGCCAGAGTGAATGGAGCACGAGTGTGGGATCTTGAGTCAACCGGGAGCAAGGGAGAGCAGTCCCAGGATCGGAGGGCTTCAGTGGGAGTTAGGACATTGTTAGGAGTAGGCCTGTATTAGTCATGTTGTGGAATCCTTTGTGTATATCTCTTATTGTTAATAAACCCTTTCAGTTAATCGTTGCCACATCAAGTTGCCTTGAGTTATCATAGCCACCACTCCAACTTGTTGGATAGTTGAGGTGCATGATCACAACTAGCACAGATATTTCTCATCCAATACCCAAATACTCATATCTCCTGCCAGTCATCACTGGATGTTATTAAGAGTGGGAACATTGGCTGGTTTACTTTAATGTCAATAGCCCAGGGACATTGAGCTGACTGTGGTCAGCTGGTTAGGGACAGATTGTCTGTTATATTTGTGATTTCCACAGTGCGCAGTGCATTTGCTAACTGAACCATAGGAGAACCAGTACTTTCTTTTGTCTCAACAACTTATATTCAGCTCTGTGCTATGTTTAATAACATAATTTAAGATGACTTGATGAGAGGGATCTTACGACCTCATTTGGGCAAAGCTCGTAAAATCCTGCCCGAGGCCAGTGGAGGGTTCCGTTCTGCTGGAACATGAATGGGCATGGCAGTAAAATTCCAGCAGATATCTCTTGCCCTATTTGTGCGACAATGCCACATCACAAGCAATGGCTGCATGTGCAGATTGATCCATTGGTTCTCTACGTGAAATGTTCCAGTGGAATGAAATGTTTAGAACTGGAGCCAGTTGCTTGTAAATTAACTTGAGATTTGAGTCCTTTCAAACTGTTCGGTATTGAAATTCACTGAAAAAAAAACTTTAGATATATGGAACTTTACAGCAAGAAGTAGGTAATTCATACTTTCATTTTTGTCCTGACTTTCTGAAGGAGTTATCTCATTTATCTGCCTTTATGCATAAATGCATTTTTCCAAAAATTGAGCATTTCCCTTTTAAGACAGTTCTGCACTCTGCTCCCACTGATATATCTGCTTGGGCACATCATCCTTTACCATAAAAGCTGTATTTTAATTATTCTGTGATGATTAAAATGGAGGTATTTGGTCTTTAACAAGCACAAGTTATTTCTTCAGTGGGCCCTGACAAAGGGTCATTCAGATTCAAAATATTGGCTCAATTCTCTCTGCACACGTGCTGTCAGACCTGCTGAGATTTTCCAGCATTTTCTGTTTTGGTAACACAAGTACAATTTTCTATTTACTTAATTAGAACCATTCATAATTTTAAACACCTCTGTCATATTTCTTCTTGGCCTTGTTCATTCTGATAATGAGGCCCAACTTATCTATTCCTCCTCATACCCAAAGCAACTTAAAATTTATTTATATTCCCTTATAGGTGGCACAGTAGCCTCACAGCTCTGGGACCTGGGTTCAACTGGGTCACTGTGCAGAGTTTGCACGTTCTCCCTGTGTCTGTGTGGGTATCCTCCGGCTGTTCCAGTCCCCCTCCCCACCGCCCCCACCCCTGGCAGTCTGAAATAAATAAATATTAACTTTAAACGGACCTGAACAGAGGCTGAGGGGAGAATATTAACAGGCAAACATAGGTGGGTTTGAATATGTAGAAGGAGGTAAATCCCCTTAAATTGACATTGGGTTCGAATCTATTGTCATCTGGATGAATTTGAAGGTAAGCAGGGAATCTGTCCTTGAAGTTGTCAGGAAGGTAACTGCCTGTGAGCAGGGAGAGGGGTTGCGGTGGCTATTTCCTGGGCTGTTAGGAACTTGTCTAGATTTTATCTTCTCGGAGACGGCCATCACTTTTTGACACCTGAGATGCACCTCACTTGTCTTTAGCTGTGCTTCCATGTTGCCAGCCTTCGCCATGGCAACTCCACCTCCCACCTTAAATGAAGATCATCAGGTGCAGTGTCATCAGCAGTGACAGCATTGGCGAGTACAAACAGGGCCTGCTGCCTTCTCTTCAAACACAGACTCCTCCTCCGGCCGGTCGGAAGGGACACTCTGATCCAGCTCCAAGGAAAAGATCCTTTACATTGGATCTACAAGCAGTGGATCATCACTCTCAACATGAGTGAGTGCCAGTGCCTCAGGAAACTCAGCTTTCATGACAGGTCATTGATGCTACTCTCTCCATGCTTCTCTTTTATTCTGTGTCCCAACTCTGATTTCTATTGATCCTTTATCGTGTTAATCTTTTTAAAAAATGTTTGGCATATCTTATAATCCTTTTTGCCAGTGCCTAAGAGGCAGTAGGCTCCCAGTTGAGAACCCCTAGTCCAATTGGATCAATTGAGTATATTTGTGAACATAAGAACATGGCAACTGTTCGCTGATAAAAGACCAGGACTGGTCCATGTGCCATCTAACAGCCTGGTAGTCACATAAAACAATAATAACCAATGACCAATCTAAGAAACTTATCTCTATTACTTAGTTTTTTTTTCAATTCAACATTTTGCTTTGCTGTGTTGATGGCAAATTGTATACGTGCATTGCTTTTCATAGTAAATCCACCTTAATTTGTCACCACTGTCCTATTAGTTCTTAAATGCCTTGTTTCCTTTTTTATCTGTTGTTTGATAATCTCATCCATCCAGACACAGCTGGGCCTTCACACTGTGCCTTTTTCTTTGCCTTGGGTACAGATTGTTTTATTGGAATCAGCTCCTGGAAGAGACATCCATAATCTCTCCACTATCTTTAACGCATTCACAGCTTCCTGTCCATTCTGAGAAGATTTCTAATGCATTTCAGTGGTAGCTGTAAATCAGGAAGTGAGAGGGAGAAGGGAACCTGGTGAAAGTACAATCACTAGGGAAGCAGTACTGGGCAAACTAATGGAGTTTGCGGGCTGACAAGTCTCCAAGTCCTTATTGACTTCATCCTCGGGCCTTCAAAGAGATGGCTAATGAGGTAGTAAATGCACTGCTGTTCATTTTCCAAAATTCCCTGGGTTCTGGAAATGTTTCATCCAACTGAAAAGTAGCAAAGGAGACCTCTCTATTCAAAAATGAATGCAGACAGAAACAGGAAACTATAGAATCTTAGAATCCCTGCAGTGCAGAGGGAGGCTACTTATTTGGCCCATTGAATCTGCACCGACTCTCTGGCAGAGCATTCCACCCAGGCCACATTCCCGTAACACCCCCGCATTACCCCTCAATACTCTCCCCAAACCTATACATCTTAGGACACTAAAGGACAATTTAACATGGCCATTCCACCTAACCTGCAAATCTTTGGACTGTGGGAGGAAATCGGAGCACCGGAGGAAACTCACGCAGACAGTGACCCAAGGCTGGAATCGAACCTGGGTCTTTGGTGCTGTGAGGCAGCAGTGCTAACCAGTGTGCTGCTGAAACAGATTAATGATCTTCATGTCTGTCTTGGAGGTGTTAGAATTGATCATTAAGGAGGTTATAGCTGGGTACTTTAAAAAATTCAAGCTAGCTGGGAGGGTCAGATGATTTTGTGAAATGGAGATCATGTCTAACCAATTTATTGCAGTTTTTTTAACAATAATGTGCATTGTGGATAGAGGACAGCCTGTACATGTACTGGGATTTCCGGAAGGCATTTAATAATGTACCACATTAAAGGCTATTTCGGAAAATAAATAAAAAAGAAGTTGTAGAGGCTAACCTATTCATCTGGATTGGGCATTGGCTAGCTGGCAGGATACACAGAGTATGCATAAATGGGTCTTTTTTTTCTGATTGAATGTTTGTAACAAGCGGAGTTCCGCAGGAGTTTAGGTTAGGGCTTCAACTTTTTACAGTTTGTATCAATCACTTAGTGGATGGGAGTGAAGACATAGTGGCTAAATTTACAGATGACACATAGATAGAAAATTATGTTGTGAAGAAGAGATAGTGAGGTTTCAGAGGAATATGGATAGATTTGAGTGAGTGGACAGAAATCTGGCAAATGGAGTTTAATGAGGGAAGGTGTTGAGGCGCAGAGGAATCTAGGTGCTCTAATGCATGAGTCACAAAAAGTTAGCATGCAGGTACAACAAGTCATTATGAAGGCTAAGAGAATGCTATCAAAAGTTTATTTATTATTTATCAGAAGTAGGCTTACATTAACAATGCAATGAAGTTACTGTGAAAATTCCTCGGTCGCCACACTCTGGCACCTATTTGGGTATGCTGAGGGAGAAT
Organism: Carcharhinus amblyrhynchos; assembly: GCF_965287045.1. Lineage (NCBI taxonomy): Eukaryota > Metazoa > Chordata > Chondrichthyes > Carcharhiniformes > Carcharhinidae > Carcharhinus > Carcharhinus amblyrhynchos. The sequence goes on from NC_137324.1 coordinate 160,787,362, forward strand.
TTAGCATGACCAATGCACTTAACCAGCACATCTTGTGGGAGCAAACTCAAGCACCCATGCAGGTATGGAGAGAAGGTGCAGACTCTGCTCAGACCCAAGCTGTGAGGCAGCAGTGCTAACCATTGTGCTGCTGTGCCACCTTTATATCATTAAGACAGAGGTAGATGGTTTCTTGTTCTGCAAGGGAATCAAAGGTTATCAGGGAAAGCAGAATTGGAAACACAAACAAGGTTGGCCACAATCTGAATGAATGGTGGAGCAGACTCGAAGGCTGAATGGCCTACACCTGCTCCAATCACATATGATAGTATATTCAGATTTAATGTTTTTCTGAACATTCAGCGATCTTGAATGGTAATGATTCCAATGTTTGTTCTGTTAAACGTGAGCACATTATGACGATTGACATTTAAAAACTCACCCACTTTACATTGGAGATTCAATCATCGCTAATGCTTATAATCAAATCCAGGATTTTTATTAGGCCTTTGATGAAATCACAATTACATTTTTAAGAAGAACAAAAAACCTTGCACTCAAAAACGTGAAAATTACTTTGTAGTCAAAGAATTGCCATTGGCATATGATTACTATTGCTTTGCAAACAACTATCATTTGCACAGGGCAAGTTACAATGTGAAAAGAGACCAATTAATTAGTTTGGATGTTGTTTGAACATAATTTTTGGTTAAGAGAAGTTTCCCTCTCCTTTGAAAAACAGCCTTAGTATCTTTTACATTTCTCTAATGAGGACTTTGTTTAAAATCTCAGCTGAAGAATGTTTTAGCTAACAATGTGTTCAACTTTGAAGTCGGTTGAGCAAGTTTGAACTGATGGCCTTCTAACTCAGAGATAAGAATGACACAACTGGGCAAAAACTGACTCTTCAATGGCCAAACTTTGTGGTCAGAAGCAAAACCAGGCTGCTCACTATTAATATTGACGAATGTTATCCCCACAAAGTTCTAGAAAGTTATGAGGTGTGGGTTTCTCTTTTTCCATAACACCATATCCTAGCTACATCTTAGCTAGACCTCCTGACACTAAGGGGCAATTTAGCACAGCCAATCCACCTAACTCGCACATCATTGGACTATGGGAGGAAACTGGAGCACCCGGAGGAAATCCATGCAGACACGGGGAGGATGTGCAAACTCCACACAGACAGTGACCCAAGCCGGGAATCGAACCTGCATCCCCATCGCAGTGAGGCAGCCGTGCTAAACACTGTGTCACCATGCTGCCTCAACCACTGTGTCACATGTTATCATGTGAATGTACAAATTCCCAAAGTTGCTGTCAGCTTCAGAGGAGTAAGTGTAGAAACCATTGACCATTATTGGCATCATTACAAATGGAAAATCAACGTTATAAAATGTTTCACATTCTGTTTTCTATGAAGACTGATATTTGTGATCTGCTTCCATTCTACCCAGTCATAGAATCCCTACAGTGCCCATCAACCTACACCAACAACAATCCCATCCAGCCCCTCGCCCCATAATCCCACATATTTATCCTGCCAACCCATTAATCTATACATTTTAGGATACTAAGGGCAATTTAGTAAGGTCAAGCAATGTAACCCGCACATCTTTGAATTGTGAGAGGAAACTGACGTATCTAGAGGAAACGCATGCAGAGAACATGCAAACTCCTCACCCAAGACATTCACCCAAGGCTGGAATTGAACCCGGGTCCCTTGTGCTGTGAGCAGTAGTGCTAACCATTGTGCCACTGTGTCAAAAGAACATAAGAAATAGGAGCAGGAGTAGGCCATCTAGCCCTTCGAGCCTGCCCCGCCATTCAATAAGATCATGGCTGATCTGAAGTGGATCAGTTCCACTTTCCCGCTTTCTCCCCATAACCCTTAATTCCCTCGTCTGTCAAAAACCTATCTACCCGTGACTTAAATATATTTAGCGAGGTAGCCTCCACCACTTCAACGGGCAGAGAATTCCAAAGATTCACCACCCTTTGAGTGAAGAAGATCCTCCTCAACTCCGATCTAAACTGCCCCCCCTGCTTATCTTGAGGCTGTGCCCTCTAGTCCTGCTATCCTTTCTAAGTGGGAAGAATCTCTCTACCTCTACCCTATCCATCCCTTTCATTATCTTATACATCTATATAAGATCCCCCTTCATCCTTCTAAACTCCAACGAGTACAGACCCAGTCTATTTAGTCTCTCCTCATAGTCCAATCCCCTCACCTCCGGAGGTGTCACAGTGTACATGCAGGCACGCCTGCTTCTGAGCTGAATTTTGCATAAAAAAGCCAGGAGTTTCTTTTATTCTTTTTCCCAAGGATACATCTGGGATTTTGTTTTTAGCAGACCCTCCTGGGAGATCTTTAATATAGCGCTTTTTTTTAAGTAAAATGCTCATTCACATAAGCATAAACTTTCAGCACAAACATCATGGTCGGGATTCTTTCCCAGTTCACGTCCCGCCCCGGTTGTAAGTGAGGACAGAGAATTAGACGCACAGCCAAATCTCCATTTATTGCTGCAAAACCAGAGAATTCCGGCCCACATCTCGTCCTGCTTTTTTTTTGAGTTTAAAGTTTTTTTTAAAGTTTATTTTATTAGTCACAAATAAGGCTTACATTAACACTGCAATGAAGTTACTGTGAAATTCCCCTAGTCGCCACAGTTCGGCACCTGTTTGGGTCAATGCACCTATCCAGCGTATCTTTCAGACTGTGGGAAGAAAATGGAGCAAGCCCACGCAGACATGGGGAAAATGTGCAAACTCCATACAGACAGTGAACTAAGCCAGGAATCAAACCTAGATCTGTGGCTCTGTGAGACAGCAGTGCTAACCACTGAGCCGTACTGGAGGATTTAGCATCTGCTAAATCCACTTAACCTAAACACCTTTGGAATGTAGGAGGAAACCAGAGCAGCCAGAGGAAACCCACACAGACATGGGGAGAATGTACAAACTCCACGCAAACAGTGACCCAAGCTGGGAATTGAACCAAGGTCCCTGGCACTATGAGGCAGCAATGCTAACCACTGTGCCACCCTGCACAAAAGTCTGAAATCACATATCCACTGACTCAAGAACAGCTTCTTCCCTGCTGCCATGTTTCTCTACACACTAGCTATGACTATAACATTATATTCTGCACCATCTCCTTTCTTGTCCCTATGTACTCTGTGAATGGTATGCTTTGTCTATATTGTGCGCAAGGAACAATACTTTCCACTATATCCCAATACACGCGACAATAATAAATCAAATCAAATCAAATCAAATCAAAAGACAAGCCAATACTTTCATTTTGCTGAATCCAATATGACTAAAATGAAGTTCTTCCAGTGCTCGTGTTGAGAATTTTGAAGGGATAACTACTCTGATTCCCGATAACAAACAACCGCCTCGCAGAGTCAGCTCAAATGTACGCAGGTGGTAAGGTCTCAGCTCAGTGGCCATTTCTTGGGATGCACATCATCCTTCCTGTGTGTACAGGTAAACTTTGGAAAACACAGTACCCTTCTACAGTTCAAGATAGCCTGATGGCACGGTAGTTAGCACTGCTGTCTCACTACGCCAGGGACTCGAGTTCAATTCCTGGTTTGGGTCACTGTCCATGTGAACTCTGCATGTTCTCCCTGTGTCTGCGTGGGTTTCCCCGGGTGCTCTGGTTTCCTCCCACAGTCCAAAGATGGGCTAGGTGTATTGGCTATGCTAAATTCTCCTTCAGCGTGCCCGAACAGGTGCCAGAGTGTAGCAACAAGGGAATTCTCACAGTAATTTCAATGCAGTTTTAATGTAAGCCTACTTGTGACCAATAATAAACAAACTTTAAAGTCGAACTTGATCTGCTTAAACAGAAAAAATGTTTATCTGTTTCACATTGAAAGCAGTAACTTCATTTTGAGTTGTGGAGCTGTGGTGTAACAGAAGTCTGGAAAGTGCATCCACATTTCCATAATTCTCAGTAGAGCAAAATATATTAAGATTGGTGTGCACCTTTGCAAGCACACAGCATCAAGTGTCAGGGATTGTGACTTTGGGCTAAGCAATGGCTTGTTGTCTGTAATTAACAGGAATTTACATCCATACAAATACTTGACTCCATAGATTAGTTCAAGAGCCTCCTTCTCAATCTGGGCATGATTTAGTTCTGTCTTGGCCAATGTACATGAGTCACAATCAGTGGGCCTTCCATTAGCATCAGGAAATGTGTGGGAGATGACAGCTCCAACATCATGTCCAGATGCATCACAAGTCAGACTGACAGGTGACTTTTCATTGAACTGTGCCAGGACTTCAACAAAAGCATTCCTGACAGTCTTCTGACCAGTCTCATTTTGCAATTTTCCTCAGCAGATTATTCAGTGGTGTTGTCTTGGCAGCCAAAGTGAAAATCAACTTGTAATCATAACTTACAAGTGCAAAGAATGAACAAAGCCCCTTTTGCATTTTTGGACTGTGGTGCATTTGTTGGTGGGGGTGGTATACAAACCACCAAACTATAATGGTAATGTGGGAAAAGCATAAGACAGGAAATCAGAGATATATGTGCGAAAGAGACATCTGTGATTGTGGGCGACTTTAATCTGCACACAGATCGGGAAGGACAAATTAGTCACGGTATAGTAAAGGAGGAATTTCTGGATGCATACGGGATAATTTTCTGGAGCAATATGTTGAAGAACCAACAAGGGATCAGACCATATTGTGCAATGAGAAAGGTTTAGTTGGCAATCTAGATGTGAGAGAACCCTTGGGGATGAGTGAATATAATATGGTAGAATTCTTTGTCAGGGTGGATAATGATCAACCTATATCAATAAATTGGGCGTGTTCAACCACAGCTGATTTGTCCCATTATGGATGAAGCAAATTTAATATATAATTGATTCTGAGACCAGGGTCCTGAATCTCAATAAAGGTAACTATGATAGTATGAGGTGTGAATTAGCCATGATGGACTGGGAAACATTACTGAAGGAAAGACAATGGAAAGACAATGGCAGGCATTTAAAGAACAAATAGGTGAACTGTAGGAGTTATTTATTCCTGTTTGGCACAAGAATGGTAAAGGAATAGTGGCCAAATCATGGCTTACAAGGGAAATTAGAAAGACCATCAGATTCAAGCAAAAGCATACAAATTAACAAGAAAAAGCAATAGGCCTGAGGATTGGGAGCAGTTTAAAATTCAGCAAAGGAGGACCAAGGGATTGATTGAGAAGGGAAAAATGGAGTATGAAAGTAAGCTAGCGGGGAATATAAAAATTGACTGTAAAAGTTTCTATAGATATGTCGATAGAAAAAAAGTTTGACAAAAACGTATGAAAGTCCCTTACAGTCAGAAATGGGAAAATTCATAATGGGGAATAAATAAATGGCTGAGGAATTAAATTTGTACTTTGCTTCAGTCTTCACTAAAGAAGATATGAATAATGTGCCAGAAGTGCTGGGCAAAACATGTTTTAGTAAGGAGCTGAAGGAAATCAGCATTAGTAGTAGAAATGGTTTTGGGAAAATTGATGGAATTGAAGATGAATCAATCTTCAAGTCCTGATAATTTTCATATCAGAGTGGCCCTGGAAATAGTAAATCAATTGGTCATTATTTTCCAAAATTCTTTGGGCTCTGGAATATTTTCTACAGTTTGGAACCTAGCTAATGTAAGTCCGCTATTCAAAAAGGGAAGTAGAGAGAAAATAGAGAAGTATAGACCAATGAGCCTAACGTCGGTACTGGGGAAGTTGCTGGAGTCTATTATCAATGATTTCATAACTTGGCATTTGGAAGGTAGTTGTATGATCAGACAAAATCAGCACTGCTTGACAAATCTATTGGAATTTTTTGAGGATGTAAATAGTAAAATTAGAGGATGTAAATAGTAAAATTAGACTTTCAGAAGGCTTTCGACAATGTCCACATAACAGACTACTATGTAAAATTAAAGTACATGGGATTGCAGGTAATGACTTGAGACGGATAGAAAGCTAGCTAGCAGGGAGGAAGGAAAGAGTTGGCATAAATGGTCTTTTCTGATTGGCTGTCAGTGAGCAGTGGGGTTCTGCAGGGGTCTATGCTATCCACTGTTCACATTATATATTAATGATTTGGAAGAGGGAACTGAATGTATTATCTCCAAATTTGCAGATGGTACAAAGTTGGGTGGGAGGGTGAGATGTGAGGAGGATGCAGAAATGCTGATTTGGACAGACAGAGCATGTGGGCATCTGCATGGCAGATGCAGTAGAATGTGGATAAATGTGAGGTTATCCACTTCGGTAGCAATAATAGGAAGACAGATTATTACTTGAATGGGTGCAAATTGAGAGAGGTGGATACTCAATGAAACGTTGGAGTCCTCATGCATCAGTTGCTGAAAGTGAGTGCACAGGCACAGCAGGCAGTAAAGAAGGCAAACAGTATGTTGGCCTTCACAGCGAGAAGATTTGAGTATAGAAATAGAGATGTTTTGCTGCAATTGTATAGGGCGTTGGTGAGGCTACACCTGGAGTATTGTGTGCAGTTTTGATGTCCTTATCTGTGGAAGGATGTCCTTGTTATAGAGGGAGTATAGTGAAGGTTTACCAGGCTGATTCCTGGGATGGCAGTTCTGTCTTATAAGGAGAGATTAAGTCAGCTAGGATTATATTCACTGGAGTTTAGAAGAGTGAGAGGGGATCTCATCAAAACTTATAAAATTCTAATAGTATCAAACAGAGTAGGCTCAGAAAGAATGTTCCCAGTGGTGAGGGAATCCAAAACTAGGGTTCATAGTTTGAGGATAAATGATAAACCTTTAAGAATTGATGTGAAGAGAAATTTCTTCACCCAGAGGGTAATGAATGTATGGAATTCACTAGTACTGAAGTTGAGACCAAAATATCATCTGATTTCAAGGAGAAATTAGATATAGCTCTTGAGGCTAAAAGGATCAAGGGATATGGGAGGAAGGCAGGAGCAGGGTATTGAATTCAATGATCAGCCATGATCAAGATGAATGACAGAGCAGGCCTGAAGGGCAGAATGGCCTATTCCTCCTTCTAGTTTCTATGCTGCTTAGTTCCAGTCCATGCAGGACCCTGCCTAAGATCTCTAAATTGGTTGGGTTTTTTTCAGTGATCAGCGTGTTGTCTTGGAAGCAGATCCCACCAGGGCGGCCCTACAGTATTTTTTCCATTACCTGCTGGGATAAGGCCATGGATGATGCAATTCCAAATGATAGACTTTTGTCTTGATAAAATCTCTGCCTGTACTGATGGTTGCATGCTTCCTGGAATCTTCACTGAGCTACATTTGCAAAAACGCTTGTGATAGGTCAAGCTTTGTGAATAATTCACCTTTCTTCAGAGCAGCAAACAGGTCCTCACTTTTCAGTAGTGGGAACTGGTCCACTTCCAGGAAAGGATTAATGGGATTTTAAAGTGACCACATAGATCCTTCATCCTTCACTACTGGGACTATAGGAGCTGCTGACTCTGCATTGTCAACTTTCAACTATATGAAGGTTTTTCAAGTTGTTCTAGTTTCAGCTCAGTTTTCTGTCACATTGTGTAGGGAGGGAACTGAACATGTTTTGAAGAAAGTTGGAAAAGCTTCAGCCTTCACGGGAAATTTGCCTTCAATGTGTTTAATAACTCCAAAGATGTGTGGGTTAGTTAGAATGATGTGGGTATGCCGGCGTTGGACTGGCGTAAACACAGTAAAAAGTCTGACAACACCAGGTTTTAGTCCAACCTATTTATTTGATAATATTCTCACTAGCTTTCGAGGGGACAGCCTCTTCGTCAGGTGAATGGAGAGTTCTGGCCTCAGGCAGAGCATATAAAGCACAGACAGTTTAGAGATTACTGATTAAAATGCGAATCCTTACACCTAACCTGCTGTTCAAGACCTGAAGTGGCTGATAATGTGAGTGGTAGGAGCACTGATCACAGTTTAAAGAGATGTGTATTGTCTCCAGACAGTACAGTAAGTGAGGTTTTGCAAACCCAGGCAAGTCACGGGGGTTACAGATAGTGCGACATGAACCCAAGATCCCTGTTGAGACCGTCCTCATGTGTGCGGAACTTGGCTATCAGTCTCTGCTCAGCGACTCTGTGCTGTCGTGTGTCGTGAAGGCCGCCTTGGAGAATGCTTACCCGAAGGTCAGAGGCTGAATGCCCGTGACCACTGAAGTGTTCGCCAACAGGAAGGGAACAGTCTTGCCTGGTGACTGTCGAGCGATGTTCATTCATCCGTTGTCGTAGCGTCTGCATGGTCTCCCCAATGTACCATGCTTCGGGACATCCTTTCTTGCAACGTATCAGGTAGACAATGTTGGCCGAGTTGCAAGAGTATTTACCATGTACCTGGTGGATGGTATTCTCACGTGTGATGATGGTGTCCATGTCGATGATCCGGTATGTCTTGCAGAGGTTGCTGTGACAGGGTTGTGTGGTACTGTGGTCACTGTTCTCCTGAAGGCTGGGTAGTTTGCTGCGAACAATGGTCTGTTTGAGGTTGTGTGGTTGTCTGAAAGCAAGAAGTGGGGGTGTGGGGATGGCCCTGGCGAGATGTTCGTCTTCATCAATGATATGTTGAAGACTCCGGAGAAGATGTCGTAGCTTCTCCGCTCCGGGGAAGTACTGGACGACGAAGGGAACTCTGTCCACTGTGTCCCGTGTTTGTCTTCTGAGGAGATCGGTGCGGTTTTTCGCTGTGGCGCATCGAAACTGCCGATCTATGAGTCGAGCACCATATCCTGTTCTTACGAGGGCATCTTTCAGGGTCTGGAGGTGTCTGTCACGATCCTCCTCATCTGAGCAAATCCTGTGTATACGGAGGGCTTGTCCATAGGGAATGGCTTCTTTAACATGTTTAGGGTGGAAACTGGAGAAGTGGAGCATTGTGAGATTGTCTGTGGGCTTGCGGTACAGTGAGGTGCTGAGGTGACCGTCCTTAATGGAGATGCGTGTGTCCAAGAATGCAACTGATTCTGGGGAATAGTCCATGGTGAGTCTGATGGTGGGGTGGAATTTGTTGATATCATCATATAGTTGTTTCAGTGATTGTTCACCATGAGGCCAGAGGAAGAAAATGTCATCGATGTATCTAGTGTACAGCATCGGTTGAAGATTCTGTGCAGTGAAGAAGTCTTGTTCGAACCTGTGCATGAAGATGTTGGCATATTGAGGCGCAAATTTGGTCCCCATGGCTGTTCCATGTGTCTGGATGAAAAACTGGTTGTTGAAGGTGAAGACATTGTGGTCCAGGATAAAGCGGATGAGTTGTAAAATTGCATCTGGAAACTGGCAGTTGTCAGCATTGAGTACTGATGCAGTCGCAGCAATGCCATCGTCGTGGGGGATGTTGGTGTAGAGCACTGAGACATCCATTGTGACGAGGAGTGTCCCTGGTTCAACTGCTCCATGTGTGCTGAGTTTCAGTAGGAAGTCCGTAGTGTCGCGACAAAAGCTGGGGGTTCTTTGTACAATGGGTTTCAGGATGCCCTCGACGTAGCCGGAGAGGTTCTCACACAGAGTTCCATTGCCCGATACGATGGGACGGCCAGGTGTGTTTGCCTTGTGTATCTTTGGGAGGCAGTAGAGATCTCCAATGCGGGGAGTACGTGGAATGAGAGCACGGAGGGTGCTCTGAAGGTCCGGATCAAAGGTCTTGATCAGATTGTTGAGTTGACGAGCGTGTTCTTTGGTCGGATCTGTGGGTAATTGTCTGTAGTGTTCCTCATTGTTTAGTTGTCGGTACACTTCTTTACAGTAATCCGTTCTGTTCAGTATGACGATGGCCCCTCCTTTGTCTGCTGGTTTAATGACAATGTTGCGGTTTGTCTTGAGAGCATGGATGGCGTTGCGTTGTGCTTGGGTGATGTTCGGGGCTGTCTTGTGAGTGCGGCTGATGAATCTGGTGTTAACGCACCTCCTGATGGTTTGGGCATACAAGTCCAGTCGAGGGCAGCGGCCTTCCGGAGGAGTCCAATTGGATTCCTTCCTCTTAGGCTGTTGCACTGCGGATCTCTCTGTCGGCTGTTCTGGTTCATCGACTGTCTCATTGTGTTCGTTGCTGGCCTCTTGGGGTTTGTGGAAAAACTCCCGCAGCCTCATTCGCCTGATGAATTCCTCTGTGTCCGCTGCGAGACTGATGGGGTCCATTTTGGTGGTGGGGCAGAAATTGAGCCCTCGGCTGAGAACTTCGATTTCATCTGGTTGAAGTGTGTAGTCCGACAAGTTGACAATAGACCTCCCTGCGGTAGTGCTGTTTTCTACTGTGGTGCCGGGGGAGGCTTGGTTGTTGCTGGCGGTGATGCCGAGTTTCTCAAGTTTCCTGTTCTTGGTGTGCATGTAGGTGGTGTAGTTTCTTTGTCTCATCTGCTTGGCAGAGTTTCGCAGTTGGTCTGCATCCTGAGTACAAGTTGAGAGAATGTATTCCATTTTAGTTTCCAGGGCGTGGCGTTTGCTGTAAAGCTGGTGTATGAGGTGGTTGAGAAGTGTGAGAGAGGTGCGACGGCAAAGTCTCTCAGCGTAGTCTGTGTTATAGGTTGCCCTGAGTGGGTTCGTGATCTGTAGTCCTTTTGGTATCTTGTCTGCTTTCTTGCATCTCTGTAAAAACTTGATGTCTGTGTCGATATGCGCAATCTTCTTGGAGATCCTCTCCACTTGGATCCGGCAGTTTGTGGTGTCGATAGTAGTCATAATGTGGGTATGCCGGCGTTGGACTGGCGTAAACACAGTAAAAAGTCTGACAACACCAGGTTTTAGTCCAACCTATTTATTTGATAATATTCTCACTAGCTTTCGAGGGGACAGCCTCTTCGTCAGGTGAATGGAGAGTTCTGGCCTCAGACAGAGCATATAAAGCACAGACAAGGCGGCCTTCACGACACACGACAGCGCAGAGTCGCTGAGCAGAGACTGATAGCCAAGTTCCGCACACATGAGGACGGTCTCAACAGGGATCTTGGGTTCATGTCGCACTATCTGTAACCCCCGTGACTTGCCTGGGTTTGCAAAACCTCACTTACTGTACTGTCTGGAGACAATACACATCTCTTTAAACTGTGATCAGTGCTCCTACCACTCACATTATCAGCCACTTCAGGTCTTGAACAGCAGGTTAGGTGTAAGGATTCGCATTTTAATCAGTAATCTCTAAACTGTCTGTGCTTTATATGCTCTGTCTGAGGCCAGAACTCTCCATTCACCTGACGAAGAGGCTGTCCCCTCGAAAGCTAGTGAGAATATTATCAAATAAATAGGTTGGACTAAAACCTGGTGTTGTCAGACTTTTTACTTAGTTAGAATGGTCATGCTAAATTGCCCCTTATTGTCAGGGGAATTGGTGGGGTAAATGCGTGGGGTTGGGGTGATAGGGGCTGGGTGAGATTGCTGTCAATGCAGGCTCAATGGGCTGAATGGCCTTCTTCTGCACTGTAGTGATTCTATATTTCCATGAATCTAAATCCCACAATCGTCTTTGAAGACATCAGCAATCCTTCTCTAACAAGGATTGCAAGATGGGGTTACTGTGCCCTTAATTTATTTTATTCCAGTTCAGCTGAATTTTTTTGAGCCAGCTTCTGTCCATAAGCGATGGAAAAACCCCTTTCACAATGTTGAGTGGCAACGTCTGATCTCCATATTTAGCTTGACCTGACGTGTTTCCAAGTGTATTCACAGGCTGTCCTGTGTCGATGCTTAGCTGGAGGAGGGTTTGCTCCAATTGGCATTTCGTGAACAAAATCTCCCATGTCTTCTTTGAAGCAATGGAAACAGGTGCTCCAGTGTTAACCACCATCTCAACCATTTTACCATTTAAAGCAATGTCAAATTTTACTCCTCCATTGAGATTCAGATCAGACTGAATGCAATACCATTGCTTACTTACATTGTCAATGTTAGTTTAACTTGCCATTTCATTTGGACTTACATCACTTCTGTATTTTATTTCTGATTAACGCATCTTTTTAAAATGCCTGTTTACTTTCATATGTGATTTGTCTGTGTGCTCCTGATGATGCTTTTCCCTGGTATTTCAGCTTTACTGTGATCAGCCTTTGAACTACATGCGTGATGTACATGACCCTTTCTTCCATACGTGTGACAATCAGCGGCTTTCCATTTACAGGTTACTGCATTATGCCCTTTTCCATTACCTTGATAACAGGTTTGGAAGAAAGTGTTCTCTGACTTTACTACTTTTAACTTCAGCAATGTTACAATGTGTTCTAAAACCTCCAGCTTGCTTTCTACCATTTCTAAGCTTTGTGCAATCTCAAACGCTTTCTTCAGCATTAACTCTTGTTCTTCTCATTAATTGATGCGGAATTCTTTTGTTTCTTAGTCCACAAACTACGCGATCATGCAAAGTTTCTTCCATGTGATCTTTAATCACAATGTTCTGCTCATTTTCTCAAAGCAGCCAGGAACGAGGAAAGTGATTCACCCTCATATTGCTGAGAGATTCAAGCCTCTTTGGTGAGGCTTGAATCTCTCAGCAATAACTGCTGACCTGGAAATGAAGTGCATTTGCAAAACATTGACAAGCTCTCTAAAGCTTTTATCTGCAGGCTTGTCTGGGGAAATGAGATTTTTTTTTTGTAAAGTGAAGGTTTTCATTCTGATGGCTGTAAGGAACACCAAGGACTGATTTCCCTCTTCAATCTCATTCATAATGACAAACTGTTTCGATTGCTCAACATGAAATACAAATTCCTAAACAGGTGGAACAAGAGCCCATAATGCCCCTAAAATGAAGATCCCATCCTTGTCGTCATTTGAAACGCTTTGTCACTTTTAAACAATTAAGAATACAAACACACACACTCACTTCTGCTTCTGAACTGAGCTTCCCATCAAAAACCAAACATCTTTGATTGACGAGGGAAGGGCCGTGGGTGTATTCGATTGACAAGGGAAGGGCTGTGGATATAGTCGATTGACAGGGAAGGGCTGTGGGTGTAGTCTATATGGATTTTAGTAAAGCGTTTGACAAGGTCCCTAATGGCAGGCTGGTGCAAAAGGTTAAATCTCCCCGGTTAAAAGGTGAGCTAGCTAGATGGGTGGAGAACTGGCTTGGTCATAAAAGACAGAGGGTTGCAGTGAAGGGGTCTTTTTCCTTCTGGAGGTCTGCGACTAGTATTGTTCCGCAGGGCTCTGTACTGGGGCCTCTGCTGTTTGTGATATATATAAATGATTTGGAAGGAGATGTAGCTGGTGTGATCAGTAAGTTGGCGGACGACACAAAGATTGCTGGAGTTGCGGATAGTGATGAACATTGTCAGAGAATACAGCAAGATATAATAGGCTGGAAAATTGGACGGAGAAATGGCAGATGGAATTTAATCCAGATCAATGTGAAGTGATGCATTTCGGTTGATCTAATGTAGGGGGGAGCTATGCAATAAATGGCAGAACCATCAGGAGTACAGACACACAGAGGGACCTGGGTGTGCAAGTCCACAGATCCTTAAAGGTGGCAGTACAGGTAGAGAGAGTGGTGAAGAAGGCATATGGCATGCTTGCCTTTATTGGATGAGGCATTGAGTATAAAAGTTGACATGTGATGTTGCAGCTATGTAGAATGTTGGTTAGGCTACATTTGGAGTACTGCATCCAGCTCTGGTCGCCACACTACCAGAAGGACATGGAGGCTTTGCAGAGGGTGCAGAAAAGGTTTACCAGGATGTTGCCTGGTATGGAGGGTCTTAGCTATGAGGAGAGATTGGGTAAACTGGGGTTGTTCTCCCTGGAAAGATGGAGGATGAGGGGCAACCTAATAGAGGTGTGTAAAATTATGAAGGGCATAGATAGGGTGAACAGTGGGAAGCTTTTTCCCAGGTCGGAGGTGACGAACACAAGGGGACACAAATTCAAGGTGAAGGAGGCAAGGTTCAACACAGATGTCAGGGGGATGTATTTTACACAGAGGGTAGTGGGAGCCTGGAACACACTGCCAAGCAAGGTGGTTGAGGCAGGCACACTGGGATCATTTAAGACTTATCTAGATAGCCACATGAACAGACTGGAAATAGAGGGATACAAATGAATGGTCTAGTTGGGCACATGAGCAGCACAGGCTTGGAGGGCCGAAAGGCCTGTTCCTGTGCTATATTGTTCTTTGTTCTCTGTTCTTTTTCTCTTTTGCTCTTTTCCCTCCAACGCATGACACAACCGGGACTTTGCTTTTCGTGCACACAACTGGTAGGTTTTAGATAACCCTGTTCTTCTTAACTAGATTCATAGAAACCCTACAGTGCAGAAAAAGGTCATTCAGCCCATCGAGCCTACACCAACAGCAGTCCCACCAAGACTCTACCCCCGTATTTATCCTGCTAGTCCCCACTAAGGGACAATTTAGCATGGCCGATCTACCTAACCTGCACGTCTTTGGACTGTGAGGGGAAACCGGAGGACCCGAAGGAAACCCACAGAGACATGGGGATAATGTGCAAACTCCACACAGACAGAAACCCGAGTCCGGAATTGAACCCGGGTCTCTGGCACTGTGAGACAGCAGTATTAAGCATTGTGCCACCATACCACCCACTGCCACCGTACTGCCCACAATTAGAATGTTCTTATACAAAAGCATAAACTTTAGACACAAGCATCACACACATATACTGTAAATTGGTAATGACGTATAAAATAATGTATACCTCATACAAATCATAGAATATTTTGAATATTGCTCTCATTTTGTTTGGTGGAGGGATGCCAACCTGATTAAAATAGACCTTCTCAACATGAATTGTGTTAACTTTCATAAAAACTTGGAAGCAGGCATGAGTTTTTACCTCACATATGCCAGCTATCTTAGTCAAGAAACCATGGGCAAGATTCTCTGGCCTCCCAGCCACGTGTTTACTGCCGGCAGGAGGTGGCGTGTTGTTTGCTAGCGGCAGGATTCTCTGGTTCCACTGCTGTTAATGGGAAATCCCACTGGCATCACCCTACGCTGGCAGGAAACCCTGGTGGGAGGGGATGCGCTGCTGGAGGGACCGGAGAATCCTGCCGGCATGAACGGCCAGAGAATTCCAGTCCACATCCTTCATATGTGAGTTTGGATGGTGAATGTTGGTCTGCTATTAGCCGAGAGTTATCATCAGAGGTCCTACTATTTGTCAACATTATTCACAAATGTACTTTCTAGCAATAGCCAGGGGACAACATGCAGGATTGCAATTTCCAGCCAACTTTATTTTGTATCTTCCACTCCTGAGCCCAGTTGAACTGATGTCACTTTTTGCTGTCTTAGTTGGATTCATTTAACTCAAGGATTGAATCTGTAACCTATCTGAATATTTCAGTCCCAATCTGGCGGGGTGGGGGGTGCAATTATTCACCAAGCTAATTGGGAGAAGCTCAGGCATTCGACATTTAATACAATGCTGACTGTTCTGTCAGTGAAGCTGAGCTTTCCATTTTCACAACTGTCAGGGAATGTTACAGACATAGAGACAAAAATCTTTGTGTGTGCGGATCTCTCCATTGTGATATTCTGAGCTTGACTTCCTCATCAAGCACCCCGCTGTCAGACAATAAAATAGAACACTATTCACTGAAGGTTGCTGTTAATATCTGAATAATACTGTCATCGCTGATTACACAATGCATTTAAGAAATGCATGTTTTTTGTAAGGGGTTTGTCTAAATTTCAGCTCTGTTTTACACAGTGCTGATTTGTCTGCACCAGGCAGCTCATGTGCTGAGAATGCGGGCTAATGATTAATTTTAGCTTGAGATGTGTTTGTTTTAATCTGAGTTAATGCGTTTTTGTTTATTTGGTTTTCCCCCTGGGGTTTCAGAGTAAAGTTTTGATTAGGTTGACTGACCAATACAGAGTTGTATGAAAAGGCAGAGCTAAGATTGCAGTTCTCTTTGATTTCAAAACAGTCAGTTCCTGCATGGTCCTGAAAGAAACAAGAGGTGTCTCTGTCTCTCTTTCTCTCTCTGGAGGCTGCTGTTTGGGGCTGTAAAAAGACAGGTGTCCCTCTGTCTCTCTCTCTCTCTTTCTCTGTCTCTCTCTGTCTCTGTCTCTGTCTCTCTCTCTCTTTCTCTCTCTAGAGGTGTTCACAGGCTCTAGGACTGTTAACAAGTACAAGAATAAGCCTGGGAGGTTGCTAACTGATTTGATAAGGGGTATTGTATCTGTAAGAGGAGTTTTGCTTGAGTTGGGAAATAATCAAGATAGGTTAGCAATTAAGAATTTTACCTTGTCATGTTAAAGCATTTTTCAAGTACTAAATGTTGAACTAGTTCATTTATTATAGCTAAAGTGTATTGTTAAAAAAGAAGTTTGTTTTGATAAAAGCTTCCCAGTGCATCAATAGAATCACACCCAAGGCATCATTTCTAGCCGTACTCGCCCCAAGACCAGATATTTCCACTTGAGGTCAATGGAACTTTGCATGGTCTGCCAAATTTTCTGTCCTATCCACTATGATTCCCTGACAGGCGGGAGGGAAAATTCCACCCCTGGAGTGAAACACTTCATCCTCAATGCCAAAATAGAAAATCTGTTGGAGTATCATTGGGTTTCACAGCATATTTTGGGTTTCTGTTCTGGTGTCCTAACATACAAAAGAGTGAAAGAGGGACATTGCAATTATATATTATAAAAGATAATTGATTGAAATATCAATGAAATATATTACAACTGGTCAAAGTTGTTAACCTTCATTGTAGAAATTTATTTGTGTCAGGAAAAAGGAGTTTTCATATTTTTCATTTTTGGAATACCACTGTCATATTTTCATATTCTGGAAAATAAGCTTATGGAGGCTGACTTGTTTAATGGGATTAGAGACAGAAAGCCTGCAATGAACGAACATCAATAAGGTGTGAAGACAAGTGGTTTGGTAAGTTAATGAATTAAGGGTACTAGGAGAACCTGTAAAGAAACAAGCAGTTGGAAGTTACCTGTTGTATTTTAACATGGAACATTTAAGTGGAAGATTGTAAATAGATGAGGAAAGCTAGTGTAGGTTTACGATTTACACAGATGATTTGAAGTTGAGGACCAAGTGTAGTGTGTCAAAATTCGCAGATGAAACTAAGATGGGTGGAAGAGCAAAATGTGCAGAGGATGCTGAAGGTCTGCAAAGGGATATAGATAATCTAAGTGAGTGGGTGAGGGTGTGGCAGGTGGAGTACAGTGTTGATAAATGTGAGGTCACCCATTTTGGTAGGAATAACAGCAAAATGGACTATTATTCAAATGGTAAAACATTGCAGCATGCTGCTGTGCAGTGGAACCTGGGTATCCTTGTGCAGGAATCTCAAGGAGTTGGTTTGCAGGTGCAACAGGTAATTAAGAAGGCAAATTGAATTTTGTCCTTCATTACTAGAGGGATGGAGTTTGAAAACAGCAAGATTACATTGCAGCTGTATAAGGTGCTGGTGAGGCCACACCTGGAGTACTGTCTACACTTTTGGTTTCCTTACTTGAGAAAGGATATACTGGCATTGGAAGGGGTGCAGAAGAGATTCACTAGGTTGATTCTGGAGTTGAGAGGGTTGGCTAATGAGGACAGACTGAGTAGGCTGGGGCTATACTCATTGGAATTCAGAAGAATAAGGGGAGATCTTATAGAAACATGTAAGATAATGAAGGGAATAGATAAGATAGAAACAGGGATTTCGTTTCCACTGGGGGGGGGTGAAACTAGAACTAAGGGGCATAGCCTCAAAATAAGGGGAAGTAGATTTAGGACTGTGTTGAGGAGGAACTTCTTCACACAAAGGGTTGTGAATCTGTGGAATTCCTTCACCAGTGAAGAAGTTGAGGCTGCCTCATTGAATGATTTTAAGGCAAGGATAGGTAAATTTTTGAACAGTAAAGGAATTAAGGGTTATGGTGAACAGGCAGTAAATGGAGCTGAGTTCACAAAAAGATCAGCCATGATCTTATTGAATGGTGGAGCAGGCTCAAGGGGCCAGATGGCCTAATCCTGCTCCTAGCTCTTATGTTCTTATGTACTTTGAGAATATAGTAGTCATAAAGTGAAAAAAGGGGTGAATAAATTCCAGGAAAAGAGAATGTCCAAAGGATTGTAGGAAATAATAGTGGGTAAGATCCAAGAGGAAAAAGCAGATTTAAGGAAATGCTAAAGAAAATGTTTGTGGTGGTTGTTGGTAAGAAAACATGGGGCAGGATTTTCCAGCTGTTTCCGCTTGCAGGAACTTGTAGTCTCGCTGATGGAAAGCCACCACCATGGGATTTCTGGCATTGGAAGGTGTAAATAATGTGAAAGTGCATTGACAACAGCAAGATCAGAAGATCCCACCATCTTCCAATTGTCCACTGTCTCTTCTGTCATAAAACTCTTCTTTAAGGTTTTTTTTCAGTTAGGGCATCATGATCATCACAGACTTGAAGGGCTGAAGGGCCTGTTTCTTTGTTCTTAAAACGGAAGAGGGGGTCACAACATGCTGTCCATAATGTGGGCAATGCCCGATTTGGAGACCAATTTTGCTGTCATCCTCAGAGAAACCCCAAACAACTGTAGGAACATGGTGTTGTAAAGTTACTGGAACTTAAAAGATTAGAAAATCATTAATGACTGTCGCTATTTAATGGGAGATCTAGCTCTGAACCATTTAAGCTGAGATCTCTGGGTGGGTTTAAAAAACAGTCTCAATTGTGCCAAGGCATTCTTGTATTTTTAAGTTTATTTTTTGTTTAGTTATTTATTTTAATTCACGTTTCACTTTAATATAAAATCATCGCAGCTGGTCTGATAAGTTGCATCTTGATTTCAGTAAACCTCCTCATAATGCACAAATTGCAAGACCATTCTGGCAGTTATTTCAAATTCACTTTTGGGATTTGGGCAGCTTGGCATTTACCATCTGCTGTGCCATAACAGCTGTAGTGCAAAATAACAAATTATGTGGAAAAAATTGTTCATTTGTATTAATGTTTTGGATGCAAACATCACCAACAAGATCAATATTCCTTGTGCATCTTAATTGCCCTCCAGCAGGCGCTCGCCATCTTGAACCATTGTGGAACCTGTACGGAGTAAACAAATGAATCTGATGGTAAAATGTGTTAGTGCCACAAAATGGCAGAACAATAATACTTGATTTCTGTGTGTGCATTTGTATTTTGTTGATGAGCGAGAGCTGCAGCGTTCTGCTGCAGTGGTCAGTGAATCTTTTACCGACTATCGCAAAAAAGATAGCATCTTCTCCAGAGTTTATGAACATTGATGGGCTTCACAATGAATTTATATCATTGTGTTTTGCGAGCAACAGGTTTCCCGAGGCTTCCTTAATGCAAGTGTTGGCTTCTAAGTGCCCCCTCCTTCTTGTGATCATGCTCCTCTTCATTTACTTAGTGGGTATAAGTCACTCAGTCATGTTGATGGCACTCAGATATACTGCATTTTCTTTCTTAAAATGACAGGGAAACCATTATGATAATTGCTGTGCTTACATCATGCCCATTTGCTGCTTCCATTTGTAAAGATTTCTCTCATGGAGAGAAAAAAAGTTATATTTATGTGGTATCTTATCATGTCTATCGTAAATGTCCCAATTACCTTAAAGTATTGTCATGTAGGTGGGTGTTGTTATGCTGTAAACACAGCAGCCATTTTACACACATTGTTAGTTGGAATAACAATACTTGGAATAATAATTTTTGTAGTCAGGTTTTCCCTCCACCGACTGCTATTTTCTTCATTATGAGAAGTAGGCCAGTTACGGCCATTCTGGGATGGAGTTTGGAGCTTAATTTCGGTGTGAACAAAGAACAAAGAAAAGTAACCCATACCCATGGGTTTCCTGCCGGTATGCGATGCCACCAATGGGAAATCCCATTGACAGCGGCGGGACCAGAGAATCCTGCTACTAGCAAACAACATGCTAAAAAAGGTATGGCACAGGAACAGGTCTGTGCCAATCATGATACCCTAACTAAGCTAATAAAAAAAACCTTCTGCCCTTACTAGTTCCGTATCCCTCTATTCCCTCCTTATTCACGTACCTTTCCAGATGCCCCTTAAACGTTGCTAAAATGCCTGCTTCCACTACCAGTGGAAGGGCAGAGGAGGGCTTCAGGTTAGAGGGGAGAGGTATAATTCAGATGTGAGAGGGAGGTTTTTCACGCAGAGGGTTGTGGGAGCCTGGAATGCACTGCCAAGTAGGGTGGTGGAAGCAGGCACGCTGGAGTTGTTTAAGGCTTGCCGAGATAGGCACATGAGCAGACTAGAGATGGAGGGGTACAAAAGACTGCTCTAAATAAGGATCAAGAGCCTCAGGACGTTCCTGAGAATCAATAGATTCCTATGGGCCATCCAACATATTGTACGGTTCACCTGTCTTACGTTTGAGCTTCTGGGGATCTTCCATGAATGTCTGTATAAGCTGTGTATGTTTATTGATGCCTTTTTTTTTACATCCACAGGTGAATCGGTCCGCTTTGTTGGCCAACAAGGGGCATACACGCAGAGGGTCGTGCGAGGGCTGCTCTTGGATGTTTGCTTTGAGAGTTGCCTAGTGCTTCACGTCGTTAGTGTACGCTTAAACTGGACCAACTGACAGGCAACACGACAGCTCAGTGACTATCACTGTTTGCTGTGCAGATACATGGATCTGGGTTGGATCTCCGACTTGTGTCGGTGTCTGTGGGGGTTTGCACATTCTCCCCGTGCTTGCATGGGTTTTCTCCGGGTGCTCCGGTTTCCTCCCACACCCCAAAAATGTGCTTTTAGGCTGATTGGTGTTAACAAATCGTGCCTAAGTTAGACCTCCCTCAATCTGGCACACATAAAATCCTCTAAATTTGCACACCTTTATTGTGGAGTCCAAGACGCGTAGGCAAAAGTCATAGGTAGAAGAAGGATTGGAATGAGGTGCTCACTGAATGTTAAAATGGTGGCGCGGGCTTATTGGGCTGAAGGGCCTGCTTCCTATGCTGTGTTGTTCTTTTGTTCTTCGTACCTCCCCTGGCAGCGCGTTCCAGACACCCACCACTCTCTGCGTGAAAAACTTCCCCCGCACATCTCCCTTAAACTTTCCCCTTCTCACCTTGAACCTGTGCCCCCCTTGTAATTGACACTTCCACCTTAGGAAAAAGCTTCTGACCAAGGGATTGAATGTCAAGGTTTACTCAGTGGCATCTCAGCCTTGCAGCTACTACTCTGCTGAACATGTTTGTTTACCTCAGTATTTAAATTCAGAAGTTAATATAACTGGTTAACTCCCACCTGGTTGAACGTTCTCAGTTTTGGGGCTTTTGGACTAGAACTAAAATCGTACCACGCTCATTTTGCAACCCTAAAACAAATGCCTGAGGATCCAATATGGTGATCAGTGAGGAAGCATCTATTCTGTACTAATGTACGTTGCTGATCATACTGGATTGGGGTGCTCCATCAGCCATACTAAAAGCCTCATTAAAATGCCTGAGAGGTTCCTAGACTTGTAATAGGATTTGTAACATTGTTCTGCCCCACTAACCAGACTCACCATAGCAACATAAGAACTTGACAAAGACTCTTCAGCACGACTAGTTTAAATGCTCATCCAATGAACACAGCTTAGTTAGTGGGCTGTCCTGTTTTGCTGCTGATGATTTTCTGAGTACTTTTTTTTTGTGCTTACTTCCTCTCTTCCAAAACCGAAATCTGACGCAGGCCAAGAAGCTTTTGCTGGTGCTGGGTTGCATTTGTCTGTTGCCAGAAAAACACTTTAACTGGAGTCTCGGAAGATTTGGTAGGTCTGCCCTTGGGGAAGGATGGTCAAAATCAGGAGTAATCAGGAGATTTTGGAAGATGAAAGGCCTGTGCAGTAGATCATCTCCCATAAATGGTCTTCAGGGACCATTCCTACTACTGTAACTCCACTCAGGCATTGAGGAGATATGTGATGGGCATCCTCATTTCATCGAGCAGGCCATTATCGTGCAACGATACATGTGGTAACCACAATGTGAGGATGAGAACAGCACTGCCTGTGAATGTTAAGTTACCTTAGTCCTTATCTTCTATACCACAGGATCACTCCAGCTGCAGCAGATGCTACTTGTTTGCAGTGCACAGTTGATTCAGGAAGATTCACCAGAAAGCAGAGCCATGTCCCTTTCCCAATTGGCAAATTGAAGCAAAATGAGAGAGCTCAAGATTTTGCCTCATGGCAATCTTCCCCAGGACCCCAGGTACCATAGATTCCAATGACATTTTTGCACACATTTCTCATTGTCACTGTAGTATCACTCTAAGTAGAAAAGAATAACACTTCTTAAATGTCCAGCTTGTTTGCAGTCACGAGAGAAAGACCTGTATCCATGAGTAGCCATGATTCATGCATCCTCTGCTCGTCTGGTGCACAGCGCTCTTCCCATCAGGCTTTCTGGTCATAAGCTGGTTACCTTGTGATGTTGGTTATTCCATGCATCTTTCTTCCAATCATACTGTCTGGTCATAAACTATCTGTCTGATGGTTATTCCATTCATGATGCCTGTCTGGAGCTGCTACTGAGTTGGCATCTAGCACGAGCCATGTGTCACCACCAGAAGCTTTATGCATGGGATTTTACAGTCTCACTCGTCTCAAAACTATAAAACCCCGCCCAAGGTCAACAGATCTTTCCATGTTCTGCCCCTCGCCTGCTCCAATTCCCGTGGCGGACAGGGTGCTAAAATTCTAGCCTATAAGTCTGTGTACTCAAGCAAAGTTTCTGTACCTGTCTCACTGGAGACAGCTTCTCACTATAACCCCTACGGTGTTTCCAAGCTGTGCTTATCCGGCTGCATTCTACGTGAAATGATAATGAGAGAGTTGCCATCTCCAAAGCACCTGGAGAGTAGAGAGTAGGAGAAAAGAGCGAACAAGAGGAAGAGTATGATGAAGAGGAGGAAGAACAGGGGCAAAATTGACCAGCTAGCTGTGATTTCCTCACCCTATCCTGGTAGCCCTTGATTCCCTTAATGTCCAAGATGCTTCTGAGATTAAGTGTTGAGTTAAATTCTTCAGCCAAGTTACAGGAAACCTCACATGAGCCTCATCCATGTTAATTTTAAAGTTTTTTTATTAGTGTCACAAGTAGGCTTACGGTAACACTGCAATGAAGTCACTATGAAAATCCCCTAGTTGCCACACTCCAGTCCCTGTTCTGGTATACTGAGAACATTTAGTATAGTCAGTGCACCTAACCAGCAAATCTTTTGGATTGTGGGAGAAAACCGGAGCACCCGGAAGAAACCCACGCAGCCACGGGGAGAAGTGCAGACTCCGCGTAGATAGTGACCCAAGCCAGGAATTAAACCCGGGTCCCTGGCATTGGGAGACAGCAGTGCTAACCACTGTGCCATGTTATACCTCACATGGAAGTGTTTTGATGCTGACAATGATATTCCCCACATAGAAAAGCCATTCTTCAATTTCTGCATATAATAGTTCATCCCTCATCTCAAAATAATTGACCAAATAGTCCTTTCCTTGTTGTTTCAATCTTTACCAACTCATTAAAAGCCAGCAGCCCGACTGATAAACTGTTGATGCAGACTGTTGAGCAGCAACAATACTGGTGCGCTGTGATATACACACTAGTTTGGAATAGAATATTGGGATGGAGCCATTTAATTGCTTAGCACTTGGATTTTAATAAGGCCAGTGACAATACTTTATTGTAATGCCTCAATTCATCTGTGTACGCTAATTGTGAATGGGAAATAGATATAGTTTTGCATCATATTTGATTTAAAGATTTAAATTGAAATAATGACAGGTCAAAATAAACATAACTACCTAGCAACCTGTGGTGGCATTTTTATTGTTTTAATATAATACTTTTAAAAGACATGGATTACTGAAAAAGGAACAAATGTGATTATCACCAAATAAACAGCAGGAAATGAATGACCTTTCTCTAATATTGTTGGCTTAGCAACGGGGAATAATCCATGATAACATCCTTTGCATGGCAACCATGCTTCCCTCTCTGGACTGAAATTAAATCTGTTTACTTACATTGTGTGCGATTTCAACATTTATGTACTGAGCCCAAATCATGGCAGATTGACAGATGTGAATGACATTGAATTGTCCCACTGTGCAACGTTCAATTTACGCTCATGATTATTCTGGTTCCCTCACCTTTGTGCAAGCTTCCGTCTTCCGGAAGATCTGATGGAAGAGGTGTTTGTCTCCTCTGGAGTTTTAAGTGTCCGTGCTGTTTGCAGAATGACATAGTAAGTGTTAGTTGGTACCTAACAATAAGTTTAATAGGATCAGCTGCTGCATAGATTCTAACTCATGACCTCTGTGTGATAAGCTCAGTCCAAGCTAAGATTTTTCTGATTGAAGATTTCTCGTCAAATCATTAAGCATCCTGGCGATTTGCTATCACATATGACTCTTGAAATGGCTGAGACCTAATTACAGCCCATGAAAGGGAAGTGAGATGTCCACAAAAAATAAATCAAGAATAATTATCCCTTTTTCTCATGCTTCAAAGATAACAATGATGTTCTTACTGCTCTACCGAAACATTATTCAGCACTGATGAATGTGGTGAAAGCTTCTGGCCAGGTATCCACCTTTCCCGCATTATTTTCTTTGCTGGAAGAATTGTAAAGTGGTACTGGCAAATTTCAATTTGATTTATTATTGTCACATGCATTAATATACAGTGAAAAGTACTGTTTCTTCCACACTATACAGAAAAGTAAACCGTTTGTAGAGAAGGAAAGGCGAAGATGTGGAATGTGGTGTTACAATCATAGCTAGGATATAGAGAAGGATCAACTTAATATAAGGTAGGTTCATTCAAAAGTCTGAAGGCAGCAGGGAAGGCAGCCGGTGACCTCAGACTTTTGTATCTTTTTCCTGATGAAAGAAGGTGGAACAGAGAATGTCTGGAATGTCTTTGATCATGCTGGCTGCTTTTCCGAGGCACTGGGAAATGTAAACAATGGATGGGAGTCTGATTTGCGTGATGGATTGGGCTTTGTTTATGACCCTTTGTAGTTTCTTGCAGTTTTGGTCAGAGTAGAAGCCATACCAAGCTGTGATACATCCAGAAAGAATGCTTTCTATGGTGCATCTGTAAAAAAATGGTGAGCGTTGTAGTGGGCATGCCAAATTTCCTTAGCCTCCTGAGAAAGTAGAGGTTTTGGAGGCATTGAGAATCATCCAACAGTTGTTATATGAACAAATGCAAATAGGCTGCAAATGTGAACTTTTGGGATGCACCTAAGCCGATTTTACATGAGTGCTTCTGAGTTGAAAACTGGTCGTTTTAAAACCCATCAATAGGAAAATGGTTGACTTTTAATTACTTAATTCAACATAAATGTGTTTTTGAAATTGGTGCAATTAACTTCGTATCTGGGTAGAAAGATAGGTGAAAGTACATGAGTGAAGGAGTGGGGTGAATATATTACCTGAGGCGATGTTTCATTCATCATTGGATCCTGTTGGGTAAGGGACATTCAACCAAGGAATTACAAGATTGACCTTGCTCTGTTTCTGGTGCGTAAGGACTGGAGAAATCACCACCTTTTTCCTCACAAAGCTAGATCAATATTTTTAGTCGGAAAATTGTGGGTTCAGAAGCTCTGCTTTGTAGATCATTGGAGCAGACAGGTTAACCTCTTTCAACATTCTCTTTTTTTAAATTTGTTGATGAACTGATGCACAGATAGATCTAATCTATACGCCAGGCTCTTAAAATCCCTAGTTGCAATACGGCTCTGGAAATCAAACCTAGTTCCTCTCGAGATTCACTGAACAATATTATTTTGCCATGAAGACATCTCAGTAATTTCTTGCAGTCACAATATTAGATTCACTTTAAGCTGTCATGAGCCTTATTATCATTTTAATTGAAATCAAAATATGTATTATTTAAAGAGAAAGGAAATAAAAGAAAAGAATTATTCTAAACCTGTAATTTAATTTTGGAAGTCACATAACATTTACATACCATTTTGCTTTTCTGATCTACAGTGTCAAATGAACTCTTAAATTAAAGTGTGCATGTTCAGCACTAACCATTCATTATTGATCTTAATTATTAAGAGCAGGAAATCTGAATAAAATCAATAATTTTTACTTGTTGTATGTTGTAATAATAAATGCTACTTAATTGAACATTGTGCGATTGGTGGGAACTTGAGGGGGGGGGGACAAAGGGTATATTGTTAGCTATTCCCCACTTTCCAGCAACAGAAACAGAAAAAAAGGGATCAATTTTGTGCGGCTATGCCCAAGAATATTTGAAACATACCCAATGTCATAATGTCCTCGGATTAATCAGGCATCCTAGCCTGCCATCTTAAATAGATTCTTTGCCCCTTGTGTGTGTTCATGAGAAACCCAGTGCCTATCTGAAGAGTCTTTCTAGACAGCAGATGGTACTGAGCAGAGCAATCCAATGCTGGCCTGCTCCAATGGGGTTTATGAGCTTCTTGTGCTTGCTCAAGCATTGACCATCAACAAATGGGTCAGTGTTTCAAAAATGTTTTCTTCATCTTGAACCGGGCAGGGGAAGAAATGGGCCTCCTGACTCCACAACATAAGACATAGAAGCAGAATTAGGCCATTTGGCCCATCCAGTCTGCTCTGCCCTTCAATCACGATTGACAAGTTTCTTAACCCCTTTCTCTTGTCTTTTCCCTGTAACCTTTGATCCCCTTACCAAACAAGAACCTATCTATTTCTGTCTTAAATATACTCAATGACTTGGCCTATTCTGCCTTCTGTGGCAATGAATTCTGCAGATTCACAACCCTCTGGCTGAGGAAATTCCTCCTCATCTTTGTTCTAAAGTTCATTCCTTTACTTTGAGGCTGTGCTCTTGATCCTAGGTTAAAGGTCTCTCTGGCTCTTGTTAGTCTCCATCCTGTTCTCCAAGCCCCTCCAGTGGACCTACCTGCAGACAAGGTAGTCAACCCAAATGGACCCGCACCAATTGTCGAGGTTCCTTTGGAAGCACTTTCGGTACTGGTATCTGGCTGCAATTATTAAACTGAGGACCTCGGTGTAATTCTGAGGGCAAGCCTCAGGCCTCTCACTTCTAGAGAGTGAGCCATCTGTTTCAGATCTGAAAATGGGGCTGGAGCAATTTCTATCTGACTGGTTTTCATGGAGACCATAAGATCATAAGAAATTGGAGCAGAATTAGGCAGTTCGGCCCATCAAGTCTGATCCATCATTCAATCATAGCTGATATTATTCTCATCCCCATTTTCCTGCCTTCTCCCCATTACTCTTGATTCCCTAATTGATCAAGAACCTATCTATCACTCTCTTAAAGACACTCAATGACCTAGCCTTCTCAGCCTTCTGTAGCAATGAGTTCCACAGATTCACTACCCTCTGGCTGGAGAAATTCATCCCCATTTCAGTTTTAAAGGAACGCCCCGTCACTCTGAGGTTGTGCCCACGAGTTCTAATCTCTCCCACTAGTGGAAACATCCTTCCCAAGTCCACTCTGTCCAGGCTTCTCAGTAGTCTGTAAGTTTCAATTAGATCCACCCCACATTCTTCTCAACTCCATCCAGTATATACCTAGACTCCTCAACTACTCCCCATATGACAAACCCTTCATTCCTGGATCAGTCTTGTGAACCTCCTCTGGACCGCCTCCAGGGCCAGCACATCCTTCCTTTGGTATGTGGTGCAAAACTGCTCACAATATTTCAAATGGGGTCTGATCAGAGCCTCATACAGCCTCAGAAGTACTGTACTATTCTCGTATTCTAGCCCTCTGGAAATGAATGCGAACAGTGAACTTGCCTTCCTAACTGCCAACTGAAACTGCATGTTAACCTTAAGAGAGTCCTGAACCAGAAGTCCCAAGTCCCTTTGTGCTTCAGATTTCTGAAGCCTTTTCCCATTTAGAAAATAGTCTATGTCTCTATTCTTCCCACCAAAGTGCATAACCACACACTTCCCCACATTGTATTCCATCTGCCACTTCTTTGCCCACTATCCTAGCCTGTCCAAGTCATTCTGCAAGCTTCCCACTTCCTCAACAATCGAAAATAGAATATTACAGCACAGGAACAGGCTCTTTGGACCTCCAAGCCTGGACTGACCATGCTGACTGAACCAAAACTTCCTACCTTTCGGGGACCATGTCTCTCTATTCCCATCCTATTCATGTATTTGTCAAGACACCCCTTAAACATCACTACCGTATCCGCTTCTACTACCTCCCTGGCAACGAATTCCAGGCACCCACTACTCTCTGTGTAAAAATCCTGCCTCGTACATCGCCTTTAAACTTTGCTCCTCACACCTTAACCCTATGCCCCCTAGTAACTGACTCTTCCACCCTGGGAAAAACTGACTACCCACTCTGTCCATGCCTCTCATAATCTTGTAGATGTCTACCAGTTCACTCCTCAATCTCTGTCGTTCCAGTGAGGACAAACTAAGTTTTCCCAACCTCCCCTCATAGCTAATGCCCTCCATACCAGGCAACATCCTGGTAAATCTTTTCTGCACCCTCTCCAAAGCCTCCACATCCTTCAGGTAGTGTGGCGACCAGAATTGAACACTATATTCCAAGTGCAGCCTAACTAAGGTTCTATAAAGGTGTAACATGACTTGCCAATTTTTAAACTCAATACCCCGGCTGACGAAGCAAAGCATGCCATAATGCCATCTTGAATACCTTCTCTACCTGCATTGCCACTTTCAGTAACCTGTGTACCTGTACACCCAGATCCCTTTGCCTATCAATACTCTGAAGGGTTCTGCCATTTACTGTATATTTCCTATCTGTATTAGACCTTCCAAAATGCATTACCTTACATTTGTCCAGATTAAACTCCATCTGTCATCTCTCCGCCCAAGTCTCCAACTGATCTATATCCTGCTGTATCCTCTGATGTTCCTCATCGCTATCTGCAAATCCACCAACCTTTGTGTTGTCCACAAACTTACTAATCAAACCAGTTACATTTTCCTCCAAATCATTTGTATATATTACAAACAGACCTGTCCCTAAACATATCTTTGTATCATCTGCAAATTTAGCAGCCATGCCCTCAGTTCTAACTTTCAGATCATTAATGCATGTAGTGAAAAAATTGTGTTCCTAACACTGACCCCTGTGGAACACCACTAGTCACCAATTGTCATCCTGAAAACGACCCCCCTATCCCCACTCTTTACCTTCTGTCAGCAAATCTTCTATCCATGCCAGTACCTTGCCTCTAACGCCATTGGCTCTGAGCTTATTTAGCAGCCTCCTCTAAGAGACCTTATCAAAGGCTTTCTAGAAATCCAAATAAATCAAGTATGAAATGTTTTAGATGGGAGGAGATAGGTGTACTTGTTCTATTAGAAATGGTTATTTTTGAAGAAATGACACGCAATTTAATCACAGCTGGGACTGTGCCTGTTGACCATCTACAATGTTCATACTGCTATGATTGGCAAGGTCTGCTCAGATAAGTATCAATTGTCAGCTCCACAGAGCAAATCCTGTGCTAAGTTGCAAAGCGGTACTGAGAGTGCTTAGCAATTAGAGTGCAGCATTGCTTTAGATGTCCCAGGAAGAAATAAGTGGATGACCCAGCATTACCTTGCCTGCACTTGCCAAGTCATTGAACTTCTGGGGGCATTTCTCCCATTCCGACCCGCTAACCTTTTGGTAGGGAGATGTGCATGTGCGCTGATTCCTGGGATTCACACATGCGTTCCTAACATGCGCGCGTCTCCCACAGTTGGAAATCTGGCGCGTTCGGGACCACGCAGGGAACTGGCGGAAAGACAAGGTAAGTCATTTTAATCTATTTTTAATAATATTTCAATGTGATTATCAGGCCTGGGAGTGACTCCTCCAGGCCCAATAGCATCTGCCACCCGGTCAGTACTAACTCATGCCGGTGGGATTTAGAGTAGCTCCCCACTTTCAACCAACTAGTGGGAGAGCCACCTGAAATGAAGGGGGCAATCGGGGATCCCCAGGGGGTTGGGCTTTGTGGGGGTTGGTCCCCCTGGGCATGGACACTCTGGCGGTGCTAACCTGTGCCCATGCCCAGGAGGCACCTTGGCATTGCCCATCGGGCACTGGGCAGTGCCAAAGGGGCAGGGATATTGGGGGTAGCGCTTAGGGCTGGGACTTGATGGGGGTGAGGTCGAGGGGTATGGGGGCACTCTGCATGGGGATTGGTCGGGGCTGGAAGGAGGCCAGCAATGGGAGTAGCTTGGGGGCTGTCTGCCTCCCATGGGGGTGTTTGCCTCCTATGGGGGTGTTTGCTAGGGTGGGGAGATCATTACTGCTGGGGGTGGGGTGCAGGATGTCAGGCGAGGTGCACCGGGTTGATGGGGGGGTAGGGTGAGATGGGTGGTGTTGTCTGTGTGGCAGATCCGCAAAGTGCTGAGTACAAAATATCAGGTGAAAACAAATCACAAATATAATGGCTCTGGAATGCTTGTGGGGGCCGCGATCAGGCTATTGGGTTGTTAGGAGGGGCAGCACTGCGAGGGTCCAAGACTTCCCAGTGATCAAACTGGCCAGCAAATTGCAGGCTGACAGTTTAGTATCACTGCACATGCACAGAGTTCTGGAACTGTTAGACTCTGGTGTGAACAGGTCCTGCCCGCTCCCCCCCCCGAGCTTTTAATGATATTCACAATTGTGACCTCTACATTACACAGAGTGCAGGAGATTTGAGTCTGAAGTTGCCCCAAAAAGAAGTTGTGATTTACACCAGTTTTCCCGCCAATTCAGCATTTAGAACTTTTTTTGGGAGAATTGCCTCCTTGTTGCACAGAAACTTTTAAAACTCAACTCGAACCTGCAATTCCAAACTGAAACTGAAATTGAAAGTCCCTGTCACCTGAGCTATGCACTGTATATTTCTCCTCCCAACAATTACAATAATCTTAGGCTGTGAGCATGGATTAAAAAGGGACTCTTTAAGGTACACTAGCATTACACCAGACTATTAGTTTACCATTGTCTTCACAAATGGTTTCTGCTAGGCAGGACATTGTCAAATAATAGTGTCCAAGTTCCTTCCATGAACATCTCATTATGATTGAATTCTGCTATTCACACTTACTCTCTGAATTTCAACTTTGAAGTTGAAAATACTGCAAGCAGTTTTGTGAAAACAGAAAATGCTGGATAAGCTCAGCAGGTCTGTCAGCATCTGTGGAGGCAGAAACTGAGCGAATGCTTTGAGTCCCGTAAGATCTTTCTGCAGAAATCAGTTTTCTTTGATAGTTTGGGGAATGGAAGCCATTAACTGCATGGAAGGTCCATTGCATTTTAATGTCTTCTCAAAGGTATCTTTTCAAAGTTCATTTGCATTTTAATCACTTTTCCAAACATTATGATTAGCTCAGGGATCTTGTGCAGTTCCAGCTGTATTGACAGAAAAGATAATATCACCTGACCTCTCAACTCCATTTTGTTTGAAAGTAAAGAGTTTGTTTCCCATTTCCAAGTGACCATTTTGAATTTATATCTCGTCAGTGCAGAAGTCTACGTTTAAACTTGATTTATTAGTGTGACATGTAGACTCACATTAACACTACAGTAAAGTTACTGTGAAAATCCCCAAATTGCCACACTCCAGCGCCTGTTCGGGTACACTGCGGGAGAATTTAGCATGGCCAATGCATCTAACAGGCACTGTGGAAGGAAACTGGAGCACCTGGAGAAAACCCACACAGACATGGGGAGAATGTGCAGACTCCGCACAGACAGTGACCTGAGCTGGGAATCGAACCAGATTCCTGGTGCTGTGAGGCAGCAGTGCTAACCACACTGCTCCACCATGCCACCATGCTGCTCCCATGTTGTGTGGGTGTGACAAGGTTGCAATCTGGGCAGACATAACCCTTGCCATTTAATGCCATTGAATTCTTCCATAGCCTGAACATTAACAGGATCCTGAAATCCCACTATAACTCTGCCTCCCCTCAGCTGTCAGTGTGTGTGGCAGGAACATTGCAGCAGATGGCAGGTGAGGGGGTTGGGGACAGAGAGAGAGAGAGATTATGTACCCTTTATGAGATCTGACCCTCTGGTTCCAAACTGAATGGGAATTTAACCTAATCATCAGATGGCTGCTGCAGACAGTTAGCCATTGTAGCTTAGTTTATAACCCGTCACTGGCATCCCATCACACGGAGACAGGGTGCATTGGGTGCCAATCTGACACATGACAATTGGGATTTTAGGGCATCGCTCGTCCCAAAACTGTAAAATCCCACCTCAGGTCAATGGATGTTCCCATTGTCTGCTCTTCATCTGCTTCGATTCCCGTGGTGGCTGGGACAGTAAAATTCCAATGTATCTTTCAAATTTATTCTGCCACCCCTTCCCTCTCCTCCTATATCTGCCTCCTCCTCAGTACTGGCAAGATTCCCCCCTTAGTGTTTCAGATGTTAGAAATGTAAGAACAATAACTTAAATTTATGCAGCACATTTAGCAAAATAAAACATTCCAAGATGTTTCATTGGAAATTTATCAAGTGAAGTGAAACAATGAGACAAATGTGAAAGTATACACTTTGGCCCAGATCTTCAGCTCTGCATATCGTAGGAGACTGGACTTACAATCTAAGATATATGTCAGGATCTATCGGAAGTCCTGCCACGCTGATGTCCATAGGAATGGCTTGAGAGGTTGCAACTTCCAGGAGAAATTCCCCTGATCCCAGGAACCTCCATGAATATCTACAGTCCTGAGTTAGAATCAAAGATTTAGGACTTTTTTGCTGCACTAGCTACACAGGAAGTGTGAGACAACTTAAAATTCAATCCAAGTCCTGGGCAACCACAGAGCAAATCCCGCAACATGCCCCTGGATATCCCGACTACTGGCACGATAGCGCAGTGATTAGCACTGCTGCTTCACAGCTCCAGGGACCTGGGTTCGATTCCCGGCTCGAGTCACTGCCTGTGTGGAGTTTGCATGTTCTCCTTGTGTCTGCGTGGGTTTCCTCCGGGTGCTCCGGTTTCCTCCCACAGTCCAAAGATGTGCGGATTAGGTTGATTGGCCAAGCTAAGAATTGCCCCTTAGTGTCCTGGGATGTGTAGGTTAGAGGGGTTAGTGGGTAAATATGTAGGGATATCGGGGTAGGGCCTGGGTGGGATTATGGTTGGTGCAGACTCAATGGGCCAAAGGGCCTCTTTCAGCACTGTAGGGTTCTATGTTCTACTGTCCTGACCCCATGACACCAGACTATCCCCATCCTGTCCCAATTACCTTCAGACTCCCTGACCTCCATTCTGCCCCTAACAGTCCGATTCAGCTATTGCTTCCAATTCATGCTACCCCCAACCTGACCCAACTTCCCTTGACTGCATGACTACACCCTGACTACTCTACCAACTCAAACACAAGAATGCCAAATTTCAAATGCTCACAATTAATACTGCAGAAGAAAATGTTGGATGGCAAGTCAATGGGTTGGCAGGTTGATTCCAATTGGCCAAAGCATTATTGCGGAGAAAGCAATGGAGAACTATAGGCTTCTGGAGCTCAGTTACACTGGTTAGAGCAATAGTCATACGCAGAGACACATTCTCTGCAAAGAAAAATAATTTATCCAAGCCTTTCACTTTTTCTGAACCTATAGTTCCCCATTCCTTTCCCCTTATTAATTACTAGGCAAATCAGAACTGTCTTGCCAACCAATCAGTGTCATTTTTTACAGTAGCATAAATTGTTGTAATCATTTAAAATTTGGCATTCTTGTGTTTGTCCTGATGAGTACAAGATGAAAAACGTTAGCAGCATGTCCCTCTTTTCAGCCATGTCCACATTCTGTACTGCCAAGCAACTGTATATAATATTCCATAAACTTTGATACCATTTCAGCATTGATTACACTGACTAAACTCCATAACAAACTAACACTTTCTATTAATAAAAAGAAAGCTGCAGTCCCTAAGATGTTGGACTGTAATTTATTTTTTAACACATTTTGGCAAAGACCGCGATGGATATATTTCATTATCATGCTAAAAGTAAAATTTCTTCATTCAATTATAAAGCCATTTTGCTGTGCGTATATAATTGAATTATTCTTTATGTATTAATATTCATTGCACAACATTTTTAATGAATTATATTGGAAGGAACTCCTGAGTGTTGAAAGCTTCAACAAGGTAGTCTCAGATCTGGCTTCAATGAAGTGGCATTCAGTCTCCTGCAGTATGATATATTGTCCTAACACCTCTACGCATACTCTGCCTTGGCAGTCCCTAAACCTTCCCATCTCTGAATAGCCACATAGCGCTACACAAAGCATGTTCCAGTCCAACTAGTTCCCGGCCAACCAACCTGAGGAATGGGGTGAGGTTTTCACTTTTTTTAAAATCTCCAAATACAGCAGCAGCTCAGGAGAGAGAGCACAAAAAACATTCAGAATTGGATCAAACTTCATTCCCTAGACTCAGTTCAGGTTGAGCCTGTCAAACAGGTACTCTCCTACGCCATTCTCAGGGGCTCCCAGTTTCTTCAGGTTGGTAATGTAATCTCCAAGCTTCTTGATCATCTTCACTTGCTCATCCAAATAGTGATGGCACAAAGATGCAGGTCGGTGTTTCCAGAAGAGAGTTTGTGCAGATCCAGCAAATTCTTGGTTCATGTTCTTCTCCATCTGCAGAGCTCTCTGCATTGCCTCCAGGCCATTGCTCCACTCATCCTGCTCTGACATCCTCCAGGATGACTCTGCCTCCACGTTTCTTCTGGAATTCCATCAGTTTCTCAGCATGTTCCTGTTCCTCATGTGACTGCTCCTGGGAGAACTCTGCAAAGTGACGCAGGGCAACATCATCCCAAAGTAGGAAGACATGGTGAGGTAAACATAGGAGGAATAGAGCTCCAGGTTGATTTGCTTGTTAACACCATCCTCACAGTCCATGTGGTAGTTCTGACACACTTGGGAAACCATCTCACCGAGGATAAGAGTCACACAACAAGTTGACCACTTTTTATACATGGTAGGTTCAGGTTGTTCAGGCTGAACCATGTGAAATGACTAATAAGAGAACTTCAGCTTAATACCTAGTTAACAGCCAGCCATGAATATTGCACTTGCAACAAAATCAATCCTACGCAAATGTTGTGCCATGTAACAAATGAATAAAATATTCACTTTTTGAAGCATCGCTGAATCATAGCATATAGATTAAGTGCGTGTATTCATTATTCTGGAACGTGTTTCATTAAGGCACAAAGTAATTTAAATGAACATGCTGCTCAATAGCAAGTGATGACAACGCAGCAACAAGTTAATTTACACGACATGGTGTCAGTTGTTTATTCATTAGTGTCACCAAGTAGACTTATCTTAACACTGCAATGGAGTTACTGTGAAAATCCCTGAATCGCCACTCTCTGCAGCCTGTTCCGATACACTGAGGGAGAATTTAGCATGGCCAAGGTACCTGACCAGCTGGACTGCGGAAGGAAAGCGGAGCACCCGGAGGAAACCCAGGCAGACACGGGGGAGAACCTGCAGACTCTGCACAGGCAGTGAACCAAGCCGGGGATCGAACCCAAGTCCCTGGTGCTGTGAGGCAGCGGTATTAACCACTGTGTTGCGCTCAACTGGTAGCACTCTTGCTTTCAGGTGAGACAGCTGTGGGTTCAGATTCCAGGATTTGAGCAGAATTGTCAAACCTAACACACCAGTGCAGCATTGATGGAGTCAGGAGGTGTTGTCTTTTCGATGAAGCATTGAACTGAGGTCCCATCTAACCCCTCATGTAAATGTAAAAGATTCCCCGGACCAATTTTGCAGAAGAACAGAAGAGTTATCCCTGGTGATGCACAATATTTATCCCTCGATCAGCTGCAAAAAATACAGATTGTCCGGTCATCGTTACGGTACTGCTTGTGGAAGTTTGCTGTGCACAAACTGGCTGCTATATTTCTGACATTACAACAGTGACTGCACTTCAAAAAGCACTTTGTTGGTTATACTGCGCTGTGGGATTCCGAGTGCTTATGGGAAAGGTGATGTAATAACAAATCCTTTTTTAAAATATAAGATATCTGAAAGCGTTTCACAGAAAAAAATAATAGCAGGCATCAACAAGAGTAAAAGAGTTCGATAGGATGATGGTTACAAAGTGAGGCATTATTGAGGATGTTGAGGCAGGGAAAGAGATTCATGAGAAATGTCTGGACTTGTGGAATTGGTGACAGGTAGCAGCATTGATTAAAGGATGGCCACAGAACAGAAAATGGAAAATATCAGTTGCAGAAAGTTTCTCAGGCTGATATAAAGCTGGAAGTGATGTCCTAAAAAGGTCATTCACCATTGATATAAATGATTTGGACTCGGGTATTGGAGGCACAATGTTGAACTTCTGCAGGTATTATGACCCCGAACCAGACTCCTCATGCTTTTGATACAATCCAGTGAAGGACTGATAACAAAATAGACACATTTTGAGATTCAAGACACAAGATGTTATCAAACTGGCACACCAGCCAGTTGGCATGAAATTTCACCCGCACTAAGACAGGGTAAATCTGTGGAGCTGTGGAGCTAGGGTGGGGATGGGGGGGTGGGGAATAGGCTTGGGTCAGATGCTCTGTCAGAGAGTTAGTACAAACTCAATGCACAGAATGGCCTCCTTCTGCATTGTAGGGATTGTATGAGTGAAGGCTTCCTGATTCCATGGAGCTGGGGTTGGAAGTGGAACTGGGAGCTGATATGATGCATTCTAGCTTCTGAGCAATCTTGATGGAGGCAGACACTGAGAGGCTGGACTTATCCTCTGACAGTCACAGGCAGACAATTAGGTTCAATCAAGGATCCACTTAGTGCCAAGGTGTAAACACATTCTGAGTGTTGAATTGCCACCCTGGCGAGTCGGGAGACCAGCAGCAACTAGAAGATGGTCTGCTGGAGGCAGGGCCAATGACCATCAATCCCTCATCACACAGGCCCCATTTAAAGCCACATATATGCAATGATCATAGCCAGTGCCAAGGCCATTCCCATGGCTGGGTTTACCCACTACACTGACGGCAGTGAAAACAATGGACTTCCTGTATTTTGAAATAGTAGGAACACTTCCAAGCATGGCTCTATTTTGTAGATCCCTCGCGCTCTCCTACCTGCCTGAATAGCATCACCTCTAATCACAGGGTCCCCTTGATTGGGGCTCAGACAACGGGAATCTGCCCTTCATCCTTAATTAAACAGCGAATGCAGAGACGGACTCAATTGACCACCTTGTGAAGATCCCCTCTGTCAGTGCCCCTCTCACCCACTGCAGGGTTGGAACCAGGAAATGGTCCTGACCCTTAAGATATTTCAAAGTGTAGAAGATTCCACCCTATAGGAACAAAAGTGAGCTTAGATATCAACCAAGACTTAAATTCAAACCAGCACCGGAATTCTACTGCCTCGCCCATCATGGGAATCAGAGCAGCTGAGGGGTAGACAGTGAGAAGGTCCATTGACCTTGGGCCAGATTTTCCGGTCTCAGATTGAGCAAGGCCATAAAATCCTATCCCCACCTCCATTGCAGGACTGAAGCACTCTTCTACCGATCAGGCAAAGAAAATTAATGTACCAATGTGCCAAATTAAAATTACCAACAAATTAATCCTTTTATGTACAAGAGGACGTCTCACTTTAATCAAAACATTGCAACAACTCATATTTCTGGTAAAGTTAGTGTTAATAAAGGATTTTCTTGTAACATTCCAAAATTCTACTGATGTTTAATCAGTTGAAATTCATGTACCTCACAAATTGATCTTATTTTTACACACCTACTGCCAGTTTTACATTGCTTTAATGTTAGTTCACCTAAAACAATCTTGTAGTTTATTCATTGGTGTCAGGAGTAGATTTACATTAGCACTGTAATGAAGTCACTATGAAAATTTCTTGGTCGCTACACTCTAGCGTCTGTTTGGGTACACTGAGGGAGAATTTAGCACAGCCCAATGCATCTAACCAGCATGTCTTTAAGACTGTGGGGGGAAACTGGAGCACCCGAAGGAAACCCAGACAGATACGAGGAGAACATGCAAACTCCGCACAGATGGTGACCCAAACCAGGAATGGTACCCCGGTCCCTGGCCCTGTAAGGCAGCAGTGCTAACCACTGTATCATCTTGCCATCCCCACCTGCTGGAGCCCTACTTCTAAATTTGATATAGCTTGAATCAATTTTGATTAATATAATGATGTGGAGATGCTGGTGTTAGACTGGGATGGGTACAGTAAGGAGTCTCAGAACACTAGGTTGAAGTCCAACAGGTTTATTTGCTAGCATGAACTTTCGGAGCATTGCTTGTCCATCACGTGAGTGACTCACCTGATGAAGGAGCAGTGCCCTGAAAGCTCATGATTCCAAATAAGCCTGTTGGACTTTAACCTTGTGTTGTGAGACTGATTAATATAATGAAAGAGCTGTAATATTAGAGTTAATATGAAAACCTCCAAGAACAACAGGAATTAATCTATTCCCCAGCATGGCTCCTGAAACTCAGCTTAAAGGTTTTAATTCCCAGCCTTTTAAGAAGGAGCAGAGAGAGAGATAAGAAATTACCTGTTAAAAACCTGTTTAAACAAGTTTAAAGCACTTTGTACCTTGTAGAACTGTTTAAATCATTTAAAAGCATTTTTGCGGGCTTTTTGTATTTACCGCTTTAAGAATTCTGAGGGAGTGGTTAGAAGGGAGTTGTGGCCCAGCAGGCTTTAAATCAGCGCCAGGTTTAAAAGGAGGCCTGGTATAGACAGCGGGCAGCGTCGGAGCGGGCAGCGGAGTGAGGGGGAAGCAGAGTGAGTTATTAGGGCTTAAGATCAAAAGGGCTGGAGAGAAAAAGGGCCAGGTAAGTTTGTGTGGAAATTTTCAATACTACTACAGGGAATAATGGAGGGGCATGTGATGTGTTGTTTCTGTATGATGTGGGAACTGGTGGACCCCAGGGTCCTTCACAGTGACCATGTCTGCAGTAAGTGCAGGTTGCTGGAGGAGCTCCAGCTCAAGGTAGATGAGCTGGCCTCTGAGCTACAGACACTGAGGCTCGTCAGGGGGAGAGAGGGTGCCATTCTCAATGGGGTGCAAGTGACATCCACCCCCCCCTAGATTGGCTAACTCTAAGGGTCAGGAACAAGAGGCGGGTGGGGAGAGGAGGAAGGGGGGAGGGGAGAGGAGGAAGGGGGGTGGGGAGCGGAGGCCTCAGCCTCTCAATCTGCATAACAGGTTTGAGGTTCTTGCTTCCAGTCTGGACGAGGATGAGGGAGGTGAGGTCGGTGAGCAAACTGCACACGGTACAGTGATGCAGCAGGACATAGGCAAAGAGAAGGGGAAAAGGAACGTAGTAGTGATTGGGGATAGTGGGGTGAAGGGTATTGACACTGTCCTTTGTCACAATGACAAAGTGCACAGAAGGGTGTGTTGTCTGCCTGGTGCTCGGGTCCGGGATGTCGCAGCTGGGCTGCAGAGGAACCTGGAGTGGGAGGGTGAGAATCCAGTCGTTGTGGTACATGTGGGTGCCAACGACGTAGGCAAAATGCGAACTGAGGATCTGGGGAGGGAGTATGAAAAGCTGGGAATGGAATTAAAAAGTAGAACCGACAAGGTGGTTA
Source organism: Carcharhinus amblyrhynchos (assembly GCF_965287045.1). Classification (NCBI taxonomy): domain Eukaryota; kingdom Metazoa; phylum Chordata; class Chondrichthyes; order Carcharhiniformes; family Carcharhinidae; genus Carcharhinus; species Carcharhinus amblyrhynchos. The sequence goes on from NC_137324.1 coordinate 160,826,894, forward strand.
TCTCTGGGCTACTGCCTGAACCGAGTGCAGACGGGCGTAGGGTTGATAGGATTAAGGAAGTGAATGGGTGGCTCAGGGATTGGTGTGGGAGGAATGGGTTTGAATTTATGGGGCATTGGCATCAGTATTGGGGTAGGTGGGACCTGTTCGGGTGGGATGGGGTTGGTCTGAACCGTGCTGGGACCAGAGTGCTGGCAAATCGTGTAAAGAGGACTGTAGACAGGGCTTTAAACTATTTGGGGGGGGACGGTGCAAGGGTAGGTGACATTACGGGGTCTAAAGTTAAGGAGATGGTACAGGTAAGGGTAGAGGCCGAGGATGTCCCAATAATAGATGGAGTAGGGGGCGTGAGTATGGTTGGTGGTGTTACGGCAAATAGGGTCCAGGTGAAGGCTGGAATGAAGGCACTTTATCTGAATGCACGAAGCATTCGGAATAGAGTGGATGAGCTGGTGGCGCAGATCAGCACAAATGGATATGTTCTGGTGGCCATTACAGAGACGTGGCTGCAAGGTGACAGGGACTGGGAGCTGAATGTCCAGGGGTATCAAGTGTTTAGGAAGGATAGGCGGGAGGAAAAAGGGGCAGGCGTAGCTCTGCTGATTAAGGATAGCATCAAGGTGGTAGCAAGGGATGATATTGGAGCCAAGGAACAGAAAGTGGAATCGCTGTGGGTGGAGATTAGGAACAGCAAAGGGAGGAAGACGCTGGTGGGTGTCGTCTATAGGCCCCCGAATAATGACCTGGAGGTGGGGCGGGCTGTTAACGCGCAAATAAGTGCGGCGTGCAGGAATGGGACAGCCGTAGTTATGGGGGATTTCAATCTGCATATTGATTGGTCGACCTATGTTGGACGTGGTGGGCTCGAGGAGGAGTTCTTGGAATGCTGCCGGGATAGTTTCCTTGAACAGTGTGTGTTGGAGCCGACGAGGGAGCGAGCTATCTTGGATCTGGTGTTATGTAATGAGGCGGGTAGAATTAGGGACCTTGTGGTGAAGGATCCTCTTGGGGAGAGTGATCATTGTATGGTGGAGTTTCTGGTGCAGATGGAGGAGGAGAAAGTGGGTTCTCGGACACGCGTCCTTTGTTTGAACAGAGGGGAGTAAGGTAGGATGACAGAAGAATTGGCGAATGTGGACTGGGGGAGCGCGTTGGAAGGTAGGTCTGCTGAGGAGCAGTGGAGGATCTTTAAGGAGATCTTTCTTGGTGCTCAGCAGAAATTTATTCCGATGGTCAAAAAGGACCGTAGGAGGAGAGGTAATAAGCCGTGGATAACGAAGGAGGTGAAGGAAAGTGTTAAATTAAAAGCGGAGGCGTTCAGAGTAGCTAAGAGTAGTGGGCGAGAAGAGGATTGGGAGAACATAAGAACATAAGAAATAGGAGCAGGAGTAGGCCATCTAGCCCTTCGAGCCTGCCCCGCCATTCAATAAGATCATGGCTGATCTGTCGTGGCTCAGTTCCACATTCCCGCCCTCTCTCCATAACCCTTAATCCCCTCTCTTATCAAAAACCCATCAACCCGCGTCTTAAAAATATTTATCGAGGTAGCCTCCACCACTTCAACGGGCAGAGAATTCCAGAGATTCCCCACCCTTTGAGTGAAGAAGTTCCTCCTCAACTCCGTTCTAAACCTCCTTTATCTTGAGGCTGTGCCCCCTAGTCCTATTATCCTTTCTGAGCAGGAAGAGTCTCTCCACCTCTATCTTATCCATCCCATTCATCATCTTATACGTCTCAATGAGATCACCCCTCATTCTTCTAAACTCTAACGAGTACAAGCCTAGTTTATTCAGCCTCTCCTCATAGCTCAGGAGAGGTTTAAATGTCAACAAAGATTGACAAAGAAGCTGATAAAGAAGGGTAGGAGAAACTATGAAGCTGGGCTAGCGCTTAATATAAAAAAGGATAGCAAGAGTTTTTATAAATATATAAAAAGGAAGAGGCTGGCTAGGGTGAACGTTGGTCCCTTAGAGGATGAGAAGGGGGACTTAGTGGTAGGGGATGAGGATATGGCTGAGGTCCTGAATAACTTTTTTGTTTCGGTCTTCACGGAGGAGGACGTGAATAATTTGCCGGGTGTTAGAGATGGAAAGGTGGTAGGACTGGAGGGTCTCAATGACATTACTGTTACTAGAGAGGCGGTGCTCGACAGACTGGGGGGGGGGGGGGGGGCTGATTGTGGACAAGTCGCCAGGACCAGATGGAATGCATCCGAGGGTCTGAAAGAAATGGCGGAGGTGATAGTGGATGCCTTGGTGGTTATTTTCCAGACGTCGCTGGATTCCGGGGAAGTGCCGGAAGATTGGAAAACAGCTAATGTTACGCCGTTGTTTAAGAAGGGTGCCAGGCAAAAGGCAGGGAATTATAGGCCGGTTAGTTTAACGTCTGTTGTAGGTAAAATGTTAGGATCCGTCATCAAGGAGGAAATAGCGAGGCATCTTGAGGGGAATTGCTTGATAGAGCAGACGCAGCACGGTTTCGTTAAAGGGAAGCTGTGTCTGACAAATTTACTGGAGTTCTATGAGGATGTGTCTAGGGCGGTGGATGGAGGAGAGCCGGTGGATGTGGTCTTTCTTGATTTTCAGAAGGCGTTTGATAAGGTACCTCACAAGAGGTTATTGCAGAAGGTCAGGAGACATGGAGTTGGGGGTAGGCTGTTAGTGTGGATAGAGGATTGGTTGTCAAATAGGAGGCAGAGAGTGGGGGTCAATGGGTGCCATTCGGATTGGCGGTTGGTGACTAGTGGAGTGCCCCAGGGGTTGGTGCTGGGGCCTCAGCTATTTACCATTTATAGAGATGATGTGGAGGAGGGAACCGAGTGTATGGTGTCGAAATTTGCTGATGACACCAAGATTGGTGGAACAGCAAATTGTGCGGAGGGTGTGGAGAGTCTGCAGAAGGATCTAGATAGGCTGGGCGAATGGGCCAGGAAATGGCAAATGGAATTTAATGTTGGCAAGTGCGAGGTGGTCCACTTTGGTAGGAATAATGGTAGGAAGGATTATTACTTACGTGGAGAAAAACTGCAGCAGGCGACGGTGCAGAGGGACCTCGGGGTCCTTGTGCATGAGTCGCAAAAACCCAGCTTGCAGGTGCAGCAGGTGGTCAGGAAGGCGAATGGGATGCTGGCCTTCATAGCGAGGGGGATTGAATATAAAAGTAGGGAGGTCTTGCTGCGGCTGTATAGGGCATTGGTGAGGCCGCAGCTGGAGTACTGTGTGCAGTTTTGGGCGCCGTACTTACGCAAGGATATTTTGGCCTTGGAGGGAGTGCAGAGGAGGTTTACTAGGCTGATACCGGAGTTGAGGGGGTTGAGCTATGAGGAGAGGCTGAATAAACTAGGCTTGTACTCGTTAGAGTTTAGAAGAATGAGGGGTGATCTCATTGAGATGTATAAGATGATGAATGGGATGGATAGGATAGAGGTGGATAGATTCTTCCCGCTCAGAAAGGACAGTAGGACTAGGGGGCACAGCCTCAAGATAAAGGGGGGGCGGTTTAGAACGGAGTTGAGGAGGAACTTCTTCACTCAAAGGGTGGTGAATCTCTGGAATTCTCTGCTCGTTGAAGTGGTGGAGGCTGCCTCGCTAAATATTTTTAAGACGCGGGTTGATGGGTTTTTGATAAGAGAGGGGATTAAGGGTTATGGAGAGAGGGCGGGAATGTGGAACTGAGCCACAACAGATCAGCCATGATCTTATTGAATGGCGGGGCAGGCTGGAAGGGCTAGATGGCCTACTCCTGCTCCTATTCCTTATGTTATGTTAAGTCAAAGGTAAAATCATTCTATTCATATTTTTGGTTTCAAACTCTGCTCAGGTTTTGCTTCATTTTCCTTAAAGTTTTAGCTTCAGGAGGAATTTTCTGATTGCACTCTTCCTGTGGAGGAGCCTCACTGGAGGTTGAGTTTGGAAATGTCCTTGAGTACATTGGATGTTTTGCCAAACCCGTTACAAACCTCAAACTAAGTGCAAACTTTTGAAATTATAACCTCAGCCGTGTGTTCCTGCTTTTGCTGGGGGAAAGAAAAGCTATAAGTTGCTTTGTACAGGATGTGCAGAGATTTAACTGCTCTCTCCATGAAGAATTTATTTATATTTTAATTTGTAAAAGCTACCATGTGGGTATGCCTGTCGGATAGAGATCAGTGCTACAGAATATATTGGGCCTGTTGATAGTGTATCACCATTTTGACAACACAAGCCATTATTAATTTGCAAGTCGGCCAGGTAATTCAGGGGATTAAAGGATCTGCGGTAAGATATGAATCTGCAGAAATTCCTTGTCTGTTCATTTTTCATAGGTTTTCATAGAATCCCTACAGTGCAGAAGGAGGCCATTCGGACCATCGGTTCTGCACTGACTCTCCGAAAGGGCATCTCACCCAGGCTCTTTTCCACAATCCCACGTGTTTACCCCACTAATCCCCTTAACCTTCACATCTTCAGACACTAAGGGACAATTTAGCATGGCCAATCCACTTAATCTGCACATCCTTGGACTGTGGGAGGAAACTGGAGCACCTGGAGGAAACCCATTGGAAGAACGTACAAGTTCCGTACAGTCATCCAAGTCCGGAATTGAACCTAAGTCCCTAGCGCCGTGAGGCAGCAGTGCTGACCACTGTGCCACCATGCCACCCAAATGTATCTCAACTATTTGCTTTGCACAAACAGGATGTGATTGCGCTAGAGAGGGTGCAGAGAAGATTCACCAGGATATTGCCTGGGCTGGAGTGTTTCAACTACGAAAGCAGGCTGGTTAAGCTGGGGTTATTTTCTTTGGAGGAAAGAAGGCTGAGGAAGGATCTCATCAAGATGTGCAAAATTATGTGGGACATAGACAGGGTAGATAGGAAGGGATTTGTCTCCTTCGTAGAGAGGTCAGTAACCAGGGATATAGATTTAATGTAAGGGGCAGGAGAATCAGAGTGAATCTGAAGGAAAACTTATTCACCCAGAGGGTAGTGGAAATCTGGAACTCGCTGTCTGAAAAGGCAGGAACTCTCACAACACTTAAGAAGCATTTAGATGAGAATTTGAAACACCATGGCATACAATATTACATACGGGCCAAGTGAGGACCAGCTGAGTGAAGAAATTCTTCTTCAACTCAATCTTTAATGAGAGGCTCTTTACCCTGACAGTATGAAGCCTAGTGTGAGACTCACCTCAATTATGGAGAATTAGTAAGCAAATCCAGCAAAATCCTAAGAAAATAATGACAAGGTTAAGATTGGAGCGGTATTCAAAGTCATCAAGTCTGAATTATAAAGCTCAAAAAATAATTAAATAGATTGTTGCTTGATAGCTGGCACAGACATGATGGGCTGAAGGACCATTTTTTGTGCTATAAAATTCGAAGACTTGATGGCCTTGAATACCACTTCAAACTTGTCATTATTTTCTTAGGCGTTTGCTGGATTCGCTTATTAATTGTCCATAATTGAGGTGAGTCTCACACTAGGCATCATAGTCTCAGGGCAAAGAGGCGATCATTAAAGATTGAGTTGAGGAAGAACTCCTTCACTCAGCTGGTCGTGAATTCTTTGCCCCAAAGAGCTGTAGCTGCTTAGGCCTTGAACATATTGAAGGCTGAGGTGGATTTATTTTTTAGTCTCTGGGGAATCAAGATAAGTGATGGGTGGGAAAATGGAATTGAGGTCAAAGCTTTGTCAAGGCCCCATTGTATGGTGGAGTAGGTTGAGGGAGTCATATGGTTCACTCTTGCTCTTTTCCCTCTGTCGTAATGTACTTATATTGAACTCATCATAAAAAGTTAAGCCTAGTAATTCAGAGTGTTTCAACACTGTGATACATTGGCTGGAAATTTCCCATCGGGCTCACTGCGGGAATCGTAGCAGACAGGACAGAAAATTTGGCAGGCCATTTAAAGATCCATTGAGTTCAGGCAAAAGTTTCCATTCTTGGGCATGCACGCGGTCAGAAAAATTCCACCGATAATTACTAACGACCAACAAAAAACATACTCTCAGTCCTTCAAGTTGAACTGCTCTATAGATTTTTAAAGTGTCAAATTTAAAATGTTCACTACTTTTCTAACTTCTGCTTTCCATTTTCCCTATCCTCATTCGTTTAATCCAGTCTCTCTTCCCTTCTCTTTATTTCTGTTTCTGTATCTGATTTGAATCAAATTCACCCAATCTAATTTATCCTCTGTCCCAGTCATTGGTCTGTGTATCTATGGTTATCATCATGTGGGGATGCTGGTGTTGGACTGGGGTAAACACAATAAGAAGTCTCACAACACCAGGTTAAAGTCCAACAGGTTTATTTATTGCAAACGCCACTAGCTTTCGAAGTTCTGCTCCTTCGTCAGGTAAATGGGAAGTTCTGATCACAAACAGGGCATATAAAGTCACACACTCAGTTTACAGAATACTGATTAGAATGAGAGTCTTTACAGCTAATCAAGGCATAAAAGTGAAGACAATGTGAGTGGAGATAGCGTTAAGCATGAAGAGTGGAGATAGCACTGACCGTTCGACAATCACCAGGTAAGACTGTTCTCTTCCTATTGGCGAACACTTCAGCAGTCACAAGCATTCAGCCTCTGATCTTCGGGTAAACGTTCTCCAAGGCCGCCTTCACGACACACAACAGCACAGAGTGGCTGAGCAGCGACTGATAGCCAAGTTCCACCTACATGAAGATGACCTCAACCGGGATCTTGGATTAATGTCACACTATTTGTAACCCCCATAACTTGCCTGGGCTTGCAAAATCTCACTTACTGTCCTGTCTGGAGACAATACACATCTCCTTAACCTATGCTTAATGCTATCTCTATTCATATTGTCTGCACCTTTAAGACTTGATTAGCTGTAAAGACTCGCATTCTAATCAGTATTCTGTGAACTGAGTGTGTGCCTTTATATGCTCTGTTTGTGATCAGAACTCCCCACTCACCTGACGAAGGGGCTCCGAAAGCTAGTGGCATTTGCTACCAAATAAACCTGTTGGACTTTAACCTGATGTTGTGAGACTTCTTACTGTATCATGGTTATATCATAGAATCCTACCGTGTAGAAAGAAGCCATTCGGTCCATCCAGTCTGCTGTGACCACAATCCCAGGCCCCATCCACATAATCCTATGCATTTACCCTAGGTAGTCCCCCTGACAGCGAGGGGCAACATAGCATGGCCAATCTAGCTAACTTGCACATCTTTGGGCTGTGGGAGGAAACCGGAGCATCCGGAGGAAACCCATGAAGAAACGGGGAGAGTGTGCAAACTCCACACAGACAGTGACTCAAGCCGGGAATTGAACCCGGGTCCCTGGCGCTGTGAGGCAGCAATGCTAAGCACTGTGCCACCATGCCTCCCTATAAGACATAAAATAGATCATAAACTGTTTAAGTAAAACCAGCTGTCTCTTTATTAGAAATGGACTTTGCTTGACTAAAAAACATGGCTGCTACAGATCACATGATTTGCAAGTTTGGTACAGTTCTCAAAACTTCCAACAGTAATTATAGGATAAAGTTCAACCCTCATCCTTGTGGAATCTGCCACCTATCTTTGTGTGGATCCATTACAATCAACTAAACAAGAAGACAGAGACAATCTGTCTTTCCAGCCTGTACAAATAGAGCCTTCAAATCTTATTATACCTCTGGAGAGGCCAATGGCCACCATCTATCTCCTAAGGTGAACAATGGATTTTTACTAGAGGCAGAGAAACTGATTATTACTCTGAAACGAACTCATCGATGAGCAAACCCCGTATAACCAAAGGTCTTTTGGCTTTTGGGAAGCTGTAATTGTATATTCCTGGGCTCCCTGAGCATTGCGCTGCTAAACATCTAACCTGCTAACGTTATAGGCTCACTCCAGCCTGATGGCAATGCCTGCCTCAAGTTTAAACCTCCTTAGAGCCTGATTCTCTGGAAGATTCCTGACACCACCTGTACAGCAGAACAAGTCTCTGGATAACAACCCCATCTCGCTGCACCATCACCGATTTTGAAGGAATTTGGCAACTCTTGCTTTCAACTGGCTGAATCCGCCTGAACTTTAGTTCCTACATAAAGGAACCATCACTGGAGTTTGACATTCATGTGAATTAGTATCCATGGCTGGAATTTTACTGCCCCACCTACCATGGGAATTGGAGCAGGCCAGGGGCAGAACATAAAAAAGTCCATTGACCTCGGGCAGGATTTTATGGTTTTGGGAAGAGCGAGACCATAAAATCCCATCGCATAAATTTGGTTTTTTTTTGTTTTAAATTATTCTGACTAGTAAAACTATTTTCTCTCCTATTGCCAAGTCTGTTTATGTGTGTGTGTGCGCTATAATCACACTGACTATTTCCCAGATTTGAATGTACGAATGAACAAGATTTCTGATTTAATCTTATGAAGTGTTTACTCTGAGTCACTACAAAATTTGACTTTGCAAACAAAGGATTTGTGGAAAACATCATGACCCATTTCAAAAATTAAAATATCTCTGCTTAAGGGCAGACGGTGAGAAAAATAAAGGATCTCTCCCATATCCATAATGCTATCAAACTTTTAAATACCATTGTTTAAGGAGGGTAGACTGTTGATATCACTATTCATTGAAATATCAGATGTCCTGTTGCTGTCATGGGGCCACCATTGGCTCACACTTCAGGCAATTAAACCACCAACATTTTTGACTTGAAGGGTACAGGAAGAAGTCTAACTACTGGTGTACACCACAAGACGCCCCATTCCAACATGTTGTGGTTTATGGTTTTACTGTGGATGGTGGAGGGAAACCTATCAATAAGTGTGTCTTTTCAACCTCACAGCATTCATCTTGCTTCTGTCAAAGTTAACTCATCCCATTTCCTCTGGCTCTACAGAGGCTTGGCTCAGTCTGATCAGCACAGCAATCAGTAAAGTCCTGAAGCATGTTTTGCGAATCAGCTTAAAGCTAACAATAACCTGCAGAGAATGCTGAAAGCAGAATGTGGGTTGCGTTTAAAGATCATTACCATTGTCACTGGAAGACAGCTCCTGGAATTCAGGTGGGACAGGTGCTCACTGCTGAGGAGTTTCAGCCATCTGCCAATCTGTGAAGACTTTAGCTGCTGGCTAAATTCCAGTCCTGCTTCGGCCGAGCTACTAATGTTGAATGATGTGGTGTTAACATACACCAGAAGAAGATCAGGGGCTGAATACACTGTGCAAGAACCCCCCATAAATGACAAAACTGAAGTGTAACATGCAAATCGATTGAGTTGGATTTCCATACTGGGGTTGGGATACCGATCTTGTGTTCACTTCAGGGTCCCACCTTGTACCACGCCAACAACAGACATTGTAATTTTAACTGGGACTAGAGTCATGCATTTACAGTGACAGACTGTTTTCCTCCTAACAGACTAACAAGACCAGGCATGTTTCGATGGTGGGATTCCCCCAGCCCAAGTCTCTGATACATATTGCCAATTTCACATGACTACCTTCTGCTATGTCTCCTATAGGGTTAGCTACTGAGGGGGAGGACTTAAGATGCTGCCAATCTGCTCTGGAGGAATCGTAGAACCGAGAATCCCTACAGTGCAGAAGGATTTGCCCCAACAAGTCTGCACTGACGACAATCCCTAGGCCCTATCCCTTATTTACCCTGCTAACTCCCCTGACGCAAAGGGGCAATATAGCATAGTCAATCCACCTAACCTGCAGATCTTTGGTCTGCGGGAGGAAACCTGGGCACCTGGAAGAAACTCCCACAGACATGGGGAGAATGTGCAGACTCCACACAGACAGTGACCCAAGGCTGGAATTGAACCTGGATCCTTGGTGCTTTAAGGGAGCAGTGCTAATCACTGTGCCATTATGAAGAAGGATGTCCTTGTTACAGTGGCAATACAATGAAGGTTTACCAGGCTGATTCCTCGGATTTCTGTCTGTCATATGAGAAGAGACTAAGTCAGTTAGAATTATAGAAACAGGAGTTTAGAGGAGTGAGAGGGGATCTCATAGAAACTTACAAAATTCTAACAGGATTAGACAGGGTAGATTCAGAAAGAATATTCCCGTTGGTGGGGGAGTCTTGAACTAGTGGTCATAGTTTCAGGATATGAGATAAACTTAGAAATGAGATGCGGAGAAATTTCTTCATACAGAGGGTAGTGAATGTGTGGAATTCACTACCACAGGAAGTAGTTGAGGCCAGAATGTTATTTGATTTCAAGAAGAAATTAGCTTCAGCTTTTGGGGCTAAATGGATCGAGAGATAGGGGGAAAGGAGTGATCAGGATATTGAATGTAATGACCAGACATGACCATAATGAATGGCAGAGCAGGCTTGAAGGGCCCAATGGTTTAGTCCTGCTTCAATTTAGATGGTTCTATGTTTTTAAGATTCTTCAGAGCCTGTGCTATCACCTCATTCTTGCACATCCATCATTAATGCAGGTGCCCACATCTCACTGGATCCTCATGTGTTAGTAGAGATGGGGGTGCAGGGTGAAGCACACACCAGCTCATAGCATAAGAACATAAGAACATAAGAACATAAGAAATAGGAGCAGGAGTAGGCCATCTAGCCCTTCGAGCCTGCCCCACCATTCAATAAGATCATGGCTGATCTGTTGTGGCTCAGTTCCACTTTCCCGCCCTCTCCCCATAACCCTTAATCCCCTCTCTTATCAAGAACCCATCAACCCGCTTCTTAAAAATATTTAGCGAGGCAGCCTCCACCACTTCAACGGGCAGAGAATTCCAGAGATTCACCACCCTTTGAGTGAAGAAGTTCCTCCTCAACTCCGTTCTAAACCGCCTCCCCTTTATCTTCAGGCTGTGCCCCCTAGTCCTACTAGGGGGAGACAAGTCAGGAGACAAGTCAGCTTCGATCCATTCGAGGCCATTCGATCCATCAAGTTTATACCGACCACAATCCCACTCGGGCCTGATTCCCGTAACCCCACCTATTTACCCTGCTAATCCCCTGACACTCGAGTCAATTTAGCATGGCCAATCATCCTAACCTGCACATTTTTGGACTGTGGGAGGAAACTGGAGCGCCTGGAGGAAACACATGCAGACACGGGGAGAATGTGCAGACTCCACACAGACAGTCACCCAAGGCCAGAATTGAACGCCGGTTCCTGACATTGTGAGGCAGCATTACTAAGCACTGTGCCATTGTGCTGCCCCACGTCAACGTGTGAGACATGCCTAAATTACATAGTTAGCTTCTGCGCTACAATAGTATGTGATGGGAATAAGGGAGTCCATTCACCTTACATGTTCCACTATGTGTCGGTGCTTTGAGCACATGGCTATGGAAATATAACATGAATGGAACCACGACGAAGAATGATGGTTCATTCACATGTGCAATGGCCTAGTGATATTATCATTAGACTATTAATACAGAAACTCAGCTAATGTCCTGGGGACCTGGGTTCAAATCTGAATTCAATAAAATTTGAATTCAATAAAAGAAATTTGGAAGAATCTATCGATCACCATAAAACCATTTGGTTCACTAATGTCCTTTAGGGGAAGAAATCTGTCGTCCTTACCTAGTTTGGCCTACATGTGACTCCAGCGCCACAGCAATGTGATTGACTCTCAACTACCTTCGGGCAATTAGAGATGGGTAATAAATGCTGATTAGCCAGTGATGCAGTGCTGCAGCTAACCCTTATCCCAAGAATGAATAGAAAAGAGTGTGCGTGCATCAACCCCTTGATTTTGGAACTTCAGTAAGCTAAAACGTACGCCGTGCAGCCCATGTTTAAGCCACAGAATTGTACAGCTCTAAATGAGGCCAGCTGGCCCATCTGCTAATGCTGGCTTTCTAAAAGACCCGTTCTCTTCATCCTGTTCCTCTGTTGCTAGGGAGGATAGTTTCCCTTCTCCTATGAATGGGTTAATAGATTTTTTTTGGGTGTTGCATTCAATGTCCGTCAATAAAAATGGTGAATGCACTTGGGTTTACATTGCTCTGCGCACATACATATAAATCATTTCTGATGCTCCTGTCATTCTCAACTCCACTGAAAACCAGGAAAAATATAATTTCATGCAGTTCTACTTTCTCATGTTGTGCAAATAAAGCACAGATTCTCTAAAGAACAGGGTAGCACATAATCTTTGCTCGTATATTTTGTAGCTATTATGGTACAGATTGATGTTATGCACCATTTTGCTGAGTTGCTTTGCTGTAATGATTAATGGTTCAGAGATTCTTTCAAATTTAGTTTTGCCCAATTGTACCAACTCCTGTTTGTAAATTGCAGAATCCTGCTGTTTTCAGTTGCTGTGTCTTTTCGATTCCTTTTCTCCCGACTAAGTGCAATTTTTAGGATCCTCTCAGATCCCCTATCGTCAGATGAGAAATGAGAAAAAGAAGAGCTTTTGGTCCCAATAAGGATGGTGCAGATAAATAATGCTGTTAAATATTGCAAAATTCCCAGTGTCAATATGAGATGGCACACGAAAACTAATAAGATATTATGAGAATACAACAAGCCATTGGGGAGTTTAACACTCAAGCAATTATATTAAAAGCTTGACACTGCACCTTGTACTTGACAGATTCTTAAAAGTAGCTACAACTACCCTAAACAGGTTATTAAATATAAGGCTGTAGTATTCAACCATGTAGGTGAGTGTCTAAATAATTAACTTTCCAATGGCACAGTCATAGTTCAAGTATGAAGGCTTAAATTCATCTGACACTAATGAAATTGCAGTGAGAGGCATTCTGTCTATTGGTAAGCCAATCCTTTTAGAGAGTTTACAAATTATTATGAGTAGAGAAGGCCAGTATAGGTCAACAGCACCATCCCTTTCTCAACGTTCAACCGATATGCAATTTATCCATATCTTTTAATCCATTTATCCTCCGGTGATCTAATTACCTCTCAATCTTATTTATCGCATTAGGAATGGCCATCCCGTTAAGCACTATAGTGTTCAGCAAGATGGGAAAGGTGGTATAGTGCTTACTCAATGCCAAGCATCCAACAGTTAGTAAAATTCTCTTAGCCAAGCTCTTCCAGTATAGCACTGGCATCTATCAGACACCATCCAGGATAAAGCAGCCCGCTTGATTGGCACCACATCCACAAACATGCACTCCCTCCACCACTGATGTTCCGTAGCAGCAGTGTGTACTATTTACAAGATGCACTGCAGCAATTCACCGAAGATCCTTAAATAGAACCTTTCAAATTCATGACCACTTCCCCCTAGCAGATACACGGGAATACCACTACCCGCAAGTTCCCTTTCAAGCCACTGCCCATCCTGACTTGGAAAAATATCGCCGTTCCTTCACAGCTGCTAGGTCAAAATCCTGGAATTTCCTCCCAAACGGCATTGCGGGTCAACCACAATACACGGACTGCAGCGATTCAAGAAGGCAGCTCACCATCACCTTCTCAAGGGCAACTAGAGATCAGTTATACATGCCAACCAGCCAGCGATGCCCATGTCTCATGAATGAATAAAAAAGAAATTGCTGTGAAGATGTTGCGACTATCCAGCTTTAGACTCTGCGCATCACTGGCCGTCAGGCAATAATTGCTCTCTCTTACACAATGGAGTGACTTCCTCATTCACTTTGAATGTCCAGCCATGTTGATGTGAGCCTGACATTGAATATGAGCCAGCTCAGGTCAAGGTTTCCTTCCCGAGCTTTTCTAACAATTTGACGGCATTTTATGATTACTCTTACTGATAGCTTTTATTTCTGGGGGATTTCCAAATGATAAATTCAGCAACTCCAGCCGAATATGGACAATTAATTCGGATTTTCCTTTTCTCCCTTCTGGGATGTGGACTCACCAGGCAAGACCAGGGGATGGCGGTGAGCTTTTTTTGAGACCTAATGCAGTCCATGTGGTTTGGGTACACCCGCAGTGCCATTAGGGTTGAATTTCCAGAATTCTGACCATCGACAGTGAAGGAATGGAAATTATTTCTGCATGGTACGTGGGATTGAAGCCAGCTCACAGATGATGGTTCTCCCAAACATATGCTGTCCATGTTTGTCTAGGTGATAGTAGTTTTGGGTTTGTGTTACCTTCAAAGGAGCCTGGATAGGTCTCTGAGAAAGAAGCACACAAATATTAGCACCACACTCCGATACCATGCTACATACTAATTTATTAAGGTACATCATAGCTTTATTATAGGGGTCACTGCTGGAATCATCATTGTTTGCTAAAGAAAATCATAGAATTTCTAAAGAGGCCATTTGTCTGCACTGTCTCTCCAACAGAGCATCCTGGTCAGGCCCTTTCCCTGTATCCCCACATATTTACCCCACTAATCCCCCTAACCTACACATCTTGAGAAACTAAGGACGGGATTGTCTGCTTGTGTTCACCCCAAAACCAGAAAATCCTGCCCGAGGTCAACGGACCTTTGTGTGAACTGCCCCTCCACCCACTACAATTCCCATGGTGGGCAGGATGAGTAAATTCACACCTAAGGGACAATTTAGCATGGCCAATCCACCTAACCTGCAGATCTATGGAGTGTGGGAGGAAACCAGAGCACCCAGAGGAAACCCACGCAGACATGGGGAGAATGTGCAAACTCTACACAAAGTCACCCAAAGCCAGAATTGAACCCAGGTCCCTGGCACTATGAGGCATCAATATTAAAAAAAGTGACATAAATTGTAGTTTTCTTGCATTATGTATAGGATTGCGTTATTCCTTTCAATTTGTAAGTGAACCAGTTTCTTGCTTGTTGGGATTCAGAAGGGAAGTTCATTCCACCAAGTTCCTGTTGACAGAAAATGCAATAGAAAGTGATTCGTGGTAGTGTGATCCAGACACCTGACTCAGCAGGGTTTTGGAAAAGTGTGCTAACATCACAGAGCAAGGCTTAACAGATCTCAAGCCCTTCAGGATCTTTTATGACCTTCCACGTGACTCACTCCTTAAAGTTTACTGCGAATGTTAAGGTGCAGGCTGCATATGGGCTTCCTCTTTGATGCTCCAATAATCTATCACCATGTGCATTTATGACACTTAAATCAGAGCCGACAAAAACCAATGGGCAGTAAGGTTGTGGTTCCAGTGCAACAATAACTTATATTTATGAGGCACCTTCAATGTAATGTAGTGTCTCAAGGCACTTCACAGGAGCATTTTGAAACAAAATTTGACAGCAAGCCACACATGGAGATATGAGGTCAGGTGACCGAAAGCATGACATAGAGGTAACTATTAAAGAATGTCTCAAAGGAGACAATGGATGTGGAGATGTGTAGGGAGGAAATTCCAAAGCTTGGGGCCTGGGCAAGTGAAGACATGGCCAGCAGAGTGTAATAATTGCAATTGGGGATGCTCAGAATTCATGGAGCACAGGTATCTCGGTGGGTTGCGGGGTTGGAGATTACAGAGACAGGCAGGGGCAAGGCAACGGATGGGACATGAAAAAAATGGAGAAGTTTAAAGTAAAGGTGTTGCTTGATTGGGAGTCCAATGGAGGTCAGTGAGTACATTTCTTGACAGGGGAAAGCACCTTCGTTGAAAACAAAATACTGCAGATGCTGGAATCTGAAACAAAAACAGAAAGTGCTGGAAAATCTCAGTAAGTCTGATGGCATCAGTTGGGAGAGAATAGAGCCAACCTTTCGAGTCTAGATGATCCTTTGTCAGAACCCTTCATCAGAAAGTCTGATGAAGGGTTCTGACAAAGGATCATCAGACTTTCTGATGAAGGGTCATCTAGTCTCAAAACATTGGCTCTATTCTCTCCCCACAGATGCTGTCAGACTTGCTGAGATTTTCCAGTGTTTTCTGTTTTTGTTGAAAGCGCCTCAGTGCTGATTAAGAGGGTGTTGTTCTGATGCACTCTGCCCAGGTCACTCATGGACAAGAAATATCAGTTTGAAGACGTGCGGGTTAGGTTGATTGGCCATGATAAATTGCCTCTTAGTGTCAGGGGGATTAGCAGGGTAAATATGTGGGCTTAAGGGGATGTGGCCTGGGTGGGATTGTGGTCAGTGCAGGCTCAATGAGCTGAATGGCCTTCTTCTGCAATGTAGGGATTCTATGGATTCTATGGTTAAAAGTATGCATTTTTGTTGCTGCACTGGGTATGGTCCAATCTTTGATTAAAATTGTAAAGTTTATTTATTAGTCACAAGTAAGGCTTACATTAACACTGCAATGAAGTTTGGGTGAAATTCCCCTAGTCGCCACACTCCGGCACCTGTTTGGGCCACTGCACCAAATTAGCATGTCTTTCAGAATGTGGGAGGAAACCAGAGCACCCAGAGGGAACCCATACAGACATGGGGAGAACATGCAAACTGTGCACAGACAGTGACCCAAGCTGGGGATTGAACCTGGTTCCCAGGCGTTGTGAATCATAGAATCATAGAAACCCTGCAGTGCAGAAGGAGGCCATTTGGCCCATCAAGTCTGCACCAACAACAAGCCCACTGAGGCCCTACCTGTGTCACTCTACAAGGTGAAGCAGCAATGCCAACCACTGTGCCGCTGAACTGGCTGATGTTCTTATCATGGAACAACCCAAGTAGTAATTATTTTTGGAGGAATGGCAGCTGATCACCCACAAGTTGTGCAGTGAAATTAAGTTGGGACTAAAAGAAAGGAGCTATTTTTCTCTGCTGAATAAAATGGTGAGTCCCTTCATAGCTTTCCTTTGCTTTTCAGCATAAAACACAGCCAAAAATATGAAGCTGATGGAGAATGTTTCTCATATTCACCAGTTTAATCTGATTGCTATCATGAAGCAACACATCCTGATAGTAGGCATAGCATGATATAACAGTGCTTCTATTTTTTGACTTCTGTTAGTTGTCATGCATTCATCGTTTGTCAGTTGGAAATTAACTCATGTCTTCCAAAATTACTGAAAAAGGTCACAACAGATCATAACAACTTTAGAGCATAAGAACTAGGAACAGGAATCGGCCATCTGGTCCCTCGAGCCTGCTCCACCATTCAATACGTTCGCGGCTGATCATAGAAACCCTACAGTGCAGAAGGAGGCCATTCGGTCCATCGAGTCTGCACCGACCACAATCCCACCCAGGCCCCACCCCCCATACCCCTACATATTTTATCCACTAATCCCTCTAACCTACACATCTCAGGACACTAAGGGCAATTTAAGCATGGCCAGTCAACCTAACCCGCACATCTTTGGGATCAGGAGGAAACCGGAGCACCCGGAGGAAACCCACGCAGCCACGGGGAGAACGTGCAAACTCTACACAGACAGTGACCCAAGCCGGGATTTGAACCCAGGTCCCTGGTACTGTGAGGCAGCAGTGCTAATCACTGTGCCATGCGATCAGACATAATACTTTTTTTTTCGCAGGTTTATGAGCATAATGGGTGGTATCTTACCAAAAAATGGTGTTAGTTCCTGCGTGAAAAAACAGAGTGATTCCTGCCATAATTTCGGACTGGATCTTATGCATCACTAGTGACAACTTTAATGCCTACAAGAATCACCGCTCGTGCGACATGCTCCGTCTGATTCACTGGCCCTGCCACAACTTCATCACTGCAACCACAAAAGAGTTCCATTTTAACGGCTCCCCAGCAATTGTTCCAGAATGACTGCAGGGGATGGCAGCCAGGAAGTCGGCATTGCATTTTTGGAAGAAGCTCTCACCAAAATGTTGGATGGAGTGCAACAGAGGCATGCAACTGTGTTACACTCCACCTTCGCCTAGGGTGCAATGGCAGCCCTTGTGAGTAACAGCTCACTGCAAAAGGGAAGGTGATGGCCGAGTGATATTATTGTCAGACTATTAGTCCAGAAACTCAGCTAATGTTCTGGGGACCGGGGTTCGAACCCTGCCATGCCAGATGGTGGAATTTGAATTCAGTAAAAATATCTGGAATTAAGAATCTACTGATGACCATGTCATTCACTGTCAATTGTCGGAAAAACCTATCTGGCTCATTAATCCCTTTAGGGAAGGAAATCTGGCTTACATGTGACTCCAGAGCTGCAGCAATGTGGTTGACTCTCAACTGCCCTCCAAGAGCAACTAGAGATGGGCAATAAATGCTGGCCAGCCAGCGATGCCCATGTTCCATGGATTAATAAAAAAAGGTGGACAGGAAAGCAGTAACAGAAGATAAACATTATTTGCTCAGCTAGGGTCAGTGAACCACTTCCAGTCACTCTCTGGACCCTCACATACTCCTCTCACCTACAAGTCCGTCTCACTCAGCCACCTTGTGCCTTTTCAACCCCAGGCATGAGACCTCCTCTCCCCTCCTACAATTGCATGTTCCTATGCTGATATGCTCCTCAAACTGCATCTCCCACTCAAGCCCTACACCTGCCACTCATCACCATCTTCAATCTCATGATTCCCATCTACACTGTTGCTCTGTATCATTGCAGCACAAACTCAACCACAACAAGTGTGTACATGACCGTGTGCGGGGGAAGGAAGGGCACAATGGCGCCGTTAATGAAATGGGGACAGCAGACAAAAGTGAGAATCCTCAAGATGCATTGTTATTCCTCAAGTCTCCAGTAAGTAATCAATGTTGCCTCCTGGGTGGGCAGCATGGTGGTATAGTGGTTAGCACAGCTACCTCACAGCACCCGAGATCCAGGTTCAGTTCCTATCTGTGTGGAGTTTGCGCGTTCTCCCCGTGTCTGTGTGGTTTTCCTCCAGTTTCCTCTCACAATCCAAAAGACGTCCTGGTTAGATGCATTGGCCATGCTAAATGATCCCTCAATGTACTCAAACAGGCGCTGGAATGTGGCAGCTAGGAGATTTTCACAGTAACTTTATTGTGGTGTTAATGTAAGCCTAGTTGTGACAATAATAAAAACCTATTCCTCTGATGTCTCTTCTCTTGGCTGATTAGCCAAGCATGCCGGACCATCCTCGTGTCCCCTGGGGCCACCGGACATGAGCGGCTCCAAGGGGATTTCTCCAATCCCACCACGGGGCAGGCATCACTGTTGTCACCCACACCCAGCACCATCACAGATACTCGGTGGATTCACTAAGGAGGAAGGTTTCTGTGTCACTCACTGGTGAACGCCTACAGCTGAAGATCCATCCACAGCAGGCAGTCAAGAATGTCCCAGGGACCTGGCACTCAGTGGAATGCTGGAGCCAAGACTCTGCTGGGCTCCTGGAATGAAATTCAGAACAGCTTTGAGTTAAAGGGCCACAAGCAATGGGTGTCCTCCCATTTCGTGAGACGCCAGCTCTTGCAGAGTCTGGCAGAGGTAGTCCACTCACCCCCGGTGCAGAAAGTATTATGTTTTCTGTGTGATGTTGCAGCCTTTCTGAAAATTTAAACCCGGTGCTTGGGTCATTTACTTGTAAAGGGTTCAAAGGGAGCCTCCAATAAATGGCTGTGCTATTTGGCTGCACTTGAATGTATTAGCGTAACTATTAGTGAGGGGAGGCCGGGTGCCAATTCAGTCAAGTGCTTCCTCTTGTGATAGATGAGGCACAGCAGACCATCAACTAGCACCTTCAGCTCGTCCCCAGAGGGCAGTCTGTTTCTTTTAGGTCACAAGAGGTTCAGAGCTGAGCAGTCTTCCATGACCCATTGAGATCTACCATTACACTCAAGCACCCCTGACAATTAGTTTTGGACTTGCAACCTCTTCCCTTTGACCTCACACTGGGCTCCAATCACACTGCAGTCATCCTCCCTTAGTGCAAGGCCCTAGTGGAGTTTGCACATTCTCCCCATGTCTGTGTGGGTTTCCTCCGGGTGCTGCCGTTTTCTCCCACAGTCCAAAGACACACATGTTAGGTGAGCTGACCCAAACAGGCGCTGGAATGTGGCGACTAGGGGAAATTTCACAGTAACTTCATTGCAGTGTTAATGTAAGCCTTACTTGTGACGAATAAATAACCTTCACTTTATTTGAGGCCACCTGAGGAGATGCAGCCCATTCCTGAAACCTCCACTCTGCCCTTACAGCCCATCCTCGAGGGATCCCACCCAGTTAACTCCCAGTCGCCCCCCCCCCCAGTGCTGAGCCTCTTGTTTTCAACTACTCCCACCCTCTTGCCAGCCCTCACTAAGGAAGGGACAAGGGGGTAAGAGGTTGGAAAGGCCTAAGGTGGCTGAGTAAGAGACGGAGCTGGAGGTGAGAGGGATATGTGACGGTCCAGAGAGTGACTGAAATTGATTCACTTACCCTGGCTGAGCAAGTAATATTGTTCACCTTCTCACAACACTGCTGCCCCATCCTCTTTTACAGTGAGCTGTTACTCAGATGGGCTGCCACTGCATTCGCTCGGCTGTGATGTGGACAGGGGCCCAGGGAGGAGAACGTGGGAAGCACAGCCTCTTTAACCCCTTAAAAGCAAGAGGGTCCCTGAAATGATGGAAGGTAAGTGACCCCTCTCGATCCCTCTCCTCAGTAAGATGATTTTGGGAACTCCACCCCTGACCTCAGGTTGCACTTCTCTTTGTCTCCCGCATCATCTCTGGTGCCCCTGAGCAGTGAACACTCTGTGTGGTGTTGATTGCCTGAGCGCTCACCTCTGAATTCCTTCTCAGAGATGAAATCACCAGGGTGATGCTTATGCGGGGCTGTTATAAATGGCAGCGGCATGATGCTGCCTCTTGCTGAATACTGGGGGTGGTGGGGTGGGGGGGGGGGGGGTGATGTTCGCTAAATGTATTAAATGAATTTCCTGAGATCCCATGGCATATTTCACACAACTCCGCCAGCGAGGGCGCTGGAAGAGCAGAACTCAGAAACTCAGTGGCGCAAATCGCATTTTCCAAGTGCCTCCAGGATTTTGCGCCCACACCATCGTTCCTGTGTACAGAGCATCGAGCTCAAAATCACTGCTGGTAGGAGAGAAAGTGCACCCATTTCACAGGTGTAACATGAGGCTGAAATGCACCCCAATTCCCAATGAGCTGTTATGTCCCACAACAGCTGAGATACACTCGATGACACTTTGAATCAGACGAAATCTGCCTCAAACATACATTCAGCCCCTTGCAAAATGTTAGGAAGGAATCTAGGTCGGTATTTTATAACCTCGCTTGGGTGAGACTCATAAAATCCCGCCCGAGGCCAATGGAGAATTCTGTTCTGTAAACCACACCCACTCCCATTCCGGGACGGGTATAGCGGCAAAATTCTGGCCCTAAAGTCTGTTTCCAAACCACACAAAGTTTTGGATTCTTCAGTGACTTTCATCCTAGTTCTTCATCAACTTCAATGGCAATAAAATTTGGGAGAGATTACACTGAGCTGCAAATTCACTATCAATTGTTTTATACACTGTCGCACACAGTCGAAATCTACCTCAGTGAGTTTGCCATCACAAGTGGTTTGGACGCACCACAGTTGAGTAAGCACGGACCTTGTATTCATGGAAAGCATCCTGCACCTTGCACTGACTGATTTCTAAAGCCAGAACATTGCTAGATCATTTGATAATTAATTCGGCTGGAATTCAGCAATTTTTTTGGGAGATGGTTGAGTTTAAAAGAGAAAAATGCTTCAGGCAACTTAGATATTTGCTCAATTTAAAAATGCATATGAGATTCGGCTTTGAGATTTTGCCTGCCGCATTTCAATCTTGACAAGAGATTACGAGGCCAGCAGTGATTTATGTTGTCTGGTTCACAGTGAATAGCGACGAAACATAAACCAAGCAATGAGCAGGTTTGCTAATTTACTGCCTAGTTGACAACCACCCCAAATTTCAGGAGGATCTGCATCCTATAGCCAGAAACATATATGCAAGCAGGACTCAAATCACCCCAATAATTTTTGCATGCCTGAGTAATATCCCACTTCCTGATTACACTGGTGGCACGGTGGTTAGCACTGCTGCTTCTCAGCTCCAGGGACCTGGGCTCGATTCCCGGCTTGGGTTGCTATCTGTGTGGAGTTTGCACATTCTCCTCATGTCTGCGTAGGTTTCTTCCAGCTGCTCCAGTTTCCTCCCACAGTCCAAAAATGTGTGGGTTAGGTTGATTGGCCATGCTAAAAATAGCCCTTAGTGTCCTGAGGTGCAGAGGTTAGAGGGACTAGTGGGTAAATATGTAGGGATATGGAGGTAGGGCCTGGGTGGGCTTGTGGTTGGTGCAGACCTGATGGGCTGAATGGCCTCTTTCTGTACTTTCGGGTTTCTATGGTTTCTATGCTGCCTTCAGGTTTTGGTCCATTGATGAATGACATCTGTGGGGTGGGTGGGGGCTTCCACTTCCTCACAGCTCCCTGAGTGAGGTTCCGTCAGGGAGTCCGGCACCCCCCCCAACGCCTCTCCCAGCAGCTCTGAAGCAGTCTGTCAGAGGCAGCCTCAAGGGCTTCCATTCCCCTCCCTCCCCGGACAACGCTGAAGTGCAGAGTGGGAAGCAGCCTTGTGGGCTCCTGCTCCCCGTCCTTCCCCCTGGGCACTATGCAGTGGCATTGTCTTGCCACGGGATATGGTCAGTGACTCGACTAAGTGCAGCAGACCAGCAACATATGCCTATAACGGATGCTGCAGTGGCGCACATAACAATGGCTCAAAGGTGCGCATTGCCCATGGCTGCACACCAACCTGTATAATCTGTGCCAGCATTTGTCAAGATGGGAATCTCACACAACCCTAATCAGGCCACATATGTCACCATGGAATGTGTGGGGTTGCCAGCTCCCACAAGTGGGAATACCAGCCCAAGTGAGGGAGTGCGGTGGTGCTGGGTCTATGCAACCATTGATAATAACCTGTCATTCTATGCTCTTTCTAAACCCCACTGCGCAGATGGATCTCAATTTGTTCGATCTGGAATTGGCCATTATGGCGGCAGCAAGGGCAAAGAAGGAGGAGGAGGTGGTGGCTCAGGAGGTAGTGGGCGTGGAGAGATCACCGCAAGAGCAGCCGTGACTAGACCCTCAGGAAGTAAGGCAAGGGGCTGCCACTGAGGGCCAGGAGGTGGGTGAGCAGCTCCCGAGAGGGTGCACAAAAGGCAGAGGGTGCTGCGGGCAAGGAGGTACAGGCCCTGCAATTCATTCGAGGCCCTTTCGAAGGAGATGTGCCGTCGTCGGCTGCTCTTGTGCAAGACCTCAGTGCGTCACATTTGTGTGACAGCTGAATCCTGGCCTCTGGCAGACCCCTGAGTGCCCTAGCCCTCGGATGTGCTCACCTCCACCCAATGTGCATCAGTGGCTGCGCTCACCAGTTTGTGACCCAGAAGCCTCAATGCTGAAGATTCCCACCATGTTGCTTGTCTCTGAGTTGGTGAGTGGTATATACTAGTGATGCTTTAGTGGTGCTGCCGTTGGAAGTTTCCTCAGTGCCTTTCTCTGAGGCGTCATCCAGGGGGTTGTGGGCAGTTTGTTCCAGAACAGTGGGGGCGGCGGCAACACCTGAAGGACCTCTGGGTCCAGAGGTGGAAAAGATAACACACATTAGGGGCAGGGAGATAAAACATTCCATGCATCACTTACTTAGAGGAGGACAAAAGTTCAGGGTGCGCTTCTACTCACTTGCATGTTATACACCAACCTGGCTGTCGGTCACCATTCAGGATGGCCCATCACCCCTTGCCAGCTCCATGGCACGCTACTCCATGCTACTCAGCTGCCACAGGTCAGGCACACCACCACCAGTCTGTGTCATCTCCCATGCATTATGGATAAGGTGGATAGCAAGCGCTAACATATTGCAGTGCATGGTGCATAATGTGTGCCTGTGTCTTGGGCATTGCGTTGACAGTTTCGGGGAAAGCGGTCACTACTGAAGAATGCTCATTGAGGGGTGAAGGGAATGGGTTAGATTCTGTTCCTGAGGGAAGAGTCACTTGTTGCATGCCTTTCAGGTCTCCAAGCAGGGTTGGAGATGCTGGCCAAACATGTGTGCAGTTCCAAGTGGAATGCACACTCACCCTTGCTGCTCACAGGAGGTTGTACATTTTTTTCCGACACTGCCGGCCAGAGAGTGGTGTCAGGCTCCTGACGTTCACTGCTTCTGCCACTTCCTCCCATAATGTAGTGGCAGATGCACCCATTGGGTAGGGCCCTGGCCAGGGAACAGACGATGGATGAAGCCTCTCCTCCACGGCACCTAGCAGGTGCTCATGGTCTAGCTCAGACAATCTGAGAGCTGGTATATGAGCACCCATCTTTGTGGAGTGACTGTCTGTGTGTCCATTCCTGCAGCTTACTTACAGCTCTGCCTTATTCCGGGAGTGTAAGTGCAGTGAGTGTGGCAAATCAAGGGTCCGTTAGGAACAGAAACTTGTGAGAGATTTTGAAGGCTCCATTCAGTTGAGAGTCATTCATCCCTCAGGGTGCTGATTGGCTGCTATTCAATAGCTGCTGTGACTAGAGGGGGTGCAATACTCAAGGCTCCCATTTAAGAGAAGGAATGATCACAAGCTGGGGTTGCGTATGTCAGCACAACACTAATTCTCTGCAGGGCAACAGTGAGGACAACATGTTCCAGGGATGGAGTGATTATGTTCACGCATTATTCTGATCTATGGGGGCATGAGGTGAGTGAGCAGCTATGTCTGTGTGTGAGGGAGATGAGGGTAGGGTCAGCGATAAGGCCAGCGATGTGTGTGGGATGGGTTGTGGGGGCCAGCGATGTGTGTGGTGAGGTGGTTGTGGGGGCTAGCGATGAGGCCAGCGACGTGTGGGGGGGGGTGTGTTGTGGGGGCTCGTGATGAGGCCAGTGATGTGTGTGAGGGGCGGGGGTGGTTGTGAGGGCCAATGATGAGGCCAGTGATGTGTGTGGGGCTTGAACGGCAGAGATCTGGATACTTGTGGTATTTATTATCTGTGATCTCCCAGCGATGTGCACATGTGCGGGTTCCTGTATCCCGCCGATTTCAGGCTCTTTGCCTCTAGGATTATATTCACTGGAGTTTAGAAGAGTGAAAGGGGGTATCATAGCAACTTATAAAATTCTAATAGGATTAGAGAGGGTGATTCAGAAAGCAAGTTCCCAAGGAGTCCAGAACTGGGGGGTCATAGTTTGAGGATAAGAGGTAAACTGTTTAGAACTGAACTGAGGAGAAATTTCTTCACCCAGAGGGTGATGAATGTGCGGAATTCACTACCACGGAAAGTAGTTGAGGCCAAAACATTGTCTGACTTCAAGAACAAAATAGAAAGAGCTCTTGGAGCTAAAGGGGTCAAGTGATATGGGAGGAAAGGGGGGGAATCAGGATATTGAATTCAATGATCAGCCACGATCAAAACAAATAGTGGAGCAGGCTCGAAGGGCCGAATGGACGACTCCTGCTTCTACTTTCCATATTCCTATGTACCGTTGCAATCTGTGAAGAAATGGTCGTATATTTTTAGCACTGACCATCAGACTTACATAGGCTCCTTTCCAATTAAGACACACAATGAAAATTGTCCCCTCTGTTACTTAAATAACTCTAATGTCTGCTCCATTCAAGCTTGTTAGTTGCTAAGTTAATCAAACCTAAATGTGCAAAACGTAAGTAATTATTTATTTAATTTGTTATGAAAACTTCAGGTGACCTTGTCAGTGTAGAAATATATAGTGAGATGAATTGTAGATCAGATCATATCTTTTTGTTACAAACCAGATGGCCAACAACAAGGAAAGTAAAATTTATTGGATTTCAGCAAGTACAGCTTGATAGGGGAAATCACCTCAGGCTATTTGGTTGAAAGACAGCTGCAACAAAAAAAACAAAAAGGAAGACTTTATAAAACGGAAGGGGGCAGCATGGTGGCACAATGGCTAGCACTGCTGCCTCACAGTGCCAGGAACCCAGGTTTGACTCCAGCCTTGGGTCACTGTGTGGAGTTTGTGTGTTGTCCCTGTACGGGTCCCTTCTGGGTGTTCCAGTTTCCTCCCACACTCTAAAGATGAGCAGGTTAGATGGCTTGGCCATGCTAAATTGTCCTTGTGGAGCTGCTGGGATGGAGAGGGGGATGGGGGTGGGCCTTGGTACGATGCATTGGTGCAGATTTGATGGGCTCCTTCTGCACAGTAGGGATTCTATGATAATCTATGATTCTCTGAAGACTTGCTTTTACATTGAACACTCACAACCATAGGGCATCCCAATGCATTTTACAGCCAATGTGGTACCTTTGAAGTATAGTCAGTGTTGAAATATATGAAACTAGCTAGTCAATTTGCACACCTCTGATCAACAGCAATGATACAGTGATGAAATAATCTGTTTTTGTGATATTGATTGAGGGATAAGTATTGGTCAGGATACCAGGGATAATTTTCATACTCAGCCAATGTTTTGTTTTAAACTCATGTTTTTGTTCCTATTTGTTACATTCTTCATGGTTTTAATGAGGACATCAATTCTCATGATGTAGTGGCAAACTTTTGTTTTAATTTTCCTTGTTGATCCTATGACATTTTATAATCACTATCTCTACCATTTAGTAACTTGGCAACCTGAATGTGGAAAAGTAGTGGAAATTGTGGGATGGAATTTTTATGCTGCCTAGTTATCTGGTAGCAAAAGTAAATCTGAATTTTATTGAATGGTTCATTGGGCAGGAGTAGGTGAGTGAAGAGTGTGGGTTTTGAGAAAAAAAAGTGTCCATATTGTCTGGGAAACCTGAGATGACAAACAGCCTGCATTATAAAAACTGACCCATTTCTTTAAAGTTGAACATCTTTTTTAAAAAACGATGGATTTGTAGCCCAGAAAATAGAAGTAGTGTATTGATAACTCTTCCACAAATGACACCAAATCCAATCTTTCGCCAGCATTTCTGCAGACATTGGGGCAGGCCAGGCAGTAGGTCTATTGAAGTTCGGTGGGACTGGACAATCCTGATGGTGGGCAGGACTGGAAAATCTCTCCCTTCATTTCCGTTAAAACACAAAGGGCCAGATTCTCACCCTCAGTGGGATTCTCCAGTCCCGCTGCAGTGAATGGAGATTTGGCTGAACACCAAATTCTCCATTTGCGTTGGCAGAAGTGTTGGGGCTTGAACGGCCGGAGAATTCTGGCCAAAATCAAATGGCCAGCTTGATCCCTTTTTGGATAATTTCCATGCTATTTAAATACTTACTTTCTGTCTGATAAAGCTGCCTCAGTTTAGTTTAATATTGTACCATGTTAATGAAGATTTTGTAATGAAAAAATAATGTTAATTTTGTCCATTCTGCAATTAGTTGTAGGCCAACTGGAATATTCAATTTTCCAACTGTTCCCCGTTCTGTCCCCAATCTGAGTAACATTTTATGGCCTCACCCAATCCAAGATGGGTGGGACGGTAGAATACCAGTGCACATGTTTATGCTTTTAGAAGATACTGTGGGAAATTAAACATGATCTTCACATCCCAGACTGTTAAAACACAGCTTCCAGAAGAATGATTATCTTAGTAGCAGTTCTATGCCCATCAGTACAGATGCTTTAATCTTAAGTGTTGGAAATATAGAGAAACATGTTGTACCACTATCAAATTTATTTGATAATTTTATTTACTCATTTTAAAAATAAATATCTACTCCTTTACTTATAATGGAATTAAAGTATAAATTCATTTTGATTTGGTTTATTATTATCACATGTATTAATATACAGTGAAAAGTATTGTTTATACAAAGTATACAGCTCATAGAGAAGGAAAGGAGAGAGTGCAGAATGTAGTGTTACAGTCATAGCTAGGGTGTAGAGAAAGATCAACTTAGTGTGAGGTAGGTCCATTCAAAAGTCTGATGGCAGCAGGGTAGGAGCTGCTCTTGAGTCTGTTGGTATGTGTCCTCAAACTTTTGAAACATTTTCCCACAGAAGAAGGTGGAAGGGAGAATGTCCGGGGTGCATGGGGTCCTTAATTATGCTGGCTGCTTTTCCGAGGAAGTGTAGACTGAGTCAATGGATGGGTGGCTGGTTTGCGTGATGGACTAGGCTTCATTCACAACCCTTTGTAGACTCATTACTGGATACAAGTCTGCAAGCATTGACTACCTTCTGGTACCTTAACCAAAGTTCCATCCTTCAAATGATTAACAATCAAACTATTAACTATTCAAACTTGGAGTGGGGATAAATGGACTTTGGCTTCATTTGGCAACCAGGCCAGTCCTGAATGGAATTCAGTTGACTGGATGACAAGGATCTTGCTTGCTCATTGCAGAGTCAGCCAAAACCCCACATTGCCTTCGTGGGGGAAGGCTTGCCAAATTAGGTGGTCCAACACTTAACTGGGTGGCGACAGGCCTTCGCCAGGGTCAAGGACCCCCTGAGTGGAAGATCCGTCTGCGGAGAACTTTTACCTAATCGGAAGGTAGCAGCCATTCACTGATCGGTAGTGCTCTCTCACAGGCAGAGGCCATTGCCGGTAATGCACCGCCCGAGGTCTAGAATCACCATAGGTACACTTAAATGAGATTGGAATAGGGTTGATGGGGTGTAGGTTGCGGAGTTAAGGATGACGAGGGAAATTGGCAGCAAGGACATGGAAGTGGCTCTCATTGGGCCTGCACTTCTTCCTGATACCAGGTTCCTCAATCAGGGGGACTTCCCCACACTACCCCGCCAAGACTCCACAAGGAATACCCCATCTGGGTTTGCTTTTCAGGCTTCCCGCATGGTGAGTCGCCTCACCCCCTGCTGTGGTGAGCCCCAGGGGAAGTGGGATGAGGTGCTAATTGTCCACTTAAGGGCTTCAATTGGGGTTGGAGAAGGAAAGCTGTTCATGAGCCTTCCCGGCAAGGATTCAATTGGAGCAGAGGTGGGAAGGGAGTGGGATCCTCTCCCTCTCCCTACAACCCCAGCAGCAATCATTGCTGTCAGTGGTGCTACCAACACTGCCAAATTATTGGCCCTTTGCCTTCCTTAATGGGATGGCAGTCCCACCACACATTTTCTTCATCAGTTTTTGCTGGTGTGTTCCCATGCCCAGATTCATGACCCACAGTTCTGTGGCTCAGGGTCTGCTAGTAAATCCCTGCCCTTAATCAAGAAGTAACCTTTTATTCAATAATGTTAACATATCAAAAAAAGGCAAAACATGAACTTTTAAATTGTCAATGAGATCCCAGTTGGGACAATAATATAAGACAATAGATCTATTGAGCAAATAGTGCATGTTGTATATGTTAAAATAAAACCTGTTACTTCGAAAGTTTGCCATTGTTTTGATGCTGATTTATATTGTAATGCGTTTTAAATGAAAACCAATACCAAAATGGGGTATTCCAGTGACAACATACGTCACTGAAGTCCCTAACTCACTCCCTTCCTAACAACACTGTGGAATTGGTTAGGCATACCAGCCATGCTAAATTCTCCCTCAGTGTACCCAACAGATACCAGAGTGTGGCAACTTGGGGATTTTCACAGTAACCTCATTGCAATGTTAATGTAGGGCTGCTTGTAATACTGAAAAATAAACTTAATAGGCTTCAAACTGAATGTACATAGACCACATGACTGCAGTGGTTCAAGAAGGCAGTTCAAGGGCAAATAGGGATGAGCAATAAATGCTGGTCTGACCACTGACGTCCATACCCTGTGAAAGAATAAAATGCTATAATAGGAAAACCAGGCAGCTGTGAAATGATAAGTAATCCGCTGGCTCCGATGTCTCCTTTTTGAGGGTGTGGAGTGGGGGGGGGGGGGGGGAGGGGGGGGTGCGTGGGGGGGTGCATTAAAATGTGTTTGTATATTGGTGTTGAATTACTGATAAAACCGCTGTACTAAAATGTTTAAACTCTATACATTTGATAGAAAATAAGATTCTCAGACTATCAAATGTCCACAATCAATTTCAATATGCCTGGCTTTGCACATTAACATACTTGAATGTTCTATTAGCCAAGTCAGGCTGAACATGACAATGCGCAATTAATTATAATTTAATTACCTTCAGCCAATGATTCAAAATGGATGAAAAACATCCATTCTTATAAGCAATTTACTATTGTTTGAGTTTCTTCTTTTTTCCCTATTTCAGTCCCTTGTCTCACAGAGAATGATTCTGATATTACAGTTTTGAAATAAACAAATTACAGACTTGTGAGCATAAACGGATAGTTCACAATGCAATTTGCGTTAGCTCATTTTTTTCTTGCAAAGTTGTGCAATGTGCTTATTAAGCACAACTGCATTTCTTAATTTGGAGCTAAGGTCATCTCTATCTATCAAATTTATCTTTGTCTTATGACACCAGCAAATACCACCTCCTTTATCTTCTCTGTTTCCAGTTGTTCAGACAAAATTAAAGGTACCATCTCAGACAGGTTAGGTTTTAGGGAGGGTGTGATTACACTAGAGGGATTGCAGAGGAGATTCACCAGGAAGCTACCTGGGATGGAACACTATAAGTTATGAAAAGACGATAGTCTTGTGTTGTTTTCATTGGATTAGAGAAGACTGAGAGGTGATTTGATCGAGATGTACAAGATTATGGGGGGCATGGACAAAGTGGATAAGGAGCAGCTGTTCCCTTTAGTTGAAGGGTAAGTCACAAAGGAGCACAGGTTCAAGGTGATGGGCAGGAGGTTTACCCAGAGGGCGGTGATAGTCTGGAATGTGGAGCCGAGGAGGTTGTTAGAGGTGGGATGCCTCACATCTTTTAAAAAGTATCTGGGTGAGCACTTGGCACGTCATAACATTCAAGGCTATGGACCAAGTGCTGGTAAGTGGGATTAGGTGTTGGTGCAGACTTGATGGGCTGAAAGGCCTCTTCTGCACTGCCTTATTCTATGATTCTAATATAAGAGGAAGTGTTTGTAGACCACATCAAATAAATGTATTTGCTTTTACAGGTCAAATTTTAGTAAATGCTTCCAAAAGCATTTTCAAAATAGATGTTGTAAAATAAAGTGAGATTGTCTGAATGCGAGGTATAACAATGCATCAGAGAATAAGGTAATTGGTGTAACAGCAGCAACAACTTACCAAGGTTTTACACAAGAGTGTTATCTGACAAAATTTGAAACTGAATCACATAAAGTTTAGACAGATGGCCAAAATCTCTGTCAGAGGTAATTTTTTTAAGGGGCATCTTAAAGGAAGAGAGGAAGGATTTTTTTATTCTTTTTCAGGATGAGGGTGTCTCTGGTTAGGTCAGAATTCATTGCCCATCCCTAATTACCTTTGAGAAGGTAGTGGTTAGTCACCTTCTTGTACCCCTGCAATCATAGAGTATAGGTTTACCCACAGTGCTGTTAAGAGGGCAGTTCTAGGATTTTGACCCAGCAACAATAAAGGAACAGTGATATATTTCCAAATCAGGACAATGTCGGGCTTGTAGGGGAACTTCCAGGTGGTGGTATTCCTCTTTGTCTGGTGCCTTTATTCTATGAGGTGGTTAAGGTTGTATGTTTGGAAGGTGTTGTCAAAGGAGCCTTGGTGAGTTGCTGCATTGCATCTTGTAGATGTTACACATTGCTGCCACTGTGTGTCAGTGATGGAGGGACTGAATGGCTAAGGTGGTGGAAAGGATGCCATTTAAGCAGGCTGATTTGTCCTGGGTGGTGTCAAGCTTTTTGAGTGTTTTTGGAGTGGCACTTGTCCAATCAAGTGGAAAGTATTCCATTATTGGAACTGCACTCATCCAGACAAGTGCAGAATATTCCATCACACCCCTGACTTGTGCCTTGTAGATGGTGGACAGTCTTGGGGGAGTCCAAGGGTGAGTTACTTGCCCCAGAATCCACAACTTTTTACTGGAGGTAGAAAGATGGAGAGGTTTAGTGAGGTCTCAACCAATCCATGCCAAGTGTTTATACTTCAATTAAGCTTCCTCCAATCTTTCTTCGTCAAGATCTACCATCATAATGATCTCTTCCCGTATCCGTCATACGTTTGTCTAGCTTCCCATTAAATGCATCAATAATATTAGCTTCAATCATTCACTATGTTAGTGAGCTGAAGGAAGTTGAAGAGGTGGGAGATGTGAGTTCATGGGGGGATTTTAACACAAGGGTGAGATTGGATTACAGTCTGACAATACTTTAAACAACGTAAGGCAATGAACACAGGTTTGATGGTCAAATGGAACTTGATATGAGTTTAATTAAAAAAGAAAAGGGTATGGTGCAGAGTTGGAAATGGGAAATCTCAGTGGCACAGTGGGTCAGCATTTCAAGATTCTGAATAGGTTGGTGCAACCCCAACTAGCTGTGAAGGGAGGTGTTCGTATCAGTGGTTAGGGAACAGAGTTTCTCAAAGGGATACATATAACAGAGAGTTCAGTCTTCACAATATTTAGCTGGAGGAAATTTCAGATCATCTAATACTGGATCTCGGACAAGCAGTGTGATGAACTAGTGTGATGAACGAATTGAGAGATACACTGGTGAGGTCAGACTGGGTGTTGTCAGTATAAAGTGCAATTTGACATGTTTTCGGATGATGCTGCTGAGGGGTAGTGTAAATAGGAAATCAATAGGAACCCCGGTTAGATCCATGGGTGAATCAAGAGATGAATCTATGAAAGAGAGAAGAGAAACCATTGCTGGTGATTCTCTGAACCTAACCTGATAGACAAGAATGGGACAAGATGAGTGGAGTCCCATCCAGTTGGATGATAGTTGAAAGCTTTTGGAGGATGGTGTGATCAGCCATGTCAATGGTTGCTGATTGGTTCGGAAAGATAAAGTGGAAAATTTACCACAACCACAGTCATGTAGCATGCAAATAGTAACCTTGATAATGGCCATTCCAGTGATTCAGACATGGAGTTGTGAAAAAGATCGGTAGGAATTTGGGAGTCAACTTCACTTTTAAGGATTTTAGGGATTTCTTTTGTTTTATTCACATGGGGCTTGCTGTCTGGGCAGCAGGTATCACACAACCCATGTTGCCCTTGTTCAGAGGGGAGTTGAGAATGAACAACATTGCCGTGGCTCTGGTGTCACACACACAGGCCAGACCAGGTAGGGATGGCAGATTTCCTCCCCTAAAGGACATTAGTGAACCAGATGGGTTTATTCAACAATCAACACGTGAACTCCGCACCAACAGTCATCTTTGCTGGGAATCGAACCCAGACATGTCCCTGCTGCTGTGAGGCAGCAGTACTGCCACTATGCCACCCCCTATTGGAAACTTTTAGAGTTTCTTTTCATTACTCACCATTGAAGAGCTAATTGTTCGAATTATGGACCAATTTGCTTACTGCGGAACTCTGAAACATTGCAATTTTGAAATGGTTAATATATTCGGCTTACACTACCTCTCACTGTCAAAATGACAACAAAAAAGTTACCTTGCATCAACCTTGATCTCTTCTCCATTTTTCAAGATGTCACTCCCCAACATGTTGAAGTGGGTGGAGGGGAAGGTTGAGGGAGATGTGTGAGGGAAGTTTTTCACACAGAAATTGGTGGCTGGAATGCACTGCCAGAGGAGGTGGTGGAAGCAGGTATATTAGCAACATTTAAGAGGCTGCTGAATGATTACTTGAATAGGGAAAGAATAGAGGGATATGGACCGAGCAAGAGTAGGAGGTTTCTGTTTAGTTTAGTTGAGGCATCATGATTGGCACGGGCTTTAAGGGCCAAAGGGCCTGTTCCTGTGCTGTACTGTTCTTTGTTCTCTAAATCTGACCTAAAAATAGTAAAGAATGGGAGATTGAGGATTCCAAGGTTTTCTAATACTGCATTGGATGTCTTGGTGAAAAGGAAGAGAGATGTCTGCCCTCTGTCCTTAAGAAGCCAGGATATCATGCTCAGAAGGCAACGTGGGAAGGTAACTGTGGAGGTCACTGCAAGGAGACTAATGCTGAGGACCTGAATGTAATGCTACAAGAAGTTCAATCGCTTGACTTGAACGAACAAGTTCAGTGAATGTATTTTCAAATGCTATATCTGACCAAGTGTAGCCTCAAACAGTTCTCAATTCTGCACAACTGCATCACCTATCTAACAACACCTTCTGTCAGTCAGGCTTCATCTCTAACTTTCATGTGCTTCACCTTCTCCTCACATAATTGACACTGCAGCAAGTCTCACAGTCACATCTCATACCTTGCACATAGTTTCACAAAGTTCGCTGACATTCTCCACATTCTCTTGCAGAACAGGATGCTAGAAAACCAGAGGTAGAGAAGGACAGGTATGTCCGCGTGTGATAATCACCATGGAGGCAATGGTGTTGGCCATTATTGGAATAGCCACAGCTGAGGCTATTACCACCAACAGGACTGAAACCATTACCTAATCCTCCTTCTCGCACTCTACTCCCACCACTTTCCTCAATCTCTTCTGACTCCTCACCACAGCCGACGTTTGCACCCTGTTCTTTGCAGATACCCAAGAAGTAGAACCTGGTCAGGCAGTAAAGGATCAGCATGAAGACAGTGATGATGACGGTACAGGATAATTACAAGCAGGCTTTACAAGTGGTGAGGCACCAGGCGCATGTGGACTGCAAAGTGGTTAGCACTGCTGCCTCACAGTATGAGGGACCTGGGTTCAATTCCTGACTTGGGTCACTATCTGTGTGAAGTCTGCACATTCTCCCCGTGTCTGTGTGGGTTTCCTTTGGGTGCTCCGATTTCCTCCCACATTCTGAAAGACATGCTGGTTAGGTGCATTGACCCGAATAGGCACCGGGCTGTGGAGACTAGGGGAATTTCACAGTAACTCCCCATGTCTGTGTGGGTTTTGTCCGGGTGCTCCGATTTCCTTCCACAGTCCTGGTTTATGTGCATTGCTCATGTTAAATTCTTCCTCAGTATACTTGAATAGGCGCCATACTGTGGCAAGTAGGGGATTTTCACAGCAACTTCATTGCAGTGTCAATCTGAGCCTACCTCTGAAACTAAATAAATAAACTTAACAGACTGAAAGGGAGTGGTAATGGGACAAGTAAAGAAGAAATAGAAATGTCCAGAGGTGGTGTGAACGGCAGAACAAAGAACAGCTCCCACCCAATATTCACTGGAATGATGCAGAGGCCACAATGCAGGTGTTAGCATGGCAACAAGATGGAGAATTAAAATAGCAGGTCATTGGAAACTCCAGATCATGCTTGTGATTGAAAGGACTGCAAAATGGTCATCCAATCTACATTTGCTCACTTGCTGGTAGAGCACACTGCATTATGAGAAGTAAATACAGTACACAAAATTAAAGGAAGCACATATACATCACCACTTCAACTGGAAGGAGTGTTTGAGGCTTGGATGGTGAAGAGAGAGAGAGGAGGTAAAAGGGAAGGCATTGCATCTCCTGAGATTGCACAGGAAGGTGATGGGATCTTGGGGTGACTGAGAAGTGGACCAGGGTGTTGTAGAGAGAATGGATCCTTCAGAATGCTGGAAAGGGGAAGGAGAAGAGGGTGCCTTATGCTGAAATTGGCAAATTGGTAAAGGATGATCCATTGAATATTGATGTTCAGAGAGGTGAGGACAAAGGGAATCTTATTGGTCACAGAGGAAGGGAAGTGTTAAGAACAGAAATGCGGGAGATAGATCAGATATAGTCCAAAAGATATGCTAGTTAGGTGCATTGGCCACACTAAATTCTTCCTCAGTGTACCTGAACAGGCGCCGGAGTGTGGCAACTAGGTGATTTTCACAGTAACTTCATTGCAAAAATCACTAACAAATAAACTTTAAATTAAGCATGTGTGGGGACCTCATCAAACACTTGTGGCTGTGGGGTTGGGGGGAGGGTTGATGGTGGTGGGCGGTGACGGAATCTGTGGTTGAGGAAAAAGGGAGACATTGAAGAATGGACATTCCAGGATATGGAATCATCAAAATGGAAGCAGAGGAAATGGGGAAACAGAGTGAAGACCTCACCGGAAGCAGGATATAAGGAAATGCAGTCGAAGGGAATTAGTGGACTTAGAATGAATACTTGTTGTTAGCCTTTCCCCAGAAACAGAGACAGAGAAGTCGAGGAAGTTAAGAGGAGAGTTTGAGATAGACCATGTGAAGGTGAGATAAGGGTAGAAGTTCAAAGCAAAAAGATGAAGACCCCCATCACCTTCATTAAGTACCGTCCATGATGTGGTATGTGAGGGTATGATGTCTTAGCATCTGGCCGGTGCATGTCTTGGCTAGGGCAACATTGGGAGTTAAATTTATCTCATTAGAAAATATTCAGAACGAACAGAGGAGCAAAAAATGGAAGACTGGCAGTGTTAATTGAAGGTTTCATTACAGCATCAGGATGTCTCATGATGAAAAGAGATAGTGCAATTAAGGACTAAAGAAAGGAAGTGTTACTCCACTGGGGGTTATTATAAACCATCAAAAAGTAGAAAGGGCATAACAGAAGGGCTATAGAGACAAATTGGAGAAATAACAGTGCATTCCTAATATATAATCTTAACTATCCAAAGATAGATTGGACTTTAAATAATGTAAAGGGGAAAGAAGGAGATGAGTATCCTTCGCAGTATTTCCTGGGCTGCTTGCCAAGTCGGATGAGGCTGAAACTCTTTGGCTTCGGAGATCGGAAAGTGAGAGAGCATGGAATTTCATAATGACTGTTTGTTCAAAGTATGGCCTTTAATGTCTTTTGGGAGATGGAAGGACAGACTTTTGTCTACCTCGCAACACATGTCAACACAACTGAGAAAGAAATTAAAGGACTTTTTAAAAAGTTATTAATTTGTGGGACATGGGTGTCGCTGGCTGGCCAGCATTTATTGCCCATCTCTAGTGGCCCAAGGACATTTGACAGTCAACCACACTGCTGTGGTTCTGGAGTCACTTGTTGGCCAGACTAGATAAGAACTGCAGATTTTCTTCCCAAAAGAACATTAGTGAACCATTTAACGTGAGGATTGGTATATCTCCAGGACCCCCAACCAAAGTGGCTGCCTGTTGCTCTGACATCCATCAACAAAAGAAGGCCAGTGCTTCTCTTGCTGTCATGGCCACTTCTCCCCCGCATCAAAATGGCCTTATCTCCAATAATTGGATGGATTCTGTGTTCCAACTCCCATCATGTTGAGTGTTTGCCTCTGCCTTCATTCCAATAGTGGAGCAGGCCTGCCATAATATCACTTCCTATGTTTTCCATTGAGCAAAGAAGGAGACAGTGCCTCACCCAGCTCTAAAAGAAACAAAGTCAGGAGTGTAAGTGCAGAACAAAGTCTATAGTGATCATAAACATCATTAGAAATAACATATGAATTGAACAGAAGAGAGAACATTCAAAGATAAAAGGTACTTCAATAAGAGAGAAAAAAAAAAGGAAATTTCAATGAGCTTTAAAAAAGATTTATCCCGGATTATTTGAAAAGAAAAGGAGATGGGTTCCTCCGTTTTCTGTGCGAGACTATGTATGGCCTCTGGAAATTTTAACGGATGTGCACACAATTCCTGATCCTGAAGCACCCTTGAGTGCATGATGCTTGAGGCTCCACACCTGTGGATGCAAGAGGGTGGAGGGCAGACATTTGAGGAGGTGACTTTGAGGAATGGGAGTGAGAGGGCAAAAGGTCGCGAGTGAATTTCAGTGCAGTCTGCTGAGATGAAGATTTGAGGGAGCGCTGGAGAGAAAGGAATGTTGGCGACAGGAAACTGCGTTGGAAAACAGTACAAAGATGAGAGAGCAATGGTTGAGAGTTCGAGGACCACTTGGGATTATTGGATTTTTTCTAAAACTGGATCTTTGTCCTTGGTACAACATTCCTGCTACTAACCATCACAGTAATTGGAAATTAGGCCTGTTTGGTGAGGCTGGCTGGCTGGCTGGCTGATTCCAGTCAGTCCTCAGGAAAAGTACTTCTCCCCACACTCTCACTGCTTGCAGCATGCCCTCTGGAGATGAGTCCAAGGACCAGGACCAGAGTATGCATGTCTATGTATTGCCTCTGTGCCCTGGTTCTTCCCTCCCTCACACTGCTTGTCTTGGTCCAAGCACTGCTACTATTGGTAGGTCCTTTAAAAGAGAGGCCCTTCTTTGGTTCAGTCGCCATGTCCCCATGTGTTTGCTTGTGGTGCCCCCTGGATGCCAAATACCTGTGTCCTCCCCTTCCACCCCACCTACTGCTGGGTCAATACCAGCAGCTGTGAGATCAGGCCCTTGGAAACATAGAAACATAAGAGCTAGAATCAGAAGGAGGCCATTTGGCCCTTCGAGCCTGCTCCACCGTTCATTATGATCATGGCTGATCAACAAATTCAATATACTGATTCCACCTTCCACCCCATATCTCTTGATCCCTTTCACCCCAAAAGCTGTGTCTAATTTCTTCTCAATGTCACACTATGCGTTGGCCTCAAATACTTTCGGTGGTAGTGAATTCCAGAGTCACTACTCTCTGGGTGAAGAAATTTCTCTTCACCTCAGTTCTAAAAGATTTACCTTTTATCTTCAAACTATGACCCCCCCCTAATTCTGGACTCCCCCATCATTGGGAACATTTTTTTCTGAATCTACCCTGTCTCACACTGTTAGAATTTTATAAGTTTCTATGAGATCTCCTCTGACTTTTCTGAATACAATTTTAACTGACTGAATTTCTCCGCATAGAAATAAGGAGGCCTGTCATCCAGGCTTATACCTGGGATGACAGACCTGCCACCCCAGGTATAAGCCTGGTAAACCTTCACTGTACTCCCTCCATAACAAGGACATCCTTCCTCAGATAAGGACATCAACACTGCACACAATACAGTGTGGTTTGGCCTCACCAACACCCTATACCATTGTAGGTTACCGGTCCTTAAGTGGGTACTAGTTGCATATTTAAGTATATCAATTGTTAGTGGGGTGAGGGTCGTGGGGGAGGGAGTCTTTAATCCCCATTCTCCCACCTGATTAAATACTCACTGTCAAGAAACCTGTCGGGGGGACAAACCTTTCCTTCCTGGGTGACACAAAGTACCCAAGGTGTGTAACAATCCACTGAGACATTGGGTGAAAGGATTGAATATGCTTGAGAACTTTTATAAGGAGCAGACCAATAGTTCACCACCATAGCCAATGCCTAGTCATTTTTTTGGAACAGTTTCTAGATTGGAAGCTTTCCAGTGCCTCACTTATATTTTCTCATGCGTACACACATGTTTGATAATGCTTCAATCTGCATTATGGCAATTTAAGCCGAGCAGATAATTAGCACATCTTACAATAGCACAGTGTCTCACCAGGGAACGGCTAACAATGGTTGACATTAAGCAAAAGATCAAAAATAGAAATGGAGAGTTTATGAAAACTGAAACATTAATAATATAATTTTTGATTTCGACTTGTGCTTTTTTATAATGAGAGGAAAGAATGCTGGAAATGCACAGATGTTTTGTAGAGAGGGAAGTGGAGCCTAGGGGCTTGATTTTCAATGCTTGCAAGGGCAGGAATTGGAGGTTTGAGGGAACTAATGGTAGCCCCAGTGGCGGTGGCCTGCTGGTTTTTTGTTACCCCACCTTTGGCCATCTTTTGAGGAGTCTCACAACACCAGATTAAAGTCCAACAGGTTTATTTGGTAATAAACACCACTAGCTTTTGGAAAGCTGTTTCTTCATCAGCTGAGTGGAGAGTTCTGATCACAAACAGGGCATTTAAAGGCACAGACATTTTACGGAATACAGATTAGAATGCAAGCCTTTAGAGCTGATCTGCTATTCAAGTCCAACGCCGGCATCCCCTCATCATCTTTCGAGGTGCATAGTTGATACAGTTCATTATCAGCCACTTAGAGTCTTTCAAACCTGGCCAACTGGGACTTTCCAGTCTACTTCTATGATGATTGTCCCTTCAAGGGCAACACAGCAGAGTAAGGGTCACATGGCCTATGTGACCAATCGGGGGATATGGAATTACTCCATGGTGAGAAAGGCTTTGAAGGCAGAGACATTTTTGGGAGCCAGTCATGGGCAATCCTTATCAATATATATCTTTTGCTTATACTAATGAAGTTGGTGAAAGTGCATCTCTCCAACAGTCCAATTCCCACATGCGGTGGGGGCAATTTTAGGTGCCTGAAGGCAGCCTCCTAACAACAAGTCAATGGGGGCTTGGTGGGGGCAACTAGAGAGACCAAGTGGGCACACCCCACCTGCTTTTGAAATGCAGCAACTGCGGGCCAACCTGCAGGGGGGCTATCCCCTGCTACTCCCCTACCCAAAACACCACCCAAAGTAATAGCTTGGCTGTGAGGCAAGTTTTTAAAGTTAAATGTAATAAAGTTGGGGGGGAGGATTCCTCCATCTTGAAGCACCCTCTCTCTTCCATACACTTTACTGTAGCCTGCAGCTTCTATTCATTCTTTATTTGTGAGAGGAGTGCCAAACAAATGGGCTGCATTGCCCTGATTATACCAAGTATCTTGTTGGAACTGCAATCACGCAGGCGAGTGGAGATTATTGCATCACAAGAGGGTGAAAGATTATTGGGGGAAGGGAGGAAGGTCGGATTGAAGTTACAGATCAGCAGTGAAAGGTAGTGCAGGCTCGAGAGGTGAGTGGCCTACCCCTGGCTCCGAATTAGTATGTTTATCTTGGTGTAGGGCACCTCGGAGCAGGTATTCTCACACTGCTTTAATTTAACACCACATACAAACTTAAAATGCATGAAAACCTTTCTTGCAGACCTCCTGGATATCTCATACATTTTTCCTGCAATGAATGACACAGTTTAAAGAATGGAGAGCTGGTTTCCAAGCACACAAACATTTATCTGTACAGTTTTAGTCGGCACATTACTGGAAAAATATAATTGCTCTGGAGACGCTACAGAGGAGATTTAAAAGAATGTTGCCAAGACTTGAAAATTGCTGCTATGAAGGCAGATTGGATAGGCTAGAATTGTTTTCCTTCAGTCCAACAGGTTTATTTAGTAGCAAAAGCCACTAGCTTTTGGCTAGTTGATTTTGCTACCAAATAAACCTGTTGGACTTTAACCTGCTGTTGTGAGACTTCTTACTGTGTTTACCCAGTCCAATGCCAGCATCTCCACATCTTGTTTGCCTTAAAGCAGAGGAGGTGTTTCTAACAGTGGTGACCTAATTGAGGAGTACAGGATTATGAGGGGCCTAAACAGGGTAGATAGGAAAGACTTGTTTCCCATAGCTGAGAGGTCAGTTACTAGGGAGCATAGTGTGATGACTTCAGCCAGACTAATGAGGTTGGCTTGCTAAAGTGTAAGCTATCTGATGAGTCCTATCTTTCCTGTTATAGGCTGCACACCCTTTTCAGTTTCTTTAAAAATCTTTTATTGATGTTTTGTTTGCACTTCAGTCCCACAATCCTGATCTACAGGCACCTGGTGCAGAAGGGGGCAGGTCAGGAGGAAGAGCTCTTCGTGAACCTGCTCCTGGGCCTAGCGAGGTGTGCCTTCAATAGGTCCAGGCGGTGGGTGATCGAGGGGGTCATCCACCCTAACTATCTGCCCCTCTACCATTGCTATATTTGCTGCCAGGTGTCCTTGGAAAAGGAGCGTGTGGTGTCCAGGGGCATAGTTGGCACCTTCCGTGCCTGCAGGGCACTGCAGGGATAGGGGTGTATTATCGACCCCAATAACCACATTTTAATTTGATGTTTTAAGTTTTCTTTCTGCTTTGTTTTTTGGTTCAGGCGATTTCCTCCTCTTTTTTAGGGAGCTGCCCTTTTTGAGTTGTCCCTAAGTTAATGTGATTTTGTTTATTTGGTTGGTACAGAAAAAGAGGTACCTGATGAGTCCTAATTGATGGTTAAATCGGGGAGTCTCATGCTCCCTACTTAAAGCAGGTGTGTCAGATTCCCAGCCTGCATCAAATACAGATAGGAGATATCTTAAGAATGTCAATAGGCAAAGGGATCTGGGTGTACAGGTACACAGGTCACTAAAAGTGGCAATGCAGATGGAGAAGGTAATCAAGAAGACATATAGCATGCTTGCCTTCATCGGCCATGGTATTGAGTTTAAAAATTGGTGAGTCATGTTGCAGCTTTATAGAACCATAGTTAGGCTGCATTTGGAATATAGTGTTCAATTCTGATCGCCACACTACCAGAAGGATGCGGAGGCTTTGGAGAAGGTACAGAAAAGATTTACCAGGAGGTCGCCTGGTATGGAGAGCATTAGCTATGAGGAGAGATTGGAGAAACTTGGTTTGTTCTCCCTGGAGTGACAGAGGCTGAGGGGAGACCTGATAGACGTCTACAAGATTATAAGGGGCACGGACAGAGTGGATAGTCAGAAGCTTTTTCCCAGGGTGGAAGAGTCGAATACTAGGGAGCATAGGTTTAAGATGCAAGGGGCAAGGTTTAA
This sequence comes from Carcharhinus amblyrhynchos, assembly GCF_965287045.1. NCBI lineage: Eukaryota > Metazoa > Chordata > Chondrichthyes > Carcharhiniformes > Carcharhinidae > Carcharhinus > Carcharhinus amblyrhynchos. Next base: position 160,868,984 of record NC_137324.1, read on the forward strand.
GGGAGATGTATGAGACAGGTCTTTTACACAGAGAGTAGTGGGTGCCTGGAACTTGTTGCCAGGGGAGGTAACAGAAGTGGATACGGTAATGACTTTTAAGGGGCGTCTTGGCAAGTGCATAAATAGGATGGGAATGGAGAGGTATGGTCCCCAGAAGGGTAGGGGGTTTTAGTAAAGTCAGGCAGCATGGTTGGTGCAGGCTTGGAGGGCTGAAGAACCTGTTCCTGTGCTGTAATTTTCTTTGCTCTTTGCATTCTGCAGGGAGCAACCAGAGAGCTGGAAGTGTACAGATGTATGGCGTGAATAAAATAACTTTGTGACAGAACTTAAGCCTCTGTGGATTTATTACGCATAGATTTATGGTGATTGGTAGAAGAGTTAGAGGGAACATGGGAAAATATGTTTTCACATGGGGGTAGTGGAATTCACTGCCCGAATTGGTGATTGAGGTAAAAATGCTCATCTCTTTAAAAGGTACCTGGATGTATACCTGAAGTGCTGTAACCAGCAAAGCTACAGACCAGATGTTGGAAAATGGGACTAAAATTACCAGCATTTTTTTAAAACACCTTTTTTTTTTGGCTGGCACAGGCTGGATGGCCTTTTTTATGTGCTGCAACTTTTCTATGGCTTCTATTACACTCCTGACTCGTGCCTTGTAGATGGTGGACAGGCTTAGGGAAGTCATCAGGTGAGTTACTTGCTGCAGGATTCCTAGCCTCTGATCTGTTCTTACAGCAAAAGTATTTATATGGCCAGTTCAGTTCAGGTCCTGGTCAATGGTAATCCACAGGACGTTGATAGTAGGAAATCCAGCAATGCTAATGCCATTGAATATAAAAAGCGAATGGTTAAATTCTCTCTTTCTGGAGTTGGTCATCGCCTGGCACTTAGGTTGCCAATTAACATTCATGCCACATATCAGCCCAAGCCTGAATATTGTCCTCCAGGTCTTGTTGCACTTGAACATGGATTGCTTCAGAATTAGAGTCATTACGCCCGATTTTACTATCAAGATGTGCCTGTCTTTGGGCGTGAGGAAAATAGTGTGATCCACACTGGCTCCCCTTTTACCACAGGCTGACAATGGCTGCTGTCTGTACTGCACCCGAAATGGGCGTGATGTCAATTTTTGCCTATTTGGCGCGAAACAGATATAGTCCACAAAGGTCTGACTATGGGTGCTCCAGCTTCTGAGGAGGTAAGTTCAGAGCTTCTGGCGGCTCTCTGACTCAGATTGGTGGGGGTGGGGTGGGACAGGGTGGTGGTCAGATGGCTGCACTCACATTGGTGGGAGGGACAGCGGGGTGGGTGGGGAAGGTATCCACTGCCATTCTGCCTCTGCTCAGTAAGGGGCATGGGGGGTCCGCTGCCACTCTCTGTGTGCTTGTTGGGGGGGAAAGGGGAGAGGGATCCATAATCAGTCTGGGTAATGAGGGTGGGGAAATAAGTTCGTCATTAAAGTTGTTGGGGGTGGGGCAATATCTGTGGGGACCAGGAGGAGGCGTTACCTGGTCCGGGAGTGATGTGGTAGGGGAGTGTTTTTCTATCTCTTTTTATTGTGCACTTGGTTGTGCTGATTGGAGGTGCAGGGTTTCAATAACCCCCCATCCTCAGGCTATTGCAGCACGATTCAGAATCACTGCTATTTCTTCAGGAAGAATCTATATGGGGGCACCTGAGAATGGGTCCAAATGTCAGGCCTGAAACACTCCCAGTTTCAGGTCCGCCCAGCACTTTAGAATGAAAGTGGTAAAATAGCGCCCATTATGAATGATGTTGAACATTGCGCAGCCATTAGCAAACATCCCCACTTCTGATCTTATGATGGAAGGAACGTCTCGATGAAGCAGCTGAAGATAGTTGGCCATAAGGCACTCCTCTGGGGAAGTCCTGCAGTGACATCCTGGAAATGAGATAATTGATCTCCAAAAATCACAACCGTCTTCCTTTTTGCCAAGTGTGACTCCAATCAGCAGAAAGAGCTATTTGCTCGAACTTCTTGACGCCACATTTTGTCAAATGCTGCTTTGATGTCAAGGGCAGTCACTCTTACCTCACCTCTTCAAAAGGGTTCAAGATTACAGCTGTGATATTAGGTAAAAGCCTGGTAAATTGATGGATACACTTATCAAGTCGCCTAACCCAGTGAAAACAGAAGATATATCCTTGTATCTACAAATTGACATAACTAACATTGAATTGAAAATGTTCTCCAGATTGATCTGGCACATTTTGTGTAATACAATTCCCTGCAACAAAATAATCTACACTACTGAAACTGTGGAAGAACTTTATTGATGCATGACCTGATTCATTTCAACATGTCCGCATCAAGCGAGACCATATCAGGTAAAACTAGGCATTTTCCTGGGAGTCATTTTTAAAAGCAGGCAGATCAGCAAACTGCAACATTTGTTACCTGACATTCTTGAACACATTCATCATTCACACATGTACGTAAGTCAAATGTCAAGACTCGTAAGAAAGACAGTCTATTTAACAGTGACATTGAAGTCGCTGACAAGAGATGGAAGGTATGTCAACAGCATCTGCCAAGTCAGACAAAGCATCACTGGTTCCACATGAAGTTCACTCCCCATCTTTGTTCCAAAACCATATCCATAGCACTGACTTCATTGTCATTGTCGACTACTTTACTAAACACCCCATTATTCGACAATTGCACAGTATGTCAAGAACAACTATTGTGCACCCTCAAAAAGCCACTTTCAGTTTAATTGGTGTGTCTAGAGAGATCATTACAGATAACAATCCGTAATTTATTGGTAAATCATTTAAGGATACTTGTGAGAAGTGGAATATCGATGACACCATTTATTCTCCTGATAATAGTAGATCTAATGGACTATCTGAAAAAATGATTCTCATGGTCAAGTCCCTAATTCTCATATGTAGACAGACCAAGTAAGATCTTACCTGCCATTCACACCACGTTCCTGCAGCAGTCAGGTCGGAAAATTTAGAGGCCAGCCAAATCTCAGTTCACTGTGGTGGGATGGGAAAATCCATAAATGGTGGGAGGATTCCGGCCTTAAACTTTGCAATGTTACATCTGAGAGCAACACCTTTAAGTGTAACTTTTTAATTATCACAGAGGTCATGTTTGGCAGACCAGTAGATACCAATCTATCTACTCTTACCCACTCTACTCCCTCAAAAACTATAGAATCCCTTTAAAAACTACAAGAGGGAATGACCAATGCACACTATAAAAATGCAAGTACAGAATTGCTAAGATTACAGTTGGACAATGGGTTTGCATCCAAATCCTACAGAATGTATATGACATGAGGTGACAAGAATTTGTCTTATGAAATCATTATACACAAAGACACAGCAGTAGGTACAGCAGAGAACACATCAGATCCATTCCAGTTCATTAACCACCGTACAGTCCTAATGTATCTGGGACAATACCCCAAATTCAACCAGGATGCAACACACGTGGCAGCTGGTGGAATTTAAATTCAATTGATAAAATCTAAAATTGAAAGCTAGTGTCAGTAATAGTGACCATCAAAGTATCATTGATTGGTGTAAACTACTGCCTCATAGCACCAGGAACCCAGATTCAATTCACTGCTTGGGTTGCTGCCTATGCGGAGTCTGCACGTTCTCCCCATGTCTGTGTGGGTTTCCTCAGATGCTCCGGTTTCCTCCCACAGTCCAAAAGACATACTGGTTAGGCGCATTGGCCATGCTAAATTTTCTCTCAATGTACCTGAACAGGCGCCGGAGTGTGGCAATAACTTTAATGAAAGCCTACTTGTGACTAATACTTTAGGATCAACATTCTAGAATGACAATCCCACAGATCACTGTCAGCAATTAAATAAATTTCCAGACAAGGTTACCATGACAAGAACTGGACATAATAGCAAGCAAGAATGACAATGCAAGGAATAATGATAATTAAAATAATGATGACATAACAATGATATTATAATGATCCGATAATATGAAAGAAAGAAGTAAAAATGAATGAAAGATAACTTCATTGAAAGGTTAAAGTACTTTAAGATAATCTGCTTATTATGCATACAACATTTCAGACATATATATGGTTAAATTCATTTGGCTTTTGTTGCCCGTCTCTAGTTCCCAAGGGCAGTCGAGAGTCAACCACATTGTTGTGGGTCTGGGATCACATGTAGGCCAAGCCAAGTAAGGACAGCGGATTTCCTTCCCTAAAGAGCATTCGTGAATATACCCTATTATCTTGGACTGTTCACAACAGCTCCCCAAATAGACAACTCCAAATCAGCCTGTTCCATGACAGGAACCTCATTTAGTAAAATTTTCCCTGGTTAATACATCACCAAGTCTGGATAACCTTACAACAAGCGAGCACTATGGTCAGTTACTCCAGTCCAACCCTTTCTCCGGTAGTTTGCTATTCCACCCTGGCTGTAGCAGTGAATTGTGGAAATGATATCCATTTGAGCCAAATTTCCAGCTCTATTCCAGTCCTTGTTCAGACATTGTAAAATTGGTCTAGTAAACTTATCAATTCTCCCTACAGCCACTGCAGATTTTTGTTGACTTTGCCATATACAAATTGATTACACTTCCTTTGATCTGACATCAATCAAAATATACATCCATCAATCAATTTTCATCTCCTGATCTCACACCTTAGTTGACCGTCCCATCTGAGGGCCATGTAAGGCATTGTCCTGACTTGTAGTCCAAGGGTCATCAAATGCAGTAAGTAAAAGGACTCCTGAATATTAAAAAAAATCATCTTTTAGTTCAGTGCTCTGGCTTAGAAAGGGAAAACACAAATGAGGATCAAACACCAGAGGGCTAATGTAGAAAACAAAGTGCTGGGCAAACATATCACTATTGATTATTATTAATTAATTAATCAAAGTACAATCACAGCTATGTTTAGATCAATGTCTACAAAGTAAATTGCAATGTAAAATAGTTTTAAATATTCAATATAAGTTTAAAATCAAAAGCAAGCAGATATATAATACAAAAATACACATTGTAAAAATTAGAGACTGCAGACTTACAGGGGGAGCGTCGTAATACATTTAGGAAGGGATATCTGCAGTATATCACTAAAAGTGAATTGGGACATGTGATCAAGTCTTGGTTTCACTTTTGACTGGGCAACATACAGCAATGTTGTCTTCAAGCTGTATGTCTATGCACAACTGTTCACATGTGCTTGATCTGAATAAATGAACCCAAAACACATTTGCTTAATCCTCTATGAGTGTTTGATGATTGTATAATTCTGATAACATGAAAATGTCATTGTGGTGGAAGACAAGCCCTGATCCAGTTGAATTGAGGGGCAGGTTCGAATGACCTTCTCCTGCTCCTATTTTCTATGAAAGTGAGGTAGTGAAGTGAAGACTTCTAGGGATAGTTTTACAGAAATTGGAGCCTGAGACCAATTAGAGCTTCATCTCATGGCTTTGCATGTTTGTAGCAACTTAGTCGAAATTAAATGGAGGATAACATGTGGTTCCATTAAAACTTACATATGATGCATACAATTCTTCATTAGCTAAACATGCTGATATACCTAGAACAATGAGATTTCAACTCTCACAATTACTTTGAAAGTATTGGCAGAAGTATTCAATAACTTTCAACTTTTAATTCCTATCCTCCTTCAACATATTATTTGAAGTGAATGTGATGATACAGTGCCTTTAAGAAATATATTGATATCACATTTCTTGTATGAGGCTGTGTTTTGTTATAAGGAGTCAATTTGTCTGAAAGAACATGCTGAGATTGTAGGATAATAATTCATTTCAGCTAATAGTGTGTTGGTCTAAACAGAGTTAATGCATTTGTGTTTAATTGGTTTTCCCCCTGGGGTTTCAGAGTTGGGTTTTAATGAGGTTAATTGACAGAGACAGAGTCATGCGCTAATGGGAGGGGCAAAGCTTGCAGGCAAGATACCCAGTTTCGCTTTCATTTTGAAAAACAAGCAGTTTGTTGCCTGGATCTGAAAAAAACAAGAAATGTCTCTTTCTCTCTCTCCAGATGTGCTTTCAGGCTAGCAACTTAAGTACAATCATGTAATTCTGTGTTTTGCTACTTGATTTTGAAGAGTAGTTTAACCCTATAAGAGAAATATTGCTGGAATTGGATCTCATAGGGCTAGATTAGCAGTCAAGAATTGTATTTTGCCTTGTTTCAATATTGTTCAATTGTTAAATATTAACTAATTAATTTGTGATAGTTAAACTATATTGTTAAATAATTCTTGTTTTGATAAAACTTTTCAGTGTGCCTGGAGTGAAACATCATGGGGGTGATTCTCCCAGCTGGTTTCACTGCTTCTGTAGCACAGCAGGAGCTTAGACTCTAGCAGAGGCCATTTTGTCGGTCCCCGCTGGGCACTATGGCCTCTGTGCATCTCTGGCAGCCAGGTTTCCAACACTGTTAGCTCTGCACCAAAGAGTGGAGTGGTTCACTGCAGTGGGTTTGTATAGCTCCCCACTTATGATGAGCTGGCAGCCCAGCCCTGCTGGAGTGAAGTGGGGACCAGAGGTTTGGGCGCTAGGAGGGCACCCTAGGGCATAGTCACCTTGGCACTGCTCACCAAGTATTGGGCAGTGCCAAGGGGGCAGGGCCTAATGGGGTGGGGCCTGATGGGGGAAGGCCCTCTGGGGTTGTGATTGGCAGAGGTGGAGGGGGTCCCACTGCCATTCTGCATTTGGACCTTGTGACAGACTGAGGGGAAGCAGTGATCAGGGATGGCCATTGGGGTTAGAGGGAGTCAGGACTGTGGGGTGGGGGGGATCGGGGGGAAATCAGGAGATCGGGGGACAGCAGGTGGGATGGGGGATATCGAGGTGGGTTCAGGACAGAGGGGAATCAAATCTTGTTCGAGGGCCCGTCGTCAGTCTATATGAGGGTAGAAGGGAGAGTGTTGAGGGTTTGCGGGGCTGGCCAGGAATTGAACTGGCCAGTGATTGGAAGGCCAGCAGTCCGGGCCCTTGTGCATGTGCCGATCTTAGCTTTGACAGATCGGCGCATGCGCAATGGCCCACTCAGCGCTATGCTGCCGGCCTCTCCAGTGGGAATAAGCCCACTGAGTTTAGGACTGATTCACGCTAGTGCACTCTGCAGTGCATAGGGTGTGGGAGATTCACTTTGAAACTCCCACTGAAAAAACATAATTTATTCTCATCTTTTTGCAAATTCGATACTTAGAATTTTTTTGTGAAAATCACTCTCCATTTTCTCACATTAATACCAAAATAACAAATTGCTGGAATCTGGTCTGACTTTATAACGTACCCTCACATGCATGATGTCTTGACTTTTAAAAATAATATCAAGCATTGATATATTTTACAGTTCAGGAGCCGGGTAATAGACATTTATTATTCTATTATCAGAGGTAGTGGCACAAATTTCCTTCTAATAAAATTGGAGAATATGTCCTAACTTATTCCATTGTTACAAGGACTCTGATCACAATGATATATGCAAAGCATTCATCACATTTTGCAAATTATGCTTCTATTAGATGTTCACAATTCATGAACTTCCCTGTATTATCTATGCAGAAATCTTGCAGAATCCATACAGATCGCTGAATTTATCATGAGTACTTTTCTCCTCCATAATTGAGATATAAAAATTGCATTGGAACACAACTTCACTATTTTGTCTGTTTTCTAATTTAGATAAAGTCCACCATGTAAGATCAGAGTCCTCACATGGCTGTGGCAGCGCTCCAAGTTTAACTCCATTCTTCATATCTGATGCATATAGATCTCCAAACCAGTTCCACAATTTTCACTCCTGCTGCCAAACCTCTTGATTTGACCTCCCCATGTTTTAAGTCAATGGCAAGCCAACAACTTACAAATCTGTTGTTCACCTCCTGTGACCCTGACTTCATTGTTTTCTATGTTTAATAAACACCGTGCGAAAAAGCTAATCAATAAAATACTGTCTTCCCTCAGTGTGAACTATATTAATGCAGCATCAGGGTTATAGTGCTGAGAAACAGCTAATGGAGAGAGCAAGCTAATGGAGAGAGCAAGCTAATGCATTTGTTTTTTTCAGTTCTTTTGTGGGATGCAGACTTTACAGGCTAGAAGAGCATTTGTTGTCCATCTCTAATTGCCCTTGAGAAGGTGGTGTTGAGCTGCCTGCTTGAACCACTGCAAATAGTGTGGTGTCGATACCCCCACAGTGCTGGTGGAAAAGAATTTCAGGATTTTGAACCAGTGATAGTGAAGTAACAGCAATATAGTTCCACATCAAGATTGTGTGTGGCTGTGTTGTCATGTATCTGCTGACCTTGTCCTTCGAAATGATGGAGGTCAAAAGTTTAGAAGGAGCCATTAAATGTGACCTTGGTGAGTTTCTGCTGTGCAACTGTATATAACACAACCTGCTGCACCCATATGAAGGTGGCGATGTGAGTAAATATTTAAGGGGGTGGATAGAGTGTTGATAAAGTGGATTGCTTTGTTCTGGATGGTGTGGAGCTTCTTGAGTGCTATTGAAGCTGAACTCAGCCAGACAAATGGAAATTATTCCAACAAACTCATGACTTGTTCCTTGTAGATGACAAACCGGTTTTGGGAAATCAGCAGGTAAGTTACTTACTGCAGAATTCCCAGACTCTGACCTGCGCTTGTAGTCACAATATTGAAATTGTTCAATTCAGTTCAGTTTCTGATCAATGATAACAAAGCGAATGTTGAAAGTGGGGGATTCAGAGATATTATTGTTGATGAATGCCAAAGGGAAATGATTTGATTTTTTTCTTGAAGATAAGCATTGTCTGCAATTTGTGTGGCACGAGTGATACTGGCAATATTGCTTGGGTCTTGTTGCATATGGACGTGGAGTGCTTTAGTATCTGAAGAGTTATGATCTGATTTGATTTATTGTTGTCCCATGTATTGGTATACAGTGAAAAGCATTATTTCTTGCATGCAATACAGACAAAGCACACCGTTCATAGAGAAGGAAAGGAGAGAGTGCAAAATGTAGTGTTACAGTGCTAGATAGGGTGTGGAGAAAGATTAACTTAGTTCAAGATAGGTCTATTCAAAAGTCTGATGGCAACAGGGAAGTCGCTGTTCTTGAGTCAGTTGGTATGTGACCTCAGGCTTTTGTAATTTTTTCCCCCAACGGAAGAAAGTGGATGATAATAGGCTGGTAAAGTAGGGAACCCTGGATGACTCGGGATATTGAGGCCCTGGTAGAGAAGAAGAAGGAGGTACATGATATGCATAGGCAAGTGGGATCAAGTGGATCCCTTGAAGAGTATAGAGGGTGTAGATGTAGAGTTAAGAGAAAAATTAGGAGGGCAGAAAGGGGACACAAGATTTCTTTGGCAGATAAGGCAGAGGAGAATCCAAAAAGATTCTACAAATACAAAACGGGCAAAAGAGTATTTAGGGAGAGAGTAGGCCTCTTAAGGATCAACAAGCTCATCTATGAGAGAATCCACAAGAGATGGGTGAGATCCTAAATTAATATTTCACATCAGTATTCACTGTTCAGAAAGATTTGGATGTTAGCGAACTTGGGGAAATAAATAGTGATGTCTTGAGAAGAGTACACATATCAGAGAAGGAGGTGTTGGAAGTCTTGAAGCGCTTCAAGATAGATAAATCCCTGGGACCTGACGAAGTGTATCCCAGAGCACTGTGGAAGGTTAGGCAGGAAATTTTAGGTCCCCTAGCAGAGATATTTGAATCATTGATAGTCACAGATGAGATGCCTGAAGATTGAAGGGTGGCAAATATTGTGCAAGGAAAAGTCAGGGACTACAGGCCAGTGAGCCTCACATCTGTAGTGGGTTAGTTGTTAGAAGGTATCCTGAGAGACAGAATTTAAAGGCATTTAGAAAGGCAGGGACTGATTAGGAACATTCAGCATGGCTTTGTGAGTAGAAAATCGTGTCTCAAAAATTTGATTGAGTTTTTTTGAAGGGGTAACCAAGAAAGTAAATGAGGGCAATGCAGTTGATATTGTCTACATGGACTTTAGCAAAGCTTTTGACAAGGTACTGCATGGTAGGTTGCTGCGTAAGATTAAATCTCACAGGATCCAGGGTGAGGTAGCCAAATTGACGCAAAATTGGCTTGATGACAGAAGACAGAGGATGGTTGTACAGGGTTGTTTTTCAAACTGGAGGCCTGCGACCAGTGGTGTGCCTCATGGATCGGTCTTGGGTCCACTGTTATTTGTCATTTATGTTAATGATTTGGATGAGACTTTGGGAGGCATGGTTAGTAATTTGCTGATGACACCAAGATTGGCTGCGTAGTGGACAATGAAGAAGGTTATCTCAGATTGTAATGGGATCTGGATCAGTTGGGCCACTGGGCTGATGAATGGCAGATGGAATTTAATTTAGATAAATGGGAGATGATGCATTTTGGTAGATTGAACAAGAGCAGGACTTACTCAGTTAATGGTAGGGCATTGGGAAGACTTATAGAACAAAGAGTTCTAGCAGTATATGTTCATAGCTCATTGAAAGTGGAGTAACAGGTGGATAGAGTGCTGAAGAAGGCATTCAGCGTGCTTGGTTTCATTGGTCAGAACACTGAATATAGGAATTGGGATGTCTTGTTGAAGTTGTACAGGATATTGGTAAGGCCACACTTGGAATACTGTGTACAGTTCTGGTCACCCTATTATAGAAAGGATACTATTAAACTAGAAAGAATGCAGAAAAGATTTACTAGAATGCTACCGGGACTTGATGATTTGAGTTATAAGAAGAGGCTAGGTAGACTGGGACTTCTTTTCTCTGGAGGTCTATGCAATAATGAGGAGCATAGGTCACCTTGATAATCAATTTTTTTTTCCCATAGGTAGGGGATCTAAAACTAGAGGGCATAGGTTTAAGGTGAGAGGGGAGAGATATAAAAGTGTCCAGAGGGGCAATTTTTTTTACGCAGAGGGTGGTGAGAGTCTGGAACAAGCTGCCAGAAGTAGTAGTAGAGGCGGGTACAATTTTGTCTTTTAAAAAGTGTTTAGACAGTTAGACAAATAAAATGGCTATTGAGGGATATGGGCCAAACATGGGCAACTGGGACTAGCTTAGTCATTAAAACAAAAGAACGACATGAATAAGTTGGGCCGAAGAGCCTGTTTCCATGCTGTAAACCTCTCTGACCTCTATGTGCAGGATGCATGGGGTGCTTAATTATGCTGGCTGCTTCTCTGCGGCAGCAGGAAGTATAGACAGAGTCAATGATTGGAGGCTGCTTTGCGTGATGGACTGGGATTCACGACCCTTTGTAGTTTCTTGCGGTCTTGAGCAGAGCAGGAGCTGTACCAAGCTGTGATACAACTAGAAAGAGTGCTTTCATGGTGCATCTGTGAAAGTTGGTGAGAGTCGTAGCGGATGTGCCAGATTTCCTTAGTCTTCTTGGAAAGTAGAGTTGTTGATGAACATTCTTACCATAGCATCAGCATCGGGGGGGCGGGGGGGGCGGGGAGGGGGGGGGGGGGTGGGTGCAATGTTCCATGACAGGTTGTTGGTGATCTGGTCACCTAAGCACTTGAAGCTTTCAAATATTTCTACTTCGTCCCCAAGAATATAGACATGAACGGTGCTGATCTTTCTTCAATCAGCAAACATCCCCACTTCTGACCTTATGGTAGGGAGATGGTTATTAATGAATCACTGAAGATGGTTGGGCCTAGGACCTAGGACATTATCCTGGGGAGGTCCTGCAGTGATGTCCTGGAACTGACATGATCGACTTCCAAGAATCACAATCCTTTGTGTTAATTTTGACTCCAAGGAGTGAAGAGTTTTTCTCCGATTCCCATTGACTTTATTTTGCTCAGGCTCCATGCTGCCACACTCAGTTAAGTGCTGCCTTGCTGTCAAATATCATTACTCTTATCTCATCTCTTGAGTTAAGCTCTTGTGTTCATTTTTGGACTAGGGCTACAATGATGTCAGGGGCTGAGTAACCCAAACTGAGTGTCAGCGAGCGGGTTATTTCTAAGCAAATGAGTTGATCGAAGACACTTTCTGTCACATTGCTGATGATCAAGGATAGACTGATGGTGCAGCAATTGGCCTGGTTGGATTTGTCCGATAGTTTGTGGACAAACCTGAGCAACATCTCAGATTGTCAGCTCAATGCCAGTGTTGTAGCCGTACTGGAAAACCTTGGCAAGGTGTATGCCAAAATCTTGAACACAAGTCTTCAATGCCATTGCCAGAATCTAGTCAAGGCCTGCTGTATTTGCAGTATCCAATGTCTTCAACTCTTTCTAGATATCATGTGTAATGACCCAAATGGCTGAAGACTGGTGAGTTTGATGCCGGGGATCTCTGGAGGAGGCCCATTTGAATTATCCGCTCAGTACTTCTGGCTGAGATGATTGCAAATGCTTCAGCCTTATTTTTGGCACTTAGCTCCCCCATCATTAAGTGTGTGTGTATATTAGTGGAGCCTTCTGCTCTGGTTAGTTGTTTAATTGTCCACCACTTTTCACAATTGGATGTGGCAAAACAGCGTAGCGTAGATCTAATCTGTTGGAACGTTTAGTCCTATGTTCACCAGCTTGATACTTCATTATTAAATGTCTGATGTTGCTCCTGGCATGCTTGATTTGAAGCTAATGAAAGGTGGGAATAATTGATAAGAAAACCTATAATTGATCTGTTTTGAATTGTATATATCAGAACTCATTAGAGAGCTCTAGCTGTTCCATCTCTGGAATTACCCTGAGCCTTTGATGACTTCACCTAGCGGCTGCTGGTCAAAATAAATGTTACGTTTTTAACCTGAGACACTGGCTTCGTGAGTCCTGTATTATCTGAAATTTTGGTGAAACCCGGCTACCTCGAAAACCCCACCAAGAGGGGGATTAGTGGGTTAAATGTGTGGGATTAAGGGAATAGGGTGAGGCGTGGCCCTGGTAAAATGCTGTGTTGGAGAGGTGGTGCAGACCCAAGGGGTCGAATGGCCTCCTTCTGCACTGGAGGGATTCTATGATCTATGATTCTATGATTCAATAATTCTAAATCCATCCCATGGGTGACATGGTAGCACAGTGGTTAACACTGCTGCTCTCCTGCGCCAGGGACGCAGGTTCGATTCCTGGCTTGGGTCACTATCTGTGTGGAGTTTGCACATTCTTCCTCTGTCTGCGAATCCTCAGGATTCCTCCCACATTCTGAAAGACGTGCTCATTAGGTGCATTGACCTGAACAAGCACTGGACTGTGGCGACTAGGGGAATTTCACAGTAACTTCATTGCAGTATTAATTTAAGCCTTACTTGTGGCTAATAAATAAATTTTAACTGTTTAGCACAGTGGTAGTGGCACACAGAAGTGGAGGAAATCCTCAATATGAAGACAGGACATCATCGCAAGGACGATGCGGTGGTCACTCCCACCAATACAGTCATCGACAGACACATCTGCAACACGTATGTTGTTGAGAGCATGTTCAAGCAGGTAAAATCCTTCTTGTTGGCTCCCTGACCTCCTGCCACATGTCCAGCTTAGCAGTTATGTATTTCAGGTCTTGGTCAGTTCGGACAGTAGTAGTCTTACCAAATCACTCATGGTGATGGACATAGATGTCCTCCACTCAGAGTACATTCTGTGCACTTGCTACCCCTGGTCCTTATTCCAGTAAGGAAGACTTTTCAGGGTTAAGAGGACAGGATGTGCTACTGTGGTTTCTGGTAGATCAATGCAAGCTGATCAACCTGATATCATTTCTTTCTGACGTTCTAGCTGCAAGGCTGGCTGGGCCATTTCAGAGAGCGATTAAGAGTCAACAACATGGCTGTGGCTCTGGAGTCACATTCAGGCCAGACCAGGTGAAAACAGCAGATTTCCTTGCCAAAAGGACATGAGTGAACCAGATTGGCTTTTAAAACAATTAAACATGGTTTGCATGGCTGCCATTACTGGGAATAACTTATAATTCCAGATTTCTTCTTTAATTTAAATTCCATTTGTTTCCATGGTAAGATTTGAACCCATGTCCCTAAAGCATTGCCTTGGCCTTGGGATTGCTAGTCCAGTAATACGGCAGCAACAGTTGTTCAATGTATGATTGTAATTGCAGGAATTAATATTCATTTGACATTTACCTGGTAGATTGCCAGCTTTATCAATACATAAATCATTATGTAATGACAGAGCATGTACACAAAACTGTGTGATCTACTGTTTTAATAGTTTGCATATCATGGTATAATAGGCCAAGTATTTTTTTTAGCATTTGAAAATCAATTGAAAGCTATCACATCACATAAAACACAGCCCTATACAATTCTAGCCATTTCATGTCTCCGGAGATAGGGGGATTTAAAACATCACTGTTAATCGATAACATTAATTGAATTTAACAAGACCTTATAGTTTTAACATTGACCCCAGGAGACAGTAGCCTTCCACTAGACAGGAATCTAACCTTAAAAATGATTTTATACTGACCACAGCACTGCAGCCTCTGCTGTCTCATTTCTCCAGAGATTGGAGAATTTTAAGCATCGCAGCTATAAAATCAATCAAATGTTAGCTTCACAGAGAAGTTTTAAAATTTAGCTTCTGAAACCAATAACTTTCCACCAGGTATTAATGTGATCCTTAAAACCAAGCACAGACCACACAAATCATTAATGACATATTCCCTTCCTTCCTATTGGATTGATAAATATATTTTAGAAACTTAATTACATGCTCAATGAAAATTCTTGACAACCAGCGTATGGATTTCTTCTCACTAAAATAACTGAAAGGAATGCCTGTCAAACAGCTAGAATTTTGGCATGAAAATCATGCAATTATTTACATTTGTAAATGATCATTTCCACTGTAATGTTTTCAAGTCTGAAACTATGCCAGAAAACTGTATCAACAGCATTGGTAGTTCAGTGGTAGATTTCTCGCCTGCAATGTGGGAGGCCCAGGTTTGACTCCCACCAATACAGGAACAGTGTTTAATTCCTCTCCATGTTGTTGTTACTGTGTTACTTCCAATTGATGGGTGTGTTAGCTGCATTTAATTTAGGGGGGCACAGTGGTTAGCTCTGCTGCATCACTGCTGTCACTGAATTAAAAGGATAAGTAATCATTAAACTTGCTTTCAGGGTGAGCTTAATTAGCTCTTACTTGGAAAGTTAAAAGCTGCACTTTAGTGCAACAGGTATCAGCTGAGTCAGCTCTCAACTGAACTTGGCTGGTTGTTTGTACACTGAGTTAAAACCAGTTTCAGAGCCTTGTATTTGTGCCTATAAAATCAGAGGCCTCAGAGTGCTGCTCTGTGAGTGTCCTGTTTGTGAATAGCTCTCCCACTCACCTGACAAAGGAGTAGTACTCTGAAAGGTAGTTGTGTTTGCTACCAAATAAACCTGTTGGACTTTAACCTGGTGTTGTGTAACTTATTACTGTGTTTATCCCAGTCCAATGCCGGCATCTCCACATCAGTGCTGTCTGACTGAGAGGGGTGCTTTTGGATTTGGAGGAACACAAGGAGTTAGGTGAAACAGGCAGCAGAGGATACAAATGAGAGTGCTGATTAAGTGTTTTTTTTTGAGTTCTTGGTATTGTAGTTGTACACTATTATGGTGTTTCTGTGGTTTATAGTTTGAAAAAGTTATATTCAATAGTAACAGGAAAGAAGGGCCCTAGAAAATTGTATACATCTGAAATAAAACATCTCTCAACTTTTAAATTAAAGGGGTAAGACATGATGACAGGGGAGCTCCAAGCTGTGGTTTACTCCTGTTGCTCCATGTGTTTGGCTGGGGACAGTTCCAGTCCCCTGGGTCAGCATGTGTGCAAGAAGTCTCTCTAGCTACAGCTCCTGGAAGCTCGAGTTTCAGAGTTGGAGCGGTGGCTGGAGACACTATGGAGCATCTGTGAGTCAGTAGTGTGAATAACACACTTAAGGAATTTGCCACACTGCAGTCTGAGATTCCACAGGCAGGAAGAGAATGGGTGACTACCAGACAGAGTGCAGGAATCCCCTGTGACCATTCCCCTATAAAACAGAAATACTGCTCTGGATATTGTTGACAGGAATGACCTCACTAGGGAAAGCAGCAGCCAAACTTGTTGCACCGCAATTGGCCCTGCCACAGGAGAGGGGTAAAAAGTGTGCCAGTGCAATGGTTATAGGGGATTCAATCCTAAAAGGATTAGACAGGTGTTTTTACAGCTGCAAATGCAACTCCAGGATAGTATGTTGCCTACCTGTTGCTAGGGTCATGGATGTCTCTGGCTGCAGGGCATTCTGAAGAGTGAAGGCAAACAGCCAGTGATTGTAGTATACATTAGTACAAGTGACATAGGGGTTTTAATTTTTAAAGAAGTCCTAAAAGCAGAATACAGGGAGCTAGGAAGAAAGTTAAGAAATTGAACCTCCAAAGGTAATGACCTCAGGATTACTACTGGTGCCACATGCTAGCCAGAGTAGAATGAGGATATATTGGATAATACATGGCTGATGGTGTGGTATCCTGGCCTGTCCCTGGGGCATTGGGACCAGTACAAATTAGATGGGTTATGCCTGGGCAGGACTGGGACTGATACCCTAGGGAGAGTGTTTGCTAGAGTGGTTGGGGAGGGTTTAAATTAATATGCTGGGGGACGGGAACCCATGTGAGGAGCCTAAGAAGAAGGGAGCAAGGACAAAATATGGGCAGAAGTTTCTAACTATATCAAAAATCGGGGGAAAAAAGTTAAAAGGAAGGCGAACACAGGAAATCTTGTTAATAGAAGTGTTAGAATTCAAAAACTAGCATAAGGGCACTTTATCTGAATGCTCCTAGCATTCAAAACAAGGTAAATGAGTTGACAGCACAAATCATCATGAACAAGTATGATTTGGTAGCATTACAGAGAAATGGTTGCAGGATGGTCATGACTGGGAGTTGAATATCTAGGGGTATCAAACTGTTCAGAGGGACTGACAGGAAGGTAAAGGAGGTAGTGCATCCTTGAAATTTTAAGGATGATATCAGGGTGGTAGTGAGAGATGATATATGTTCTATGGAAAAAGTTGAATCCATTTAGGTAGAAATAGTAAGGGGGAAAATGTCACTGGGTGTAGACTATAAGCCACCAAATAATGACATCATGGTGGGGTGAGAAATAAACAAGGAAATAACTGATGGTATGTAAAAATGATATAGCAATTATCATGGGGGATTTTAATCAACATATCAGTTGGTCAAGGCAGCCTTGAAGAGGAGTTCATAGCATGTATCCATGATAGCTTCCTTGACCAGCATGTAGTGGGACTGACAAGGGGGCAAGCTATCCTAAATCTGCTCATGTGTAATGATTCAGGAATAATTAAATATCTTGCAGTTAGGGATCCTCTTGGAAAAAGCAATCACAGTATGGCTGAATTTAAAATACAGATGGAATGTGAGAAGGTAAAATCCAATACCAGTGTCTTGTGCTTAAAGGAGACTATAAAGGGATGAGGGAGGAGTTGGCTAAGGTAGATTAGGAGCAAAAACTTTATGGTGGGGCAATTGAGGAACAGTGGAGGACCTTCAAAGTGATCTTTCAGTATTCAGCATAAGTATATACCAGTGATAAGGAAGGACTGTAGTAAAAAAGATGATCAGCCAAGGATATCTAAGGAAATAAAGGAGGGTACCAAATTGAAAGAAAATGCATGCAAAGATTAGTGGGAAGCTAGAGGATTGGGAAATCTTTAAAGGTCAACAGAAAGCCACAAGAAAAGCTATAAAGAAAGATGAGATAGATTATGAAAGTAATTAGCTCAGAATATAAAACAGATAACAAAAGTTTCTCCAAATAAAACAAAAGTGCAAAAGTAAAAATGGCCCTTTAGAGGATGAGAAGGGGAATGTAATAACAATGTGAAAATGGCTGAGACATTGAAGATCGAGGTATTCTGTGTCGATCTTCACAGTGGAAGGTACAAATAATATATGCTTAAAAATTGATTGACAAGTCATCAATTTTGGCAGGTGAGAACCTAGAAACTATCATGAAAGAGGTAGTGTTGGGCAAGTTAATGGGACTAAAGGTAAACAAATCTGATCCTGATGAAATGCATATCAGGGTATGAAAAGAAATGGTGGGATTCCATTTGTTATTTCTATCAAAATTCATTGGACTCTGGGATGGTTCCCACAGATTGGAAAACAGCAAATGTGACACCACTGTTTAAAAAAGGAGGTAGACAAGTGGCAGGTAGTTATAGGCCGGTTAGCTTAACTTCTGTAGTAGGGAGAATACTCAAATCTATCATCAAGGAAGAAATAACAAGACATCTGGATATAAATTTTCCCATTGGTAAGATGCAGCATGTGTTCATGAAGGGCAGGTCTTGTTTGACTAATTTGGTGGAATTCTTTTGAGAACATTGTATGTGCTGTGGACAATGGGGAACCTGTGGATGTGGTGTATCTGGATTTCCAAGGTGCTGCACCAAAGACTACTACATAAGATAAAGGTGCACAGTATTACAGGTAATATATTAGCATCAATAGAAGATTGGTTAACTAACATAAAACAAAGAGTGAGGGTAAATGTTTTTCTGGTTGGCACCCAATCAGTGACTAGTGGTGTGCTCAGGGATCAGTGTTGGGACTGCAATTGTTTACAACTTACATAGATGCTTTGGTATTGAGGTCAAGTGTAGCGTGTCAAAATTTGCAGACGACATTAAGATGGATGGAAGAGCAAAGTATGCAGAGGATGCTGAAGATCTGCAAAGGGATATAGATAGTCTAAGTGAGTGGGCAAGGGTAGGCAGATGGAGTACAATGTTGGTAAATGTGAGGTCATCCATTCTTGGTAGGAAATAACAACAGAAAAATGGACCATTATTTAAATGGTAAAAAATTGCAGTGTACTGCTGTGCTGAGGGACCTAGGTGTCCTTGTGCAGGAATCTCAAGGAGTTGATTTGCAAGTGCAGTAAGTAATTAAGAAGGCAAATGAAATTTTGTCCTTCATTGCTGGAGGGATGGAATTTAAAAACAATGGGATTACGTTGCAGTTGTATAAGATGCTGGTGAGGCCACATCTGGAGTACTGTATACAGTTTTGGTGTCCTTACTTGAAAAAGGATGTACTGGCACTGAAGGGGGTGTAAAGGAGATTCACTAGGTTGAATCTGGAGTTGAGTGTTGGCTTATGAGGAGAGACTGAGTAGATTATTTTTGAAAAAACATAATCTTATGAAGGGAATAGATAAGAAAGAAGCAGGGAAGTTGTTTCCAATGGTGGGTGAATGACCTTCTGCACTGTAAGAATTCTATGGTTACCAGCTAATAAGTAGAAAAATTAGACTAATCAACACACTTGTATTGCAAATATTAGATGGGTTTACTGAACAACACTGGGTCTCAATTTAGCTTTTCATCCCATTAATATTTTCATAGAATTGAACCTGTGTCCCTGGTGCTGTGAACATAAGAACTAGGAGTAGGCCATCTGGCCCCTTGAGCCTGCTCTGCCATTCAATAAAATCATGGCTGATTTTTGTGAACTCAGCTCCACTTACCTGCCTGCTCACCATAACCCTTAATTCCTTTACTGTTCAAAAATTTATCTATCCTTGCCTTAAAAACATTCAATGAGGTAGCCTCAACTTCTTCACTGGGCAGGGAATTCCACAGATTCACAACCCTGTGTGTGAGCAAGTTTGTCCTCAACTCAGTCCTAAATTTGCTTCTCCTTATTTTGAGGCTATGACCCCAGTTCTAGTTTTATTCTACAGCTCTGTCCTTTGGATGGGATGTTCCCAGTCAAAGACTCCCTTATGGCATGATAAAGTCCACAAGGTTGGTGTCAAACTTAAGTATTGGAAATGCGTGGGACCTTTTTTTAGAGAAAGTCTGAGTGGCACTAAATTGGAAATGAAGCAACTATTGGCAAAGTAGACAATGCTGTAACTTCTCAGTGTATCCCTGTTTATCACATTTCCTTCCAAATCTCACTGAGGATAATGTGAGATTACTGTCATTTAAATTGGCCTTCCAAGTATGTAAGCAGTCTCCAGCAGAATTGTTGTTTCATGGCTCACTGATGTAGCTTGAGCTTTTTGTGTGAAGCATGTGAACTCAACCCTCTGAAACACAAACACAAGCTTAAAGCCTGAGTTTATCCACATTTTTATTCCACTGACAGTTATATGGTTTAGCCACCCAGGTGTGAAAGATCCATCAATAGCTCAGGTACTAAAACCTAAGATGAAATATGATAGGAGAGAAAAGCACAGTCTAGCTCCAAAAGATCTACCTAAGCCATTGTAAACTCCTTTGAAAAGAACCAGGTGTTATAAACAGAAGGCTTTTCTTTATTGACTGTGTATGACTATATCCCTGCCATTTGTAAGCTCCATCTGTACTCTTATCACAATTGAAATAGGTCACCCAATATCCTGTTTTTGTCTTTTCAAAATGCAAATAAATAAGGCTCGTACATCTTCTTCATTTATCTCAGAAAATATGTTTCATTTGTAAGTAATTTTGAAATAATTAATCTCAGCGTGAGAGACGAGGGGGTTTAATGTCAATGGCTCTGATCTCATAGCACCCATCCTTAATCAGAACATTGTTTCAATAAAAGAAAAATATTGCAGATGCTGGAAAATCTCTGCAAGTCTGACAGCATCTGTCGAGAGAATATAGAGCCAAACTTTCAGTGAGACCTCATCAGAGCTGGTGTTTGGATTTTGATCTCCTTTATAAGCGATGGTGTATTCCTCAAACTCCTAGTTTTGGCGTGACCCAATTTCTGTTAATAATCCTACAGCAAACTTGTGATAGGATAAACTCAGGAGCTTAGTTTATTTTTTACGCTCAACTGTGGGAGGAGGGTAGCCAGATTGCCTCCTTTCAACTTGTACAGTAAAGAAGGCGGGGGTAATATCGAAATAAAGATTTCCGGGCAAAGAGCACAGTGGGGGAAAAAAAATATTGTTTCACTTTTTTGGGCTGAATTTGTAAGAAAGAATATCTGGAATTAAAAATCTATTAATGACCATGAAACCATTGTTGATTGTCAGAAAAAATCTATCTGATTCACTAATGTCCTTTTAGGGAAGGAAATCTGCCATCCTTATCTGGCCTGGCCTAAGTGACTCCAGAGCCATAGCAATGTGGTTGACTTTCAACTGCCTTCGGGCAACTAGAGATGGGCAATAAATGCTGGCCAGCCAGTGATGCCCATGTCCCATGAATGAATAACAAAGGATAAAAGAAACACGTGTCCAGAGACCAGAATCAAAAATCCAACATTGGATTCTTTCACAACTATTGCTGGACAACTCAGTTTTCCAATAGAACTGACTTCCATGATAAGATAAGCACACAAACATGAATTTGTCTTCTAGATGATGGTATAGAAGGTCAGAAATTCCAGTATAAAGGACATAGATGGAGACAGGTATTTAAAGGGACAGGATCCCTTTTCTGTACTGTTACTTGATAGATAGAAGTTGGCAGATTGATTTGCATTGCCACAAGACAGTACAACTGGTTCTCCCAGCTAGGGGCTCATTCCACGATTCCCACCTTCCCACTTTGGCTGTGTAGACAGGTGCATATCCTTTTGCCTAGGTTACTGAAGTTGTTAATGTTCCAGCCACTAAGAATTTTAAAGGAAGGTTGCATGGTTCGTGGTTCTCGCAGGCTAGGAGACACCAGTGGCCAAGCCTGGTTTATCAAATGTAGATGGCCTTTATGCTTGAATTTAATCTCTGCAGCCCACAGGGGTGATTAGCATGTTGCAAATGCCTTTGATACAGCCAGATTAACTCCTGCTGTGCAAAAGTCACAGCCAGACATGGTTTCAGATATTTTAAAAGGTCAGTAAGCAGTTTTTAAAATTTCAGGAATGATCCATGAGAATATATATCGATGCAATAAGAAATATAGTGTGAGGTCATGACTCTATTATATTGGATGGAATAAAATATAAGGGACACACGTAAAAATGCACGCAGCCGATGGGGCCGAAATCTCTGACCTCACTCACTGACTGGATTCTCCTCTCCCATTGGAGCAAATGGAGATTTGGTTAAGTGCCAAATTCTCCATCCTCCCTAGAATACCATGGAGAAAACAAAGAACAAAGAACAACCCAGCACGGGAAACAGGCCCAACGAGCCCGTGCCGCCGCATCACCCTACACCTATTCTACCCTGCATGTCTACGAATGGAACCCTACTCAGTCAGATTCAGGGAAGAAATAGTGTCAATTTGGTAAAAACCGATTAGCCTAAGAGCACATCTTTGGGGTGTGGGAGGAAACCGGAGCGCCCGGAGGAAACCCACGCAACCACAGGGAGAATGCGCAAACTCCCACAGACACAGGCCCAAATCCATGTGTCTGCACAGCTAGCAGTGCTAGTCACTGAGCTGTTGCGGCGCCCGTCTACCGGTCCAGGATCAAGCACACACACCGACATGAAGTACTAGGCCACTCCTGGAACTTCCAAGAGCAGCCCACGCACGACCCGCCGTGTGCATGCCCCTCGCTTGACACGAGGCGGACCTCCACCTGTGGAATAAAGACAAAAAATATTAATCATACAGCCTGCCCTTCCGGTGTCTCCCGAGGTTTAACCCTATTTAATAGCCCCTACCATATCCCTCCATTCTCGTTTCACTCATGTGCCTATCTAACTGCATCTTAAACGAGTCCAACGTTCCTGCCTCCACCACCCTACTCGGTAGCGCGTTCCAGACCCCCACAACTCTCTGCGTAAAGAACCTTCTTCTCACCTCCAAATTATACCTCCCCCCCTCACCCTTAAATGATGACCTCTCGTATTTGTACCCAGTCTAGGGAGCAGTCTCTCACTATTAACTCTATCTATTCCCTTCAGTATCTTATATACTTCTATCATGTCCCCTCTCAATCTCCGTCTTTCCAAGGAGAATAGCCCCAGTTTCTTCAATCTCTCCTCGTAACCCAGTCCCCCCATGCCAGGCAACATCCTGGTAAACCTCCTCTGCACCCTTTCCAGAGACTCCACGTCCTTCCGGTAATAAGGTGACCAGAACTGGACGCAGTACTCCAAATGCGGTCTAACCAACGTTCTGTACAACTGAAGCATTAGACGGCAGCTTTTATACTCTATGCCCCTTCCTATAAAGGCTAACATCCCATAAGCCTTCCTAACAACCTTCTCCACTTGTGACGCAACCTTCATGGATTTGTGAACCTGCACTCCCAGGTCCCTCTGTATGTCTATACTCCTAATCGGCCTACCTTTTATCACATAGCTCCTCTCTGCATTATTCCGTCCAAAATGCATCACCTCGCATTTGTCAGGATTAAATGCCATCTGCCACCTATCTGCCCACTGCACCAACCTATCTATATCCTGTTGTATCACCTGACAATCCAGTTCCGTACCCGCCAACCCTGCCATCTTGGTGTCATCAGCAAACTTGCTGATCACACCACCTACGCCCTCTTCCAAGTTATTTATGTAGACTACAAAGAGGAGAGGTCCCAGTACTGAGCCCTGCGGCACACCACTGGTCACTGACCTCCAGCCCGACAAGGTCCCCTCCACAACTACCCTCTGTCTCCTATTGCCCAGCCAGTTCTCAATCCACCTAGCTACCTGGCCTCGTATCCCATGCGCCTTAACCTTTTCTACCAGCCTACCGTGAGGGACTTTGTCAAACGCCTTACTGAAATCCATATAGATGACATCAACGGCTCTCCCATCGTCAACCGTTTTTGTCACCTCCTCAAAGAATTCCACCAGATTCGTAAGGCAAGACCTCCCTCTAACAAAGCCATGTTGCGTATCCCTAATCAGATCGCAACGCTCCAAATGCTCATACATCCTACCCCTAAGTATTTTTTCCATTAACTTCCCTACCACCGACGTCAAACTCACCGGCCTATAATTCCCAGGGTTATCCCTACTACCTTTTTTGAACAACGGGACCACATTTGCTACCCTCCAGTCTTCTGGGACCTCACCTGTGTCCAAAGAAGAGACAAAGATGTGCGCCAGAGGCCCAGCAATTTCATCTTTTGCCTCCCTAAGCAGCCTGGGATAAATACCATCAGGCCCCGGAGCTTTATCTGGTTGGACTTCTCTGGCCATTCCCGCCATATTCTCCATTCTCACTTGGACATGACTGGCTGAAGAATTTCAACAAATGGTGTGGCACGGTGGCACAGTGGTTAGCACTGCTGCCTCATAATGCCAGGGACAAGGGTTTGATTCCCAGCTCGGGTGACTGTCAGTATGGAGTTTGCACATTGTCCCCGTGCCTGCTTAGGTTTCCTCCCACAATCCAAAGATGTGCGGGTTAGGTGGATTGGCCATGCTAAATTGCCCCTTAGTGTCAGGGGGACTAACTAGGGTGAATGCATGGGGTTATGGGGATAGGGTGTGGATGGGATTGTGGTTGGTGCAGACTTGATGGGCTGAATGGCCTCATAGGGTTCCATGATCCTATGAATGTCATAGAGGTTTACAGCATGGAAACAGGCCCTTCAGCCAAACTCGTCCATGCTGCCCCTTTAATCCCTAAGCTTGTCCCAATTGCTTGCATTTGGCCCATATCCCTCTATAACTGTCTTACTCAGGTAACTGCCTAAACACTTTTTAAAAGACAGAATTGTAACCGCCTTCAATAACACTTCTGGCAGCTTGTGCCAGACACTCACCACTCTGTGAGAAAAAATTGCCCCTCTGGACCTTTTTTATATCTCTCCCTTCTCACCTTAAACCCATGCCCTCGAGTTTTAGAATCCGCTACCTTTGGGAAAAGGTCTTGACTACCTAGCTGATCTATGCCTCTCATTATTTTATAGACTTCTATAAGATCATCCCTAAGCCTCCTACTTTCCAGAGAAAAAAGTCCCAGACTATCCAACCTCTTATATCTTAATCCATCAAGTCCCAATTGTATCCTAGTAAATCTTTTCTGCACTTTTTCTAGTTTAGTAACAATCTTTCTATAATAGGATGACCATAACTGTACATAGTATTCCAAGTGTGGCCTTAACAAGTGTGTCTTGTACAACTTCAACCTGATGTCCCAACTCCTGTATTCAGTGGTCTGACTAATGAAACCAAGAATGCTGAATGCCTTATGCCTCCTTCACATTCTGTCCACCTGTAACTCCTCTTTCAAGGACCTGTGAAATTGTACCCATAGATCTCTTTAATCTGTAACTCTCTGCAACACCCTACTATTAGCTGAGTGAGTTTTGCCATATTTCAATCTACCAAAATGCATCGCCTTGCATTTATCTAAATTAAACTCCATCTGCCATTCGTCAGCCCACTGGCCCAATTGATCAAGATCCCGTTGCAGTCCGAGATAAACTTCTTCACTGTCCACTATGCCACCAATCTTGGTATCATCTGCAAACTTACTAACCATGTCTCCTATATTCTCATCCAAATCATTAATATAAATGATAAATAACAATGGACTCAGCACTGATCCCTGAGGCACATCACTGGTCACAGGCCTCCAGTTTGAAAGACAACCCTCTGCAACTACCCTCTGTCTTCTATCATCAAGCCAATTTTGTAACTGTTTGGCTCATCCTGGATCCTGTGAGATTTAATCTTATGCAACAACCTACCATGCAGTACCTTGTCAAAGGCCTTGCTAAAGTACATGTAGAAAACATTAACTGCATTGCCCTCATCTACCTTCTTGGTTACCCCTTCAAAAAACTCAATCAAATTTGTGAGACATGATTTTCCACTCATAAAGCCATGCTGACTATCCTTAATCAGTCCTTGTGTCTTTAAATGCCTGTAGACCCTGTCTCTCAAAATACCTTCCAACCACTTACCCACTACAGAAGTGAGGCTCACTAGTCTGTATTTCCCAGGCTTTTCCCTGCCACCCTTCTTGAACAAAGGCACAACATTTGCCACCCTCCAATATTCAGGCACCTCACCGTAACTATCAATAGTTCAAATATCTCTGCTAGAGAACCCATAATATCCTCCCCAGCCTCCCACAGTGTCCTGGGATATATTTCATCAGGTCTTGGGGATTTATCTACCTTAATGCACTTTAAGACTTCCAGCCACTTCTTTCTCTATTATATGTACACTCCTCAAGACATCACTATTTATTTCTTCAAGTTCCCTTATATCCATGCTTTTCTCAACAGTGAATACAGATGAGAAATATTTATTTGGAATCTTACCCATCTCTTGTGGATCCACACATAGATGACCTTGTTGATCTTAAGTGGTCCTACTCTCTGCCTAATTACTCTTTTGCCCTTTATGTATTTGTTGAAGCTCTTAGGATTCTCCTTTGCCTTTTCTGCCAAAATAATCTTGTGCCCCTTTTTTCCATTCCTGATTTCTCTCTTAACTCTACTCCTACACCCTCTGTATTGTTCAAGGGTTCCACCTGATCCCAGCTGTCTATGCATGTCATGTGCCTCCTCCTTCTTCTTGACCTGGGCCTCAATATCCTGAGTCATCCAGGGCTCCCTACTTCTACTAGCCTAAGAGGAATGTGCTTACCCTGAATCATAGTTAACACACTTCTGAAAGCCTTCCACTTGCCCTTTGCCTTTGCCTTTCCACAGATCCCCCAATTAATTTTTGAAAGTTCCTGCTTGATACCATCAAAATTGCCCTTGCCCCAATTTAGAATTTTAACTTCTGGGCCAGACCTATCATTCTCCATAGCTATCTTAAAACTAATGGAATTATGGTCACTGGTCCCAAAGTGATGCCTCGCTAACACATCTGTTACCTGCCCTTCCTTTATTTTTCTTGCAACTATCTGTAATCTCCTTACATATTTGCTTCTCCATTTCCTGCCAACTGTTTTAGGGGCCTAATACAGCCCCAACAAAGTGATTTCCTCCTCCTTATTTCTCAGTTCAACCCATATAGACTCAATGGGCGAACCCTCGGATACGTCCCCTTTTTAGTACTGCTGTGATGTTTTCCTTAATCAAAAGTGCAACTCCCTCTCCTCTCTTATCTCCTGTTTTATCTTTCCTGTGTGTTTGAGTTCCTGTTTGGCCATTTAAGTATGCACAATCTGCTCACAGGCAAGAGTGTGGTGACTCAGTTATTTAGTCTGAGTGATTACGGTCCCAGTTGTGCATGAAAGCGGTTGTGGACATGTGTCCGAAATCATTGTGCGGCATGTTAAACCAAAGCCACAAAATAATGAAAGAGGAAAGGTAGAGATGCAAAGGCACATTTTCAAACATAGAAGAACACAAGAAGGTGACTTCAAAATTTACCAATGCCAAATCCTCCATGAACTTAATTCCCTGACAGCAATTTTACAGGCCATACCTTTTCAACCTAGATTTTATTTTCTATTTGTTTGATACCCTTTTAAAAATCATCCCAAAGCATTAAGCATAAACCCTGGTAAATCAGAACAATAAAGCTAATGTTGGTTATTGTGCAATTCCTGTTGGTGCTGGAGGCTTAATTAAAGAGTTGGCCATGAGTCAATAAAACATAATTGTTGGAATATTATTTGAGAATCAAGGCCATTTGCCAAATACACAGTGATCTCTTTGACAGCTTTGCACTGCTTTGTAATTTAAATCAGAGGTGATGGAAATCTGAGATTGATCACCCAAGTTATTTTTTCTTTTATAATTTTGCTGAACTTCTAGTCTCATTAAAAATGGAAATATTCAGCTTTGGAAAATTAGATACTTCTTCCATTCAGGTACCAACTATCAGCATTATGTACTCAGAACAGTCAGTTCTCAACTCCATCCACACTTCCTGCTGTCTCGGGAAAGCAGCCAGCATAATCAAGGACCCCAAGTACCCCGGACATACTCTCCTCCACCTTCTTCCGTCAGGAGAAAGATACAAAAGTCTGAGACCACATGGGAGTAGCACAGTGGTTAGCACTGTTGTCTCTCAGCACCACGGACCTGGGTTTGATTGCCTGCTTGGGTCACTGTCTGTGCAGATTCTGCACGTTCTCCCCTTGCCTGTGTAGGTTTCCTCCTACAGTCCAAAGATGTGCGGGTTAGGTGGATTGGCCATGCTAAATTGTGCCATAGTACCGGGTGAGTAGTTTGGGTAAATGCATGGGATTATGGTGGGTGGGATTGAGATTGGTACTGACTCAGTGGGCCGAATGGCTTTCTTTTGCACCGTAGGGATTCTATGATTCTGTATGGGTTTCCTCCGGTTGCTCCAGTTTCCTCCCACAGTTTGTTGGTTAGGACACTATTTACTGTCATTATTTTTCAATCTTTGTCAGCTATCGTTCACCTCTGAGTCAGAAAGTCTCAAGAGTACTCTCATCCACCTTGTGCACACCACTCTTTTTTTTTCCATTGAGTTTAAGGCTGGTGTGATTTCCCGCTGGCACGACGTGAAATTGGAATGCCAGACGGGATTCCGTTGAATCGTTTTTTTTAAAATGCACGTTTATGAGAGGAAATTAATGTAAAGCAGGCAGCAGAAAAACTGACCCCTCCCTCCCCTCCCCCCACCCTGCCCCCACCTCCTCCCACAGTAACTCACGACTGGGAGAACTTCAAACTGTTCTTGACACTGGCGTGTTTCCAACTTTTTTGGTTCCTGCTGAATTTTCTGCTCCTGTCATCACTAAATTGGAGAACTCAACCCATCACTTTTTTTTTTAAATCCCAGTACCTCGTGGCCATGTAACTTTAAAATGCAACGTTTTTTTTAGGTCTTGTAAGCTCAGCTGTTTTTCCCAGCTCTCCCGTAACACAGTGCCATTCACTGTGAATGCTACCAGTGGCGTAGCAAGTCTATTTCCATATGCATCATCAACACCTCACTCACGTGAAGTTCTGCACAGTGCAGTCACAGTGACAGAAGCCTGGAACCAAATCTGATGCTCTGTTCTGTTAGTTCACTCACAGCTCCTGGAATTAATCACTGCTTTTGCATTTCTTTCTTCACATCACTGAAGAACAATTGAAATCTTCCTAAATTAGAACTGAATCAATATTTAAAGCTATCCTACCATAATCAACTGGTGTGTGATCCAATCTGTATATTTCTTTGTTTCATCATTGGCAGTCAGGCATTCAGCTGTGTGGGGTCTGAGCTCTGGAATTCCTCCAAAAACCCTTAATTTGTGTGTCTCTCTCTTTTCCTTTATAATACTCCTTAAAATCCATCTCTTTGACCTCTAGATTATATGTCCTAATGTTTCCCCAGCTACTTTATGGGAGACCAACTTTGATTGAAAAGACTCATTAAAGCTCTTTAGGACTTTTTTTTGCTGTGATCAGGGTGCTATATAAATGCAAACTGTTCTTTTATAGACAGTAATACACACCAGTTTGAAGTGCACAATTTATACCATCATGATGGAGTAAATTAGGACATGATCCAATAAGGTCAATGAAAGGACATGATTAAAAAAATGTGAAATGTTTTCTTTACTTTTGTCAGAGAAGTTTGTGCTGAACTGAGCTGAGGACACTGAATGGATTTAAATAAACATGGTGCTTACCAATTTTGCTCTGTAAATTAGGGCCTGGGTTTTATCTATTGACACAACGTCTCAACACCAGGGCCATTTGTATGTCGATTGGCCGCAGGAGCAGTTAGTGGGACGTTCTATGGTAATCTTCCACTTGCAACCAATTAGCGTTGAGCAGGCAGGAACCCCTATCAATGGATCGTGGGCAGCAGCTATTTCCAGCAGGAAGATTAATGGTGGAACTTTTAAAAGCCAATGTACAGTCTTCATACTAGCTGCAGGTCTGAAAGGTAGAGAAACAGATGCAGCAGGGTGGAGGAGTGACCACATTTTTAGCAATCTCTCTATCACGTGAAGTGGCTACAAAACAGAAGACGTGTTGAGAGTGCAGGAGTTATCCCCCACAGTGGGGGAAGAGCGCAAGTATTGAAGAAGTTGCTAAACTAGTGAATAAACTTCTCTTTGTTATAGGTCCTTGTTGTTTGCGAACCAACACATTTGTGTTTCTGCAGGTAGTGAGGGAACAGAGAGCTTGTTAGTTCAATTGATGTGTCTGCTGCTTTTCTTTTTCTAAGTGGTTGCAGTCATAGGTTTGGAAGTGTAATAGCTACGAGGAATTGACGACAACAAGGCAGATAAATGAACAGGGTTATCTCGGCGGGGGGAGTAACTATATACAAGACTGAGATAAGAATACTTCCAAACTTCTGGACTCCAACTGCCAGGAAGCCCTTTTACCCACTCTCGATTCACATACCTTGCTGTGATTGGCCTGATGAGTCATGTGACCCTTGATAACTCACCTCTTAAAGGGGCATCGTACCACAAAAAGATACTGTATAAGGAGGCTTGTTCTTGTAGTCACATATTTATATGGCTTAGTCTAGTTAATTTTCTGGTCAATGGTAACCCCCAGGATGTTGATGGTTGGCGATTCAATGATGGTCCAAGGAAGCTTATTAAATTTGTCCTGCTCGAGATGGGGAGATGGTCATTGTCTGGCACTTGCATGGCAGCACACCGTCACCTTTTGAAGGACAATTAGGAATGGGTATTAAAATGCAGACCCTGCCAGCAACACTCTCACCCATGAACAATATAGAAGATGTTATCTTATATATAAAGGGTAGTCAGATGCTCTTTCCTTGGGTAGGAAAGTCAAGTACTAGGGGACATAGGTTTAAGGTGTGTGGGGAAAAGTTTAGAGGAGAAGTGTTTTTTTTTACACAGAGGGTGGTGAATGTCTGGAACACGCTGCCCAGGGAGGTGGTGGGAGTAGGTACAATAACAGCATTTAAGGGGCAACTAAACAAATACGTGAATAAGATGGGAATGGAAGAGATATGAACTCCGTAGGTGCATATGGTTTTAGTTTGGGCAGACACCATGTTTGACACAGGCTTGGAGGGCCGAAGGGCCTGTTCCAGTGCTGTACTGTTCTTTGTTCTTTCCTTTGACTGTTGCAGAGAAGAATGCTAATAACGAAAGTTCATTAATTTCTTAAACAGTTTTTAAAATCAAACGTATTCAGAAACACAGATTTGATAAGCAGGTAAAGTTCAAGCCATGTAATGAGCTCAGTGGGGATTCTTGAGTCCATCTCTGCCAGAACTTGCACTCTGTCATTACATGAAAAGGTCACAGTGACATTAACCTTTACTTTTCCCCAACGGATCACTTTGTACACTTGCTGTTGGGAGGGAGGACCAGCTTTAGCATTTGCCAAGTAACGGTGACACTTCAGACGTTGCAGATTTTTCTCACTTAAACAGTAACCTGCACTCATTTGGTGTTTTTTATTATCGTAAAATGTTCCATTGTATTTCACAGATGTATTACCTGGCACATTTGGCACCACATAAGGATAAGGAGAAGTGACGAAAATGTTTGTTCAAAGAGATGAGTTTTAAGTGTTTCAACTGCCTAGCGAGGTGGTTCATGATACAGAGTGATGCAGGTTCAATTCCCGTACCAGCTAAAGTCATTCATGAAGGTCCTGCCTTTCCAACCTTGCCCATAGCTGGGTGCAGTGATCCTCAGGCCAAATCACTGCTAATCAGCTCTTCCTTTCAAAGCTCATCGTCATCTGGGGCTATGGTGACATTTTTAGAGGTTTTTTTTAAAGAGGGTAGGGATAGAAAAGTCTTGGGGAGTGAATTCCAAAGTTGAGGGTCAGGACACATCTGCCAATGGCAGGGCAATGAAAATGAGATAGAATAGCAATGTCGGAGATCTTACATGACTGGTGGTGATTGAAGCCTTGCACTTTGGACTGCATAACATTTTTTCAGCCTAAGCACGGACTAAAATTGTGAACAGGATGTAGGAACTGGTCAGAAATATACTGCACGCTATTTGGGAAAGGATAACCAGGAGGCTACAAACAATGCCTGAAGCAAGCATAGGCTAATAAGGGGCTTGATGTCTGTCTGATAGCTTCATTGCAAGATTGGTTTGCCCTGACACACAGGTTACTTACCTGAAGGAGGGTTCCTCCCCTGATCCTACATAAACTACTCTTCTGACCACTGGTACCGTCCTGATTGCCTGATCCATAATCTTCCTTACCTCTTTTGCAGCTCCCAAATTCCTTGCCCAGAAATCAACTCCTTTCCCCCAAACTAGATCCAAACTCTAGATAGCCCAGCTGCAATCACCAATTGCCCCCATTCTTCAGCCTCAATGTCAGCAACCCAGCCTTCAATCCTGAGGGCCATTGCTAGTTAACATAACCATCTACTGATTGCTCCCAATGCCTGCTAAACTCAGTGCCAGGGACCCAGATTTGCTTCCCAGCTTGGATCACTATCTGTGTGGAGTCTGCACATTACCCCCCATGTTTGCATGTGTTTCTTCCGAGTGCTCTGGTTTCCTTTCACAGTCCAAAAAATGTGCTGGCTAGGTGCATTGGCCGTACTGAATTCTCTTTGCGTACCCGAACAGGCGCTGGAGTGTGGTGGCTAGGGGATTTTCACAGTAACTTCATTACAGATTAATATCAGCCTACTTCTGACAAATAAATAAATTTTTAACTTTTTTAGAGATTGACTACAGCACTGGCACAGTTCTAATCTTCCACTGCTTATCTGCTTGAAGTTATCCTGCAGGGCTGCTCATCTGAGAATAAGATTTGAGGCTTAATATCTGAGGCCACTCTCTCAGATCCAAATCATGCAAGCAGCAGACACACCCAAATTTCTAGGCCTGAAAATCAACGCTGAAAATAGCAGGACTTCAACTTAGACTTTATTTTCGATTAATGAGATTTTACGATGAATGATTTTAGTGATAATTAGCCATATTCATCCAGCTGTAGAACCACTGCAAAAATGTAAAAAAAAAGTTTGGTCTGAAAGTGATTGACCAACATTGTGGTGACATCATGTCACATGGGAAAAGCCAAGAAGGAAAACGATAGTTTGCAATTTTGAGGCAGCACGGTTGGCGACACTGAGTCAATCCAGTATTACCCCTTTGTATTTTATTTAAAATAGGCATCAACAAAATCTTGCACAAGGTGCAAACCATAATAACTTACAAATGTCAAACATGTCTGTTGGAGCCTGGCTTCAGGAACATTTGGAAAAAAAGTTTGAGCCAGGTTCCAGTTAGTGAAGAGGATCAAGCAATATTGGGTGGTGTGGGGTGGGGAGGTCAAGGCTGGATCAGGCCAATGAGTTTGATCAGCCATGATCACACTGAATGGTGGAGCAGGCTCGACGGATTAAAGAATCATAGAATTCTACAGTGCAGAAGGAAGCTATTCTGCCCATCGAGTCTGCACTGACCACAATCCCACCCAGGCCCTATCCCCATAACCCCATACATTTTCCCTAGCTAGTCCCTCTAACATTAAGGGGCAATTCAGCATGGCCAATCCATCTAACCCACACATCTTTGGGCTGTTGGAGGAAACTTGAGCACCCATTGGAAACCCACACAGATACGGGGCGAATGTGCAAACTCCACAGAGACAGTGACCCAAGCTGGGAATTGAACCTGGGCCCCTGGTGCTTTGCAGCAGCAGTGCTCATCACTGTGCCACACTGTTGAATGGCCGACTCCTGCTCCTATTTTCTATGTTTCTACATCCATGTATTACAAGTTTGACTGGGTGCCAAATTCTCTGTCACTGGTAGTGGTGGAGAGGCGTACGACATCGGAGGATTTGAATTTTACGATTAGGGAAATGCAGATTTTACCACAATTAAATAAAAATCTTGAGGGGGTATTAATATAAATGCTTTCCAATCCCCATCCTGCCTGCGACACGTCAGGAACGGATGACCACGGTTGCTAATGTACAAAATCTCATTTAAAAAACTCATTTGAAGTCATTTGGCCACAAAATTGACAGAGGCTAATTTCAGAAATGTCGACTTACAAGAGTCAATTGTTTAACTTGGTAATAATTTTACAACACACAACGCTAAATTAATCTCATTATCACCAGGAAAGGTTAAAAAAAAGCTATAAGGATGGAGGTCTCTGACGTGGAGCGTCTAACCTTTTGAATATTCAGAGTTAGGGTTAGGGATAGGATTTAGGGTTAGGGCCATGTAGGGGAGTCAGCTCCACCCACAGTAAAATACTTACTTGTTGCAAGCCCCCTCTCAGGATTTTGACTTAAGCTGCTGTTGAGAACGAAGCCTAATACCTGGCTTTGCCCTTGCACACCGAAAATATCAAGGTGGCTGACACATTGCAATCTGTCTTGTTGGAGTCTCTTCATTGTACTGAAAGGGAGATGTGCACTGTATTGCTGATGAGGGAGCCCTGAGACATTGAGCAACAGCTGCGAGATGGTGTTACCTGGAGGCTGTGTATGAAAACATGTGCTCTTTTATCCAGGGCTTAGTGCTCACTAAGATTAAGAAAACAACACAGATTAGCTGGTCTTTCATCTTCCCTACTGCTTACAGGCACTTGCTGTGCGAGCTACTGCACAAGTTTTATTTTGTTAAATGTTTCTTGTGCTATTCGGATTTTCTTCATGCTAATCTGGCCTTGTGTGCATCTCCAATTTTTATTGTTTAACCATTGGTTGCCATGCTTTCAGCCACCTTGGTTCTCCCATAGACCATGGACATGATAATCTGTCTGCCCTCCCACCCCACTCCCACATAACATGGGAATTTCTTGCCTGAGCTCAACAGACCTTTAAGTGGACTGCCAAATCTTCTGTCTCATCTACTACGATTCCAGTGGTGGGCAGGATGGGAAATTCCCAGCCAAGTTGTCCAGCTGTGGAAGCCATTGGCACAGGACTGGAAGATCCCACCATTGGCCAATGTAAATTGGTGTTTTGTGGTATTCGCCAGCCATGCTGCCAGGGTCCCCATGGTGGGGGTGAGGGGAGGTTATCATCAGCAGTACTGGAAGACCTCATTGGTGGGTACGGCGAGAAAATTTAGCCCCCTGTAGAAATCTCAGAATCATTTTAACCTCTCAATGAAAGATTCTTCATAACACAAATGTTGTCAAGTTATTGGATATTCATCCATACCATCTATTATCCAAACCTTACTGCTGAACCCACAGACAGTACTGCTGTTATTTTTTCAAATGTGTGCTTGTGTGAGTGATATTGAACATTGAATAACTTTTACAGCTGCTCCATAGAAAGCATTCTTGCTGGTTGTATCAAAGCTTGGTATGGCTCCTGCTCTGCCCAAGATCGCAAGAAATTACAAAAGGTCATGAATGTAGCCCAATCCATCATGTAAACTAGCCTCCCATCTGTTGACTCTGTCTACACTTTTCGCTGCTTTGGCAAAGCAGCCAGCATAATTAAGGAGCCTACACACACCGGGCATTTCCTCTTCAACCTTCTTCCTTTGGGAAAAAGATACAAATGTCTGAGGTCACGTGCCAACCGACTCAAGAACAGCTTCTTCCCTGCTGCTATCAGACTTTTGAATGGACTTAACTTGCATTAAGTTGATCTTTCTCTACATCCTAGCTACGACTGTAACACTACATTCTGCACACTCTCTCATTTCCTTCTCTGTGAATGGTATGCTTTGTATCATGCACAAGAAACAATACTTTTCACTGTATGTTAATGCATGTGACAATAATAAATCAAATCATTTCTTGGTTGCAGTTGATCAATTAATTTGCAAAGAAAAAACAAGGTTTGATTCTTCCCATAGAATCAAATATCCAACATAAACCTGACTCATTCAGCATTATATAAAATAAAAAGATTACATTATGCATGAACTTACTGGAATGCAAGTATACTTAAATATGATAAACGTATATTTAAATGTCTGAACTTGTGAATTCACTTTGGTTGATAGTGCAAAGAAAACGCAGGATCTAATCAGATGTTTAAAATAATAACCATTACTCATACACACAAAGTCCACGTGACGAGAAAAATTGTGCACTCTGGATTAAAATTAAATTGGCTTTCTACTGGATTGGAAAACATTAGTACCAGTGTCGTCTTAATCGTGTTTAACTGGATAAAGATTAAATTTGGAAGCAACTGAACATTTTCACGAGAACATGATTTCTTTAAAAGCTATTTAGAGGGTAAATAAGCAAGCCCAGCTACATCAGTGCTGCATGAATTTTATCATACAAGCAAGCCCGTTTTCTGTATTTGTACGTGTGGAGGGAAAATGTATAAATTAAATGTGGTTGCGCTGTTGCTCTGTAAAGTATTGACCAGACTTCATTCATAGTTGCTGACTGTGCGCACATTTTCAGGAAGTTTATTATTACCTGTCAGAAAGGGCTGGGGTCAGAAATTAAGACGATTCTGTGAAAACAACACTTGTTTTCTGAGGAAAAAGGGGGGACTTCAAGCGCTTGAAAATTTGTTTTGAAGATTGGGATTTGACACAACTGGTCCATAAGCTGCCTTTTTGAATGCTGAGGAATGCAGTTAAAAATGAGGAAGTTATGAGAACGGGATTCAGTCCCACAAAGGGATTTTGAGAAGAATGAGAATAAGAAGATGCAGAAAATATTTGAAAAGAGGATGGTTTTGGGATAGAGTAATTATAGAATCCCTACATTTAAAAAAGGAGGCCATTCAGCCCTTTGAGTTTACACTGACTGCAATCCCACCCAGACTTTATTCCCAAATGCTACATGTTTATCCTGCTTATCCCTCTGACACTAGGATCAATTTACCATGGCCAATCAACCTAACCCACACATTTGTGAACAATGGGAGGAAACCTGAGCACCTGGAGGAAACCCACACAGATACAGGGAGAATGTGCAAACTCCACACAGAGTCACCCAAGGCTGGGATTGAACCTGACTCCCTGGCATTGTGAGGCAGCAGTGCTAACCACTGTGCCATCGTGCCGCCCCTGATGAAGATTGTTTTTCTTGAGAAAGTGAAGACTGAGGAGACTCAATAGGGGATTCAGTACCATGGGCAGAGTAGATATTGAGAAACCGTTCTTACTTGCGAAAGGATTGAGATGGAAGGGCACAGATTTATAATCATTGACAAAAGAAGCAAAAGTAATATTGGAGGACAGGACCTAGGAGTAGGCCATTCAGTACTTTTCAGGCCTGATCAAACAGTCAGTTGTTCGATCTGGTTGTTATGTCAACTCCACTTTCCTGTCTGTCCTCAACACTGACTCCCGTGTCTTCTAGAAACCTGCCTCACTTTGCCTTGAATAAATTCAAAGACCTAATCTCCGCTGCTTTCTGGGGAATAGAATTCCATAGACTTACCCAGGGATTTGACCTGGGTACATCTATACACTAACGACCCTTTGATAGCGACATTTTCTCCCATCGCCATCTTAAAAGGAAGATCTCTTGGTCTTAAACAGTGACCCTGAGTTCTAGTCTCCTCTACAATAGGAAATGTCCTTCCAGCATCCACACTGTCAAGTCCTATTAGGATCTTATATCTTTTGATAAGATCACTTCTCATTCTTCTAAATTCCAATGGTTGTAGGTCCAATCTGTTCAACCTTTTTTCAAATGATAATCCCTTTATCCCACAAATGAGTCAAGAGAACCTTCTCACCAAACAGAATCATAGAATAAAATTTCTACAGATGCAGAGTCTGCACCAACTCTCCAACAGAACATCTTATCTAGGTCAAACCCCTACCCTATCCCCAAAACTCCATGTACTTACCCCGTTAATTCCCCTAACCTACACATCCTGGGACACTAAGGGGTAGTTTAGCATAGCCAATCTACGTAACATGCACATCTTTGAAGTGTGGAAGGAAATTTGGACACCCGGAGGAAACACATGCAGACAAGGGGAGAAAGAGCAAACTCTATACTGACAGTCACCCCAAGGCCAGAATCAAACCTGGGTCCCTGGCATTGTGAGGCAGCAGTGCTAACCACTGTGCCACCATACCTTTTAATTGCTTCTAGCGCGATTTTTATCTTTTGATGAAATCAGGAGACCAAGGGGTAAACTTTCCGGTCCTGCTACTGTGGGAATCGTCATGGGCAGGACAGAAAACTTGTCCAAACTCTGACCCCAGATGGAAATTTCTGCTCTCAGGGTGTGTGCAACCAGAAAATCCCACCCCAAAGCTATACATGTTATTCCAGATGTGGTCTCACTGAGATCCTGTGCAGCTGCAGTAAAACCTCCCTACTTTTACATTCTACTCTTCTTCCAATAAACGTCTATATTCCATTTACCTCCCGAGTCACTTGCTGTATCTGCATACTCACTTTATCTGATTTCATGTACCAGGACACCCAGATCCCTCTGTACCTCAGTTCTGTAATTTCTCTCCATTTAAATAGCAGACCATTTTTCTATTCTTCTCGCAAAAGTAGACAAGTTCCCAACATTGGGCAAAAATTCGGCAGATGGAGTACAGTTAGTTAACATGCCTATATCCTTTTGTAGGTTCTCTATCTCCTCTTGAGAACTCACTTTCCTACTCGTCTTGGTGTCATCAATAAATTTAGTTACCATATATTCAGTTCATTCACCCAAGTCATTGATATAGATTGTATGAATTAAATAAGAACTTACTTCAATGTAAATATTATTGAGAGCATTGAATAGTGGTGGCCAGAAAACATGATTCCTAAAATTAAATCCATTTTAATTCTTCTCAAGAATTATCCAGCATTATGTTACTATGGACCTTGCTTTTTATTTTAATGCTATTGACCCTGTTATCACAAATGATTTTGA
Source organism: Carcharhinus amblyrhynchos (assembly GCF_965287045.1). Taxonomy (NCBI): domain Eukaryota; kingdom Metazoa; phylum Chordata; class Chondrichthyes; order Carcharhiniformes; family Carcharhinidae; genus Carcharhinus; species Carcharhinus amblyrhynchos. Next base: position 160,907,572 of record NC_137324.1, read on the forward strand.
GATTTGAATCTTCTAGATTTGCAAATCCTTGCCAAAGCCAGATATCTATGTAGCAGTGAGTGCAAGAGCACAGCTGGGAGATGAGGGGAGTGTATGACACCTGAAATGCTGCTAGATCTATTCAATTTTTCACTATTGCTAATTGTCTTGTTGCAAAAAAGCAGAGATACAGGGACCCTTGACTATGGATCTAAAGTTGCTAGTTAACCATGGTACAATAGCTGTCACATAAGGTAACACATTGAAACCCTCAACACCTAGTGATTGAAAACCAATTGTTTCTTCTTGTCACATTATGGTCTTCAGCAGCTTGAGTCTCTCAGTCATTTGACCCATTAACATCAAGATCCCAATTTTACAATGTCTCTTCTACCAAGTTATAAGTTTTCTTCCTTTTCATAGCCAAAGGTAATTTTTTTCACTAAATGAATGTGTCTTCCCATGTGATATGATGCCATAATGTCAATTTCCCAAATATTGCAACAAAACCTAACAGCCTGGTGAAGTTGGCTCTTGAGAAGCTAGAGATCTGAAGTAATCCTAATGTTGGTGATACCTAAATATAGCCTGTTAAGCACTGGTGTCCTGTTGGCATGACTAGGTGTCTGAGAGATTGTGTAGAAGCTGAATTGCATGTGGCAATTCAAGGTAAAGGAATATTGAAAGAGAAATTGAAACCCTGGAAGTGAATCCATGGTAAAGACACCTAAGAGAAAGTGTTGTTTGGATGAAGATTCCAAGGTGAATCTTATGGAGAGTACAATTTGGAAACAGTTATGGTGAAGCTTGGGTGGCAGTGGGATAAGCATCTGGGGGCATTTGATGAGAAATCTATAGAAGTTGTCGTGGGTCGTACCTGCTACTTGATTTCAGAGTGGAATGTGTTTGACCACAGTTTTCATATTTGTTTTCATGGGTTGTATCCTTGCAAGAAAATAAGATATATTCTGTAACTTGTGTTATCCTTTAAAATCTATGTACACCTTTGAGAATATAAGTAGGATAAAGGAGTATTATGTTATAGTCCTTCTAATGTCCTTTGGGGAAGGAAATCTGACATTCTTATTTGGTCTAGCATACAAGAGACTCCAGAGCTACAGCAATGTGGTTGACTTTCAACTGCCCTTTGAACAAGGGCAACTAAGGATGGGCAATAAATGCTAGCAGGCAGTGATGCCCGAGCCCCATGAATGAATAAAAAATGACATCTTTTTCATGTTTAATGAATGTTTTGGTCTTTTATTAAAATTAAATGGCAATCCTGAGACTTTTTTTTACCAATATTTCGAACAAAAAAATTGAAAGTTATAGTCTATTGAGGCATGTTGATCCAGAAGGAACTATGCCAGTGTAGACAATAAAAATATAACAAAACTTATTCCAACTTATTAATCAAATAAGAGGTTTAATAAAGAAACTTCATTACTCCAAACTTGAGGCCTCACTCTGGGCATTCCAAATTCCCCACAATTCCCAAAATGCTGTAAATAATACTGAGTCAACTGATCAGCACATCATATAAACCTGACAGTGCAGAAGGAAGCCATGCAGCTCATCGAGCCTGCACCGACAACAATCCCACCTGGATCTTGTCCCCGTAACCCCACATACTTACCCTGCTAGTACCTCTAATCAACACATCCTGGGACACTAAGGGGAAATTCAGTATGGCCAATGCTCCTAACCTGCGCATCTTTGGACTGTGGGAGGAAACCCATGCAGACACAGGGAGAATGTGCAAACTCCATGCAGAGAGTGACCCAAGCTGGGAATCGAACCCAGGTCAGTGGAGCTGTGAAGCAATAGTGCTAACCACTGTACCGCCCACCACCATTCTGTCAATCGTTACATGGTTCACTGGGTCAGCTGACCCTTACAGCCTGTTACCAATTGTCATATTACAACAGGTTCAATGCTATCACCGGTTCCATTCTAACAAGACAGAGCTCCATTCTGCAACATTCCTGTGTAGTAGAAATATCTGTTGGGATTATAACACGGAAGTCTTTAATTAACATTTCTTGCCGTTATTGTTGTAGAGTGGATAATCACAATTTTTTTCATCTTTCATCTTAGAAACCATTCAACACATTACGAGATGGTAGATACCAACAGGATATGGGGTTATTATATCATACTGATTGTCTGTCTGTCTGTCTGTCTGTTGGGGTATAACTGGCTGGCTGTAAGTTTCTCTTGTCTTGACAGAATTTTTAATTGTTTCCTTTCAAGAGTATCTGTTTGAAATGGATTTTGACACCACCCAGATGTGAAATCACATGCAACATCTCAGAACATATCTGTAGTACAACCCACATAGGAATTTTGCAGGAAAGTGGCCACTTATAATATCAAACATCAGGTGGTTACTGGTATCCATCTTTTGATCTGTGTAATTTCTCGTTTTTTTATATAAAAGCAAGTCTTCATTCAGCAATTCAGTATGTCTTTGGTTAACAGCTGCAGTTGTAGGTAACTCTTAATCAGTTTCCTGTCACCATGACAATATTAGCGAAGACGCTCTACAGAACTCTTTTGCTGGTCTTCAAAACAGTGCCACAAGATCTTGTACGTCCAACTGAGTGCCTCAGTTTTGCATCTCATCCAAATGACAGTGTGGAACTCCTTGAGGGCTACACTGATGTATCAGCCTGGGTGTAGAACCTGGATTCTATGCAAGTCTCCAGGATGTGACTTGAAGCATAACCTTGTGACTCAGGCCCAAGACTGCTATTACTGAGCGCAATGGCATCCTTTGAAAAGAAAATGATAATAAAACATAAAAATATCAGCAAAATATCTCTTTTCATCTCACCATTGCCGACGGGTTTTCCTGTTGTTTGCACCCTTTGCTGCTGGGGGTCACTATGGACGACAGGATTAGAATGTCCCACCAGTGGCAATAGCCGGAAACTTCAGCCAGAGTCTCTGGACCCGGCCTTCATTTGCCAATGAGAAAAGGTACTTTTCAACATAGTTTCACAGCCGCATTGTCCTAATTCATCACTCACTATCTAATCAGAAGAACCTTCAACATTATTATTAATAAGTTCATAAATTCATAAGATATAAGAGCAGAATTAGGCCATTCAACTCATCGAGTCTACTCCACCATTTGATCTTGGCTGATCTTCTCCTTATCCCCATTTTCCTGCCTTCTCCCCATAATCCAATTACCAGTTAAAAATCTGTCTAAATCCTCTTTAACTTTATTCACTGTCCCAGCATCCACCACACTTTGTGGTAGCAAAGTCCACAGATTCAAAATCCTTTGTGAGAAATAGTTTCTCCTCAACTCTGTTTTAAACTTGCTATCCCTTATCCTAAGACTATGATCTCTTATCCTCGAATGCCCCACCAGCAGAAGCATCCGCTCCATATCTACTTTATCCATAGTTTTTATCATCTTGTATACTTCAGTTTGATCTCCCCTCATTCTTCTAAATTCCAGACAGTATACTCCAAAACTGTTCAATCTCTCTTCATACAACAAACTGCTCATCTCTGGAATCAATCTACTGAACCTCCTTTGAACTACCTCCAATGTCACTACATCTTTCCTCAAATAAGAGGACTAAAATTTCACTATATTCCAGGTGAGGACCCACTGTCTTATCATGCTATCCATCATGAGAGAGCTACCTATATCCTTCAGACTGAATTTTACATGGCACATGCTGGCTTGAAAGCAGGTGGGTGGATCCCAGAATTAGCGCACCATGTTAAAGACAATATACCTGTCACCACTCCACCCTCACCTGCCCCCAACATGATTTTACAGGTGGTGGGGGAGGTGTTAGATGGGTTACTTGTCAATGATGCAATTGAAGCCCTTAGGTCACCAAATAATGTCCAATTAGAGCCTCATCGCTCCACCGCTGTGATATAATGGGTGCAAGACAGACCTGCCCTCAATGTGTAGCTTGGTTTGCTAGTCAGTGAAAGGGAGGCGAGATGAATGTGTCTCCAACCCAGGTCTCCTATGATAATCGAAATTCAAGCACCTCTCATTCCCTCTTACCAGCTTAGCCTCCCATATGTTAAATTTCCCATCCTGGCCCCTACTCACAAGGGCTTGTCAGACTTACCTTGCTGTCTGAGTTCATCGCTGAATGCCACCTCCTGATTTATCTGCAGCACCAGCAGTAACCATCGCTCCTACTGGTGCACAGAGCGACTGGCCTTCGACTGGTCGGTCGCTATGAAGTGGGACATCATCCTGGAGGCAGAGGGAAGTTCTCCTTCAGACTAATTAAAGGGCTGTTGCCCAAAAAATTCAAACAGAGTAAATCGAATAAGCAAAGACCTGCCTGCGCCCAATATCTACAATGAGGGCAGCATGAAATTCATCTCTTGGTTTAAAGAAAACGTAAGCTAAAGCTTTGTAAATGCAAAGCGATACCATACATGAAACCTCCCAGGCCCATGTGAGTGTTAAAATCAGAGAAATGATAAATATTGAACTGCAAAGTCAGATACTCATCCTTAGGGTGGAAAAGTCAAGTGCTAGCGGATACAGGTTAAAGTTTAGAGGAGATGGTATGAGGCAAATTTTTTATACAGAGGTTGGCGAACGTCTAGAATGAACTGCCTGGGGAAGTGATGGGACCAGGTATGATTGCAGCATTTAAGGGGCAATGTGATGAATACATGAATAGGATGGGAATGGAAGGATTTGGACTCTTTAAGTGAATACAGTTTTAGTTTAGGCAGGCATCATGATCAACGCAGGCTTGGAGGGCCAACTGGCCTGTTCCTGTGCTGTGCTTTTCTTTGATCTATTACTGAATGCACTTAAAAATCTTTGTCATCTCACCTTAAGTCCTGAACTTGCTTCAAATTGCACTTGGTATTGGCACAATAACATTTCTTTCGAGCATTATGCAAAATAAATGTTGTTCCTAATTTATACGGCTAAGCTTAGTAACTCCATCATTCTTATACTTTGAGGAGAACCCAAATAAATCAGAGCTGCAAGTGAAGGTTTCTTTATTTTCCACAATGTTCTTGGGATATTTTCTAAATTTTACAAAAAAAATGCTGCTGACACAGAACCCAAAGGGATTAAAAAGTAACGAATGATATGACATTGAAAGAAATGCAGGCTATATGTCATTGTACACAGGTTGTGGCAGCAGACAGTAAAATTACTATTCATAATGCAACCAGTACTGTTTTGGCAGAATTGCTGATCACTCAGAAATCTTAAAGCCTCGATCAGTAAGTTTTGCAATTTAATAGCTTTCCAATAATAATGGAAAGAAGAGAAATGTGAATGAAGCTCGAGGAGAGCTTGAAAAATAACACCTTAATAAAATGGGAGGCCAACAACACACGCGTCAAACAGCAGCACAATGATCATAGAATCATACAGTGCAGAAGGAGGACATTTGGCCCAATGAGCCCGCACTAACAATCCCATCCCTGCCCTATCGCCATAACCCTCCCACATATTAACCCTGCTTAGTCCCTCTGACACAAAAGGACAATTTAGCATGGCCAATCGACCTAACCTACATATTTTTGGAGTGTGGGAGGAAACCGTAATACCCGGAGGAAACCCATGCAGACACGGGGAGAAGGTGCACACTCCACACAGTCACCTGAGGCCAGAATTGAACCCGGGTCCCTGGCACTGAGGCAGCAGTGCTAATCACTGTGCCGCCCCCACCGTGACCTCCTGGATTAAAAATTGTGCAGCATTGTTGTTTTCAGGACTGTTTGGGTAGTGATTGATATTCTCAAACAACCTGACTGTATCATGATGACGAATAATCTAAAATCTATGCAGCTCATGTGGGCGGTTTTTTTTTGTGGAGACCAGCATAAGAAGAACATGGAACAAAGTGTACTTAAACTAAGAAATGCTGTGATTTCTGAAGCATTCCAGTACCTTAGACACGCAACTCTGAAGGCGGGGGAAAAAAGGACTATTCAACTCACATAACCTTCTCCTTGCAAAAGATCACTGTGCAATTCTTTTGAAATGCAGTGCAACATTAATAATGAAAACATGATCATGCCTGTATGATCATCCTTGGCTATTTCACCAAAAGGCTTAACACCCTAAGGGGGAACAGTGTCACAGTGGTTAGCACTGCTGCCTCACAGCACCAGGGACCCGGGTTCGATTCCACCCTTGAGTGACTGTTTATGCGGAGTCTGCATGTTGTCCCCGTGTCTGCGTGAGTTTCCTCTGGGTGCTCCAGTTTCCTCCCACAGTCCGAAAGTCATGCTGGTTAGGTGCATTGGCCATGGTAAATTCTCCCTCAGTGTAGCGGAATAGGTGCCAGAGTGACTAGGGGATCTTCATAGTAAATTCATTGCAGTGTTAATGTAAGCTTACTTGTGACACTAATAAATAAATATATTCTAATTAAAATAATGGACATTTTTTTGACACAAATGCATTAACAGATTTGTTACTGATGCAACACAACAGAAATTTAGCTCTAGTGTTGTTGAGTACAAAGCCCTCAATTCATAGAGAGGCAAATAATTATTGTTATGGAGCAGAGAGGGGTTAACTTAAACCTTGCCATTCCCTATCATCATCCATCCATAACCAGAAAGGTGTTTTGATTTGCTTCCCCTTTTATATGCGCTGGCATATTCCCCTTCCCCTCAGTTTTGGTGTGACCCGATTTCAATGGCAAAATCATGATAGGATTAACTCAAAGGGTTAGTTTATTCACACACAGTCAAAATGCAGGAGAGGATCACACATCCCATGTGTTACTTATACAGTAAATGAGCTATCAGGAAAAGAAAGATTTACAGGGCAAAGACTATAGGGGAAATAATTATTGTTTCAAGTGGGCCCAAAGTCCAGAATCAAATTCCAATGAGTTACTAATTCCCGACAGGTTGAAAAAGCAATGCGGTTTCATTCACTTTTCCTGTGGAGTTGACTTAACACAATGAAGTAGGCACACAGCGATGGATCAATCTTGTAAGCAATGATACAAGTATTTCATTGTTTACCCAGCCACACTTATACTATTTCCAATCAGGGGTAAGGTCACTTTCCTGAGAGGGTGTTTGTAGATAGTAAAGTGGCAGACCGAGTGTCGAAGTTCTGTCATACAATATTACTGATTCCACAAGCTAGATCCATGCCACATGGTTCTTAATTCTTCACTTTGACTTTGACACAGGATGCATATCAGTTTATCCAGGTCATTGTGATTGTTAAATGTTCCAAACATTTAAAACACAAAAGGAAGGTAAGGTATCCATTCTTCTAGCAGAAAAATGGCTCAGGTTGGCCAGACTGGCTTCTGAAATACAAATGACCATTGTATAGTTCTCTCTGAATTTGGTCTCTGCAGCCCACAGAGTCGTTAGTGCTGCTTCGGAAATAACGAGGCTTTGAGTTTGAACCTCACAGGCAGAGATAGCATTGGTCACCTTAACGGATGAGAATATAACCCTAGAATCATAAAATCCCTACAGTGCAGAAGGAGGCCATTTGTCCCATCGAGTCTGCACTGACCACAATCCCACCCAGGCCCTCTTCCCATAACCCTGCTTACTTACCCTGCTAATCCCTGTCACTAGGGTCGATTTAGCATGGCCAATCAACCTAATCTGCACATTTTTGTCGTGTGGGAGGAAACCGGAGCATCCGGAGGAAACCCACACAGACACAGGAAGAATGTACGAGCTCTACACAGACAGTGACCCAAGCCAGGAATTGAACCCAGTCCTTGGCGCTGTGAGGCAGCAGTGCTAACCACTCTGCCACTGTGCTGCCCAGTAGATATAGGGCAACACTGTGAATTTGTCACTTTAATATCTCTAGCTAATTTTGACAAATATACAGGGTGAGGTCTTGGCCCCCATCGCACTGTGATTTTAACTTGGAAGCGAAAGTTCTGTGCCATTGCCCGCCTGATTCTAAAGGAAATCTTGTGAAATATTTCCTAGGTGCCAATCTAATTTTACGATGCGCATCATTCAAACCTAATCAGCAACATTCCACTACATAGTGACGCTCCATAAATATTCCCACAGTACTAGTAAGATTAGTTTGCCTTGAGAATAGTTTTAGAGGCTCCACTATTGTTTTAATTCATCACAGACATGATATGTCCTCTTGACTTTGTATTGAATAATGTCTGTGTGTCAAAAATACATTGCGAGATAATTGCAGTGTTTCTCCAGCCTAAGGAGAAATAAGGCTAACGTTATTCCAACTCTCCCATCCAGATGTGAATGGAAGTTTTCGAAAGGGATGAAGGAATGCGTGAACTGCAATACTTTTTCATCCTGTCCAGTGATTACCATATTTTACGTTTGATGGTTTAACTATATCTCAGGCTTCTCAGTGATTGTTTAAGAAAAAAAAAGTCAAATCTTGATCTGACAACTTTTTCAAATTACTTTTTATTATCCTGGTTAGAAATAGAAACTGAATTTGCATCAAATTTTCCACATTTCTTCAAGCGTGCGCTGTAATCTTTAAAATAATTATTCGGTATGTGCTATAGAATTATGTGAGCGATTGTGTCTGGGCCTTTTTTCATATCCCCTGCTGTGATACATGGAATTTTCATAGTTAGAGTCCTGCAGCTTCCAATACTCAACGAGGGCCAGATTTTAATTTTTTACCCCCGGAAAGGCTGCAGAAAGTCATATATTCACCATAATATACAGCCAATGAAATTGTGGAGAGATGTTGGTTTGAAACTTGAACTTTGAGAATCCAATTTTACCAGTGATAATGAGAAGCTGGCAGTTAATCACACCGCAATTCTTTAAGGAATTGGAGCCGCTAATGATTTGTTTAACCAGCATAACTTCCAAACTGTTTCTTCATGCAACTCTGCAGCGTGCAATAGTCAGGCATTGTCTGTTCAATTGTGAAAGAGGGGCGGACCTGATTTCCCAACTAAGTCTTGCGCACATTGGTAACCTCTGCACTGCAGCTACACTGTATAATTCTTGTAGAAGGATGGCTTCCAGACATGCTGCGGAGTACCATTAAGATTCCACTGATCCAAAAGAAAAGCCTCTATTCAATACCTTAACAATGAAGGCTGCTTAAGTAACTTGGAAAGAGTAGGCAAATAAAAGGCTTGCATTTCTAGGATCTTAACCTCAGGGCATCTCAAAGAATTATGAAAAATATACTTGCATTAATTCAGCACCTTTCATAACTCCCTGACATCCCAAACCACTTTACCACCAAGAAAGCACTTTAAGCCAGTTGCTGTTGTAATGTCGGAACCACGAAGCCATTTAAGTACCTTTCAAATATAGTAATTGTAGGTAACACGGCAACAAGGTGTCACAGACAGCGATCTGTATTTCAGTGCACTCGGTTGAGTGTTAAATGAAGGCCTTGCCATAGGGGGAAAAACTCCCTTGCTCTTCTTCAAATTGGCACTTTAGGAGCTTTCATAGCTACCTGAGTGGATAGATGATTCATTGTCATGTCCACAATTGCAGCATCACCTCAGCAGCACACATCTCGAACTTTGTACTCAAGTTGTTTTAAGTGGAATTTGAACTCACGTCCTCTGACTCAGAGACAAAGAAGGGCTAGCAACTGAGAGTCATGAACAGCACTAAGAGAACGCTAAAACTTGAGCAGTACCATGGATAAATTATGAATAGTATCTAAAAAGTATTAGCAATATACATGAAGGGCCTTAAAGAAAAGACTATTTGTTAAAAATGCATGAAAACCAAGACGGATATCTGAAAAGACATACGCAAAAACTTAGCAGCTAAAATACTCAGGTTGTCATAGTAGAGTTAGGTGAATTACATTACCTGGAATCAAATTTTCTTATGGATTGTCACAACCTCTTGGTGTAAGGTGGGCAGCTGAGTAGAAACTCCTGAGGAATTATATGCATACACCTTTCTGCTGTTTCTGAGTTTTCCATTAATTTTCCATTGCTGTGACTGGAGTCAATCTTGAAATAATTTTCCACAAAAAATCCAGGTGACAAGTTATGACAGGGAATTGAAAATGGTGTGGGAAGAAATTTCCAAGTCCTAAGGGTTGTGTTAAATCTCCAGTGCCCTTGCGTTTGAAGGCAAATTTCACACATGCTAAATGAGCTGAGATTGGACTCCCAGATCTGAAAAGTATGGATACATATCAACAACAGTGATAGATGGGGAAGGATAATTTATAAGGCTTTAGATCTAAAGGAGAATAGAACGAGCGATCAGTGCTTTCTTAGTCAGATATGCCATGGTTTGCGTGATATGTTACATTGTTCATATAAGCTGATTTGTGCAAGACCATGGTGAAAAGCAACGTAAAGGATAAGAGTTTGGAAATTGTTCTTGAGCTAATAGTTTAATGGAAAGTTGCACAAAAAACTGCTTGGTTTGTGTTTCCTATGTGAACCATATTCTGAAGAAGAGCGAACAAAATCTCAGCATGCTGCACATGATAGAACACCAAACGAGCTTGCACAATGCTCACAGGAGAGTATGAATTGGAAAAATAATGGTAAATATTAGTGGCTTAACTTGTCAGTCCCATCCACTGCTCAAATCGTGGCAAGCAGGGCCAGAGACTTGATGGACCGTTGAAAGGTACATTGACCTCAGTCAAGAATTTCCAGTCTCGGAGTGGGTGGGACTGGAAAATCCCACCCTATAAGTGCAAGACAATTGAAACAAAGCACAAATAAGGGCAGCGCTGAGTCAAACCAAGCAGCCATCATTCACAATTTGGGTTAAGTAAATGCACTGCATTCAATTGAATAGTTACTCTTTACTGGCAGGATTACTGCAGGAGGCAACCTGTATTCTCTCGACCATAAAAGGTTAAGACACAGGACCAGATTCAAAGGCAGAAAACCAACCTCCTGCGGTGGGCTTCTGGTGGTGGGATGGGTGAGCCATGCAAAATGACATACATCAGCGAGACCGGTAGATCCCACTGGCAGTCAACGGTGAGCTGCCCCCGCCACTGGAAAATATGCCCTGGGGATCTGGAAAACCCCACCCTCGATCTAAGCAAACTGTTGCAGCTGTTTAAAACAGTTGTTAGACTTCTGGTGGGAGAGTCCAAAATGAACAAACAAAATGTTAAATTTAGAACCCAACTATCAATAAACACTTTTTTCACACAGATGTAGCATGGTGGCACAGTGGTTAGCACTGCTGCCTCACAGCACTAGGGACCAGGTTCGATTCCCAGCTTGGATCACTGTCTGTGTGGAGTTTGCATGTTCTCCCCATGTCTGCATGGGTTTCATCTGGGTGCTCCAGTTTCCTCCCACATTCCAAAGATGTGCAGGTTAAGTGAATTGGCCATGCTAAAATTCTCCCTCAGTGTACCTGAACTGGCACCTAGGGGATGTTCACAGTAACTTCATTGCAGTGTTAGTATAAGCCTACTTGTGACTAATAAATAAACTTTAGAATACTGGAAATCTCTCCCCAGAATGTTATTGAGGCTAGGTCAATTGAAAAATAGATTTTGGCAAACAAGAGCATAAAGGATAGCAGAACCTAGGTGGGTGGATGAGGTTACAATACTGATCTACTCTAATCTTATGGCCGAACAGGCTCAAAGGTCTGAATAGTCTATTTCCATTCCCATCTTTCCATGAAATGTGGGTGGCTGTCATTGGAAACAAATTAGCATAAAAGTAGAAGATATTGATCATGGTGACTTCACAGATTTGATTTGCAGCTTTAAGGAATTTAGGAGTTATGGCACTCATTGGATGGCACTTTGTGTTTATGTTTGATGCACTTGTCTTTTTTACATTGCTGATCCACAGTTGCATCCTTGCTGCCACTTTCCGTTTCTCTCTTGAAATAACATTTAATAATCGAACTGCACATTGAATTCTGTAGGGTTCAGCAGTATGCAGCAAATGGCCACTATTCTTAGGGAGCTGTGATTAAACAGGAGTGAAGTTGACTGTACTGTTTGTGGGTGGCACAATGTTTAGCATCGCTGCCTCATAGCACCAGGGATCCAGGTTCAATTCCGGCCTTGGGTGACTGTCTGTGTGTATGTTCTCCCTGTATCTGTGTGGGTTCCCTTCAGGTCCTCACACAGTCCAAAGATGTGCAGGATTGGCCATGTTAAATTGCCCCTTAGTGTCCCAAGATATGTACGTTTGGGGGGGGGGGGCGGTGGAGGGGTGTGTGCGGTTAGCGTAAATACATGGGGTTGTATGGATGAGACCTTGGAAAGATGCTCTGTCAGAGAGTTAGCATGGACTTGATAGGCTGAATGGCCTCTTCTGCACTGTAGGGATTCTATGAAATTACATCATACCTTCCCAATCTGTGGAGACTTCTGAAATATTACATCAAAATTATGATGCTTTGCTGAACAATAAATTTAGTTGTGATATGATGTTACAAATATGTAATTATAATATTTTATAACATTTTGTAACAAGCAATAATCTCCCTTTAAAAATGGAGGCAAGGGGGCTTTAAAAACATGGCTCCCTAAAAGTCACCTGATTTCATTTGCAGCTTTAAATGTGATCTGCCAGATGGAGGAACCAGACTGTGTTCATCTCAAGAAGGATCACAGAAGACATTTGAAATTCAATGAGGCTCGAATGGACAATAAGGTTCTCTGAAGGTGTGAAAACTTGTGATGCCTTTGACACCAGCAGGAAGGACTGCTTTGAAAGACTGCAAGTTAATTGACTTCATTGCTTTATGGAACAGTGACTCAATTAAATTAGAATTTCAGCCATTCTTGTGTTTTTTGACCTGTATAAAGGAGGCTGTAAGGCACCGTTCTGTGTGGCAGTTTGAGAGACAGGACCAGTACAGAGCAGCTTTCAGCTGGGCTAGCCATGAGCTGGGGTTCACAACCATCAGAATTTATAGGGTAAGATGTTCAAACAGCCTGTTGAGGAGAAACTCAAGTGACAGTGCCTGCAATTTCTTCCCTCCCAGGGGGAGGTGATGGCCTGGTGGAATTATCACGAAATTATTAATCCAGAAACTCAGCTAGTATTCTGGGGGACCCAGGTTTGAATCTTGCCATGGTAGCTGGAGGAATTTGAATTCAGTAAAACATATCTGGAATTAAGAATCTATTGATGACCATGAATCGATTTGTCAGAAAACCCATCTGGTGTTCACTAATGTCCTTTTAGGGACATCTAAATCTGCTGTCCTTACCTGGTCTGGCTTACATGCACGTGTGGTTAGCTCTCAATAGCTTAGCCAGCCACTCAATTCTGTGACACCCAGGACCAGAGAATGAATTAAAAAAACCTGCTCTATTTATTGCGAGCGCCTACAAAGGAGAACACCAACTATTTGACTGCAAAAGTCATTGCAGCTGCTAAACCAATCCTCACGTTTCAACTCCCTCATTACGAAAAGGAGGAAATTAAGCAACAAGTTTGTTGTGATATTTCACAGACTGATTTGAAATATAGAAACCTTTTCTAGCCTAATCTAAGATGGCTGGGAGAAATGACCTTGCTAGGTGTGAATCTGATTAAAATCTCAAACTGCGATCTTGCTGCTACAAATCCTGTTATGGCTCTCATGAGATTTAGTGACCATAACAGGATTTGCAACTGCAGTGAACGAGCCTTGAGAACCATGGCCCTCATCTTTAAGTATCCTGCTTATCATTATCTGAATTTTAATCTTTGTACCTGTATTTTATCACCATTGTTAAAGTAACTTTCAAGCATAGCTTTTTAATAAATTGCTATAGAGTCATTGGGGTTTACAGCATGGAAACAGGCCATTTGGCCCAACTTCACATTTGTCCCATATCCCTCTGTACCCAGCTTGCCCATGTAATTGTCTAAATGCTTTTTTAAAAAACAAAATTGTAACGGTCTCTACGACTACCTCTGGCAGCTTGTTCCAGACATTCACCACCCACTGTGAAAAAATTATTCTTCTGGACCCTTTTGTATCTCTCCCCTCTCACCTTAAACCTATGCCTTCCAGTTTTAGACTCCCTACCTTTGGAAAAAGATGTTGACTATCCAGCTGATCCATGACCCTCATTATTTTATAGACCTCTAGAAGATCATCCCTCAGCCTCTTATGCTCCAGGGAGAAAAGTCCCAGTCTATCAAGCCTCTCATTATAAGTCAAACCATCAAGTCCCAGTAGTGTCCTAATCAATATTTTGTGCTCTCATTCTAGTTTAGTAATACCTTTTTTTTAATCTGTATCTTGGTTAAGATTGAAGCTTCCATGTACGCAGGCAAGCATACATACACATCCCCACCCTACGGCCCAGTTTGAGGGAACATCTTTCTTTCATGTGGTTGTGACAATGATCAGCACTGTATCAAAGCTTTGTTTTTGTTTGTGTTCAGTGCTGGGTTGACATGAACCATAATGGTTGAGAATTATCCCCTAGTCTTCCAGGAACAAACCTTCTTTTCCCTCCAAGGAAGGATGGACAGATGATGCCTTTAAAATGAGGTATAACTTCTAAGGAATACAGACACTGCTCTGGTTGATTTAGCACTGGGGATCACAGACTTAGGGCAGATCTTCCGCTCCTGAGTCAGCAACGCAGAGCTGGAAAGATTCCTGACCCGGAGAAGATGTGGGGTTGCAGAGATGAAGGCTGCCTGAAATCACCATGCCAGGACTAATCTTCAGGTCTAAAAGGAGCATCCAGCCATGGTACACCCCCATCCCAGCAGAGAGCAGTGAGATCAAACTTTTGCCTGAGCCCGCCCAATCCCCAGAACCCTAGCCTGGCAGCAACAAAAGAGCAAATGGTGATTGGACCTTCCTACCAAATCCCCTCAGAGCCCAAGGCACTAGGCCAATGTGTCAGTGCCAGGTGCCAGTGGTAGTGCATTGTTGGCACTGCCAAGGCACTTGGCCTGAAGGGGCCTGAGTGTGGATCTGAAGGGGAAGGGGTCTGAGCAGGAGAATTAATGAGGAAAGCGGGCTGAGTGGGGGTCTAAGGATGAGGGGGGAGCTGAGCAGATGGTGGGCTGACTGGGAGGAAGGAGCAGGGACGATCGTGTCGCCCTCATGCTACGTAATGTGGAGAAAACATTACCCATTGTTTGTGGGAAGGCCTCTTTTGTGAGGGGTTGGTGGTGGTCTCCTGGTCAATGTGGGCGCCACCATTTATGTGGGGAAGGGGCCTGTCTCTGAGCATGGAGAGTCATTTAAAAGTGGTGGCTCGGTCTCAGAATAGCGGGGCTGGCCGGTGTGTTGACAACTATGCATAAATTAACATCTAAAAGTTGGTAGATGTTGCTAAAGCCACCAGGAAACATGGAGGAATTCCCGCTGGCGTGGATGCTTTGTCCCAATTTGAGAAAATTGTAGCCGAAGAGGCACACTTTCCTTTAACCTTTCCCCCTTATAAATTCCTTTGATCTTGCCCAATTAGAAATGGTTTCAGATCAATATCAAATATAGATTTACATTAATGTTCAACCTTCAAATCTTTATCCTCCTGAGACTCCAGATAATCGTGGGGAGGGCTTCTCTGAACTTTGTACTTATGAAAGGAATTGCGATAGGCATTACTGAAAAATGGCTGTGGATTAAGGATCATTTAATTTGGTAATGCATAAATTGCTTACTTCCATGTAGTGGATGGAATTGCTGCTCTATTTTAAAATTAAAAGCAGTGATCTGACAGCCTCTATTTGAGATCAGCTTGGATAAAAATCGAGTCTTTTTTGCCTCTGGTGTAACGGAAGGGAACTTCCTTTTATCTAAGTTTGCTCTGCGGTTTTCAATTCTTTCGCAGGCTATTTGGTCTCTTCACGTTGGGTGAAGAAATGGAAAAAATGCATGAAAATCCTGCAAAAATGGCATTCTTGTAGATTGCTCCTGCACCAGTCAAGATGCACAGCCTGGATTTCCCCTGATTTATTGAAGTTGTGCAGTGTGATAATCTAACACAAGCATCTTGTGAAAGATGAAGAATCACAGACGGCGCCGTTGAAAGGAGGAGGAAAACAAACTGCCCCAGGGGATTAAGGCAGAGAGAAAGTAACAGAATTGAAACCTTATTGAGTAGATTGCGCTCCAACAGCCACTGGCTAGCTCTTCCTTACATGTATTTTCAATTACGCAATTCACAAAGGGACAAAGGAAAAAAAACCCTTCTTTTAAAAAAATAACTCACTTCCAAACTCACTGAACTGTGTACAAGAAGTGTATGTATTCGCAACCTAAGATCTACACTACGTGGGTGAATTCTACATGCTACACATTCAAATTCTATGCCTTAACACAGCAATGCCTTGGAGGTGTGTTTTTTTTTGAGTTACGAAAGGATTTCCAAATAAAAGCAGACGTTCTGCTGTTTAGCATGTTTGCCACTTGAGGAATTAAAAATGAACGCTTCCGATGAAACAATTTGAACAGAACTGCTAAATGGACTGCCGAAGTCTTGCCTGGAAGTAAGAGGTTGGACTCCATTTAGTCAATTCATTAGGCATTGTGCTAAAGCAGGAATCGATTGGAACATAACTTTGGTTTTGAGGAATTTTATAACCATTTTAGACAGTGTTTAGGTGGATCCACATCAAGGTAGGGAAAGAAACATGTAAAAGTGCTGGGTTCCGATAACCGGTGACCATGGGCTTAGAGCAATAATAATCTATTCACTGGTCTGAGCAACACTGCGTGTTTGTATTTTGCCCATGATCTGGAGAGAATTCCTGTGCTACTGTCACATGACCATTTAAAATAGATCATCATGTGACCACTTGGTCTTCAAAGGAGGAGGAGGCCCAATAGTATTATTGCTAGACTATTAATCCAGAAACTTAGCAAATGTTCTGGGGACCCGTGTTCAAATCCCGCCATGGGATTTGAAATCAGTTTTTAAAAAATCTGGAATTAAGAATGACCATTGTCAGAAAAACCTATCTGGTTCACTAATGTCCTTTAGGGAAGAAAATCTGCTTTCTGTACCTGATCTGGCTTACACATGACTTCAGAGCCAAAGCAATGTGATTGCTCTCAACTGCTCTCCAAGGACGACTAGGGATGGGCAATAAATCTGGCCAGCCAGTGACACAGTAAAAAGTCTGACAACACCAGGTTTTAGTCCAACCAATTTATTTGATAGTAAACGCACAAGCTTTCGAGGTTTGTGCGTTTACTATCAAATAAATCGGTTGGACTAAAACCAGGTGTTGTCAGACTTTTTACTGTGTTTACCCCAGTCCAACGCCGGCACATCCACATCAGCCAGTGACACCCATATCCCATGAATGAATTAAAAAATCAACAAGTTGACCAATTTGTTCTATTCATAAGAACATAAGAACATAAGAAATAGGAGCAGGAGTAGGCCAACTAGCCCTTCGAGCCTGCCCCGCCATTCAATAAGATCATGGCTGATCTGTCGTGGCTCAGTTCCACATTCCCGCCCTCTCCCCATAACCCTTAATCCCCTCTCTTATCAAAAACCCATCAATCCGCGTCTTAAAAATATTTAGCGAGGCAGCCTCCACCACTTCAACGGGCAGAGAATTCCAGAGATTCACCACCCTTTGAGTGAAGAAGTTCCTCCTCAACTCTGTTCTAAACCGCCCCCCCTTTATCTTGAGGCTATGCCCCCTAGTCCTACTATCCTTTCTGAGCGGGAAGAGTCTCTCCACCTCTATCCTATCCATCCCATTCATCATCTTATACGTCTCAATGAGATCTCCCCTCATTCTTCTAAACTCTAACAAGTACAAGCCTAATCTATTCAGCCTCTCCTCATAGCTCAACCCCCTCAACTCCGGCATCAGCCTAGTAAACCTCCTCTGCACTCCCTCCAAGGCCAAAATATCCTTGCGTAAGTACGGCGCCCAAAACTGCACACAGTACTCCAGCTGTGGCCTCAACAATGCCCTATACAGCTGCAGCAAGGCCTCCCTACTTTTATATTCAATCCCCCTCGCTATGAAGGCCAGCATCCCATTCGCCTTCCTGACCACCTGCTGCACCTGCAAGCTGGGTTTTTGCGACTCGTGCACAAGGACCCCGAGGTCCCTCTGCACCGTCGCCTGCTGCAGTTTTTCTCCACGTGAGTAATAATCCTTCCTACCATTATTCCTACCAAAGTGGACCACCTTGCACTTGCCAACATTAAATTCCATTTGCCATTTCCTGGCCCATTCGCCCAGCCTATCTAGATCCTTCTGCAGACTCTCCCCACCCTCCGCACAATTTGCCTTTCCACCAATTTTGGTGTCATCAGCAAATTTCGACACCCTACACCCGGTTCCCTCCTCCAGATCATCTATATAAATGGTAAATAGCTGAGGCCCCAGCACCGACCCCTGGGGCACTCCACTAGTCACCAACCGCCAATCCGAATAGCACCCATTGACCCCCACTCTCTGCCTCCTATTTGACAACCAGTCCTCTATCCACGCTAACACCCTACCCCCAACTACATGCCCCCTGACCTTCTGCAATAACCTTTTGTGAGGTACCTTGTCAAATGCCTTCTGAAAATCAAGAAAGACCACATCCACCGGCTCTCCTCTATCCACCGCCCTTGACACATCCTCATAGAACTCCAGTAAATTTGTCAGACACGACTTCCCTTTAATGAAACCGTGCTGTGTCTGCTCTATCAAGCAGTTCCCCTCAAGATGCCTCGCTATTTCCTCCTTGATGATGGATTCTAACATTTTACCTACAACAGACGTTAAACTAACAGGCCTATAATTCCCCGCCTTTTGCCTGGCACCCTTCTTAAACAACGGCGTAACATTAGCCGTTTTCCAATCTTCCGGCACTTCCCCGGAATCCAGCGACGTCTGGAAAATAACCACCAAGGCATCCACTATCACCTCCGCCGTTTCTTTCAGAACCCTCGGATGCATTCCATCCGGTCCTGGGGACTTGTCCACAATCAGCCCCTCCAGTCTGTCGAGCACCACCTCTCTAGTAACAGTAATGTCATCGAGACCCTCCAGTCCTACCACCTTTCCATCTCTAACATCCGGCAAATTATTCACAGCAAATTATTCGCTCTTATTCCCCTTAATGAAGGTTACTGTAGCCAAATAAAGTCTTGAACAGAAATGATTTGGCTCTGAATTGTTGATGTAATCAGAAAAATAAAATAACAACGAACATGTCCACATCCTTAAATCAAATTATTAACATTTAATGTGATTCTTATTTCAGCTTTGACATTTGTATGGAGTAGATGAGTTCTCATTTTCTCTTTGTAGAGAATTCTTGATCCAATCGACTGCAGGGTTAGGTACTACAAGGACTTTTCTTGAGAACTTGTTCCTTTGAGCTCTGGTTGTTGACCTTGTGATTGACAGACTAAATAGCTGCAGGCAGATCTCAGTGGAGATTGCTCGTTAGGTCTACATAAACAATTTGAAACATCTCCTCTTCCTGTAGTGCACTGTTCTGCTATATTCCAATTAAGAAGGCTAATGATGCCAACTGGGCCATTTACATCATTGCATAATTCATAAGCAATATGAAAGTCATATCTGCTACATCAGAAGGAGAAGAACGGAAGTTGCGATACGGTTCTACTTAAAAGCATGTTGAAAGTAACACAATGAGGGGCCAGTTTGATTGCCCGCACTTCAACATACTGTGGCTTTACCCAGAATTGCACTGATGTGTTAATTCTCAGCCATGTTGCTCAATGGATTATTTTGCTGCGACATGCATTGAATTAGTACCTCGTGTTTGCCAATTTAAAGTGATAAAATTAAAAAATATGTAAGTTCTGCCACCTCGCCCTGTCCCCGACCTCCTGAGGGAGGCGTCAATGGCTTCCGGTTCTACTGGCGAGGCCATCAAGTCAGCTTCCCGTTGATGGAGATTAATTTAGATAAATACAAGATGACGCATTTTGGTAGATTGAACCAGGGCAGGACTTATTCAGTTAATGGTAGGGTGTTGGGGAGAGTTACAGAACAAAAAGATCTAGGGGTACAGGTTCATAGCTCCTTGGAAGTGGAGTCACAGGTAGAGTAGTGAAGAAGGTATTCAGCATACTTGGTTTCATTGATCAGAACATTTGAACACAGGAGTTGGGATGTCTTGTTGAAGTACAAGACATTGATAAGGCCACACTTGGAATACTGTGTGCAATTCTGGTCACCCTATTATAGAAAGGATATTATTAAACTAGAAAGAGTGCAGAACAGATTTACTAGGATGCTGCGGGGACTTGATGGTTTGAATTACAAGCAGAGGCTGGATAGACTGGGGCTTTTTTCTCTGGAACGTAGGAGGCTGAGGGATGGTCTTTTGGAGGTCTATAAAATAATGCGAGGCACAGGTCAGCTGGATAGTCAATATCTTTTCCCAAAGGTAGGGGAGTCTAAAACTAGAGGGCACAGGTTTAAGATGAGAGGAGAGAGACACAGAAGTGTCCTTCTGATGTAGCTGATATGGTTTTCATATTGCTTATGAATTATGCAATGATGTAAATGGCAAATGGTGTCTGGAACAAGCATAGTAGGTTACAATTTTGTCTTTTAAAAAGCATTTAGATAGTTACTTGGGTAAGATGGGTATAGAGGGATTTGGGCCAAATGCAGGCAATTGGGACTAGCTTAGGGGTTTAAAAAAGTGGCAGCCTGGACAGGCTGGGCCGAAGGGCTTGCTTCCATGCTGTAAATCTCTATAACTCTATGATAGGGACCATACGTGATCCACATCAGAGAGAACATTCCCTGGTGAGTCCATACAAGCAAGCGAGCACAGATAATTCTGTCCTAGGCTCACATGTCATATTTAAATATTGAGATCATCCTCACACCCTTTTCAGGTGTAAGTCTGATCTTGCCGGTAAGACCACAAGAAGCAAGAAATTAGACACGAACCCGATTTCTCGACTTTCTCGTGATCTTAATGGCTCGCCCCATCCATTGGCTGGTGGGGCGAGAGGATAAGATTGCCCCGGATCTCTGACCTGACATGTATCTTTCCAACTGGTTGCACCTGTCTTTTTCAGTCTGAACCAGACTTTTCACAACTTTGGAGTTGCAGGGCTGAACTTCTAACTGCAGCTTCATATCATTATACAATAAAAAATACATACACCACCTTATCTCCACCTCAACTGTCTGTTGAAGCCCTCACTTGCATCTTTGTCACTTCCAAACCCAACTACTCCAATCATGTCATGGGTTGCCAATCCACCATTCTCTGTCAACTGCACTCTATCCTATGCTGACTATGCTCTATTTTGCACAAGCTCACCTCGCCCATCAATCTTATCCTTGATAACCTTCATTGGCATCTAATTCTCCAATGTTTCCAGTCTAAAATTCTCATCCTTCTAGATAAAAGCATTTATTTTTTTTACCCCTACACACAATTAAATTCTTCATCCGTAAGTCCCACACTGTTAAACCCACTGTTCTTTTGACTCCAGTGTTACATAAACCCCATCTTTAATAAGTTCCTGTGCTTCCGTCTCTCCACCTCCCAACACTCTCATTAAGAAGTATTTTTTTTTAGAAAGATTTTTGGTTACTCCATCCTAGCTGGCTTGAGAATGATGGGCCAGCTGACTTCCTCCTGCTTTATATCATTCTATCATCTGCTACACTGGGTCAGTGTCTTTATTTTGCTTCTCTGCAATGCCATTGGATGTTTTTTTTCTTCATGCTACATAAATGCAACGTAAGAAACCTCACAACAGCAAGTTAAAGTCCAATGGGTTTATTTGGGATCACGAGCTTTTGGAATGCCGCTCCTTCATTAGGTGAGTGGAGAAGTGCATTCACAAACATATAAATGCCCTGTTTATGAACCCAACTCTCCAGTCAGCTGGTGACGGAGAAGCGCTCTGAAAGCTTATGATTCCAAATAAACCTGTTAGACTTTAACCTGGTGAGATTTCTTATAGTGCCCTCCTACCACCCCTTCTGCTCACCCTCTCCCCGCCCCCGTCCAATGCCGGCATCTCCACCATATAAATGCAAGATTTTGTTTCAATCGCTAATGAGGTGCATTTTTACATTTGATATGCAGAGTATGTTTTCAAATCAGGAACTTGCATAGAAATCCTGACTTGAGTAAAATTGTTGTCAGCAGTACCAGCTTTGCCTGTGGGTGGTACAAATAAGGGGTTTTCAATTATAATGATCTTCCACCTTCCCTATGATAGATTTAGCCCATCTAGTGGCATACACTAAGTACTATGTAGTAGTGAGACTTTATTGTTTAAAAGAAATCTTTGTCTATATACTTCAGTTTCTAAGGAACGCTATTTTTACATCCTTTTAAAATACATTTCCCCCTTCGAGGCTTCATCTTTTGTCATCTACTCTTCTCTTCCCTTGCCTTAGACTACCCAGAGTATGTAGCAATTAATTATTGGTATTATTAATTCATTTAGTTTGTCTGTAGTGATGCTTAGTTAGTTCCATCTCCAAATTATCCTGCGTGGACTTTGCAAATACGAGGAGGATCAGCATATTCCCAAGGGCTGTAAAGAGAATATACAGTACCCTTTATCTTCTATTATTCCCATTGTGCAACACTATCCCCATTGTCATCAGCTATCAGCTGTGAAACTACGCGTGCAGGTATAGAAGGAAGTAAAGAAGGCAGATGATATGTTAGCCTTCATAGCGAAAGGATCTGTGAATAGGAACATGGATGTTTCACTACAATTGTATAGGGCCATTGCAATTACAATTGTAAGGCCATGGCTGGAGTATTGTGGGCAGTTTTGCTGTCTTTCTTCAAGGAAGAGAGGCAAAATTGTCAACTATAGACTAGTCAGCTTGACATCTATGGTAGGGAAGTTGCTGGAGTCAATCATTAAGAAGAAGGTGACTGAGCATCTGGAAAAACACTGCTGACACGTGCACGTGTCTTGGAGGGAGTGCAGAGGAGGTTTACTAGGCTGATACCGGAGTTGAGGGGGTTGAGCTATGAGGAGAGGCTGAATAAACTAGGCTTGTACTCGTTAGAGTTTAGAAGAATGAGGGGAGATCTCATTGAGACGTATAAGATGATGAATGGGATGGATAGGATAGAGGTGGAGAGACTCTTCCCACTCAAAAAAGACAGTAGGACTAGGGGGCACAGCCTCAAGATAAAGGGGGGGTGGTTTAGAATGGAGTTGAGGAGGAACTTCTTCACTCAAAGGGTGGTGAATCTTTGGAATTCTCTGCCCGTTGAAGTGGTGGAGGCTGCCTCGCTAAATATTTTTAAGATGCGGGTTGATGGGTTTTTGATAAGAGAGGGGATTAAGGGTTATGGGGAGAGGGCGGGAAAGTGGAACTGAGCCACGACAGATCAGCCATGATCTTATTGAATGGCGGGGCAGGCTCGAAGGGCTAGATGGCCTACTCCTGCTCCTATTTCTTATGTTCTTAGGTTCTTATGTTCTAAGTCTTGTTTGACAAACCTGCTACTGTTTTTTTGAGGATGTAACCAGCAAGGCAGATATGGGAATCCTGTGGATGTGATCTATCTGGACTTCCAGAACCGCACAAGAAACTGATCCAGAAGGTTAAATCCCAAGGGGTTGGGGGGTAGAGTAGTGGCTTGGATTCATGATTGGCTGACTAGTAGAAAGCAAAGAGTTGGGATAAAAACAGTTAGCACTGCTGCTTCACAGCTCCAGGGACCTGGGTTCAAGTCCTGCTTGGGTCACTGTGCAGAGTTCATACATTTTCCTCGTGCCTGCATGGGTTTCCTTCAGATGCTCTGGTTTCCTCCCACAGCCCAAAAGATGTTCCTGTTAGGACATTGGTCATGCTGAAATGTTCCCTCAGAGTACCCAAAAAGGCGTTGGGATGTGGCCCCCAAGAGATTTTCTTGGTAATTTCATTGCAGTGTTGATGGAAGCCTTCTTGTGAAATGAATAAATAAACTTTTTAAGTAATTTGAATCCATTTTATTTCCATATTTAAGTTGACTTCCCATCTGTTCTCTATGGTTTATGTTGTTGAAGAGTTTGGGGGGGAGGGGTGCGGCGGTGTGAGTGGATGTTAAAGGCAGTAAATCAGAGACTCAAAGTAAGCATTTGACAGCAAATGCAGGCACACAACAGATGAGCACGTTTGTCTCAGATCCTTCTTCATCCTCCTGAGATCCCCAAACTCATAACACGCTTTGACAAATATTGAAACAAATCTTCCCAAACTCTTTAGTCCTACCTGACTGCAGCAAAGATGTTGTGCGAGCCTTGAACACTATCCAACTGTGGTGCTGCATGAGTACTGATAATTTTAATACAAAGAGTCTAAACCAAAAATAAAAAATGTATGTTCCTGGACAAAAGAGAGAGAAAAAATTAGAGCTCAATATTTAAAAGGTATCCTTTTGTCAGATAAACCCTGTATTAGGCTTTATTTTCTCTCCAAGATGTTGGTGAGCCTATTGTTCTTTTGTAAAAATTTTTATTTTTACTCAAAAACTTGTGTACTTATATTCATTTCCTGTCCATTGAATCTTCAACATAGCATGTAGATGATCAGAAGACAAAATAAAGCCAGCATTGTGTGAATGTATTGACGTGGCTACAATGTGAGGAAAGGATTCACTCCATGCCTTGACTGACTAGGGTTTATGCTCCAAGTATTCTAACTGCTTAATCTATTATTAAACTTATTTATTAGTGTCACAACTAGGCTTAAATTGACACTGCAATGAAGTTACTGTGAAAATCCCCCCAGTCGCCACACTCTGGCGCCTGTTTGGGTACACTGAGGGAGAATTCAGCATAGCCAATCCACCTAACCAGCCCATCTTTCAAATGTGGGAGGAAACTGGAACACCCGGGGAGGACGTGCAAACTCCACACAAGCTGGAAATTGAACCCGGGTCCCTGGCGTTATTTGGCAGCAATGCTAACCACTGTGTCACCCTGTCACCCGATTACCATAATATTAAATAATTTACCCAAGTTTAATATTTAGAATGTTGCAAGAAATCTTGACAATATGTTGATTTTTAGATGAGTTATTTTCAGATCAACAAATAAGAGGAAATGTCACATTTGCAGTCTGTCTTTGCTGAATGTAAGTATTTCACCTCAGGAATACTGCAAAAGGCATCACTTTTACACTGTATAAACATGGATTTTGAGATTAATGATAAAACAATGTTTGAAAATACAGCCCTTCTGAAATGTGTGGAAGGCAAGCAAAAATTATGCATAGATTTCAAAACACAAACACACATTTGCCCAAACGAGGGAGAATAAGAAGTAAATATATTATTGAAAGAAGATAACAGCTATTGTTTCTCTTCCCACATGTGTGGCACAGTGGTTAGCACTGCTGCCTCATAGCTCCAGAGGTCTGGGGTCAACTTCTGGCTTGGGTCACCGTCTGTGTGAAGTTTGCACATTTCGCACCCCCCCCCCCTTCTATGTCTGCATGGGTTTCCTTTGAGTGCTCCAGTTTCCTCCCACAGTCCAAAGATGTGCGGATTAGGTGGACTGGCCATGCTAAATTGCCCCTTAGTGTCCTGGGATGTGTAGGTTAGAGGGGTTAGTAGGGTAAATATGTGGGGTTACGGGGTTAGGAGCTTGGGTGGGATTGTTGTTGGTGCAGACTCGATGGATGAATAGCCTTCTTCTGCACTGTAGGGATTCTATGATCAGCAGGAGACCGAGAGAAACTATTGTAGTCAACGTGAGGAGTCATTACTTCTTTAACTCCCAAGACAAATGTACTTGGCTGGCTTCAGACATTAGCTGGATCACATCCTAACTCTTATCTTCTGAAAATAAAACAATATCTCCTATCAACTGATAAACAATGAGTATTTAAAGCAGTCCTAAACTGGAGTCAATTTCCCTTTAATTCATAAACCACCCAAAAAAGCATTACATGAATTTCCTTCATTAAAAGATTGTTTTTAAATTGTATCATATTATTCTGTGGGGATTTTAAACACATCCCATTTCCTTTGCGGATGAGAGCAGGCACATTTGACAGCAGATCAATTATTGTCACCTCACAATGTACAAAAACACATGTGCCCCTGCTAGCGTTTTACATCATTTTAGCTCATGCATTATCATTAATTTGGTCTCTTTTTCACCATTCTGAGCCTCACTGTATTCCTCTTCACTACAACAAGACAAGATATTTATTAACACGGGCTTTCAAAGATGGGTTACTACCAGGTAATGGATGAATGAAGACATTAAATCACTGAACTGTTCACCCGACATCTCTTAGGCTTCCCCTTGCAGCTTCTAGGTCTGAGTGCATTGCTGAGGGGTATGGAAAAATGGGATCTGTCATCATGACCAGCTATGGCTCAGTCCCATAGGTAGGACACTTTTCTTAAAAACAAGCAAAGCAGAATCTTTTCAGCTGTTCATTTTAAAATGTAAGGAAGTAAACTACAAATATGCCCTTGCCTTTTGCAAACAGTAATTTCACAATTGTCAAGAACTATCATATATGGAAACAGGGTGCAGTCTGCAGACTTGTTTTTTTAAATACATTCTTCTTCAGAGCTCTTGTACTTGGGCCTGTCTCCCAGACAACAACAAAGCCTTATCATTTATCTGTTAAGAATGCATGTAGCTCTCCACCTTTTGGGCATATCATGGGTGAGGAGATCACAGCAGACGGGCACAATACAACAGTCGATGCGGAACACAAGAGGCATCCGCGTTTTAAGATCTAATCTTGCAGTGATTAAGCTTGACAGCTGTAATGTTGGCAGCTACAGAGAAAGAATAATAGAGCAGTTAAAATAAATCTTGGGATGAACATCCACAACACTTACGTGTAACATCGACTGATCTGGAAGGGACAAGGAAACGGCTGACAAATGTGTATTGTGTTAGCAAATGTATGCTGCAATTTCAAAAATTCTCTTACAGTCTAAATGGCGATGATACATTTTTTGAGAATATTCCACGTTTGTCAAAACTAATGTTGAACATTTCAAAGGAAAGGCTCACCGTTTGAATGACTGGATCTTTTCATCATGCATTGAAAGTCAGATAAGTCAGTCTAATTTCTGCAGATCACTGTCATACTCAGTTTGAGATGCATAATTAGAGAGAATGAAGAACCGCCAAAAGCCACACACGATAAGCATTGGAATAAATTAAAGCTTCCACAGCACAAATGTACTTCTGCTAAGTCTTAGTTATTACTCAAGCTGCTAAGGCATCTTTGAAAAAGGCTTTGTTTCCACAAAATCTTTGTTGTTGCTTAATCTGAAAAGCAGTTGCACTTTTTTTCCTTCCTTTCAAATCAGACTGAGAAAATTCACACTGATGAGTTCTTTGCCTCATCAGAACTTTCTGAAATTTAGGAGATCAAAGCAACTGAATCTTATTCATTCTTTGAGATCTAGAATGTTGCTTGCAAAACCCAACATTTATTGCCCTTTTTTAGCTTTCTTTTGATGAGACGGCGGTGAATCATTTTCTTGAAACACTGCGGCCTGCATTGGCTTGGCCTCAGTTGTTTCTTTACTCATCCATGGGACATGGCGTCGCTGGCTGGCCAGCATTTGTTGCCCATCCCTTGTTGCCCTTGAGAAGATGGAGGTGAGCCACCTTCTTGAATTGCTGCAGTCTGTGTTCTGTGGGTTAACCCACAATGCCACTAGGGAGGGAATTTGGTGGAACTCTTGAATCACAAAGTTCTAGGTTCAAGTCCTACTCTAGGGCTTGGGCGCAAAAAAGACTCCAGGCTAACGCTCCACTGTACTACTGAGGGAGCACTACACTGTCAGACATGTTGCCTTTTGGAGGAGCAGAGGAGATCTCCCCTGATGCCAATGCTTATACCTCAATCAACATTACAAATGCAGGCTATTTGGTCATCACCGTCACATTGTATGTGAGCGTGAGTGTGCTGAATGCATGCTGGCTATCCTATTTCTCATATTACAACAGTGACTACACTTCAACAGTACTTCAGTAGCTTGGGGATGTCTAGTGGACACAAAGAACAGTCTATAAATCCTAGTTATTTTCTCCCTGTGATGAAGGTACTCCCATATTGTTATTAGACTGGAAATTCAATGAATTTGACTCAACAGTAATGAAAGAATGGGAGAATATATCTGCAGCTGAAATTCTTTCATTTTGCGTGCTGCAGGGATTATAGCTGGCAAGACAGAATGTTCGGCAGACCATTCAATTCCATTGAATTTAGGCAGGAATTTCTGATCTTGAGACACACATGGCCAGAGAATATGTTTCCATGTCAGAATACTGTGTGTCTTGGAGAGGAACCCTACAGGTGGTGGTGTTGCCTTGAGTCTCTGATTTTCTAGGTGGTCGGGCTAAGTCTATCACTTATAGAATTCCAACAGAGCCGAAAGAGGCTATTTGGCCCATCAAGTCTGCACCGACAACAATTCCAACCAGGCCCGATCACTGTAACCCCACATATTTACTCTGCTAATCTCCCTGACACTAAGGGGCAATTGAGCATGGCCAACCCATCTTACCTGCTCATCTTTTGACTGTGGGAGGAAACTGGAGCACCTAGAGGAAACCCACGCAAACACGGGGAAAATGTGCAAACTCCACACAGACAGTGACCCAAGACCGGAATTGAACCCAAGTTCTTGGTTCTGGTTGGTTTAGATGGTGCTGTCACAATCATGTGAAGGAATATTCTAAGGGAAAGTTTCCACAGCTAAACTAGATGTCCTGCATGGTGCACATTGAAAGTTTGTTGTAAGGTTTTAAAGTTGCATTTCCTCCAGGTGCTTCAGTTTCCTATCACATTCTAAAGGTGTGTGGGTTAGGTGGTTTGGCCATGCTAAATTGACCCTTAATGTCAAGGGGATTAGCAAAGTAAATATGTGGGGTTATGGGGATAGGGACTGGGTGGGATTGCGGTCGGTGCAGGCTCGATGGGCTGAATGGCCTCCTTCTGCACTGTAGGGATCCTAATATGTGCCAAGTGTGGAGCGAATTGTGTATAAAGGAATGAGTCAAAAATATGGAATTAATACAGAAATATTAGGTTAAAAGTGACTTTTTGTAAATACATGATAAAACACGTTTGAATAGTCAAAGCTAGATTGCAGGAACAGCAAGGTCAATTCTCTTCACAACAGAATTCACCGTCAAGAAATACATCAAGAAAACAATATTCCATGGCTCTTACTAATGCACTATCAAGAAAATATACAATGCCACCCCTGATAATTAAAACAACAATCAGATAAAAGAATACAAAGCATCAAATCTTAGCACCTTGTTGGATACTGTACCTTAACTGCACAGAATTGACCAACACGACTGTTATGCAATGTCCAGTTTCTGGGAATAAATTCACAACTACATTTCCTGAGAAATTGATTGGGCATAGCCACTATAATAATTAGTGGGATATTACTTAGGGCTTGTCTATTGTTGGTCAAGTGAACATCTTCTATGTAACCATTAATTATACAACCCAAAATTCATTATAAATATCTCCACCCAAACGCAAATAATTTCAGGTTCATTGGACTGTTTAGATTGGCTTCAGATCCGTTCTGAATCTAACAAGTCTCACAGCTTCGGAAAATCAGGTAATCTAACTTCAATATTCCTTGGATATCCACATTTTAAAAAAAAACAATCTTGGCCAGTATCTTACGACCTCGCTTGGATGAAGCTCGTAAAATCTTGCCCTCGGCCAATGGAGAATTCCGTTCTGCGAGACACGTTTGCCTCAACCTGGGTGTGGCAGTAAAAATCCAGCCAAAATATCCATCAAAAATCAGGCCTGCATTCTCTTACAGAAATAAGAACTGGCTACATTTCTTTTTCGGGTTGTATTTAGTTATGAAATCAATGCTTTTTGTATAACCACCAAATTGCATGATTTCTTACTACAGTATATTTGTGTAATTAAAACTTAAATTCTTTCATTTCGATTTCTGTATCAAAGACTCATGAACACAACTCCTGTCCCGTTACGGTGGGGGAATATTTACAGAGGAGATTCATGCAGAACCTTATCGTTTCTAGGGAAATTACAATTTAACTAAAAATAAATTTAAAATAAGGCTATCAGGAAGGAGATAATAATCTCACTGATTCCCTGCCTTTGGGCAGAGGCTTAGTGGACTCAGTCATATGTCCTTGAGCTTGAGCCTCTCTGGCTGAATTTGAGGAGTTAGATCTAGAGGTAAGCCTGATCTTGAAGAGCCCCAGAAAACATGAGTAGGATTGGAATACGCCACATGTGCACTGGCCAGACTTGTGTCCCGTTGAGTTGACCATGCTCAATAACCTAACTACTTAGCTGAGGTGATTGTTATGTGCCAGATAGAATTACCACATTCATAGATTGAGGCCCAACATGTAGGATTTTTTTTTTCAATTTCAGAGAAATGGCTTTAAGTTTAAAAAAAAATCAGAGAAAGCAAAACAATCTTTTATTGCTGGACTTCCCTGGCATGCTTATTGTTCTGGAACTCTAACTATCTAAAGGAGATGATTCCTAATTGGAATTAGATTTGAACTGACTAATGTTTACTTATTAGTGTCATAAGCAGGCTTACATTAACATTGCAATGAAGTTACTGTGAAAATCCCCTAGTTGCCACATTCTGGCGCCTGTTCGAGTACACTGAGGAAGAATTTAGCATGGCCAATGCACCTAACCAGTACATCTTTTGGACTGTGGAAGGAAACTGGAGCACCCAGATGAAACCACGCAGACACAGGGAGAACATGCAGTCTATGCACAGACAGTAGACCAAATCAGGAATCGAACCCAGATCTCTGGCACTATGCATCTTGTCAATGGTCCACACTGCTGCTGCTGTTCTTTGGTAGTGAAGGTCTGGGGAAGAGAACTGCTCTGTCACACATGGTGTTGAGTTTCTTGGATGTTGTTGGAGCTGCTTCCACCCTGGCAAGTGGAGAGTATTCCATCACACTGCTGACTTGTGCCTTGTAGTTTGCAGAAGGCTCCAGGGAGTCAGAAAGTCAGTTACTCACTGCAGGATTCCTAGCTTCTGACCTGCTGTTGCAGCCATTGTGTATGTATGGCTCAAGTTCAGCTTCTGGTCAATGATAATCCCCAAGGTGTTAATCATGGGTGATTCAGTGATGGTAGTGCCATTGTATGTCAAGGGATAATGGTTTGATTTTCTTTTGTTAGAGATAATTATTGTCTACTAGTTTTGTGGCACAAATATTTCTTACCAATTGTCAACACAAACCTAAATATTGCACAGGTCTTGCTGCATTTGGAGATTGCTTCATTTTGGAGGTAATAACCATTATACAGTTAGATTTAACATCATTATCATAGAATCGTAGAATCCCTACAGTGCAGAAGAAGGCCATTCAGCCCATTGAGCCATCACCAACCACAATCCAACCCAGGCCCTATCCCCATAACTCTACTTATTTACCCCACTAACCACCTGACACTAAGGGGCAATTTGGCATGGCCAATCAATCTTTGGAGTTGTGGAAAAGGACAAAACAAAATTGGAGTTAAAGTTTTGCACTGGGGAAAGACAAATTTTGTGTAGCTGAGAAATGAACTGGCAAAAGTCATAGAAATATTGAAAATAGGTGCAGGATTAGGCCATTTGGCCCTTGAATACTGCATCACCATTCAATATGATCATGGCTGGGCTACAGCTACTTGAAGGGAAATCAATGACAAAACAGTGGAAGGCATTCAAAAGTGAGATTTTACAGGCACATTGCAGATATATCCCCACAGGGTTGGATGGCTAAATCCTGAGATCCCTGCTTATCTAGAAGCACAGTAAAAAGTCTGACAACACCAGGTTTTAGTCCAACCTATTTATTTGATAATATACTCACTAGCTTTCGGGGTTACCCCCTTCGTCAGGTGAATGGAGAGTTCTGGCCTCAGACAGAGCATATAAAGCACAGACAGTTTAGAGATTACTGATTAAAATGCGAATCCTTACACCTAACCTGCTGTTCAAGACCTGAAGTGGCTGATAATGTGAGTGGAAGGAGCACTGATCACAGTTTAAAGAGATGTGTATTGTCTCCAGACAGTACAGTAAGTGAGGTTTTGCAAACCCAGGCAAGTCATGGGGGTTACAGATAGTGCGACATGAACCCAAGATCTGTCTGTGCTTTATATGCTCTGTCTGAGGCCAGAACTCTCCATTCACCTGACGAAGGGGGTAACCCCGAAAGCTAGTGAGTATATTATCAAATAAATAGGTTGGACTAAAACCTGGTGT
This sequence comes from Carcharhinus amblyrhynchos, assembly GCF_965287045.1. Taxonomy (NCBI): domain Eukaryota; kingdom Metazoa; phylum Chordata; class Chondrichthyes; order Carcharhiniformes; family Carcharhinidae; genus Carcharhinus; species Carcharhinus amblyrhynchos. The sequence goes on from NC_137324.1 coordinate 160,939,663, forward strand.
TGTCAGACTTTTTACTGTGTTTACCCCAGTCCAACGCCGGCATACCCACATCATATCTAGAAGCATACAGGGTAAGATCAAGCAGAAAAAGAAAGCTTATGGCAGTCACAAAAGCCTTAATACTGCAGAAAGCCTAGAAGAGTATATTGAAAGCACAGGGGTGAAGTGATAAAGGAAATTAGAAAAATAAAGAGAGGATAGAAAAAAGAATTGGCAAGGCGAAGTCAAGGAAAATCCAATATGTTTTATCAGTTCATTAATGGCAAGAGAATAACTAAGGAAAGCGTAGGACCTATCAGACTTATATATGGTAACTTATACATGGATGCAGAAGATGTGGGAAAAGTTCTTAATGAATATTTAATGTCTCTGTCTTCACTGAATATACTGGAGGGACATTAACACTGCAATGAAGTTACTGTGAAAATCCTCTAGTCGCCAATCCCCAGCACCTGTTTAGGTTCACCGAAGGAGAATTTGGCATGGCCAATGCACTTAACCAGCATGTCTTTCAGACTGTGCGAGGAAACCGGAGCTCCCGGAGGAAACTCACGTAAACATGGGGGCGAACGTGCAGACTCCGCACAGTGCGGGAACCAAACTCGGGTCCCTGTCGCTGTGAGGCAGCAGTGCTAAAAACTGTGCCACCATGCCACCCAAGGTATAGGTCAGTCAGTCTGACTCTGGTGGGCAAATTATTAGAGTCAATTCTGAGAGACGGGTCAAACTGTCACTCGGAAAGGAATCCGGGATAACCAACAGGATTTTATTAGGGCAAGGCTGTTTCTTACCAAAGTGGATTGATGAGGGTAGTGCAGTGGATGCTGTCCTCAAGGGCATTTGAGAAGATCGCACATGGCAGACTGATCAGGAAAGTGAGATGCCAGGGGATGCAGGGGAAGTTGATGAGTTGGATGCAAAATTGGCTCAGTGACAGGAAACAAAGATTAGTGGTCAATGGATGTTTTCGCTAATGGAAAACAGTTTCCATTGGTCTTCCATGAGGCTCAGTCTTGGGGGCCTTGCTGTTTGTTGTATATATTAATGATTTGGACTTAAATGTAGGAGGTGTGATTGGGAAATTTGCAGCCTGTAGTTGATAACAAAGAGGATGGTGTCGACTCCAGAATTATATTAATGGTTTGGTTGAATGGGCAGAGAAGTGGGAAATAGAATTCAATTCAGAGAATTACAGAATCCCTACAGTGCAGAAGGAGGCCATTCAGCCCATCGAGTCTGCACTGACCACAATCCCACCTAGGCCCTATTCCCATAACCACACATTTATCCTGCAAATCCCCTTGACACTGAGGGTCAATTTAGTGGCCAGTCCACCTAACCCGTTCACCTTTGAAGAGTGAGATAATGAATTTGGAGCGGGCAAACAAAATTCACAAATATACATTGAACAGGAGGATATTGAGAATGTAAAAAAAAAGAGAGACCTTGGACTGCATGTTCACAAGTCCCTGATGGTGGCAGGATAGTAGAAAAGATGGTCAAGAAAACAAATGGAATGGTTTTCTTTATTGGACAAGTTATCAAATATAGGGACGTGATGCTGGAATTGTACAAAACACTGCTGAAGCTACGGCTGGACTCTTCTGTACAGTTCTGGTCACCACATTATAGGAAGGACATAATTGCTCTAGGGAGAATGCAGAGAAGATTTACAAGAATGTTACTAGGGCATGAAAACTGCAGCCATTAGGAAAGATTGGATAAGCTATTGTTTTCCTGAGAACAGAGGAAGCTGAGGGGTGACTCTATTGAGGTATGCACGATTTATGAAGGGCCTAGATGGAATAGTCAAGAAAGATTGCAACCCCCTAGCAGAGAGGGCAATTGCCAAGGAGCACAGATTTAACATGGTCATTGGAAAAATTATAGTGGACATGAGGAAAATTATCTTCATCCAGATGGTGCTGGTTGTTTGGAATTTGCTGCCTGGTTTGGTGGTGGAGGCAGAAGCGTTTAATTCATTGAAATGGTATCTGGGTCTGGACCTGGAATTGCTGTAACCTGCACAGCTTCAAACAGGTGGGATTTGAATGGGTGGCTAGTTTTTCTTTTCTTCTTTCAGCCAGCATAGACAAGATGGCCTCTTTATGTACCATAACATTTCCATGGTTCTAGCTCTTGGGAGTGTGCAGTGGCAGGATTTCTGTCACAGGGACACGACTGACCACAAGTACCTGAGTAGCACTTCATACCTTAAAGAAAGTGACGTTGAGCTTTTCAGCCAATGGGCAAGACCATTTAATCCATTGCCTGGATTAAATTCCGATGGCTATATCCTTGACATGCTGAGGCACTCATGGTTCAGTAGCTGGTAAGTTCAAAGATGTCGAGGCTAGGTTGATTGACCCTGCTAAATTGTCCCTTGGTATCTCAAGATGTATAGGTTAAAGAGGTCAGTGAGGTAAATACATGGGATTACAAGGATAGAGTGTGTGTAAGAAGATCTGTCTGAGAGTAGGTGCAGAATCGATGGGCCAAATGGACTCCTTCTGCACTGTAGGCATTATATGATAATATGCATATGTTCAAAACATCTTGTATTATCTGGCACAGCAGCACCAGGAGGTCACACCTTTGAAATGGCTGGAGAACTGTGGGTGACTTTTTTCAATATCTTTTTCCAAAGGCAGGGGAGTCTAAAACTAGAGGGGCATAGGTTTAAGGTGAGAGGGGAGAGATGCAGAAGTGTCCAGAGGGACAATTTTTTTTCACACAAAGGGTGGTGAGTGTCTGGAATCAGTTGCCAGAGGTAGTAATAGAGCCGGGTACAATTTTGTCTGTTAAAAAGCATTTAGACAGTTACATGGGTAAGGTTGATAGAGAGGGATGTGTGCTAAATGTAGGCAATTGAGACTAGCTTAGGGTCTTAAAAGAAAAGGGGTGGCATGGACAAGTTGGACTAAAGGGCCTGTTCCCATGCTGTAAACTTCTATGACTCCCTGGTTTAGCCAGCTGAATGTTTTACATTGTAGGTTGTTTCTGTGACACAATACACCGCCTTTGAAATCTAGAAACAAGAAACCATATCAATCTGAAAACAAGTCATGTCTTTTTTTTTAACCAGCAGCCAGAGAGGCCCATGAGATTCTCATGGTCGAGACATGGCTTATAACGCAACATACAGCTCTGCATACAAGCTGAATGTCTTTGTCTACAAACCACACAGCCAAAAGTTCAAAGAAATGGTCAAGTCCCTGAGAATGTTCAAAAAAGAATGTGTAATAGTGTTTGAATGTAAGGTACTCATAATAGAGAGCAATATTGTTCTTTGTTTGAAAGTCTCCGTATAGCAAATGTATTTTCTTTCCAAATTATTTTGGGAACATTAATTTTTAATAAAATGGCAAAAAGTACTGCTCATTCGAGGATATCATTCTTTTTCAAACAGTATTTGAATGACGGCCACTGTCAAATTCCATTACCCTTTCATATCTAAAATAAAACACTGCTCCAAGACCACAAGACAGCGGCACGGTGGCACAATTGTTTGCACTGTTGCCTCACAGCATCAGGGATCCGGGTTCAATTCCGGACTCGGGTCACTGTCTGTGCGGAGTCTGTACCCTCACCCCTTGTCTGCATGGGTTTCCTCCACGGTACTCTGGTTTCATCCCACAGTCTAAAGATGTGCGAGTTAGGCTGATTGGCCATGCTAAATTTCCCCACAGTGCTGAGGCGGGGAGGGGGGGTGGGGGCAACAGGATAAATATATGGGGTTAAGGGGACATGGCCTGAGTGGGGTTGTAGTCGATGCAGGCTCGATAGGCTGAATGGCCTCCTTCTGCACTGTCTGAATTCTGAGATTCACACAGACTGCCATTTGGCCCATCACGCTGCATCTATTCAGAGATCTCATACCTTCCCCATTCTGTTGGCAGAATCATTTCCAAATGATCAATTTTAAAGTTGCTTTTTTTTAATGATTTGAAATGAAATTCCCAAGTTCTACTGTCGCAGATTCACTTGAAGTAATACACTAGGTTAAAGTTTTCTGTACCCCTCATGATCTTCTATTTAGGGGTGGCACAGTGGCTCAGTAGTTAAAACTGCTGTTCCAGGGACCGGGGTTCAATTCCTGTCTTGTGTCACTGTCTGTGTGGAGTTTTCATGTTCTCTCCGTGTCTGCGTAGTTTCTTCTAGGTGCTCCAGTTTCCTCCCACAGTACAAAGATGAGCAAGTTAGGTGGATCAGCCAAGCTAAATGATCCTTTAGTGTCCCAAGTATGTAAATGTGTAGGTTTGATGGATTAGCTATGGGAAATGTGTATGGGGTTATGGGGTTAGAACAGGGGAGAGGACATGGATAAGATACTCTGTTGGAGAGTCAGTGCAAACTCTGATTTCAGCCAAAAGAGGAAGTTTCTCCAGTTTTCTCCCCCATAGCCCAGATATTTACCACACTGGGGAAAATCAGCCTCACTGAATACCAGTGTTTGAATGGTACTTAACTAATGGGTAGAAGGAAAAAGAGAGAGGAAAAGAACAGCGGTTAACGTAGTGATCAACAGAAAGAAGAGGCTGCAGGTTTCTTATTACGAACTGGAGGTTTCTATTCAAAGTGATACATTCCACAGCCTTTGAAGGAATCCGGGAGATTCATCCTAGCATGGCAGGGAGAGAAGAATAATTGGGCCAGACTTTGCTACTGATAATGGACTTGGGAAACTTTCCGAACACTGAAAAGCACCTGGAGATCATCACTTGGAGTCACTACTTGGTGAAATGGGAAAGCCTGAAGCCATTGGAAGCAACTGTTTTCCAGAAGGACTGTAAATACCTGGAGAAGTGTGATGAGTGTAAGGGTGAATTAATAGTTTTGGTAAATGCGGGGATAGATTTAACGTTCCTGCATTAGAGTAAAATCATATGCTAGTCAAATGCTTATATCCCAAGGTCCTGACATCAGCAAAATTTGCCAGCGAGGTTGTTAACTTGTTTGAAGAACAGACATTTGAAGCCAGCTAAATTACAAACAAGCTTTTGAGTGAAGGTTTAATAATAAACCTACGTAAGCAAGATTGGAATTTTAAAATGATGTTCTGTGTATTGAATATCTGTGTAAGCAGTCTGTATCGGTGACTAGGAGTTGAGAGTTGTATTAGAATGCCGTCCCTGTGAGAGCTGTTCGAGCTGTATGACAGGAGGGTTCTCCTCCAGAGGTTTCTCTGGGGTAGTTCCCTCCATGCTTGAATCATGAGTAAACTAAATGTAACCCGTCCCTGGGTCTCCTGTGATTAGTTCAAAGAAGTCCACCACAATCATAAGTATAAAAAGTGAATGTTTATTTCTACAGGTTTCCTACAGAAAGAACGCAGTGTGTAGTTTATAGTCTTTTGTTCCAGTAAGTATGCTATGGTGAAATCTGGATGTATGATCCTTTCCAGTTATCAACTAGAAGATTAAAATTTCTTTCAAACGTCTCCATGCAGATTATAACAATGTCTCTAACAACCAAAAACGACAGAGCTTCTGAGGTGAGTTTAACCAGAGTGCTATAAAGTTTAATCATTATCTCCTCTGAATTAAATTCATGTATTAAGAGTGATTTGTCTCCATTGATTGTTGCTTTTATTGGCTCAGACATATTTAGCACTGATTGGAGTAAAACTCTCAAGTCGTTCAGCTTCATCTTTGGCTATTTCGACACAATTGCGCAGACGTCTATTTTTCCTTCCAGTGTGTAGCACTTCACACTTAACTGCCAATGTGCTGCCAAACATTCAGAACTTGTCTAGCTCACTGTCGTTTCAGAGTTGCTTCTCCAATTCCGCTGCACTTCTTCATTCAATATTTTCTGTACATTTGAACTTTGTATTGAATTTCTGAAGCCAATTTATTTATGCCAACGGAATAAAAAATAGGAGCAAGAATCAATCTTTTGGCCCCTCAAGCCTTCTCCATCATCCTCTGAAACCTCAATTATTATTCAAAATCAACTCTACTTTCCTGCCATAATTCAATATTTCTTAATTCCATTGGTTTGAATATATTCAATGAGCATCACTGGCACTGAGGCAACAGTGCTAACCACTGTGCCACCGTGCCACTCAAATTAGACAGCCTCTCATTCTTCTGGACCCCAGAGGGTAGAGGCAACCTGTACTCAATCTCTTCTTATAAGATAGCCCTCTTACCCTAGGAATCTATGACCTTCTGAGGTAATGAATTCCAAAAATTTTCCTCATCTCAGCCCTTAGTGAGCAAATCATCATTCTGAGTAAATTATGACACTGAGGATGAGATTTTCTTCCATCTCTGAGCGTGTATGGCAGTGATGGGAGGTAGTGCGTCGCTCGCTGACATCGTGAGCTTATGGTTCTGCCATTGTCAACAGGGTTTCCTGTTGAATACATCTCTCGCCGCTGGGAAGCCCAGGGAGGGGGTGCGCCACTGGCAGGACCCAATCCCACCATCGTAAACAGGAGCAAGATTTCAGCATTAGATCTAGCATGTTCAGCTGGAGAAACGACCTTTTTGTCACCCAAGTTATCAAGCCAGCAAAAAAAAATTAAATAAGCTCATAGAATCCCTACTTTATATAGAAAGTGACCATTTGGACCATCAAGCCTGCACCAACAACAATCCCACTCAGGCCCTACCCCCGTACCTATTTACCCTACTAATCTTCCTGACACTAATGGGCAATTTAGCCTGGCCAATCAATCTAACCTGCACAACTATGGACTATGGGGGGGAAAGTGGAGCTCCCGAAGGAAACCCACACAAACACAAGCAGAATGCATAGATTCCACACAGTCACTCAAGACTGGAATTGAACCTGGATCACTGGCACTGAGGCAACAGTGCTAACCACTGTGCCACAGTGCCACTCAAATTAGACAGCCTCTCATTCTTCTGGACCCCAGAGGGTAGAGGCAACCTGTACTCAATCTCTTCTTATAAGATAGCCCTCTTACCCTAGGAATCAAATATGTTCTCTTTGTTTTCCTACCTAACTTTATAGAATTAGTCAACTTGGGAAAGGATTGTACAGTTAAGGCCTAAGTACCAATCTAGCAGTACTCCACTATTTATACCATACCAACCAAGAAATATCCTGTTTATTCTTATGCTTTCTGTTCATTAAGTAATCCAAGCTTATCTTGATTTGATTTATTATTGTCACATGTGTTAGCATACAGTGAAAAGCATTGTTTCTTGCATACTAAACAGACAAAATATACCGCACGTAAGGAAGGAAAGGAGAGAGAGAGAGAGAAGAATGTAGTGTTACCGTCATAGCTGGGGTGTAGAGAAAGATTAATTTAAGGTGCGGTAGATCCATTCAAAAGTCTGATGGCAGCAGGGAAAAAGCTGCTTTTGAGTCAGTTTGTGCATGTCCTCAGATCTTTGTATCTTTTTTTCTAATGGAAGGAGGCGGAAGACAGCATGTCCGGGGAGCGTGGGGTCTGTGATTTATGCTGGCTGCTTTTCTGAGGCAGCAGGACGTATAGACAGTGTCAATGGACGGGAGGCTGGTTTGAGTGATGGACGGGGCTTCATGTAGTTTATTGCGATCTTGGACAGAACAGGAGCCATACCAAGCTATGATACAATCGGAAAGAATGTTTTCTATGGTGCATTTGTAGAAGTTGTTAAGCATTCTAGTGGCATGCCAAATTAGTCTCCTGAGTGAATGGAGGCGTTGGTGGCTTTCTTAACTGTATTGTCTGCAAGGAGGGACCAGGACATATTGTTGGTGATCTGGGCATCTAAAAACTTGAAGGTCTCGACCATTTCTACTTCATCCCTATTGATGTAGAGAGGGATATGCCCTCCACTACGCTTCCCAACCCGAAAGACCCCCCCCACACGATGCTTCCTAAAGTCGATGACCATCTCCTTCATTTTGTTAACATTGCGGGAGAGTTTATTGTCGTTACACCAGCACCAGATTCTCTCATTTTTTTCCTATGCTGTGTTTCGTCATAGTTTGAGGTACAACTCACAGGAGTGGTGTCATCAGCAAGCTTGAAAATCGATTTGGAGGGGCATTTGGCCACACAGTCATAGGTGTACAAGGATAATAGTAAAGGGCTATAGTAAGGTACAGTGAGGAGCACCGGTGTTGAGGAAATGTTGTTGCCTAGCTTTACTGACTGTGGTCAGTGGGTTAGGAAGTCTAGGATCCAGTGGCAGAGGGAGGAGCCAAATCCCAGGCCACAAAGTGTTTAGAGATAAGGCTCATAGGAATAATGATGTTAAAGGCTGAGATGTAGTCTATGAATAGGAATCTGACATAGGTGATTTTGTTATCTAGATGTTCCAGGATTGAGTGTGAGCCAGGGAAGTGGTGTCTGTGATGGTCCCATTGCAATAATAGGTGAACTGTAGTGGATTCAGGCAGTCTGGGAGGCAGGAATTGATTTGTGCCATGACTAACTTTTCAAAGCACTTCATAATGACGGATGTCAGAGTCGTTATGGCAAGCTGCCAGGCTTTTCTTTTGGTGCTGGGATGATGGTCATCTATTGGAGCAGGTAGGGACCTCAGGTTGCTGTAAAGAGAGGGTGAAGTTGTCCATGAATACTCCAGCCAGCTGGTTTATGCAGGACCTGAGTGCTCATTCTGGCGCCCCATCTGAGTCAGTTGCTTTCTATGGGTTGATTTTTGAGAGGGCTGCTCTGGTACTGTCTTTTGGCATCTTTGATGGATTGCTGCAGATCATATCTGGCTTTCTTGTATACGTCAGGGTCACCTGACTTGAATACCTCAGACTTGGACTTCAGCACACAGTGGATGTCCTGTTCTTTCATGGTTTCCGTTTGGGCAACACGTGGATTTGCTTCTTTGGCAGACAGTTTTCAATAGTCTTATATACTAACCCCAATCCTACGATCCCAAATCTTGTGTGATGCCTGACTGAATGCTTCTGAAAATCCAAAATCACTATATCCACCTATTCTCTTATGAATTCTTAATAGTTACATCCTAAAAACCTCGAACATATTTATCAAATACAATTTCCCTTTTATAGAAAAATCATAAAAGAACCATACTGATTCTTCATAATTGTCTTGCCCTCAAAGGTAGATTCTAGCATTTTCTTTACAACTAATATCAAGCTAACCTATCATTCCATGTTTTCTATCTCCATTCTTTCTTGCACGGTTTTTAAAATTTATTTATTAGTGTCACAAGTAGGCTTGCATTGCAATGAAGTTACTGTGAAAATCCCCTAGTCACCACACTCCGACGCCTGTTCGGGTACACCTGAGGGAGAGTTCAGCGTGGCCAATGCGCCTAATCATCACGTCTTCTGGCAGAAACCCATGCAGACATGGGGATAATGTGCAGATTCCACATTCAGTGACCCGAGCCGGGAATCAAACCCAGGCTCTTGGCGCTGTGAGGCAGCTGCGCTAAACATTGTGCCACCATGACGGCAGTAGGGTGACATGCCTCACTTTCCATTATGTGAGGAATATTCTAGAATCCAGGAAATTCTGGAAGATAAAAGTCAATTTGCCCTCTATCTCTGCAGCTACCCCTTTTGAAGCCATCAGATTTGGCCATGAGATTCAGCTTTGCCAAATATGAACATATTGATTCAAGTGCTATCTATAGCTGTTTTCCTCAGCAACATTAAGGCTATATGCCTGTCCCTTCAGTTGGATTGGGATTTGTTTAAAGAAAGGGCTGGGATCTCACATTCCACATCTCATGTCACTGGACAGAGGGCTGTCTAATATGATAATCACTGCCAATAAGTAATTGTTAGACCAGCTTCCATTAGATCAAATACCACTGTCAATTAATTACTTCAACTGATACAGTAAGCGATATTAACAATAACAATATTGACATTGATATTGATCTACCCTGCAGCTCAAGTCAATTTCAACAAACTCTCATTATTCTTCTCATTTAGACAAGGCATGAGAGAACATCGTGGAAGAATCTCAGTGGCAGCCTACCCCCTTTTTCAAAACTCACCCAGTGCTTTGAATAATTCCTTTAGTCACCATCTTGACAGTTGAAGAATATGACACCTCATTATTCCAACTGTTTATCTTCGAATTCCCAAGGAAAACAGTCACTGGCGCCGGAGGAAGACATGATTCCACAAAAGCTATTTTAAAGCCACAGAGATTATTTACTTTTTTTTGTTGGAAGCACACACTTCATTGTTCTGCTCACTAGATTGCCTCAGCGCTCACAGACCTGGTCATTAATTCATCGCTCTGAAATTTGCCAAAATTTGTCTTTGAAAATATGTTCCTCTCTACTGCCCGTGTATTTCCCAGCACAGGAATCTCAGTCAACTATGTAACTTTGCTGTGTGTGTAGCTTAATTTCCTCGTGTTCGCTCACGTGCACAGTTTGGCCAAGTCCTGACTTGAGCCCATCACTCTACTTCTCCTTTTCCTCTTTACATCTTTTACCTCTCAACTACCCCAACTCCTGTCACCATTCCTCCTCATTTTTCTTTGTCTTTGGTTAATCAACCCTCACAAATCCCAATTCTTCCATACTCATCATATTTCTAATTCTTATGCCACTGATACCTGCTTAAACAATCCTATTTCTTCCCTCAGTGCACTGGGCATCCTCCAGAAGGCCCACCAAGGTACTTGTCGCTGCTTCCCATCAAGTAATAACCCCAATTGCCTCTTTCTCTTCCCATCCTAACTATCCTACCTGCTCATGAGGCTCAGACTTGCCAACCTCCTTCCCTCTAATGCTATGCACTCTGCTGATAGATTGGCTATCACCACTCCTCTTCGCCATTCTCTTCAAGCTGCATGGTCACTTACAAATAAAAGGTCCTCACATGAGCTTATTATGAATGATCACATTATGGCAATGCTCTTCAAAACCTACATCTTTGATGACATTCTTATCAGCTTTCCTGTATTTTCCTATAGCCCAGTGTCAAAATCGTTTTTTTTTAATTTATTTATTGTTTTATTGTCAGAAGTAGGTGGTGTGATCAGCAAGTTTGCTGATGACACCAAGATGGCAGGGTTGGCGGGTACGGAACTGGATTGTCAGGTGATACAACAGGATATAGATAGGTTGGTGCAGTGGGCAGATAGGTGGCAGATGGCATTTAATCCTGACAAATGCGAGGTGATGCATTTTGGACGGAATAATGCAGAGAGGAGCTATGTGATAAAAGGTAGGCCGATTAGGAGTATAGACATACAGAGGGACCTGGGAGTGCAGGTTCACAAATCCATGAAGGTTGCGTCACAAGTGGAGAAGGTTGTTAGGAAGGCTTATGGGATGTTAGCCTTTATAGGAAGGGGCATAGAGTATAAAAGCTGCCGTCTAATGCTTCAGTTATACAGAACGTTGGTTAGACCGCATTTGGAGTACTGCGTCCAGTTCTGGTCACCTTATTACCGGAAGGACGTGGAGTCTCTGGAAAGGGTGCAGAGGAGGTTTACCAGGTTGTTGCCTGGCATGGGGGGACTGGGTTACGAGGAGAGATTGAAGAGACTGGGGCTATTCTCCTTGGAAAGACGGAGATTGAGAGGGGACATGATAGAGGTATATAAGATACTGAAGGGAATAGATAGAGTTAATAGTGAGAGACTGCTCCCTAGACTGGGTACGAACACGAGAGGTCATCACTTAAGGGTGAGGGGGGGGGAGGTATAATTTGGAGGTAAGAGGAAGGTTCTTTACGCAGAGAGTTGTGGGGGTCTGGAATGCGCTACCGAGTAGGGTGGTGGAGGCAGGAACGTTGGACTCGTTTAAGATGCAGTTAGATAGGCACATGAGTGAAACGAGAATGGAGGGATATGGTAGGGGCTATTAAATAGGGTTAAACCTCGGGAGACACCGGAAGGGCAGGCTGTATGATTAGTATTTTTTTGTCTTTATTCCACAGGTGGAGGTCCACCTCGTGTCAAGTGAGGGGCATGCACACGGCGGGTCATGCGTGGGCTGCTCTTGGAAGTCCAGGAGTGGCCTAGTACTTCATGTCGGTGTGTGTGCTTGATCCTGGACCGATAGACGGGCGCCACAACAGCTCAGTGACTAGCACTGCTAGCTGTGCAGATACATGGATTTGGGCCTGTGTCTGTGGGAGTTTGCGCATTCTCCCTGTGGTTGCGTGGGTTTCCTCCGGGCGCTCCGGTTTCCTCCCACACCCCAAAGATGTGCTCTTAGGCTAATCGGTTTCCACCAAATTGACACTATTTCTTCCCTGAATCTGACTGAGTAGGGTCCCATTCGTAGACATGCAGGGTAGAATAGGTGTGGGGTGATGCGGTGGCGCGGGCTCGTTGGGCCGAAGGGCCTGTTTCCTGTGCTGGGTTGTTCTTTGTTCTTTGTTTTATTGACATGGCAATGAAGTTCATGTGAAAATCATTGTCACTCTCCGGTGCCTGTTCAGTTACACTGAGGGAGAAGTTAGCATGGCCAATGCACCTAACCAGCACGTCTATCAGACTGTGAGAGGAAACCGGATCACCTAGAGAAAAGCCATGCAGACACAGGGAGAATGTGCAAACCCCACACAAACAGTGATCCAAGCCAGGAATCGAACCCAGGTCCCTGGGGCTGTGAGGCAACAATGCTAACCATTGTGTCACTGTGCGCCTTGGAAAACTAAAAAATATCTTACTACATTAAATAGATAGTAAAAATGAAAGTTTTCTTTGTTTCTTTAGTCCAATTGACTTCTCCACAATACCATCTCTTTACCAATATAATTATTTACTTTAGGTTCCTCACACTCTTCAGATTCTTGCTTTTTCTCAATTTTTATTCTGTTTATTGTGTTTTCTACTGTGAAAACAGATACCAAATATTGATTTTATGCCTCTGCAATTTGCTTTTTTTAAATTTCTCCAAGGGAGGTTATTCCCATCCCGTCCTGTCCGCTACGGGAATCGTAGCAGGTGGGGAGCAGACCACACAAATGTCCGTTGACATTAGGTGGGATTCTCCGGTTCTGGGACAAGCGTGGCCTGAGCATCCCACCTCACAGACAATTTAACTGATCTCATCCACCCTGTATTGGAGTTGGTACAGCGGAAGTTCACTAAACTGATCCCTGAGATGAGGGAGTCGTCCCACGGTGAGAGACTGAGTGAATTGAGTCATATTCTCCAAAGTTTTGAAGAATGAGAATAGATTTTACTGAAACCTACAACATTCCCGAGGGGTTTGATAGGGTAGACATTGAGAGATTTCTTCTTCTGGTCGGGGAATCTAAAACACGGGGTGGGGGAAGGGTTGTACAGTCTCAGGATAAGGGGCTGATCATGTAGGACTGAGATGAGGAGAAATTGCTTCACCCAGTAGGTAGCGAATATTTGGAATTCTCTGCTCCAGAGGGCTGTGTGCTGGTATTTTGTGACCTCACTTGGACAAGGCTTGTAAAATCCCATTTGAGGCCAATGGAGAACTCTGCTCTGAAAGCCTCTCCCATCCCAATTCTAGGATGGGCATGCCAGTAAAATTCCAGCCATGGATGCCCAATTGTTGAATAAGGTTAAGGTTGAAATAGACTGAATGTTTGTTTGTTTATCAGGGAGCTAGGGATATGGAGAATGGCTAGGAAAATGATTTGATATTTATTATTGTTGCGTGTTTTAGTATACGTTGAAAGGTATTGTTTTTTGCACGCTGTAGAGACAAAGCATACCGTTCATAGAGAAGGAAGGGAAAGAGTGCAGAATGTAATTTACAGTCATAGCTCGGATGTAAAGCCTTGTTACCAAGTTTAAAAGAGTTAGAATAGAATTTTAAAAGCATAGAACGAGAGTGAAATAAATAGCTAGAAGCTATGCTGGGTACAGCTGGCAAGAAGTTGCCTCAATCCAGTGCCATCGTTTATCAAATAGGGTTGAAGCCTGAGATCAGTCATGATCAAAATGAGTGGCAGGGCAGGTTCGACAGGTCAGCTGATCCATTCATGCTCCTATTTATTGGGTTCTTATATTTTTGTAGAAGCTCTTATAATTTATTCTTAAATTTCTTGCGAATTTTATCTCTAGCAATTCCTTGCTCACCTTGTGTTGATTTTTTACAGCCCTCACAATCCTCAAGCTTACCACTCTTTTTTGGAAATGTTACAATTTCTTTTAATTTATTTCTACCTTTAACTTCTCAAGGTTAATGCACTAATAAGGAATCAAATTTGCACTTTTCCAATGCATTTTTGATTCTTAATGGGAAGGAGACATCAGGATGGAACTTGGCTATCAGTCTCTGTTCAGTGACTCTGCGCTATCGTGTGTCGTGAAGCCACCTTGGAGAACGCTTATCGAAGATCAAAGGCTGAATGCCCGTGACCGCTGAAGTGTTCCCCAACATGCGCCAGGAATGTATGCGCATCTTCCAGAGCCGGCAAAAAGTTGCTGGTCGCACCACACTGGAAACTGGCGGGAAGACAGGTAAGTCATTTAAATCTTTTCTGCATGTATTTTAAATATGAAGATTAGTTAATTACCGAGACCTTTCATCTCCCGATTCAATCTCCCACCCTGCCCAGGAGTACTTCATTCTGGCAGGGTTTAGATTAGCTTCCCATGTTCAGGGAACAAACAGGAGACTCTGCCGGAATGAAGAAGGGGGCAATCTGGGCCTGCCAGGGAGTCGGGCGGTGGGGTAGAGCCCTTTGGGTATGGGCACCCTTGCAGTGCCAGCCTGTGCCCCTGGCATTGCCCAAGGGGCACACTGGCACTGCCCAGCAGACGGGGCCTATTGCGGGCAGCACCTAGGGGCAATCAGTGGGGTTGGGGGAATCCTGCACTGGGATCAGCCTGGGATGGAAGGAGGGCAGCGATTGTAGGTATTTGGTGGGACCTGGGACACTGTGCACAGTTTTGATCTTCATATGGGAGCATGCACTTGTCTTAAAACCAGGGAGCAAAGAATATTCATTGGATTGATTCCTAAGATGAGACAGTGTTCCTACAAGGAGAGATCAAGTAGGATGGGTCTCTGGAGTTTGAAATATTGAGTAGTAATTACATTACAATGTATAAATTCTTAGGAGACTTGACAGTAAATGTTGCTCCTCCTGGCTGAAGAATGGGAAATATGGAATCAGTTACACTGAAAGAATTAGGGTATATAAAAACACGTCTAACTTCATGGTAACTATTCTAAATGCCCAAACTCCAGTTATGGGAAGATATGGTCCAATACTCATGTTCAGGTTATCAATTATTACCAAATAACACAGCATTAAAATTCTTGTTTTTAAACAACGTTGTTAACATTTCTAAGATGCACATTGTCTTGTGGTAACCACAACAATGTTTGATCAATAACTGTGGTGTACTTTTCTAGTGGGATCGAGGATCAATTTTCTGTGCTCACCTTGTGTCCTTGTAACATACAAAAGTTGCTGTTATTCAATTGATTTGCATAGACTACATGTGAAATGCTACATGCTAGACAAGGGCTTTAAAACTGGGCTCCATATTATTGCTTATGCCAGCTCTGCAGAATCTCTGAGGACAAAGTGTCATGGTCCAGGATGCCAGCCACTCACATGGTGTCCCATGTGGAAAGAACACTGGCATGGAAAGGCTGTGCACAAAACCATAGGAGAGTTACAGTACAAAGGAGACCATTCAGCCCAACTTGCCCATGCCAGCCCAAGGACACACAGGTGCCCTTTCTAATCCCACCTTCCTGCACCCAGCCCATAGTCCTGTGGTTTACAGCATGTACGGTGCAGATCCAGGTACTTTTTAAAAGAGTTAGGGTCTCTGCTTCCACCACCAACTCGGGCAGCAAATTCCTGACACCCATCACGCTTTGTGTAAAAATGTTCTTCCTCGCGTCCCCTCTACGCCTAATGCCACTTATTTTGAAGCAAGGTGCCTTGGTTCTAGAATTCTCCACCAAGGGGAACAATATTATTGCCCCACTCTATCTCTTCCTCTCATAATTTTGTACACCTCTATCAAGTCACCCCTCGGCCTTCTTTGATCCAAGGAAAACAATCCCAACTCATTCCAATCCCTCCTCACGGCTACATTTTTCTAGCCTTGGCGACATTCTTGGGAACACATGTGCCTTTCCAAGTCCTCCACCAGCTCGTTCTATCAAGAGGGAGAGGTATAGGCACCTTGTGAATTACAACTTTATCAGTTAATGTGAGGCCATACAAAAATCCTAATGTTGGTGAATGCCCGCTATCAGTGAACATAGATCACTGGCATTGGGGTCCTCCCTATCACGGCAGCAGCCACAATGCCTATGTTTTGAGGCAGAATGCCATTTGCATTGCCCTTGCAGCCATGGAAGGAACCTGATTGCCATTAACAAACTGCCTATTAAGCTCCTCGGGAAATTTATTAACTTAGGGAAAACCAAAAGACGACGTTCAAATTGCAGACTGCCAACCCTGAACAGTGCGTGTTGGGCAAGTCCAATGCGAGCGATCATCAATTATCTTTATTGTAAAGAAACATTTTTCCAATAAGAGTTAGGCAGCAAACTTTTCCCCCCAAAATGGCAAAATGTCAAGTTCAGTCAGAAAACTGACATTTTTCCTCCAGGGTAAGGCAGGTTTTGCAGTGAGGTTGTCTTGGGGGATGTGTTCTGCAGTGGGATCCAAAAATCCCATCAGCGTTGAACGGTCGGAAGATGCTGCCCAAGTACTGAATCACACTAGCGCTATGTCGTACAAGTGGGTGGGAATATACCGGAAGATCCACTGTTATGCTGATTTTGAATATGTAATTATATTTAAATGTATGGTAATCAGGTTTACGCCCTCACCGGGCATGAATCTGACTATGCCTGCTGGGAGGCCCAGGAACATCACCAATGCAAGTCCCATTATGGCATCTCGCGAGAGTTTCCAGCCCTAACAAGATTTTAGGTGGCCATTGTCCAGTGGTGCAGCAACAAACATAATCTGGTTAGCCACTTTTCTGCACAGTAAGGCTACTGGCCATCAGATATCCTGCCCTCTCCAACCTGCAAGGCGACACAGTCAAGGCTGCCATTTACCTTTTGCAATGATGCTCATTAGCCAGTTCCTGACTACTGGTGGCACTCAGTGCCACTAATGGGATGCCAAGATCTCTGCCAACTGAACTGGGATATAGACATTTGAAGGAAACATAGCACGAACAATGCAGACTGCATAGGGTCAGAATTCAGAAATTATCCCAAGCATTGAATTCCTGACTACAGACTAAATATCAACTGAGTGGGGCAGCCTCACTGTAACACCCTCCACATCTATCAATATGAGCATTTGGGGTTAATTATTATTTACTGCTTGTTCCAGGGATCATCAATTAGAAAGGCAGCTCCTTGTTAAGACAGTGAAGATGCCGATATGAAATTAGAATGGTGACATGGTAACTCAGTGCTTAGCACTGCTACCTCACAGCGCCAGGGACCTGGGTTCAATTCTGGCCGTAGGTCACTGTTTGCGTGGGGTTTGCACCTTCAGGTGCTCTGGTTTGCTCCCACACTCCAAAGATGGGCAGGTTAGGTGGATTGGCCAGGTTAAATTGCCAATTGATGTTAGGGGGACTAAATACCCGGGCTGACGTGGATAGGGCCTGAATGGGATTGTTGCCGGTACAGATTGATGGGCCGAATGGCCTCTCCTCTGCACTGTAGGGATTCTATAAGTCTGAGCTGCAGCAGCAGTAACAAATATGTCAATCAAGGAGAAATTGAACCTTTATACCAATTTATTAAGCATTAAAGATGAGGAAAATCATACCAAGAACTGCTGTTTTAAGAACATAAGAACATAAGAAATAGGAGCAGGAGTAGGCCATCTAGCCCTTCGAGCCTGCCCCACCATTCAATAAGATCATGGCTGATCTGTCGTGGCTCAGTTCCACTTTCCCGCTTTCTCCCCATAACCCTTAATCCCCTCTCTTATCAAGAACCCATCAACCCACTTCTTAAAAATATTTAGCGAGGCAGCCTCCACCACTTCAACGGGCAGAGAATTCCAGAGATTCACCACCCTTTGAGTGAAGAAGTTCCTCCTCAACTCCATTCTAAACCGCCTCCCCTTTATCTTGAGGCTGTGCCCCCTAGTCCTACTGTCTTTTTTGAGCGGGAAGAGTCTCTCCACCTCTATCCTATCCATCCCATTCATCATCTTATACGTCTCAATGAGATCTCCCCTCATTCTTCTAAACTCTAACGAGTACAAGCCTAGTTTATTCAGCGTCTCCTCATAGCTCAATCCCCTCAACTCCGGTATCAGCCTAGTAAACCTCCTCTGCACTCCCTCCAGGGCCAAAATATCCTTGCGCAGGTGCGGCGCCCAAAACTGCACACAGTACTCCAGCTGCGGCCTCACCAATGCCCTATAGGAGCTAAGTGACTCTGTGTATCAGGACACCAATGTCAAGATGAGAAATAAGTCTGGCTAGAGTTTTTCAGATCTCAGGGCAACCTCACCAATATCCTTAAGGGAGTTAAACAGCGTTCCTTGCTTAACTCAGAGAAACATTATGGGCTGTTGCTGGCCTTTTCTTCCAGCCTGTATCTATACCCCTCCAATCTGCATGACAACTCATTCCAAAACATGCCCAACGGCTGGCTCAGTCATTGAGGAAGCCAATTTTTAGAAGGCCCCAAACCAGTAAACTGGAATGCAGGATGCCCAACATGCTGCCATTGTGGCGATGTGACTCGATCCAAATTGGGGGGGAAACCTCAGGCTCTTTTCAACACTTAACACTCTTTTACGCTGAAATTAAACAATCTTGGAATCCCTACAGAGCAGAAAGAGGCCATTCGGCCCATCAAAATCCTACGTAAAAATAAAAATCTGATATTGTGGTCTCGTATAACTTCTAGATGCCTTTTAAAGATTATGACAGTTACACTATTTCTTGGAAGATATATCATACATGTGAAGTAACATGGTCCATAACACATTCTCCAACGCTTCAGATGACACGGTGGCACAATGGGTTAGCATTGCTGCCTCTCAGCGCCAGAGACGCAAGTTCAATTCCATCTTAGGTCACTGTTTGTGTGGAGTTTTCATATTCTCCCTATGTCTGCATGGGTTTCCTCCCACACACCAAAGATGTGCAGGTTAGGTGCACTGGCCATGCTAAATTTTACCTCAGTGTACTCGAACAGGTGCCGGAGTGTGGCGACTAGGGGACTTTCACAGTAACTTCATTGTAGTGTGATTTGAAGACTGCTTGTGAGTAATAAATAAACTTTAACTTAAAGTTTTACACTGTTCTTGAAAACCCTTCTTTTGGTATCCTCTGCTGAGCTGTAAAATTCTTCTGTGTATTTATTTTGTCAATGTTTGAGATAAGCACAGACTAGTTACTTCATTATATCGTGTGTCAGTCACTTGACCCAGTACAATGCTGCTATTTGTGTTTGGTTTCATCTAACAGGCAACTTACTATTTCTAAATGGTTCCCTTGTGAATGGGCCATGTAGGATTTCTGATAACTCACAACTCCTCTGAGCTATGGAACGACAAGATGTTTATATTTATCTTAGCCAACTCCAGCATGAGAAGGAATGTTGAATTTAACCTGCTTCATGCTTCTTCCACCCATGTCGAGAAAGGTTAAGTTTGTTTATTATTGTCACAAGTAAGCTGACATTAACACTGCAATGAGGTTACTGTGAAAATCCCTTAGTCACCACACTCCAGCAACTGTTTGGGTTCACTGAGAGAGAATTTAGTATGCCCAAGCACCTAACCAGCACATCTTTCAGACTGTGTGGAGGTAACCGGAGCACTCAGAGGAAGCCCACACAGACATGGGAAGGATGTGCAAACTCCACACAGACAATGGCCCAACCCAGGAATCGAACCCAGTTCCCTGGCACTGTGACGACCCGCCCCTGAAATAAATGTAAAATACCGTGGATGCTAGAAATTTGAAAGAGAAACAGAAAATGCTGGAAAATGCAGCAAGTCTATCTGTGGAGAGAGAAGAATAGACTGAAAGTTTCAAGTCTGTGACTGTTTGACTGAGCGAATGAGAGGCCGGAATGTGATAGATTTTAATAATAAGTCAATTAGGACATTAAGCGCTGAACTTTCCAGGCCTACTTGCCAATCCCGTTGCACATACGCACGCATGCACACAGAGACGCACAAACACAGACAGAGACACAAACACACCATTGCATCTATCCCATTTCTTCCTCTCTTTAGCTCTGAGGAAGAGTTTTTACAGACTCGCAACGTCAACTCTGTTCCTCTCTCCACAGATGCTGCCAGACATGCTGAATTATTCCTGCATTTTCTAGTTTTTTATCTTATATTGGGTGCTTTTGCTCTCTGAGGTTTTCTGGAAACATTTCATAACCCACAAGCTGTCAAATGGACTGTACTCATTCAATAATAATCAAATTGATTATAGATCTCTTCCTTCCCTTCATTCAGTAAGAAGCTTCACAGCACCAGGTTAAAGTCCAACAGGTTTATTTGGTATCATGAGCTTTCGGAGCGCTGTTCCTTCATCAGGTGAGTTACTCACCAATGAAGGAGCAGCGCTGCGAAGGCTTGTGATATCAAGTAAACCTGTTGCACTTTAACTGGGACTATAAGACTTCTTATTATATCTACCTCAGTCTAACGTCGGGATCTCCACATCATGGCTTCCCTTCTTTCAGCTTCTTTGAAGTGTGTTGCCGATACCTCATTACAGTTTGCAGCTGAATTAAAATATTAATTGCTGCTCCTTTTTCACTGGCTGTAAGAGTGCACACAGAATAGTATGTTTGTGAAAATGTAGAAGTAACTTCTGCCAAGTAATTGCAGTAACGTGCAGCCAACATCAATTAGCAAATAGATGCATTTTGTAGATGCACATTCTTCAATTCCCCCTTTCTCTGCCACTGCATCGAATTGTTTCCTGAACCCTGTCAGAATATCTCGTCCAATAGCTCCTTCTGGTGACTTATTGCATTGTCCCATTACCCTTTGTCAGAAAGTCTCCTGATTTCCCTTTTCAGTCCTAATGTTGGAATTGACATATTACCCAGGTGTTAGAATCTTTTAGCATAATGAAAAACAAAATTGCCTGAGCGGCTTTTGCCAATTCCCCAAGCAATCTTCAAATACCCAATTAAATAATCTTCAAGTGCCTTCTTTTCCAAAAGAAAACAAGCCCGTTTCTGCTATGCCTTCACCTATCGACTTACGGTGGATTGGCCATGCTAAATTGACCCTTGGTGTGAGGGGGATTGGTAGGGTAAATATGTGGGATTACAGGGATTGGTGGGATTGTTGTTGGTTCAGGACTGATGGGTTGAATGGCCTCCTTCTGCACTGTAGGGATTCTATGAAATGAATGAAAATAAGTGCTGGACTAGCCAGTCATGCCCATTTTCAATTCTAATCCAAATCCAATTTCACCTTCAGAATTCTAATTGGGATTTTATAATTACTATCAGCACAACCTCCCTTCGTTTCATATTCTAGCTCCATGATATTTTAACCAAGTATGTTAATCACTTTATATTCCCATTACGTATCATGATCTTTGCCTCTTAAACACTGTCATAATCATCAGACTGTACAATTGTTTCATTTAATGTATACTTTTTTAACTTCTAGGGCCCATTCCAATTAATTTACAGTGAGTAGTCTCACAACACCAGATTAAAAGTCCAACAGGTTTATCTGGTGGCACGAGCTTTCGGAGCGCTGCTCCGTCATCAGATGACGAGGTGGCACTCTGAAAGCTCGTGCTACCAGATAAACCTGTTGGACTTTAACAGTGTTAACTTATGGGGAAAACCCATGCAGACACAGGAGGAATGTGCAAATTCCACACACTCACCCAGGGCAGGAATTGAACCCTGTTCCCTAGTGCTGTGATGCAGCGGTGCTAGTCACTGTGCCATGCGCTATGCTGAAAGTAGAAAGTCTCAGGTCCAATCACTGGGGTGTTGCATTCACATTCATTAGTCAGTATAAAGTATTCCCATTTATGGCTCCTCTTTGTTTTAAACCAATTGCCTTTCCAAAGCCATTCTTTACTTTGTACTCTATGACTGCTTAATCGCTGATGCGGAGCAATAGCAAAACCCTCCTGACCGTACAAACAAATCTGTGCAAAGAATCCTGTTTGCAAGGACACAATTTGGGAAAAAAACAAACATTAAACCGATTAATGCAAACTTCCAGATGTTGTTTGATGATCCCAAAACATTCACTGGAGTTTTTAATCCGTCTTTACTAGCTCGCTGTACAAAATTTCCGAGCCTGCAATTTGAAATATTCTTTACTTACTGTACAATGCTGTTGTAACCTTTGCTGACGAGAGACAACATTAACAGATGTGGTGACAGATAAAACAACTGAGCCAAGGTACCAAGAGCGTTACAGCAGCTCTGAAGATTGACAGCTGATGCACAGAACAGACAGAGGCACTAAAGGGAGTGATTGCGAAAATAGTTTACTTCTCAACCACTTATTGTGCTATTTTTATGTCGCAAATCACACGTTCTAACAACTTTGACTAATGGACTCCCTGAAAATGGAACGAAATAACAATTCCTGCAGCAGTAAGGCAGTGTTCTGTTACATTCCATAAGGACATCGGACAGATTTACTCTCTTCAGGTGGGTGAGACAGAATTTATGCTCAACACAATACACTGTTCCATTTTAAATTATGGAGCTATGACTTTCTGCCTCTTGATATAACTTTGCACCTGACAAAGCCAAAATAGCAGCACCACTTAAAAATGCAAGATCATTACTTTGAATTAAATTCAATAAGGGTAGTCTCTGTGGAGACTCCTGCAAGAATGAACTAATGCATGAGTATTATCATTTGTAAAATTAGTTCTGATCTCACTTCCAGAAGGTATCACAAAATATTCAGAAAACCGGCAATAAATCAGTCATACTTGCCTCTGTACTGATTATCAAGAAGTACCATGGGTAATCTTAAACAGCCTGTATTTATTAGAAGCTGTTTCAGTAATGATTACAATATAGTGCTTTGGTTATCCAGCTGGGTAATCAAAATGACTGACACAGAACTGTCTGGACTTGATTTAAGTGGCATTTATACCTCCTGAAACAGGGAAGGATTCAACACTCAATCTTTGATATTATTCAGGACAACTGTGTGACTTATGCAGAGAAAACTGAGATGGGCAAATTACAACATTGACACAATTGTGTGAAAAATGTGCCTTGGTGGATGTAGAAACTAAGTAAGCAGCAAGTGACTAAAATGGATAGCAGGGGGAGGTGATAGCCTAGTGGTTTTATTGCTAGAATATTACTCCAGAAACTTAAATCATGTTCTGGGGACCTGGGTTCGAATCCCACCATGGTAGATGGTGAAATTTGAATTCAATAAAAAATATAAGCATCAACAGATTATTGGTGTGAATGGTGGCAAGGGAGCTTTTAGCCAGGGTCCCTCTGTGTATATACACAAGGAAAGGGAGAGAGAACTAGAGAACTCAGAAGATGCAGTTTCTATGCCTATTGTGCTCCAGGCCATAATAATGGCCAAGGAAAGCTCCAGATGCAAATCCTTTCTACCATGCATCTAAAAATCAAGGCAGTCACAAACTGAGATTTGGGCAAAATACAATGATCTTTCCAATGAGAGTTCCTCCATTGAGGTCCTAAACAATCACCGTCAGATGGTAAGGGAGGTGATGGCCTAGTGGCATTATCACGAGACTATTAATGCAGAAGCTCAGCTAAAGTTCTGGGGATCTGTGTTTGAATCCCACCATGCAGAATTTGAATTCAATAAAAAGGATCTGGTATTAAGAATCTACTGATGACCATGAAACCACTGTCGGAAAAGCCCATCTGGTTCACTCATGTCCTTTAGGGGAAGAAATCTGCTGTCCTTACCCGATCTGCCCTACATGAAACTCCAGAGCCACATCAATGTGGTTGACTGTCATCTGCCCTCTGAAATGGCCTAGCAAGCCACTCAGTTCATGGTCAATAAATGCTGGCCCAACCAGCGACATCCTCATCCCATGAATGAATAAAAAATATGCTGGAGCTGATACCAGTCCAAGTGCAAACACTTCCATCTTAGCCCAGGACCAACCAGACATTTTGAATACTGTTACTGAACAGATGTAAACCTTTTACTGAAAGCTTGTTGTCGATGCTAAGACTGGAATGGTGGACAGAGAATGCCTACAAACCTGTAATACCAACACAACTGCACAAATGGCATTTGTACTATTATTGATTATAAAACAACTTTCTAAAATAAAAATTATATTGGAGGACTTGCATCACTAATAGAAGCCTTCTTTGATTAATTCATTGCTATATCATTTAATTTTAACTGGTGATATTTACATTATGGTCCACCGTAGTGCCTGTGGCAAGTAAACAATATAATCTTAGGGCACACGCTTTTATTGCATTCTGTCAAATGGAATAGCAAAATCTGTAGTGACTTGTCTTTAATTGTCATTATTTCATCATTTTCCCCATCCTGTACCTCACTAGTCTTACACTATCAGTTCCAACAGTAGGAGTCCTGAGCCCTGCAGTAAAATCCAGCCCTAAGTTTTGATTAGAGCAAATATAAAAGAGAATTCCATTGACAAATTTTTTAAAATGTTGGTTTCCTGGTTCACAATGAAAGGTTGACTGAAATATTTAACCAATAGTATCAGGAAGACAAATGTCATTGTTCAGGATCTTGCCAATATGGCCATCATTCAGCACTGAGAACCAGTAACAAAGATAAAAAATACTCAGCAGGTTTGACAGCACCTGTGGAGAGAGAACAGAGTTCTTCCAGTCTGGTTGACTCTCTTCAAAATCTTATGTGTTGTTGCTGGCTTCACATATCTAGGTTCCAGAAGCACTAGCAATCTACCACATACTACTGTAATCAATAAGCGCTTGCTTGTTGCAAAAGCTGCAGCCTTATTCCCAAACTGAGCAAGGGAGAGTGAAGGGCTAACGACCTGACTGAGAACATCAAACTGTGACTCTACCAAGCCTCTATTCTCAACATACCCCTCTGCAGTGGCAAGACCTAGACAATTGATGCTAGGGTGGAGGAAAGGCTGAACATTTTCCACATTTGCTATCTCAGATATATCCTTGCCAGCATGTGGAGGAGACAAGGTCACCAACTCAGAGATCTTGAGGCATGCTAATTGTTTCAGACAGTGCAAAGCCAGTGATGTCTACAATGGCTTGGCCAAGTTTGTCAAATTGATGATGCTATGGGCCAGGTGCTGCTGACTGGGATTAGGTGGAAGTTCGGGTGTTTCTCGTGTGTCAGTGCAGATTGACCTCTTCTGCACTGTATGGTTCTATGCTGATGGCTGTCAATCCAAAAAGGTCTTCTGTACGGTGAACTGGTCACTGGGTCATGAACTCCTGGACATCTATTCCTCTGTTGCAAAGACAAACATCAGCAGGACATGAAGATGGTGGACTTGCGACAGACCAGCTGGGCGAGAGCCCTCAATGGCCATGAGCTCTGGAGGTTGATTGTTTGGAGAAGCATCACAACAGGTGAAGCTTTGCTGAGATGGTTGAGGAAAGGGCTCAGGAAAAACAAAAGCCAGTTAAACTCGCACCTTTGCTGCCCACTGTCTCCATCTGCATCAAGAATGATAGAGACTGTTGTGTCAGAATGGGGTTCCTGAGCCATATCAGGCAATGTTTAACATGGCGGTGACCACCAAGGTGCAAATCACTATGAGATGGAAGGCTGCCAGTTACCATTTGAATGTTGGAGGTAAAGCTTGGGATTTTCCAGCCCCGCTGTAATGGATGTGGCAAGCCAGCCAAAAGTCCATTGAACTTCAGTGGGACTGATTTGATTTGATCTGATTTATCATTGTCACATGTATTAACATACAGTGAAAAGTATTATTTCTTGTGCACTATACAAAGCATACCATTCATAGAGAAGGAAACAAAAGCCTGCAGAATGAAGACTTTAGAATGAAGTTTTAAAAGCATAGCATGAGAGTAAAAGATGGAATTAGAAGGTGTGCTGGACACAGCTTGGAAGAAGTTGCCTCAATCCAGCGTCATCTTGGAAAAGAACTGGAAGATCCCACTGGTGGGCAGGTCCAGCTTATACTGGCCAAAGTGAAGTGCTCAATTATTCTTCACAGATAAAATAACCAACAGACTCACAT
This sequence comes from Carcharhinus amblyrhynchos, assembly GCF_965287045.1. Classification (NCBI taxonomy): domain Eukaryota; kingdom Metazoa; phylum Chordata; class Chondrichthyes; order Carcharhiniformes; family Carcharhinidae; genus Carcharhinus; species Carcharhinus amblyrhynchos. The sequence goes on from NC_137324.1 coordinate 160,965,740, forward strand.
ACATTGAGATCTGCAAGGAGATAAATGAGAATATGCAAGGAAGCAGATACTTGTTGAAAGGCAAATGATAATTTGAAAATTGCTGAAATAGATATTGGGGTAATTTATTTAAATCATGTAAAAATGTTACACATTACCTGCTGCTTTCACAACACAACAAAACAATTCCGCCTTCCCTGCCTCAACTTTTGTGTTCATAAAATAACATTTCAAGCATAACTGACTTTTGTCAATTGATGGTTGGATTGTTTAGTTCAAAGCAACTGGAGGCAGCATCTGAAAAGTATGCTAGTGAGACGTAGTAATCAGGTAAGGGTGCTGTGTTTATGTTGTCAGATCACTCCGAGATGGAAGCACCTTACTATTGCAGGAACCTTTTGAAGAACTAACGTGGGGCCATTAGGAAATCTGGCTGTGAGAAGTAATGACTCAAATTGGTTGTGAATTGAATATGTAATAATAGCAAATATGTTGCACAGAGCTACACTAATGCAATGCAGTTGAGAGATAAAGGCAGAAACCCCACGAGAGAATCACAAGTCCTTTATAAATATCAGCAAAGCCGCAAGATTGAGTGATGGTTGTAAAGTCTCTGACTGCACCGACACTTCAATCCCCAAACTCCAGTTTAGAGCACTCTTAATGAGCCATTAACATGTTATAATTGCCATCCCACCACTCCCCGAGGGGTTGCTGAGACGCAGGCTGATGCACGGCAGTTGATTGCAGTAGTCAGCAGGTTCGAACCAGCTTCCTAACATGCCTTCAGTTCTGACACTTTTAATACCCATCACAAACCCATTTATTCTTATGAGTTAAAATACCATCAATGGTCCAAAGTCCCATCTAGGTATGGCTAAGTAATGCATGACAAGTGTGGACATGTCAACTGACATGGTTTTGGTGTGGGAGGAGGATGGTTGTAGATACAGGTCATATTAATAAGTACACTGTAGCATAACACTTTCCACTAATCAGTGGATCCATTACAATCCATAAGGTTCCCTCCAAACCACTGAAATACTTGAGCCCGCCTTTAGCCACCAGTGTAAATGACATGGGCCCAAAATCTTGAGAGAGTCGGGCAAATGTTGAGATTCCGTCATGTATCCGGGAGTGAGATCATTGTGGAAGTGTGGTGGATGCGGGGGTGACTTGAGAAGGGTGACTTACCCTGGCTGCATGAAGAAGGGCATTCATATTCTTTCTGCACTGGATCCCTGTCCTCTTCTGTCACGAGTTAGTGCTCATTATTACTGCCAATGGCTCCCACATGGGGTTAGTCATGTTGCTGGCAAGCTGTCTGCCTGTGAGAAGGTAGAGGGAGTCTCAACTCTGCTCCAACCCATCCAGCATCTTGGTCAGGGCTCCCTCCAAGAATTGTGGGGCTGTCTTTACGGCTGTTATTCCCCCAGTCGGACTTGGTACAAGTGCTGGTGCAGCGTTTAAGGTGCACCCACCTGATTGCTGAGACTCAAGTGAGTGAATCAGAGGCAGGCTGCCACGAGCACAGCATGAAACTTGTGAAACCCTTTTTCAAAGCAGCTGAAGATATGACTGTTTCTCTTGCTGATGATGGTGGTGGGATTCTTTTCGGTTTGCTCGCTGAAACCAACACTTTGAAAAAATATTGGAAAATTCCACCCACTACATTTTTAAAATATGCATGAGGTCTGTCATCTTCCCAGAGTTAAGTGGTGCTCAGTGGATGACAAATGCCAAAATAGTTGCCTGCTAAACAGCAGGAAAATATGATTAATGTTATTAGTGACCTTAAGACTTGTCACAGTTGGCAACCATCTTGTACCGTCCAGTGTGAGAGAGAGGAAGCATATAATGAAAAATGAAAAATGGATGCACGCTCACCCATTTCCTAGAATAGAAATGTAATTTTTCTTCAAAATCCTACTTAGACAATAATAAACAGCTGTCAGAGTTTACACCCAATATTCCATCTGGGCTTTGCTGAAAAGTTGTTGTATTGCGTCTAATATCCCCCAGCAACTTTCTTTTCATTCTCTCTTTTTGAGGCTCCAACCAGTTGTTTTGTCAACCTATGTTTCCCTTTGTATCTTCCCCATTCACTAAGATCTCTGGTTTTTTAAAAAACAATTGTGCACTATTTCTCTTTAGATATCCTTGGCTGTTTCCTTTGAACATTTGCCTTTTAGGGCAACTAATTCTCTATGAGATTAAATTCTTTTTTCATTGTCTCCCACTGATTTTCTGTTCTGAGAGTGAAACTGCGAGAGAAGGTGAAATGATTAGGAGTGCACCAAATGAGGGTCAAAAATTGCCTTCAGCACTGCAGTAGAGCAACTTCCTTGTCTCTATCACCTGAACGTACTTTTTATAGTCCTAACTGATTTATAGAGACCTCCCTTCAAGAGCTTCTGGTTCAGTCTCATGTAGGCCACATTTTCCTGAAGAAAAATGTTAAGTATTTTGCCAAAGGTTTGTTGCATATTTTATATCTCCCAGAACAATGTAAAGGTGACATTAGTTTCTAAGTGTGCAACAAGTTTATTTACAAAAGGTTTTAAATATCTTTACACTTCCAAAATGGCTGCCCTCATTGGTGCAGCTCAACTTCTCAGAACATCTGGTAGCTCTGTTTACTTCAGCTCTGAGTAATCATCCAGGCTTAATCAATCATACACTCTCAGTGAGCATAGATCAGTTAACAGACCCATGCAGTCAAACACAGAACTTTTGAACAATTGAACACTACAACAAGGGCAAACCACTTTGTGAAGGTGACCTCAAACAATTGTTAATACTCACCTCACCCCCACTCCCGTCTCCTGCCAACTGCCACTATTTTAAATATGCACCTAAATTTGATAGTGGCATTCTTATTAAAAATCTCCTTACATGTGATTACATGCCTTTATCATTACCTGTTATAAATTAGAACTATCTTATAAATAATTAATATTCAATCATGCTAACAAAGCAATCTAATTAAAAACACTACAAAAGTCACAAAAGAAGATCATGCAAATTATATTTAAACAGGTTATTTACTTCCCTGATGACCTCTGATAGAACTGTACAAAATCTATGAAGAATTTCAACTGTTGATGCCACCTCAACATACTGAAAGTCAAGCAGGAAGCCAGACAAACATCTTCACTGAAAACTCCAACATTGCAACCATGGTCATGCAAAATCAGCCCTGGTCTGGACACTGCACACCCATATCAAATAATCAGCATAATAGAGACTGTTGAGCCAGAGTGGGGTTCCTGAGCCATACCAGGCAATGTTTAACACGGAGGTGACCACCAAGGTGCAAAGCATTATGAGGTGGAAGGCTGCCAGTTACCGTTGGAGTGTTGAAGGTAAAAGTTGGGATTTTCCAGCCCTGCTGAAAAGGATGCGACGAGTCAGCCAAAAGTCCATTGACTTCAGTGGGGCTGATTTGATTTGATTTTGATTTGATTTGATTTGATTTTGATTTGATTTGATCTGATCTGATTTATCATTGTCACATGTGTTAACATACAGTGAAAAGTATTGTTTCTTGCGTGCTGTACAGACGAAGCATACCGTTCATAGAGAAGGAAACGAGAGCATGCAGAATGTCGTGTTACAGTCATAAAAGAGTTAGAATGAAGTTTTAGAAGCATAGAATGAGAGTAAAAGATAGAATTAGAAGGTATGCTGGGCACAGCTTGCAAGAGGTCACCTCACTCCAGCACCATCTTGGAAAAGAACTGGAAGATCCCGCTGGGCAGGTCCAGATTATACTGGCCTAAGTGAAGTGCTCAAATATTCTTCACAGATAAAATAACCAACACACTCTCATACACTGAGATCTGCAAGGAGATACATGAGAATATGCAAGGAAGGAGATACTTGTTGAACGGCAAATGATAATTTGAGAAATTGCTGAAATAGATATTGGGGTAATTTATTTAAATCATGTGACAATTTTACACATTACCTGCTGCTTTCACAACACAACAAAATGATTCTGCTTTCCCTGCCTCAACTTTTGTGTTCCTAAAATAACATTTCAAGCATAAGTGACTTTTGTTAATTGATGTTTGGATTATTAATCAGCATCCAAAGCTGATCCTCTTTTCACAACTTAAGGATGGCACCCGGTCCCAAGAAAGACAGAGAAAACATTTTAGGACACCCTGAAGGCCCCATTGGAAACAGGATAAGTTGACATTGGATCACAGGAGGAACTTGCCTTGAACCAAGCTATGGTTGAAGTGCCTCACCCCAAAAGCCACAACAACGTTGGACATTCTCCACATAAACTCTGCTTTGAGAAACACTGAAAATGTAAAGAGAGAGAGATCAGAATCCTGACTCAAGAACCTCAACTAGCCCTCTCAACCCCATTCCTCTGGACCACTCTTGTCCTCTCTGTCCAACCTCCAGGATTGGCCTGCTGAGAACAAGCAAACCATCCTTCCTGTTTGGCCATTAACACCTTCTATTCTCTCAATGGACTGCCATTAGCAGCCTTTCCCCTTGTTTTTATGGCCATGACTCATCTTTCATTCCCTCACCCAACTGTATAAGTATCTCCCACTTTCAATGCCTTTTAGTTTTGACAAAGGGTCATCTGGACTCGAAATGTCAGCTCTTTTCTCTCCTTACAGATGCTGCCAGACCTGGTAAATTTTCCAGCATTTTCTATTTTGGTTTCGGTTTCTAGCATCCGCAGTAATTTTCTTTTATCCAGCTTTTAACCATCATCCCCATTCCAAAGGAGAGAGGATGCCAATGACAAATCAACAAACAGATTTGTGTTTTTTTTTAATGGGACATCGCATTTACTGCTCATTGGGTAATTGAGGGTCAACCACATTGCTGTGGGCCTGGAGTCACATATAGACCAGATTTCCTTCCCTAAAGGTTATTAGTGAACCAGACAATTGACAATGGTTTTATGGTCATCGTTGGATTTTAAATCCAGATTATTTTTAATTGAACTCACACGTCACCATCTGTCATGGTGGGATTCAAATCTAGTTCCCCAGAACATGACCCTGGGTCTCTGGAGTGCTAGTCCAGCGATAATACCTTGAGACCATTGCCTCCCCATGGTGAAGATATTAAAGAAAATTGATATTGCACCATGTATTATTTACCTTAAAAAGTTTAAATGTTTAGAAAAAGAACTGTAATTATATGATTAACTGTACAATTGAATAAGTTACGTAACAGATAAGGTGCCTTATATTATTTCAGGAGTTTGAATAGTGGGTTCTTGTAAGATGTAATTGCTGAATATTGAAGAACATAGATCATAGAGTGAAGGAAGACTTTCAATATGCAATTCAGACATATTGGGCAGGATTTTAGAATCTTGTTCATCCCAAAACCATAAAATCCCACCCAAGGTCAATAGACCTTCCCAATGTCCATCCCTTGCCCGCTTTGATTCCTGTGGCAGGCAGGATGGTAAAATTCCGGTCATCAGATTTATTTGTGATAAAGTTTCAATTAATGAGTAAAATATTTCGTTGAATCGCATCAATTGCCACTGAAAGGATGGTATTTCAGACCCTCCGGTCCCATTGGAGGTGATTCCTCAAGGTGGGTTCTCAGGCGGCAGGAAGTGTGAGCCAAGCAAAACATTGTAGGCATTGCTGGGACTGGAAGACCCCCAGTGATGAACAACTTCCGCTGCTGGAAAACATGCTGTGGAGGGTGTCTGATCCCACGCAGAATTTTAACAAAATTTGAATTCATCTGATGAAGAGTAGCACCCTGAGAAGCACTGACGATCAAAGGGACCTTGGTAGGCATGTACAGCAGTCCCTTAAGATAACAGGAGAGGTGGATAAAGTGGTCAAGAAGGCAGATGTTATATTTGCATTTATTAGCTGAGGAGTTTAAGAGCAGGGAGATTATATTGGAACCACATAAAACATTGGTTAGGCCACAGCTAGAATACAGCATGTAGTTCTGGAATCCACTTTAGAGAAGGAGCTTGATAGCATTGGATGGGGTGCACAGGAGATTTACCATGAGTTTGTGTTACAAAGAGAGATTCGATAGAGTAGGATTGGTTCTCATGGAACAGAGACGACTGAGGGGAACATGATTGAGATGTATAAAATTATGAGGGACACATTAGACGGGAAAACCTTCCCCCGTTTCTGGTGGGATCAATGACTGGTGGCATAAACTTAAGGCAAGGGTGTTGGGAATCTGAAACTCACTGCCTGAAGGGATGGTGGAGGTAGAGATCCTCATAACATTTAAGAAGTATGTAGATGTGCATTTGCAATGTCAAGGCATACAAGACTATGGATCAGGTGCTGAAAAATGGGATCAGAATAATTAGGTGGTCTTTGACTAGCACATATAAGGTAAGCTGAAGGGCCTTTTTCTGTGCTGTAGACCTCAATGACCCCAAGACTGTATGGCTCTCTGACAACTCTCTGGCAATTGTACTGAAGAATTGCACTCTAGAATTAGCTCTTTCCTGAGCCAAGCTGTTCCAGTACAACTACAAAACTGGCATCAATCCAGTGATGTGGAAAATTGCCAAGATATGCCCAGTACACAAAAAGCAGGCACATCCAATCCAACCACTTATCACCCCATCAGTCTATTCTTAATCATCAGCTAAGTGATAGGAAGCATCATTGACGATGTTATCAAGCAACACTTAACCTGTTCACTGATGCTCAGTTTGGGTTCTACTCTGGCCACTCAGCTCCTGACCTCATTACAGCCTTGGTCCAAACATGAAACAAAAGAGCTGAACTCAAGAGGTGAGGTGAGAATGACAGCCTTTGACATCATGGCAGCATTTGACCTAGTGTGGCACCATGGAGTCCCAGCAAGACTGAGGTCAATCAGAGTCTGAGGGGAAATCTCCATTGATTGGAGTCATACCTGACCCAAAGGAGGATGGTTGTGATTGTTGGGCGTCAATCATCTCAGTTCAGGATATCACTGCAGGAGATCCTCGAGGTAATTATCTAAGTCCAACATCTTCAGCTGTTTCATTAATAAGTCTCCTAGTATTTGTGGATGTTTGCAGTGTTCAGCATCATTTGTGACTCCTCAGGTAGACTGTTTTCACATGCAGCAAGATCTGGTCAATATTCAGGCTTGGCCTGATAAGCGACAAGTAACATTCATACCAAACAATTGCCAGGCAATGACCATCTGCAACAAAGAAGAACCTACCCATCTTGCAATAACATTCACTGGGGTTATAACATTGAATTCCCTGCTATCAACATCCTGGGAATTACCATTGACCAGAGAATAAACTGGACCAGCCATATAAGTACACTGGCTACAAGAGCAAGTCAGAAGCTGGGAATTAACATAGAGTAACTCACCTCCTGATTCCCCAAAGCCTGTCTACCATCTATAAGGCACAAGTCAGGAGTGTGATGGAATGCTCTCCTCTTGTTTGTATGAATGCAGCTCCATTAACACTCAAGAAGTTCGACATCATCCAGGGCAAAGCAGCCCACTTGATTGGTGTCTCATTCACCACTACAAACTTTTACTTTCTCCACCATAGATGCACTGTAGCACCACTACAAGATTCACTGTAGTAACTCACCAAGCTTCCTTTGACAACATCTTCCAAACCTGCGACTTCTACCACTAAAGGGACAAGAGCAGCAGGTGCCTGGGAAGACTAACATCTGAAAGTCATACTATCTTGACTTGGAATTATATCACCATTCCTTCACTTTCACATTGTCAAAACCTTGAAATTGCCTTCTGAACAGCACTGTGAATGTTCCTCTACAAATGGATTTCAGTGGTTCAAGAAGGCTGCGCACCATCACCTCTTTAAGGGCAATTATGGTTGAGCAATTATTGCTGGCCTAACCAGCAATACCCACATCTCATGGACGAATATTAAAGAAAACTAAGTGCATTTTACATCTCTAGAAATCATCTTTTCTTGTGTACATGTGTTTGCTTATTTGGGGAGAGGCTATTTCTTGTGTATGTTTCAGACAATTGTGGAAATATTTTTTTTCATTTCTTTGGATTTAAATTTACAAGAAAATCTTTCTGAGACTGTTCTTTGAAGCCACAGCACTCAAAAGGGTAAAAAAGCTCTTTCTCCAAAAACAACCTTGTTGCGGTTAACCAAGAGGTAAGAAATGGAAAAATGTTACGCCCTCGCCTTGTCTGTGAAAGATATTTCACATGATTGTTACCAAACAAAATAACAGAAGGCTGATCTCTCCAGAAGGTGAGAAATAAAAAGCCCAGTGAAATTGTGCTTTGTATTTGGACCTTGTTGTGTCTGGTAGAAATTAAGGAAGGTGAATTTGGAGCAGAGTAGAACCATTGACAAGATGGATCTGTCCACATAGCTGAATGGAGACCAATTTCAGCATGGCAATGCCCTCTTCAATTATACATCCAATGATTTATGGCATTCATTGTAGCACCATTGGGTATCAGTGGTTAGGTATCTGACTGTTTTCATAAGCCAGGTTTGCAGTGGGTACCCATTGGGGCCTAATAGCCACCCCTTAAAATCTGCTGCAGGACAAAATCATAGTGTCGGCTGCCAGGAAGTTTGCAAATGCTGGGAGGCAGCCAACTCACAACGTTCCAGTCAACTGGCCACATGGAGAGCGGAAAGATATAGGCTTGATGGAGCTCTGGCATTTTGTGCCTAACAGGCTGATTGTGTCTAACAAGGTGACACAGTGGTTCACATTGCTGTCTCACAGTGACCCGGGTTCAATCCTCTGCTTGAGTCACTTTCTGCATGGCAATGCCCTGTTTAATTATATATTCAATGATTTATGGCATTAATTGAAATGCTGTTGGACATGGGATATCTGATGGTTTTCATCAGCCAAGTTTGCAGTGGATATCCACTGGGGAGTTCGCGTGTTCTCTCTGTGTCTGTGTGAGCTTCCCCTGGGTGCTCCGGTTTCCTCCCACAGTCTGAAAGATGTGATGATTGGATGCTTTGGCCATGCTAAATTCTCCTTCAGCGTACCCGAACAGGTGCCGGAGAGTGGCAACTAGGGGATTTTCACAGTAACTTTATTGCACTGTTAATGTAAGTCTACTTGTGACACTAATAAATAAACTTTAAACTTAAAAAGAGCACTACCAACTGCACGTTGATGGATTGGAAGTCCTTGCAGTTACTAAGTAATCCTGGTTTCTCTGGGGTATATGGATGGCCATATGCAGGCAATCAATGAACGCTATATCTTGGGGTGAGCAGCCTGAGCTGCAATGTTGAGGGCCTGCTCATTCTGACTGGCATTACTGGCAGAAAAGTTGCAGGCCCTGGAATCAGAAAATGCACAATCAGCCACCATGGTGTCTGATGCACTTGCGGGAGTCCATCTGAAAAGTACAGTGTATGCCCTAAGTAAGTTGCACAGAATACTACTTTGACAGAGTGCTTAACTCAGGAATTTGATGAGGGATGGAAATTCCTGTGGTGAGGAAAGAGGCAGAATTTCATAAAACAAAGAGCCATCTAAGAAAGGGAACATAAGAAAGTGAGGCCAGAGAGCTGAGGTCTAGGGGTATTAATCCAATGAGCAGGTACGTGATTGATTGTGAAGTGTTCAAGTTTTTTTTTTCTCTAAACAAGGGCAGTAGTTTAAACTCGGACTAGGGAGATATAAGTACTGTGATAAATCATCATTGAGCGATCTTTCAAAACTTGAATACCTAATTAGTTGAAGAAATTACCACCAAAAGACCGGGGCTGGTTGTGTGGTGCAGCTGTGCAGCTGTATCAGATTGAGGCTGCAGGATACTAGTGCTTGGGCAAAACTTCTGCAAAAACGTGAGATTATCTACTTTGGTAGGAGGATATTATTTTAATTGAGAAAGACTTCACAGAGAGTGTCCTCACGTGTGAATCACAAAATTCAGGCACTTATTGCCATCCCTAGCTGCCCAAGATCAGTTGAGAATCAACCGCATTGCTGTGGTTCTGGAGTCACATGTAGGCTAGACTGGGTAAAGATGGCAGATTTCCTTCCCTAAAAGACATTAGTGAATCAGATGGGTTTTTCTGACAATCAACAATGGTTTCATGGTCATCAATAGATTCTTAATTCCAGATACTCTTTATTGAATTTAAATTCCCCCAGGTGCCATTCGAACCTAGGTTCCCAGAGCATTCGCTGAGTTTCTGGATTAATAGCCTAGTGATAATACCACTAGGCCAGCACCTTCCCAAAGCAGGCAGGTACAGCAATTAATTAGGAAGGCTTTTAATGCAAGGGGATGGAGTATGAAAGTAGGGAAGGCTTGTCAAAACTAGGCCACACCTAGAGTAGTGCACATAGTTTGATCTTCCTTTCATAAGGAAAGACATACTTGTATTGAGAACTATTCAGAGAAGATACATTAGTTTAATTCCTGAGATGGAGTGATTGTCTTATGAGGGGAAGTTAAGCAGTTTGGGCCTATAGTCATTGGAGTTTAGCAAAATGATAGGTAATTTTAGTGAAACCAGTACAATTCTGGGAGGACTTGACAGGTGTTGTGTTTTGAGAGAATGCTTTACTTTTTGAGGGAATCTAGAACTAGGGGGCTCAGTTTCAGAAAAAAGGGGGTCCTATTTAACTGGAAATTTGAAGGAATTTTTTCTTTCTGGGGGTATTCATCTTTGCAATTCTTTAGCATTGAGAGTAATGGAGGCTGGAACATTGAATTTACTCCGGGAAGTATTTCTGATCTATGAGGGATTCCAAGGTTATGTGGGATGCGGGGATGGTGCGGTGGAGTGGCGGAGTTGAGAAGGCAGGCATGGAAGTGGAATTCAGGCCAGAGTCAGATCAGCCACAATCTTATTGAAGGTGGAGGATGCTCAAGTCATCAAATGGCCAACTCCTGCTTCTATTTCTTCTGCTTTTATATTGTTATATCTATGGTACACCCTTGAAGAATGCTGAGATGGCACGGTTGCACAATGGTCAGCACTACTGTCACACAGCACTATGGATCCCAGTTCAATTCCAGCCTTAGGTTGCTGTCTGTGTGGAGTTTGCACATTCTCCCCGTGTCTGTGTGGGTTTCCTCTGGGTGCTCCAATTTTCTCCCACAGTCCAAAGATGTGTGGGTTAGGTGACTTGGCCAGGCTAAATTGTTCCTTGGTGTTAGGGGGAGCAGCTAGTGTAAAAATGTGGGGTTATGGGGATAGGGGCTGGTTGGGATTATGGTTGGTGCAGACTCAAGGGGCTGAATGGCCTCCTTCTGCACTGTAGCGATCCTATTCTATGATGAAAAAGCAGATGGTGATGGTGACATTGCCAGCCAATATTAAAGCATAGCTGCCATGTTCTGCAAGCATCAAAGAAGCTGCAGATCTTTAACACCAATTGATGTGACAACCTCTGCCTCCTGTAATATTGGCATTCAGACATGTCAAGGGATCTGATCATTTACCAGATCTTTCTGCATTTGTGTAGCCTCCTTTAAGCTGCACCTCTGTGCCACTGTCCTCTCTGCTGCTGCCTTCTCTCCAGTGGAGCTGCGGACCTGTGAGTAGCACACTGTTCATCTTGCTGTTCATCTTAATCTTCACCTGAGGTTCAATCTATGGCAATCTAAGGCACCAGTCAATGGCAGCGATGCCAACGTGACAGCAAAAACCTACAAAGTTTGGAAATCAGCCTCCAAAGCGTCAAGGGCAACCTCCAAATGGTAGTAGGTAACTTCTCAGCGAAGGTACTGTGAACAAACTATTTCCCACTCTCAGGACTGAAAGCAGCTGCGAATCGTGTGTGTTTCTTGGCACATTTCCCGAAGATTTGATTCAGCCCTCTCAACTGCCACTGTGTTCTCACATCACTTTCGCTGGTTCCAGCAGGCCCAGGAAACCTGCAAACCCAATGAGAAAGTCAAAAGTGTGTGTGTGTTAATATTGCTCTAATTGAGTGATTAACAGATGGTAATTAGCAGCTCGCCTCTCACGCAGTCTAACGTGCTCAAGTTAAAAATGGAAGTAAGCGCATTGATACTTATCCGATTTTTAACTCTTCACTCCTATCCAAATCCATGAACTCTTCCAGGTTATAGTTTAGCCCACTATCACACATGTATTGGATCATGCTGTGCCCATTTTGAAGGCATGAAAAGGGCAGTGCCTTAACACCTTGAGTCGGGCTACTGAGGAGGTCCTCTAAAAGTAGCATTTCATTCCTGTAAATACACAAATCAGGGACTGAAGATCGTTTGCTGGCAAATCGGTTTGCGACCATCCACATCGTTTGCATTGCATGCGGTGGTCAATATTGTCTAGCATTCATCAGTCAAGACAATGGTCCTTAAAAGGACTGCAGGAGGCTGTTCGTCAAGGATTGAAAAGAAATGTCCTTGCTCAAAGGATGGGTCCAAATGATTAGTAAGCTTCATATTTACTTTGCAGTGTGATACCTGAACAAACCTCAAATATCACGTTAAAGATCTGAAAATTTTTGCAAATTCAGTACACCATATTAGCAAATGACTCATCATCGGTCTCAAGATTTGAAATCACTGGCATTTTTTCTAAAGACTGGACTGATACTTTTCTGTAAGTAAGGAGGCAAATAGTTGGTTGATTTGTGGGGAATTAATTTGAAAAGTTAGACTCTTTGCTGAAAGACTTAGAACCTACAGTACCCACTGTGCAGGTAGATGTTTCTCCTCTACCTCCACCAACCCCACTGCCTGCAGTATGTCTCTGGCCCACCCAAACTGAGAAATTAGTTAGATGGAAAGTTCTAATAGGTTAATTTGAGCGTTTGTCGATTTACCTTGCATTTTCACTGATATCCTGTTGCTGAGAGTTGGGAGACATTTCAGTTAGTTTCTAATGGCGTTTTGGAAATAAACAACCAATTTCAAAAATAAAAATCTATGCCAAACAGTGATAGGCTTTGCTATTCACCAAATTTGGTGGGTTTCCTTGCTTTTTGTTACAGCCTACTTCGAAATGAGCAGACAGTCGAAAGCATCTTTTCGTGTCAATTGTAACGGGTTCAATTCAATCCCCTTTGTATGTAGACTGACAACAGTTTACATCTATGCTCAATAAAACCTGCAAAGACAAAAACTGAAGAATACAGACAGAAATTAGACACTCAAAATATCTGTCAGACTTGTAAATTTTATGCTCAAGAAGCTGGGCTGAAATGAGCAGATAAAATAGAACAGGTAACATACGCATTGGTCCCAACTGCAATCATAAATTTTCAAGTCCCTAAGTGTATAGATCAGATTCCAAAGAGGTCATTGAGGCCTGAATGCAGTTTTTACTCCAGGCCTGTGGCAGAAGCTATGGTGGCGTGCGGGTCGGGCAGAGCTGTTGGAAAAATGGATCCAGGCAACAAGCCAACTTATTGTTTAAAAGTCAGAGTCATTACAGCACAGAAAGAGGCCATTCACTCCATCAAGTCAATGCTGACTTACTGTGGAGTATAGAGCAATAGATGCAATCCCATTCCCCTGTCCTGTCCCTATGGCCCTGTAGGTTTCTCTTGATTATCCATTCAGTTTTGACCGCAAAACCAAACAAAATATTTTTTCAGTGTCTCCACCATTTCCTCATTTCTCACAATAATTTCTCCCATTTCTGCAGGTAAGAGGTCAAAATTTACTTTGGTTATTCACCTTTTGATATAACTGTAAAAACTCTTTCCAATCTGAATTTGATTTGATTTATTATTGTCACATGTATTAACATACAGTGTTTCTTGCATTCCATTCAGACAGAGCATACTATTCATAGAGGAGGAGGGAGTGCAGAATGTAGTGTTAGTCATTGTTAGGGCGTAGAGAAAGATCAATTTAATGCAAGTTAGGTCCATTCAAAAGTCTGATGCCAGCAGGGAAGAAGCTGTTCATGAGTCGGTTGGTATGTGACCTCAGACTTTTGTTTCTTTTTCTTGAATGAAGAAGGTGGAAGAGAGAATGTCCAGGGTGTGTGGGGTCTTTAATTATGTTGCCAAGGCAGTGGGAAGTGTAGTCAGAGTCAATTGATGGGAGGTTGGTTTGCGTGATGGATTGGGCTACATTCACAACCCTTTGTAGTTTCTTGCAGTCTTAGGCAGAGCAGGAGCCATACCAACTGTGATACAACCAGAAAGAATGCTTTCTATGATGCATCTGTAAAAGTTGGTGAGAGTCATAGCTGACATGCCAAATTTCATTAGTCTCCTGAGAAAGGAGAAGCATTGGTGGGCTTTCTTCAAGATAGTGTCAGCATGCGGCGATCAGGATGGGTTGTGGGTGATCTGGACACCTAAAACCATGAAGCCCTCGACCCTTTCTACTTTATCCCCATTGATGTAGACAGGGGCATTTTCTCCTCTAAGCTTTCTGAAGTCAATGAAAATCTTCATTTTGTTGACATTGACGAAGAGATTATTGTGACCGCATCAGTTCACCAGATTCTCTAATTCATTCCTATGTTCTGTCTTGTCATTGCTTGAGACCTAAACACTATGGTGGTGTGGTCAACAAACTTGAAGATCGAATTGGAGGGGAATTTGGCCACGCAGTCTTAGGTGTATAAGGAATATAGTAAGGGACTGAGAACACAGCCTTGTGGGGCACCAGTGTTGAGGACAATCGTGGAGGAGTTGTTGTTGGCCATCCTTACTGATTGTAGTCTGTGGATTAGGAAGTTCAGGATCCAGTCACAGAGGGAGGAGCTGAGGCCCAGGCCACAGAGTTTGAAGATGTGTTTTATAGGAATAATGGTGTTGAAGGCTGAGCTGATCTTGTGCACTAAGGCCGATGTTCGTCATTTTTCATAGCTAGTTAATCCTAGAACTGGTCACTAATCTGTCACCAGATGCTCATAGCTTGGGGGGCACCGCTCCACATCAAGCATGACTGACCAGCTATCTCTTCCATTCTTACCACCAGCCTTTGGTGCATTGGAAAGATTTTGCAGGTTGATATTCAACATATTTGGCTGCATTATGAATGCACCTTCCTTGGCCATCAGCTCTTGCAATGGGACTAGAACCCAAAACCTTGACTCAGAGCCAGGGATGCTCCTGAAAAACGCTTTGCAATCTGTTTTTTCTATTTTATTTTCCTGGCTAGTTTGTATACCTGCTTCAATTAATTATAGATGTCTGACTTTAGAATTAAGTATGGCCCAGTAAAACACCAATGTGCATTTAGCTTTTTCTTTCTGGATCCTTGCATACATTGCCAAGCAAAGCAGTGGAAGATACAGAAGATAATGTAAGTTTCACTTCCATCTTCAGTCAATGGGATCAGCCTCTACAAAGCCTCAATTCTAAGTAGCACTCCACTCAGCCTAAAAAAAAACAGCCTTAATACAAATACTGTCAACAAGAAAACAATTACATTTATCATCGTAGAATCATAGAATCCCTACAGGGCAGAAGGAGGCCATTTGTCTCATCGAGTCTGCATCAACAACAATCCTACCTAGCCCCTTTCCCTGTAAACCCATATATTTGCCTTGAGACTAAGGGACAATTTTTTTTTATTCATTCATGGGACATGGCATTGCTGGCTGGCCAGCATTTATTACCCATCCCTAATTGCCCTTGAATTGAGTGGCTTGCTCAGCCATTTCAGAGGCAGTTGAGAGTTATAGAATCATAGAAAAACTACAGCACAAACAGGCCCTTCAGCCCACAAGTTGCGCCGATTGTATCAACCACATTGCTGTGGTTCTGGAGTCACATGTAGCCCACATCAGGTAAGAATAGCAGATTGGTGAACCAGGTGAGTTGTGCCAACAAGCAACATTGGTTTCATGGTTATCAGTAGATTCTTAATTCCAGATATTCTTTTATTGAATTTGAATTCCCTCAGCTTCTGGGGACCCAGATTTGAGCATTAGCTGAGTTTCTGGATTAATAGTCTAGCGATAATGCCACTGGGCCATCACCTCTCTTTAGCGTGGCCAATCTATACTGCACCTCTTTGGACTGTGGGAGGTGTGATGTTGGTGTACCTTTCGGAGTTTTTTTTTAAATTTATGCTCACAGCCTGAGGTGATGTCATTGTTGGAAGGAGAAACTGTGGGCAGGTGAGGTGAAAGGAGTTAATTTTCAGTTTCAGTTTGGGGAATTGGAGTGTTAGCAGCATCAAGCTGAAAGAGAAGAATCTTGCTTTTCCTGAAGGGTGAAAATCTGCCATCGTTGGGAGCTGGACCAGAGTGTTTCTGGTAATTTGGGAACCTGTTTCGTCTTCAAACTGTTCAGAGTGAATCCAGAGAACTGCAGACTTCAACCAAAAGACTCAATGTCACGTGGACAGTTTAAAGAGTTTTGTCTATGGCCAGGGTTTTAGTTTGATTGGAATAGGTTAGAAATCTTTGTTAAGGGTTACACATTAAAGTGGTTGTTTGTTTTTGTTTGTAACTGATAAAAGCTATTGCTAATTTTCTTACCTTTCATGTTAACAATGTTCTTAAATAAACATTGTCTGATGAAAACTCCCTCATGGGTCTTTTGAATCACACCTGAAGTGAAACATATCATGCTTATTCTAGCCAAATTCAAGGTGTAAAACTTGTGATTCATAGGCGGGCGCCATAAAACACTTTGCTTTCCCCTGGTACGGTAAAGGTTAGAAAGTCCAATGTACGCAGAGGAAACACATACACCAGACACGGGAGAATGTGCTAACTCCATATAGGCAGTCAGCCAAAGCCAGAATTGAACCCAGGTCCCGGTCACTGTGAGGCAGCAGTGCTAATCACTGTGCCAGTGATGCCAGTTCTTTTAGACTCTCATAGATACCTGAAGTGTCCCCTGCCCAGGGCTTCCTCCTTCCCTTTTGCTTGATCCACAACCCCATTTGACACACTTCCTGATTGCTTACCTAGCTGCTCTGGGGCCTTGTCACTACAGTCCTGCCACCCAGGTTTAACATCCTCCAAGCTTTCTTCCAACTTATTTTGTTCAGCAGTCAGTCAGCTCCATCTCAATGAGGCCCAGTCAGTATAATTGGCTGGGTCTCCTTCCTGCCTATCTCAAATGAACTGGTTGCTCATTAGGCTGCAGCCCCGCCCTGTAGTTAAGATCAACTCCCAGAATAGAGAAGGTTGTGAGGGAGATATTATAGTGGAGAGATATTTAGGGATAACATTCCAGAAAGATGGGCTCAAGGCCCTGCTACGCCTGGGAGAAAGTGGCTGTGATTAAGAAACTGCCAGCTGGGAGGTTCCTAGTACAAATCCGTCACTGAGAGCGTTTTAAATAACGCTAATACAAATTCTGCTCAGGCATCATTAAAGGCTGTATGTTTAGTTTTGGTTAAGAGACTTGTCTTCTATTAAGTTTCACAGCAGGATTTTAAGTATTGAGGATGTTATTAAATGCCATGATAGCGGGACTTGGCAAGAGGGAAAGGGGGTTTAATCTGATGCTGAATTTGTGTTTGATGTCTTATTTAACATTGGACCTCTTGTGCTTGCAGACCCCAAGCTATTTGCTCGCTTGTTTCTGTTACAGGAATTGGGAGAATAAAATCATTGTCCATTGGGCATCATTATTGAACCTGATGCTTGAAGCAATTTAACTTAAAACAAGGAAAAAATGTTCTGTGTCCAAGTCCATTGTGAATCAAGGGAGGTTCTTTTGTTAAGGGCAGTTATGCAAACAAAGTCTGTTCTGTTACTGAATTACAACAGGAAGCAGATGTTGGTTGCCGACGGGTATCCAGGTGATAACTGGAATCTAGTACTACATTGAAAATTCTGATATCAAGCTACAGTGATCCGTAACTATATGAAGATTTATGCACGTCTATGATTGCCAATAGCAAATAAACATTATGATCTAACCTTCCTGGTTTGCACAACAGGACTGCACATCAGAAACCTGAGTGTGATATCAACATGGTCAATTTCCAATTTACATTACTTTCATTTCATTCACATCTAATGACAGAAGCTCGTCACTAATTACACAGAATTGCCATGCAAACCTCTGTAACGTGCATGCATAGAGGATCATAGAATCCCAGCAGTCCAGATGGAGGCCATTCAGCCCATCAACTCTGCACTAATTCACTGACACAGCATTTTACCTAGGCTCAAACCCTAGCTATATCCCTGTAACCTCATGCACGTACCCACTATTCCCCCTAACCAACTCATCTTTGAACATTAAGGGGCAATTTAACATGGCCTACCCACCTGACCTAATTGCAAAAATCTTTCATAGAAAGGAGTTTTGTTACATAGCAATAGTAAGGCAACTACAGTAGATTTTTTAGATGTCCACACCACTGCTACAAAGACACCTGCGAGCAAGATATGAAGATAGTGAACATTGACACAGACAACTGGGAGACAGTTGCCCACAACCATGAACTTTGCAGGCTGGCAGATTGCATTGGAAGAGGCAAAGTGAAATGGAAATGGAGAAAAGAGGGCCCAGGGAATTCTGTAGCTTCTCAGCGTGCTCTCTTCATTGAAAGATATGTAGATAGCCCAGCTACGGAAGGGGCCATACTGGGCCTGGTACTGGGGAATGAGCCCGACCAGGTGTTCGATGTTTCAGTAGGGGAGCAGTTCAGGAACAGTGACCACAATCCAGTAAGCTTTAAGGTATTGATGGACAAAGCTAAGTGTAGTCCTCAAGTTAAGGTGCTAAATTGGGGGAAGGCTAATTACAATAATATTAGGCAGAAAGTGAAGAATGTAAATTGGAGGAGATGTTTGAGGGCAAATCAACATCTGGCATGTGGGAGGCTATCAAGTGTAAGTTGATTAGTATTCAGGAGGAAGCCATTTGACCATCTGGTCTGCACTGAATCTCTGTCAGAGAATCTCTCAAGCTCTCTCCCCCCATCCCACGGCCCCCACCCCTCCCGCCACATCCTATCCCCGTAACCCCATGCATTTACCATGGCCAATCCATCTAAGCAACAAATCTTGGGACATGTAGGGGCAACTTTTTCCATCGCCAATCCACCTATCATGCAATTCTTTGGATGGTGGAAGGAAACTGAAGCATCAGGAGGAAACCCACGCAGACACAGGGAGAATGTGCAAACTCCACACAGTCACCCAAAGTTGAAATTGAACCCGGTCTCTGGCACTGTGAGGCAGCAGTGATAACCACTATGCCACCCTTTACAAAAAAGTTGATGTGGTCATTTATTTCATTGTCATTTGTGGACATTGTTGCTGTATTTCTCCATGTTGCAAGTGTGAATGCTCTTTCAAAGCACTGAATTGGCTTTGCCATTTTTTTCGGGTGTTTTGAGAATGTGAAAAGCACCTTAAGGGTGCAAAGTCTTTCATTATTTTGTACCGTATCCACACAAATTTAGAAAGACACAATGTAAGACACTAGCCTACATCTTCACAACATGTACAATACTAAGAAGTTTCCCATTGCCAAAATATGTGAAAGATACAGGCCTAGATTCTCCCAGCCCACTGCACCGTTCGAGATGCGTGGAGACAACAGCAGGGGCCTTTAGCAAGGTTCCATTGAAGCGCACCGGGGTCTGAAGCAAGGGGGAGGTGCCACTAGGGCAGTGCCAGCTTTATGTGCAAGGTCAACCGAGATAGGGCGGGGGGTGCAATGATATTGGGCCTGGTCATCAGTGTGGGTGGTTGGGGCTGACCCAAGGGGTGGGGCTGGTGTGGGGTCGGTGTCAGATTGATCATGAGCAGGAGTAGATCAGGGCTGGCCAGTTGTGGGGATGGGGGAGGCAGTGGGGAGATTGGGGCTGGCCCAGGGCTGTCTGGTAAGCCAACGATCGGGGAGGGTGGGATTTGGAGAGTCTGGAATATCAGCAACTGGGGGCGGAGGTGGTTTGTGGGGAAGGCCAGCGATCAGAGGCCAGCAATCGGGAGGCCGGCAATTGAGGGGGGTGGGGGTGGGGGTGTGGGAGGGGTGGGAAGAGTGGCAGTGCATATGCACAGATCTCTGCACTGATAGATCAGCGCAGGCACAGTGGCTATGCTGTTAGCCTCTCGGGCGAGTTAACTGCCCCACCCACCTGCACCACTTTTCAGAGGGAATCACGCTGAGCCACTCTGCATTGCTCAGAGTGTCAGAGATTTGTCCTGGTAAGTACGCTCAAAAGACAGGTGGGAAAAACTCCCGTTTTCCCACCCGCTGGGGCACTTAGTTTTGTTTTGGGATAATCCCGGCCACAATATGAAAACAAAAAGCATGCACGGCGGCCTCACAACAGGAACTGAGTGAGTAACTGGAGCTACAAAATAGAGCAAGGCCAAGATGTGGGAAGATATTCTAGAACAGAAATCAATCCATACGAATATCTGTGACGGAAATCGGAGACCACGTTCATTGGCTTTTCTCCCATTGGATTGTCTGCACAAAGGGCAGGTGAGGCGGATGTAAGTAGTGAAAACACCGCTGCATTTGAAGAGTTGGCAGTCATCTTTGTCAGGTTGAGCTTTTGAGATAAGCATTCCTCTCCTTCTTGCTGCACGCTTGCCAACGGCTGGCTTTCACAGTGTGCCAGTCCTTTGGAAACGCCATCCATTGCATCACATTTCCAGTCCTCCGCTGCCCTGGCATAAATTTGGCTACATTTAATGGGATGGGTGTCCTTGAACCATCTGTGCCGGCCCTATTTTTTTGTATTCTTATTAACTTGCAGCAAAAAAGATCTGCTGCGGGAGAAGATTCGCAAAACGTTCTCGCTATATCGCGGCTGCATCTTTATGAAGGTTGCATCAATGACAGTGGTGTTTATCTGCGTCAGAAGCTTCATTCTGAGTACTTTATTCTGCCCATTTAATGCTCAGGATGGCACAGCGGTGGAGCACAGAGAACCTGCCAATTCTTTGTGTTTTCTGTCGAAAGTCCAGTGAGAAGCTGGAGCTCTTCCAATGTGTCTGCTTCGATGAAGCACAATTATCAGCGCAGGAGAGCTGATGGCACTCTGCACACTGATTCCTCCCAGTACAGATAGCTAGGTTATTTCTTTTTTTAGGTGTTGATAAATTTGTCAAATACATTCAGTATTTTTCTCTTTTTATTTAAACATCAATACTTCAAATTGAATAAAGTGCCAAGAATGTGAAAAGCCCCACAGATGCAGTCTCTCGAATCCAACTGCTATAAATTGGAGTTGTTTGAGAACAATTTCCGTGCATCAATTTTAATTGAGGAAGATATGAAGGAAATTGAGCTGGTCAGTTCGGCGAGGTGCTACATTTACGGCATCGGACGAGGGTATTGGCTTTGCCATTTTGTGTGGTGCTGTATCCCTGTGTTCCGAGCAAGCCTTGTCCTCCTACCTAACCCAGCTTAATCCGAAACACCCAATCACCAAATCCCCAACTGAAATCCCGCAAGACCCGTGAGCCACCCTGACCTTGGTCCCAAGGTTGCCAGTTTTGACATCCTGGGTAGGATTTTATGGGCAAGATCATAAAAGCCTGCCCAAGGCCAATGGAGATTTCCATTCTGGGAGCCCACCCACCCCCATTAGAGTTTCAGCACTGTGTCTATAGCGCATTAAGTGGGAGATGGATAGCATAGATGCATTCAAGAGGAAACTCGATAAATACATGAGGGACTAAAGGATTAGAGGCCAAAGTTTTATGCTCCTACAATGATGGGTTTTTAGGCAGGAGGAGAGGAACCTGAAATTGAAGGGATAGGATTCCCTTGGCATTTCTGCTAACCCCAAGTACACAGCAATTTTACACTGGACTAGGCAAGGCCTTGGATGGGACGTTTGTTCTTCCTCCTGTTTAGACCATTAAGTGGCCACTTAGGAGCCATTTCCCACCCAGCCTCAAAATTTACACTGATGGGATTGAGCATAGGTGAGGAAAGGTTGAAAATGATTAGAGTATTAGAGATAGATCCTGGGTTGGGAGGATGGTGGGAGGGGAAGGCTCCAAAAGAAGCTCCCTCTGAGGTCAGGCAAGTCAGTTTCACCAGCAGCACTTAAAGACATGTTATGGCACAACGGAAGGTAAATGCCAAGCTACCCAAATCCCCGTGGGAAGCTTGAAGCAAGCTGACACAACGGTTTGCAATTTGTATAATATGAGGAGTTATCTGAAGTCAAGAGAAGTAACATTCAGACCAAAGCTAAAAGCAAAATACTACAGAAGCTGGAATCTGAAATAAAAACAGAAAATGCTGGAAAATCTCAGTAGGTCTGTCAGCGTCTGTGGGGAGAGGATAGAGCCAATGTTTCGAGTCTAGGTGACCCTTCATCTAAAATCCAGGTCCCTATTTCTTAATCATCATGACATACAAAGAAATTCACTTTTTCCACTTAGTTTGTATGCGTGTATGAAAATAAGTACTGTTGTACTGATGTTCAATGAAGTGTAGGCTAGAGCGTCCAGAACCAAGAATCACAGTTTGAGGATGCAGGGTAGACATTTTTGGGCCGAGCTGAGGAGAAATTTCTTCACCCAGAGAATGTGGATCACAATCATAAGAGTATTTGAGACCAAAACAGTGAATCTTTTCAAGAGGCAGTTAGATATAACACTTGAAGTGAAGGAGATCAAAGGATATGGAGAGGGGGGAGTGGAGACAGGATGAGGCTATTGAGCTGGATAGAGTCATAATGATTGATGGAGCAGGCTCGAAGGGCCAAATGGTCTGTTCCTGCTCCTATTTTCAATGTATTTATGTGAGTCTTTGGAACCTGACAGCAACAATGAATTCCCTGCATTGCATTTGGAACTGCTAATCTGCAGGATAATTACATCAAGCAAGAAGATTCACCAAAACACAAGGTATTTTGCCATGAGGCATGGTGGCATAGTGGTTAGCACTGCTGCCTCACAGCGCCTGAAACCTGGGTTCAATTCCAGCATCAGGTGGCTGGTGGTGTGGACTTTTGCACATTCTCCTTGTGTCTGCATGGATTTTCTCTGGGTGCTGGTTTCCTTCCACAGTCCAAAGATGTGTAAGTTAGGTGGATTGGCCATGTAAAACTGCCCCTTAGTGTCAGAAAGATTAGCAGGGTAAATATGTCGGGTTACAGAGAAAGAGCCTGGGTGGGATTATTGTCGGTGCAGGCTCGATGGGCTGAATGGCCTCTTTCTGCACTGTAGGGGTTCTATGATTCTGTGAAGAACAAGGCAGATGGCAGATTTGCATTGGACAATATGCAAGAGCAGCATCTTGAGAATGACTGTTCTGTTCTATAAAAGTGCTTATATCTTCCTTTCAACACTCCATTAATCCATTCTTTAAGTCACCATTGCTTGGTAATTGCTGACGTGGATGTGTCAAAACAGTTTTCATAAGAGATCATTCTTGCAGTGTTTCTCAATTTGAAATATCAGGGTACATGAGTTCTCTGCTGCAAGTTATCACTATCTTCTACGTCTATTATTGGGAAGATTAATTGACCTGGAACTACCACTTCCAATGTCTGAATGGCCCATTTACACGCAAACTTGACTCTTAAAAAAAACAAGCCTCAAAGGGACAGCTGCAGGAATCTTAATGGCTGCCACTAAAGGCCATTAAATTAATGAAAGCAAAGATTGGGAAACCATCTGCTTTCAATGTCTGGAGCGCTACAGACGTTGTTTGCACAGCGGCAGATTGAACTATAACACAAACAGGTGTAGGAGCCTGCAGAACTTAAACAGAAAATGCAAAGAGGAGGGATAAAATCTACACAGCAAAACCATTTAAAAATCCTGAAGAGATTAAAACATTCGAGCTGTCTTCTCAGCCTCAATAAAGATTGAGAAGGGCGGCACGGTAGCACAGTGGTTAGCACTGCTGCTTCACAGCTTCAGGGACCTGGGTTTGATTCCTGGCTCGGGTCACTGTCTGTGTGGAGTTTGCACGTTCTCCTCGTGTCTGCGTGGGTTTCCTCTGGGTACTCCGGTTTCCTCCCACAGTCCAAAGATGTGCCGGTTAGGTTGATTGCCCCTTAGTGTCCTAAGATGCTTAGGTTAGAGGGATTAGTGGGTAACAATATGTAGGGATATGGGGGTAGGGCCTGGGTGGGATTGTGGTCAGTGCAGACTTGATGGGCCGAATGGCCTCTTTCTGCACTAGGGTTCTATGATCTATTGCCAGTGTGACATTCCATCGGGATCATTTAGAAAAGCTCAGCTTTGGCAGTAGTACATTTAGCAAAGCAAGAACGTTTTCCATTCATAACAGTGTTGAAGTTTTCAGGACTAACTTAGATATCTCTGTTCTTGTTCCTCTCCCCCTCTTCCCCAAACTCCCCGCTCCCCACTCCAATTCAACTTCCTTCCACTTACTACTGTATCACAGGTATTATTAGATAGGATGACCTCTTGCTCCCTTCTCCACACAGGCCAAAGGCTGGAGATGTAGAAAAAGGTGAGTAATAGATTTAAACAAAGAGCGGATGCAGCAGACAACTCAAGTAAAGCATCAATTATAAATCTATGACAATTAAAACCTAAGAGTGACTTCTGTCATTTACAATTCAGACATGGACATTAATCCTTCAATTGTACTTTTTTCAAAAGAAATACATGAAAGCCTGAAGAGGAAATGCAAATGTTCAGCTATTAAGCTTAAAGTTTATTTATTAGTTTCACAAGTAGGCTTACGTTAACACAGTAATAAAATTACTGTGAAAATTCCCGAGTCACCACACACCAGTGCCTGTTCGGGTACACTGAGGGAGAATTTAGCATGGCCAATGCACCCAACAAAGCGTGTATCTTGGGTTGTGGGAGGAAAGTGGAGCACACGGGGAAATTCATTCAAACATGGGCAGAATGTGCAGAATCCGCACAGTGACCCAAAATGGGAGTTGAACCCAGGTCCCTGGCACTGCGAGGCAGCAGTGTTAACCACAGTGCCACCCTTAGGCTGGGTTTTCATGGGAACAAAATAGAACAAAGTCTCGCACACCAGCTCAAAGTCCAACAGGTTTATTTGTAGCAAACGCCACAAGCTTTTGGAACATGCTGTTCCTTTGTCACGTGGGTGGGAGCAGCGTGCTCCAAAACCTTGTGGCATTTGCAACAAATAAACCTGTTGGACTTTAAGCTGGTGTAGTGACACTTCTTTCTATTTTTAACCCAGTCCAATGCCGCATCTCTACATCATATTCATGGGAGAACCAGACTTTTGTCTCTTCACATGGGGTTAGGTTGGCACTGCGTTTTGTGTGCCACATTGGAATGGCCAACGGAATGGAGGTGTACCTACCTCCCAGCTGCTCAGCTCCCAACATCTTTTAAGTGTCCCCTAAACCTTACCCCTCAGCCCACACATGCCCTTGCTTCCAAACCTGCTCCCATGCCAGTCCATGCCATTTGAATGGCCCATGCCACTTCATACCATCTCTCTCCCCACCTTTGCAACTCATCCTGTATGTACTATGCACAGTTCACAGAAACCATGCAATAACAGTGCTGATTCTTTTGAAGTTACCGGAAAACTATGAAACTTCTGACAATCTAAGAAAACCAAGGATTCAAAATCGCTGACACCAGATCCAAAAAGCCGAGGGGAGAAAATGTTTTCAATCCTTTTAAACAATCCTGTAAATAAACAATGAACCTTTATTAAAAACATATAGGTGTGATTTTTCTGGTCTTTCCACCCTAAGTAAAATTAAGGTTGGAAAATAAATGCTGGCCTAGCCAATGATGCCCACATCTCATGGAAGAATATATATATTAAAAAACTCACTCTTCATAAACGTGTTTATGAATTCATTACAGCAAATACATAGAGGAATTGTCTTCTCTGTATGGCACATATGAATTGCTTATAATGCGCTCTGTCTAGGTAGAATAAGCAAGCAAATATAGGAGGGTCAATTTCTACTCAGTGCTACTAACAGTGCATATTATACTTTATGAATGTTCTGGGGATTAGCAAATGCATCACAAAAACATATAACATTCCTCACTAGAATACTCAATATTAGACTCCAACAATCTAACCTATGTGCATTAATAGCACATCCCTCTGTTAATTCACCTCCACTGTGTAACCAAATAATTACCCATTGCCAGCTCAAACAGGGCCACAGATAAGACAAATAACATCTGGCATTGAATAAATAAATAAATAAATAAATGTCTTCCTGTAAATTAGAACTCAAGGTATACGAATGGAAAATTCAACATATAATCACTCCCACTGAGGCTGATTCTGCCGGTCTTTCAGAATCTACGTTAGTTTCTTCTAACAATAGAGATGTGACTAACTCACTGGCTGTTTTGTCTTTTGGCATCAAGATAATGTGTAAGTTAAGATGGTGCAAATTTGACATAAGCAAAATACAATCTTAAGTTTCCCTGGGCATGCAGGATGGGAATCATCCTGTGTTTGAAATTTATTCATTAGTGTCACAAGTAGGCATACATTAACACTGCAATAAAGTCAATGTGAAAATCTCATAATCACCATTCTCCGGTGCCAATTCAGAGACACTGAGGAAGATTTTAGCATGGCCATTGTACGTAACCAGAATGCCTTTCAGATAGTGGGAGGAAACCAGAGCACCCAGAGGAAATCCACACACACACACACACACACACACACACACACACACACACACACACACACACACACACACACACACACACACACACACACACGGAGAGAATGTCCAGACAGTGACCCAAGCCAGGAATTGAACCGGGTCCCTGGCGCTGTGAGACAGTAATGCTAAAAACTGCTACTGTACCAGCCACCAGAAGTGCAAGGAATTGCAAATAAAAAAATTAGAGATGATCATTACAAATAACAGCAGAAATGATAATGCAGATGTGCTCTTGTATATAAATGTATATCATAAAAATCCCCACAGTGCAGAAGAAGCCAGTCAGCTCATCAAGTCTGTAACGACTCTGACAAAGCCTCCTTACCCAGCTTTTTTCCCCACCCTATCCCCATAGCTCCATACATTTTCCATGACTAACCCACTTAACCTACATATCTTGGCACACTAAGGGGCAATTTAAAATGGTCAATCCACCTAACGTGCACGTTCTTTGGATTTTCTTTTCAAAGGTAACTGTAGAAAACAATTGAAATACTTAGCACACCTCAAGGTGGGCTAGGTTGTTGTAAATTGATGACATCGGGAAAGGTTGCAGATTCAGAAATATATATGCCACAATCCCTATGGAGATCTGTAAACCAAAAGAACCACATTTACCAAACAATCATCAAATTATCAAAAATGATTCACATTTTATAGAATCCTACAGTGCAGAAGGAGGCCATTCAGCCCATCCAGTCTGCACCAACTATAATCCCACCCAGGCCCTATCCCCATAATCCCATGCATTTATCCTAGCTAGTCCCCCTGACATTAAGGGGCAATATAGCATGGCCAATCCACCTAACCCACACATCTTTCGAGCGTAAGGGAAACCGGAGCACCAAAAGGGAACCCACGCAGGCACGGTGAGGATGTGCAAACTCCACACTGACAGTGACCCAAGCCGTGAAATGAACCCGGGTGTCTGGCACTGTGAAACAGCAGGGCTAACCACTATGCTGTCCACTGGAAATGTAAGGGGTAGCAAATAAAAATTTAGAAATGATCAATACAAAGAAACACAGAAGTGATAATACAAGTGTAATCTTGTAGAACATATATATCATAGAATCCCTACAGTGCAGAAGAAGCCAGTCGGCCCCTTGAGTCTGTACCGACTCTGACAAAGCATCTTACCCAGGCCCTCTCCCCACCCTATCCCCATAACTCCGTACATTTCACATGGCTAATCCACTTAACCTACACATCTTGGGGCACTAAGGGGCAATTTAGCACGGCCAATTCACCTAACCTTGTGACATAAGTCAGTGTTAACAGAAATGAAGTATAAATCAACAGGCAAATCATGGTTGGTAAGCTATAATTTACACAGGAAATAGCAGATTCATAAGCAGTCCATAGATTTCTTCCAAGCTCAGATCTTCATTGGATAGAATTCTTTTCCTTCAAGGATTTAGCTGCATTCCGGCAGGAAACGTGTTCTGCATAATTGGGTCCGCCTGTGCAAATTTCTGCACATTGGCACATCTCTTTCTGGAACCCTCTCGACTCTAAGTTCCCTTTGGCTGTGGTAGCAAGGATCTTTCAGAACCATCACTGCCTATTCTGGGCATTTAATCACTTGGATGTGGAATAAACAGGGGCAGGAGTCTCCAAAGGGGCATTCAAACATTCAAGAATTCAGCTGTCCCTTTCCCTCTTTTCTCTTCATAACCACTAAGATTGGTGGATTGAAAAATAAGAAAGACTGAGAAGTAAAATTAATTAAAGTTACTAAATTCAATGTCAAACCAGGTGCAAAAGCAATAATAAAGAGAGGAAAATGTAAGAGCTGGAATAAGGGAAGGATAGAAAAAGCAACAGAAAGGAAAAGTGAGAAATTGGGTATAAAAGCTTAAAATTTGATGTTTTTCAAATCTCCAACAATTCACCTCATTCAGGAATGCAATTCCAAATGCCATCCCTTAGTTGAAGAGTCAGTCACAAGGGGACATCGGTTCAAGGTGAGGGAGATGTGAAGAAGATCTTTTTTTTACCCAGTGGGTGGTGACAGTTTGGAATGTGCTACCTGGGAGGGTGGTGAAGGTGGGTTATGTCACGTCTTTTAAGAAGTATCTGGATGAACACGTGGCACATAGTAACATTCAGGGCTATGAGCCGAGTGCTGGCAGATGGGGAGTTCAGGTGTTTCTAATGTGTCGGTGTGGACTCGATGGGCCGAGGGGTCTCTTCTGCACTGTATGATGCCGTGACCCTTTGTTGAATTGTTCACTTTCTGAGCCAGAGTAGCTAACTGGCAGCAACGAGTACAGAATTAACAGTGATGTTAAACAATTTATTGCTTAGCTAACTTTCAGTGATGAGTTTGATGAGAAATAAATTCCCAACTACAGGAACTTCATGCAGTACACCGCGAGGTTAAAGGCAAGATGCCACTTTTGCGAGGCTAAAGGTTAAGCAGGGCAAATTGTCCAGCAATACGTGGTGATTTACAAATCAGAGGCTGCCTCTTCTGCACCACAAGATTTGCATGTTAATAACTTAACAGGCCATTATTTATTCAGCAACTTCCAGCTCCACAATGAATAAATGATCGCAGAGAAAAAATCAAATTAGGAAAGAAAAGAACAAAAAAAATTGTAATATATTCAGATCAAGTACATAAGTGACCAATCTGTCAGGTAAGGGTTCCAATTTCCTGTAAAAATACCAAAATGAAATGAGATTTTCCAAATATGTATTGCAAATATATATACTCAGATATAGTTTCATAAATAACTTTATATGTGATATCTATGGGTGGCATGGTGGCACGGTGGTTAGCACTGCTACCTCACAGTTCGATTCAGGCCTGAGGTGACTGTGGAGTTTGTATGTTCTCACTATGTTTCGTCGGTTTCCTCTGGGTGCTCCCACAGTTCAAAGATGTGCGCATTCAGTGGATTTTCTGGGCTAAGTTGTCCCTTAGTTTATCTACGTGCCAATATGAGTGTGACTGTCATGCCCCTCGAGCTATAAGCCGCTGGCAACAAACTAGCCACCTGTTTCAGGAATAATTAGCTGCAGAAACAGATGGAATTCTGATCTATGCACCTGAAGGATGTGGAAAGGTCAAGAGAGGGAGAACATAATGGTATTACAGGCCAGAATTGTCCAGCCATTATGCCGGCTGGATTCTCCAATCCCACCAGCAACGCACCTCTCTCCATGGGTTTCGCAGAAGCATGAGGTGACATCAATGGGAAATGCCATTGACAGAGGCAGGACCAAAGAATCCTACCTCTAGCGCACAACGCACTGGGAAACACACGGATGAGAGGCCAGAAAATCTCGCCCATAATATTTGGGAAACAAGACATATTTACCTTCCCTTATTGTCTTATGTGTAATGCATAACAAGCAATAAAAAACTGGGATGAGGTGGAGGGACATAAGGAAGAATTCACACCCATTCTTTATGCTTTCTCATCTGACATCTTTGGACTGCTGCAAGTGCTTGACTACTGTAATTTGATGTGTACATTTTCTTTTTATTTACCTCAAGATCTTACTACAATTTCTATTTCTCTGTATACTGATGGGCTGCTCAATATTTCCATTTAGGCAGCTTTATTTTCCCTGTCTGTGTCACTTTAGTCTTAAGCAATTGATTTGGTTTGCACAAAGACTTTAGTCAGATATCTTGATTGAAAATGGTTTACCTAATATAGTGATGTGGAAACATATCTCTTACAGGAAGAAAGAGCTGCAATATGTTCAGATAAAGTGCCCAATCTGACATTCATGATAGATCAATTTAATGTTCTGAACCTTTTCCATAAATATAAAGTATGACAACATTTCCTTCCCCTCAAACATCTCTCCACATCAAAGCTGTTCCTGGTAGAAATAATGGTGATGGGGGGAAATTGATAGTTTATTGAACTGCTCAACACTATCTCCAACTTGACCTTGCTCTGGCTGCATCGACTCAGGCAGCATTAGGCGTTATCTTATGTTGTACATATCTGCTTTTTATCATTATCATTCCTTTTTATTTTCAGGCAAATATGATGGGGTCGAATCTCCCAAAAAAATTCCAAGTGTCGAATTTGTGTCAACTGCAGTAAATCCTGCTGATTTTTTTCAATAGCAATTTCAAAATGAATCTCCCACACTCTGTGCCTCGGTGTGAATCATGCCGAAATCCCGCGGAGAGGCCGGCAACACAGCGCTGAATGGGCCACTGCACGTGTGCTGATCTGTCAGCGCCGAGATTGGTATACGCGCAGTGACCCTGCTCTGCCACCCTCCCGATCACTGGCCAACCCATGATCCCCCACCAAACCTATCGTGGCCTGATTGCTGTTGCCTCAAACTTGTCTGGGCCAGCCTCAACTCACCCCTCCCCCCCCACCCTCCTGCCACCCCCAGCCTGCACCTACCGCCTCCCCCCAACTCCCCCCCCCCCAACCCCCGGCCTAATGGCCAGACCTGAACGCTGGTCTCTCTCCCTTTGTCGCTAAGCCCAAATGCACTGTGGCAGCAGGATGCCCCCATTCCTACTGATCTTTCCTCCATTAGGTCCCATACCCAGTGGCAATGTTAAGTTGCCCCCTTGGGAACTGGCACTTTGCCCCTCGACCAATGCTAGGGGGTTAGGCTGGCACTATCGAGGCAGCAATGCCCAAGGGGCACCCCTCCATCCCACAATCCTCCTGCGGGCCTCGATTGCCCCTCCATTCATTCCAGCGGGGTCAGCTTCCCACAGGTGGAGGGCTATAGGAAACCCCACTTCAGTGAAATACTCCTGGCAGGGTAAAGGGGTCAGGGTGGAAGGCTCGCAGGTCCAGAGGTTTCAGTCATGGGCCTGCTAATGCTATTTAAAATGTATTTAAATTGGAATTTGCATACAAAATACAGAAATCTGGCCTTCGGAGATGCGTTGAGGCCATGGCACCCAGCAGGGAAATAACTTCCACTTGAGTCTCGTGGATCACTCTGCCACAAAAGCAGTGCAGTAGGCTGGGGGAATCAGGCTAGATATCTACTAAAATTTGTTGAATTGAGATTTAATGTTAAATGTTCTCCCATTCCAGCAGCCTTCATCTGAATATGTTATGCTATTGAGAAAAAAACATTCTTTTTATTTTGATTTTTGAACTGTTTTACAGAGAGTTATAAGCATTGAAGTGTTTTTATTCACTGTAGCTGATAGGTTGGACACTTTAGTCTGCCAGTTGAGTGACTATATGGGGAATTTCCACTCATACATTCTCTGATGTTACACTGCCCCATCACCCACTGCCAGTGAGAGAGAATGCACTGCCTGTGCAGAGTCTTCACTTTATCCCTGTGTCTGTGTGGGTTTCCTCCGGGTGCTCCGGTTTCCTCCCACAATCCAAAGATGTGTAGGTTAGATGCCTTGGCCATGCTAAATTTTCATTCTGTGTGCCCAAACAGGCGGAGTGTGACTACTCGGGGATTTTCACAGTAACTCCATTGCAGTGTTAGTGTCAGTAATGAGGAAGCTTTAACCTTTGATCTCAGTATCCTCATCTGATGAACCTAAATTTACCATGGAGACTAGACACTGAAAAGGTTGACGGCATTAATTACCAGCAGTCTGCAGTTGCGCTGTTTTAAACATATTTCCACCAAAATTAAATACAATTATATTAATTATTATTAATATTACAAGTATTAACGTATGAATTATTAATATTATAAATATTAACACAGATTATTTTAAAGGTTGGGATGAACAGATTTTGGTGTCTCAGGAAATCAAATAATTTGAGCAACAGGCAGAAAAGGAGTTGAACTGTAGGTTGTCCATGATTATATTGAATGGCCGTGATGTGGAGATGCCGGTGTTGGACTGGGGTAAGCACAGTAAGAACTCTCACAACACCAGATGAAAGTCCAACAGGTTTATTTGGTAGCACAAGCTTTTGGAGTATTGTTCCTTCTTCAGGTGAGTGACGAGTTGTGTTTGCAAACCCAGAGCAATACCGCAAAAGCTTGTGCTACCAAATAAACCTGTTGGACTTTTAACCTGGTGTTGTGAGACTCCTTACTATACTGAATGGGGCAGGATTCACTTGAGTTGCTCTCTACTCGTTTTCTTATTTCTTACATTTTCATAATGTGCACAAACACCTTTTATGCATTACACAGTTTATGAAATTTTTGATTATTCCCAGCAGCATTTTACTCATCCCTTTCCATTCCATATTACATGCAAGTTTCGTCAATGCACTGAAATTGTGAATTTGAATGCTAGAGGTGAATATTTTACTTAGATTGACTTCATCTAATTTGAATTCTGTATTTTGCATGAAGACCTGAAAGGAATCCCTTTTGAAATGCTTCCTTTGAACTGTCCGTATAATGTGTCCGTAATTAGTATTATATTGTTATGCTTCTAGCAATTTTACTTTGCATGTACATACACTGACTCGATAGCATTATAGACAATGGTCTCCAGACACAAGCACCAACCAGCATTTCGATGTACGGGTTAGGGAAATTGGCCATGCTTAATTGCTCCTTAGTGTCCAAAGATGCATAAGTTAGGGGGATTCGCTGGGTGTATATATGGGGTTATGGGGATAGGGTCTTGGCAAGATGTCCTTTTTTTAGAGTGGTGCAGACGTGATGGGCCAAATAGCCTCCTTCTGCATTGTAGGGCTACCCAAGTTTGACTAAGAGCTGGCAACAGTGTGCTGACCAACAATATTCACTGGAATTTTACCACCTGCCCACCACAGGAACCGGACAGATAATGGGAATGTCTGTTGACCTAGGGCAGGTTTTTATGATTTTGGCACAAGTGAGGCTGTAAAATTCTGTCCATTGTGTTTTGCAATCTTTTTTTCTCATGGATGCAATCAAATCCTTTTCAGCATCCAAACACTGTAGGTGATTTTTAATGATTTTATCTTATGCCAACATTATTAACAGTCCTTTGATATGAAAGAGGACAATCAGAATGTTGCCTCATTTTTTGCACTAACATTTTCTTTTCATGGTTGTTGAGAATTATTTGAACATCTACAGATTGAACAGTTGAGCCTGGACACACCAGTTTGGGAATCTTGGTTTCCTCGGTTGGCATTTACAATCAGCACCAGCAATGCGACGGGCATCACATTGGAGCTGCTTTCACAGATGGTTCCTCGCCATGTTTCCTCATCTCAAATGAATTGTTTTCACTTATGGGTGTCAAATTGGAACCTGAATCATTGGTTTCAAGAAGGAGATAGGTAGATTCCTATTAAACAAAAGGGATATGGGGAAATAAGGAACAGGTCGGGAGGTGGAGTTGAGATGAGGGAGAGATCAGCAATGTTCTGATTGAATGGCGGAGCAGGCTCAAAGTGTTGAATTTGCCTACTTCTGCTCCTAATTCCCATGTTCCTATATTCCTAAATTGCCACCAGTTTAGCATAGCTTTTGCGCAGAATTACCCTTATTCTCGACCACCACAACAAACAGCACTACACAGTTGTCATAAAAGATCTACTTTATGACAGGTTCATCAGATATTTGCACATATTTTACTTATATTTTACTCACAACGTGAAGATCTTTTTAAATGGTTTACCTTATTGCAAAAGTGATCCAAAGAACAATGCTCTTTCAGTCCTGAATCCATCAGGGCGGCACGGTAGCACAGTGGTTAACACTGCTGCTTCACAGCTCCAGGGTCATGGGTTTGATCCCCGGCTCGGGTCACTGTCTGTGTGGAGTTTGCACATTGTCCTTGTGTCTCCGTGGGTTTCCTCCGGGTACTCCGGTTTCCTCCCACAGTCCAAAGATGTGTGGGTTAGGTTGATTGGCCATGCTAAAATTGCCCCTTAGTGTCCAGGGATGCATAAATTAGAGGGATTAGTGGGTATAATATGTAGAGATATGGGGATAGGGCCTGGGCGGAATTGTGTTTGGTGCAGACTCGATGGGCCTACTTCTGCACTGTAGGGTTCCATGATTCTAATAAATGAGGTTTAAACATTTTTTTCAAGGTATTGGCTAGAATTTTACCTCTCTGTCCTACAATGGAGGGGCGGGCAATGGAAATGTCTGACCTTGGGCGGGATTTTACAGTTTCAGAACGAGTGAGGCCATGAAATCCCACCCATTGGGTGTGATCTTAACTGCCATTCAAGCCACGCTCCCGCTGCAGCGAACTTGGAGAATTTTGGTGGCAAGCCAAATCTCCGTTCGTTGTGGCGGAGTGGGAATATGGTGGTAAGATTCCAGCCTTTGTTGTTTTTTGCTCAACAAATAATGTAACACAACAAAACCATAAACATTTCAAACCGCTTGAGGCAAATTTACTTGCCAATTTACCAAAAAGGAATGTCGAAAAATTCTGGTGTGGTGGCTTAGAAAAGAGACAGATGATTAAAATGAGGTAAATGTTTCAGGGATTTATGATGTATAGTTAACTCCACAGGCACTGTTGTAAATCAATGACATAGCAAGTTTGAAAGATGCATTAGATTTCCCTTGCATCTTGCAAAATTTTACACAATGTACTTCACAGGGGACCACTCGCAGAACACTTGTAATCTCCTGTTTGAGTAATGTACCCTGAGTCTACTGAAATAGAATGAATCATGATGGATTATTGGTTTTAGAAAAATCATCAAAATATTATATATTTATTTAATATCATTCCTCGAGTGTTTGGAGCTGATTTTTCACGGCCATCTAGGTTTGTGTGATCGGAGCCTCACTGGGCAAATAGCTTTGAGGATCTAATAGTCTAGTGTAATTAGTTGAGTTAGCAAATGTCTGTTTAATAAACATTTGAAATGGAGAAATGGGAGGCATTGAAATGATCATCATGTCCTACTTTGGTTTTAACAGGAGTTTGAATTTGTTGCACTAATTTGGTTTGATTTATTATTGTCACATGTATTAGTACACAGTAAAAATTATTGTTTCTTGCGCACTATACAGACAAAACATACTGTTCATAAAGAAGGAAAGGAGAGAGTGCAGAATGCAGTGTTACAGTCATAGCTATGGTGCAGAGAAAGATCAACTTAGTGTGAGGTAGGTCCATTCAAAAATCTGAAGGTATCAGGGAAGAAGCTGTTCTTGACTCAGTTGGTACGTGACATTAGACTTTTGTACCTTTTTTCCAAAGGAGGAAGGTGGAAAAGGGTATGTTTGGGGTTTGTGGGGTCCTTACTTATGCTGGCTGCTTTTCCGAGGTAACCGGAAGTGTAGACAGCGTCAATGGATTGCCGGTTTGCGTGATGAACTGGGCTTCATTTACAATCCTTTGTAGTTTCTTGCAGTCTCGGACAGAGAAGGAGCCATACCAAGCTGTGATTCAACCAGAAAGAATGCTTTCTATGGTGCATCTGTAAAAGTTGGCGAGAGTCATTGCTGACATGCCAAATTCCCTTAGTCTTCTGAGAAAGTAGAGGCATTGGTGGGCTTTCTTAACAATAGTGTTGGCATGGTGGGAACAGGACAGGTTGCTGGTGTCGAAAAGGAGACAGCTGCCCATAAGTTCCTGGCTACCAAGCATCAGACTTGGGGCTACACCAAAGATACACTGGGGAATCCTTTTTAGAAGTTCCCAGTTAAGGAATTACTCAGCAATTCTCCAGGGGTGCTAACTTCTGCTGGAAAATTGCACTGCTCAGGGAACCATCTGACAAAGTGATTCAATTTGTTAACTTTGGATGGTTCTGCTAGTTTTACACCGACAGTGACTCTGAAAGAATTAGAAAAAAATAAA
The DNA here is from genome assembly GCF_965287045.1 of Carcharhinus amblyrhynchos. Taxonomy (NCBI): domain Eukaryota; kingdom Metazoa; phylum Chordata; class Chondrichthyes; order Carcharhiniformes; family Carcharhinidae; genus Carcharhinus; species Carcharhinus amblyrhynchos. Next base: position 161,001,897 of record NC_137324.1, read on the forward strand.
CTACTATTGTAGTGTAGCTATTTTAAATATCCAGATTGAGCCCCGCACAGGACCTTCCCCAAATTCTGGACCTCTCGCCTCCAACTTTTCATTTTCCCCCTCAAAATTAAACACTGGTACAATATGGTGAACAGCCTTAAGTTATCCACTTGGCATGAGATGACCCTTGACGCTTTGGTCGGGCCACAATGATTTTCCAGCATCCGGGAATATTAAAATTGCAGTACGGTCACTGGACAGAAAACTTCCGAAGACACGGTCCGGTATAATGCTCAAATAAAGTGCTGGGAAGCAGACACATCCTTCGTGGAGGCACTGCGGCAGAGTCAGGAAAGGTGAGAGTCTTGGGTGCCGGCCAGATCGAAAACAAGCGAAGGAGAGTTGCACAAAACAAGAAGATAAAACGAACAAAGCCATCATAAAAATAGGGTCAGAGAAGGAGCTGCTGAACAATAAATAGTTTGAAACAAGGGGAAGTTCAAAGGGATATTGTTGAAATGTCCCCAACTTTTTTCAAAGGAGAATGAGCAGAAGGACTTGAGTTGCTGATCACGTTCACTCCCATGGAAGCATTCCATTGGGCTTGCCTGACAAGCCCAAAATGTACAGCATTTGAGAACTACTCAAGGATGGATATAAGTACAAAAGTGATCTTTGCAGGTCAACAAAGTTTATAGATCCGAAGCATCACCCCAATTGTCGGTGGACACGTTAAAACATTCAAACCCAGCAAAATACATGGAAGTTGTGGTCTTTTTGCACACCAGATGCCCAGCTTTTAATCAATTCTGCAATGCACGTGGCAAAAAGAGCAGCGAGAGTACAAACTGCAAATGCTGCTATAGTTACAAAGAGCCATGCGCTAATGAGTGACGGTAGATGAATGTGAGTAACTGTGAGTTTGAGAGAGAGAATGAGTGTGGGCAGTGAGTGTGAATGTGGGTAGTGAGAGAGGGTCATTTTAAGTACATGTGAGATAGTGAGTGGGTGAGGGTACCCATGTGCAGGAGGCCTGTCAATGCAACATCTCTGCTAATGCTGGGGCTGCTTGATTTGGCTCTGCCACCTTCACCTCCTCCACCTCCTCTCCATCAATCTTGTCCCCAACACTCAATATTGACCCATTTTTAGTAACATCAGACAGCAGTGTTGGCCACTAGTTTGTTGCTTCCCCGCCTCTGCTTTCCAAGGGGAGGTAATGGTCTAGTGGCATTATCGCTGGGCTATTAATCCAGAAATTCAGCTAACATTCTGGAGACCTGGGTTTGAATCTCGCCATGGCAGATGGCGGAATTTGAATTCATAAAAAATAACTGGAATTAGAATTCTACTAATGACCATGAAACCATTGTCAATGGTCAGAAAAGTCAATCTGATTCACTAATATCCTTTGGGGAAGGAAATCTGTCATCTTTACCCAGTCTGGCCTACATATGACTCCAGATCCACAGCAATGTGAATGACTCTCAACTGCCCTCAGGCAACCAGGGATGGGCAATAAACACTGGCCAGCCAGCGACACCCGTGTCCTATGAATGAATAAAAATAATGCCAATGCCTTTCTTTATGAAGAGCATGTCGATATGCAAGAAGGTAACCTGGAAGGCCTGGAAGACAAAAGGCTACAGAAACACCAGGATTGGCCGCGTAGGTATCTTGGTCTCAGCCAAATCCCTCCCTATTCCTTGTGTCTTTGTGTATGGAAATTTTCAATACATTGTCATGTTCATTACTCAAAAGAGGTAAATCGGAATAGGGACACATCAGAGTCTCAGTGTGTTCCCAATGGATCAAATCAAGGGCCTCCCTCGACTTCAGCCAGTACCCAGCTCAAATTAACTGCTGCCTGTAAATCACAAGTGGATTTGGTTTAAAGTTGGCTAACAAAATTGGAGGTGAAATCATAGAATCATAGAAACCTGACAGTGCAGAAAGAGGCAACTCTGCCCATCAAGTCTGCACTGACAACAATCCCACCCAAGCCCTATCCCCGCAACTCCACATATTTACCCCGCCCCGCTAATCCCTCTAACATACACATCCTGGGACACTAAGGGGCAATTTAGCATGGCCAATCAACTTAACCTGCACATCTTTGGACTGATTTTTGGCTGGTTATTTGGTTCCAGATGATTCCAGGTATAAGGGATTTTTAGATTAGAACTGTGAACCGATTTCAACTTGTTTTTCCTCTTGAGACAATATATCAGGCAAAACTATTACACGTCCTCTAAGTGCAATTTTCAGTTTATTTTGTGTATTTAGAGAGACAGATAACAGTGAGCAATATATTGGTAAGACAAATTATGATATGCGTGAGAAGTGTGATGGTTCCTCTCCTCAATACTCTGTTTCTTACAACCTAGTGGAGCAAATGATTTGCACAGCGAAATTCCAAATTCCCAAAGGTAGACAGATCCAAACAAGATCTACACATTGCAATGTTACATATAAGTGCATTTTTTTCCATCATCAGTAGAATTCACATTTGACAGACCAATGCATACCTACTTTTACTCATTCTACTCTCTCAGAAACCAGGAAGCAACTTTTAACACTGAAAGAGAAAATGACCAACATGCATGATGAAAACATCAGTACAGAATTGCCCAGTTTAGAGTTGGGACAACAACTTCACATCCAGGATCCCACAGAAGGCGTGTGACAACCGAACAAGGTGACCGAGATTTGCTCAGAACCAAGGTCCTATGAAATCATTACATGCAAAGGCGCAATAGTGAACATAACCTAGAACACATCAGAATCATTCCTGCTCCTCAACCATTGTGCAGTCCTATTGCGTCGAGGATAATCCCAAATGTAACCAGGGACAACATCCAAAAATGATAGTTGCATCGATCACTGGGTGCAACTAAAGAAACCTCCAAAAAAGATTATTATTACAAGATCTGGGTATGCCAGATATAACAGTTGTTAGCACTGCTGCCTCACAGCGCTAGGGACCCAGGCTGAATTCCTGCCTCGGGTGACTGTGTGGAGTCAGCATGTTCTCCCCAAGTCTGCCTGGGTTTCCTCCGGGTGCTCTGGTTTCCTCCTACAGTCCAAAGTTATATGGGTTAGGTTGATTGGCAATGATAAATTTCCCCTTAGTGTCAGGAGGATTTGGATGGTAAGTATGTGGGATTACGGGGATAGAACCTGGGTGGGATTGTTGTTGGTGCAGGCTCGATGAGACAAGTGGCCTCCTGCACTGTAGGCACTCCATGAGATGATGCTTACCTCTAGTTTTAAAGACTCATAGATTCATCAGTTCTCTACAGTTATGTTTTGGTAATCAAACATGAACATACATTCTAAATAGTTGCACTACTCTGGAAGGTAGGAAAATATCTTGAAAAAAAAGGGGAATATTATAATATGACTTTAAACCTATCATTGGCAGAAGGGAAATGTGTCATGTGGTCCAGTCTCTGTTTCACTTTGGCCTGTGAACAGAACACAGCACACACAGATTTGCTGCTAATGTCTTCAAGTTTTCTACCTCTTTATATATGTTCACATGTTCCTAGTCTCAATAAAGGAAATCACAATGTGTTTACCCAATCCCTTATCAGTGATTGGTGCCTTTATATCACTATAAAAACACAATATTGATTAGTAATTTCACTTTCCTGCCGTATTAATGGGTGAAAAATGAAAAAAAAAGTCACACACATGAAACGACACTTAGTGGCAGGAAGTGGCAGTGTTAGGCTCCAGGGCTCACTAAATCATTATTTAGGAGCTTCCCTCAGTGCTGCAGGTGTAAAGCTTCCACTGAATCATATAATCATGGACCTACATACAATCTGAACAAATTAAGGCACCAACATCTTTGCTAGAAAGTGTGGAAGTTCGCCAGGGCCACAATTAATGCCTTTATTTGGAAAATCTTTACCCTCATTCTAACTCATTCAGCACTGCAGGCCAGAGGAGGAGGAGGAGGAATGGGGTGAGTTGGCAGCTGGGGAGCAGGGGGAGTGAAGTGGGGAGACAGCAGCTTGTGGAGAGCTCAAAAGCCACAAGCTCATGGGAAAAATAATATTGTGCAATGCTCTTCAAGAAGCAGGGCAATAAAAAGGTCAATCAATCAGTACCATTTCACAGTGTTATCCATTCTGAGTCACAAAAGTCTGGGTTCAAACCCCACTCCAGGATATGAGTGTAAATATCTGTGCCATCAGTTCCATACAGTAATGAGGGAGTGCTGCCTGGTTGGAGGTGTTGTCTTTTGAATGGGATGTTACACTGAGGCCACATCCACCTGCTCAGTCAATGTGAAAAATCCTATGGTACTACTCTGAAGAAGAGCAAGGGATTGATCTCTGGGATTATGGCCAATTTTTGCCTCGTGCCAGAGACCCGGATTCAATTCCCATCTTGGGTCACTGTCTGTGTGAAATCTGCATGTTCCCCCCATGTCTGTGTGGGTTTCCTCCGAGTGCTCCAATTTCCTCCTATTGTCGGAAAGACGTGCATTAGCCATGCTAAATTCGACCTCAGTGTACCCGAACAGGTGCCGGAATGTGGTGACTAGAGGAGTTTCACAGTAACTTCACTGCAGTGTGCCTACTTCTGACAAGAATAAATAAAATTTAAACTGAAGGTCTTCTCCAATCCTCACATATTGACACATTATTCATTGACAGCATAGATTAATCCTTAAACATCTTCAGTTGGCAATGAAGGCTGTAGATGTGAGGTCTCATTTAGGCATTGAGTTTGGGAAATGCTGCTACTTGTGGAAGGAAAGCAGGGCAAAGTCTGAGTTTTAAATGTTTTGGTTGATACACCAGCATTGAATTCAACACCAGCACTCATCCTCAGTTTGCGTAATGCCAGTAGGGTCTTGAAATTTACTTCTAATCTGAAGTGGTTGAAAGCGTCCAGGCCATTTTACCAGCCCCAGTCAACCATAAACGTATCAAATAATTACATAGAATTACACAGACTTGAAAGCACAGAAATAGATCATTCTGCCCAAATGGTCCGCGCTGGAGTCTATTCACCACAGGAACCTCCTCCCACTCTCATTATTTCTGCCTCCCTTACCCCTCCGTATCCCCCATTGCCTTTCTCCTCCATGCATCAAGCCTCCCTAAAAATGTATTAATGCTTTTATGTGGCGACCACTCCATTTATCAATTTAAAAGGATGAAATAAGATTAACATTTCTAGAGATCGAAAAAAATATTTTTAGTGGCAGCTCACATGGAGAAAGTAAAAGAATCAGGGTTTCATTTAATTGATGGAAACGAGAGGATAACACTTAGGTGTGTGCAGCATTAAGTGCCAAAAGCACGCAACATTTAAACTGGCTCCAAATTAATTCATTGCATCAAATTTTACATTTCCCCAATAGAAAGGGCAAGTGATGAATTCTTTCGAGCCAAAAAGATTGCTGCCTCATAATAAAAAAATGCCCTGACCTTACAAATGCCCAATGATCTGATCTCAATTGAGCAGAAAGAATGGCTGGTTTACACTGGGTGATTGAATTTGCTTTCCAGTGTGCCCACTTAGTGCAAATAACCCCATTAACATGCCTGCATTTTAAATTCTATCACAGTCAGTCTCCGCTAAACTCCTGCTGTAGATTTTTATTGCAGCCTTGTACTTGACAGAGCTGCTTAATGTTTTATGGAATCACATTAACTACACCATCCTTCCTTTATTTACACATCAAATCTATTCCCCAAACGTTGTAGCGTTTTATTGCAAAGGTCAGAGGCGCAGCGTAAAGCAATCAATTAGAGATCGTTAAGTGAATGTAGGACTCAGTCACATGCTAAAGCAATGGGTGACATATGGCACTCACCCTTTGACTGAGAAAAAAGATGTGAGCAAGCCTGGTGAAAATCTTAGGATTTGCAAACATCTCCTTTACTTTTACACACTAGCTATATTCTGTCACCTCTTCTAACTATAGGGCAAACACAAAGAACTTCCATCTGAAGCAGATGGCAGCTTATTTTCTGGAAATGGCAAAGGGAAGGGTACCATGATTTTTCTTGTGGTCCATGGGCCATCTGAACACTGAGTTCCTATGAACATGAAGCCTAAGGGTGGCACAGTGGCACTGCCGCCTCATAGCACCAGGGACCCAGGTTCGATTCCTGGCTTCGGTCGCTGACTGTGAAGAGTCTGCATGTGTTTCCTCCCACAGTCCGAAAGACATGCTGGTTAGGTGCATTTACTATGCTAAATTCTCCCCCAGTGTAACCGAACAGACGCCAGGGTGTGGCGACTAGGGGATTTTCACAGTAACTCCATTGCAGTGTTAATGTAAGCCTACTTGTGACACTAATAAGTAAACTTAAACCAAGGAGGAGGCTCCTGGCAGGGTTGCAGGCAGATTGGATGGTGGCAAATAATGTCCAAATAATTCAAAGCAGTGTTTCCAGCCTTTAATGAGCTTTCTCGTTTCTTCTTGCACTTATTATTGGTTTATTTCAAAATCCTCTGAGAAGGATGATTAGTGACTCTGTACCCTCCCACTAACATTAGCATCCTGGCACCTTCAGCCCGCTCACATCGTGGTGAGACATCTTCTCGAAGAAGGCTGCAAGAACAGATCATGGAGTAGCATGGAGACACGGTGGTTAGCACTGTTGCCTCACACCGCCAAGGACCTGGGTTCCATTCCAGCCTTGTGTGACTGTGCGGCATGTGCACGTTCTCCCCATGTTTGTATGGGTTTCCCCCAAGTGTCTTGGTTTCCTCCCATTTTTCAAAAATGCGCTGGTTGGATGGTTTGGCCATGCTAAATTGCCCTTTAGTGTCCAAAGATGTGAAGGTTAGTTGGATTAGCATGGGAAATACACAGGGTTACAGGGGTGGACCTGGGTGGGATGCTCTTTTGGAGAGTCAATGCAAACTCGATGGGCCATACGGCTTCCTTTTGCATTGTAGGATTCTCTGTGAAATGTTTGATGGTATTTCTTAAAGCCTGACCAGCCATTCTGCTGAAACGCTCTTCAGAAGCGCTCAAATCAAGAATATATCACGTATTGCATAATGCTACATGAAGCAAGGAACACCCATTGTCCACTTGACAGTACCTGATACAATGACACCAGTTAGGTTTGTGGACACTGGCAATCCAACTTTGTTAAAAAGCATGGAGAAAATGTTATAAATAAGCAGACTAGGTTTTAGATGCATGAAGAGGCAGTAACAATCCACTGTGGCCTGGAACACGCCTGCCCCATCTTACAAGTCATAGGGCAAGTGTTTTCATACACCAAGATACTGTGAAATGGTGTTTCATATAACATCAACCCAATTTCAGCAGCCGCAAAAGAAGTACACAGGTGCTGGCTTGCTTCACCCTATGTCTGCAAACTCATGCCTGCACCGAGGTGATGTTTGAAATTTATCTTGACTTGATGCGTCTTAACGGTTTTCAGCCTTGTAAGAAGTCTCACAACACCAGGTTAAAGTCCAACAGGTTTATTTGGAATCACGAGCTTTCGGAGCGCTGCTCCTTCAACAGGTGAGCCAGGCACTCACCTGATGAAGGAGCAGCGCTCTGAAAGCTCGTAATTCGGAATAAACCTGTTGGACTTTAACCTGGTATTGTGAGACTTCTTATTGTGCCCACTCCAGCCCAATGCCGACATCTCCACATCATGACTTTTCAACTTTGGTAAAGGCTGCAGATCACCAACGATATCTCAAAGCTGTCGAGAAACCTCCTCAATATTTGTTCTCCTTTTTGTGACACTCTCATTTAACTTCCTTTAATTTTGATTAACATATAATTGTTCTGTTCTCTAATGATGGATTGATCTGAAGTTGTTTCCATTATTGTAAATAATTATGCAAATGCACTTCGACTAGATACTTGAGTGCTGATTTGTTTTCTTTTGCATATCAGGTGGAACTTGAATCAGTGCGACCTAAAACAGGGCCAAATTGCAAACTGTGCTGTGAAAAGGGATAGTTCCGAGGCTGGACTGTGCAGAATCTAGTTAAAATGCTATGAAGTTAAGAATGAAATAATAAAGAACCTGAAATCATTAAGTCAGTTTTAACCCTTAGGAAGGAGCCAAGCTATCTTCTGGGTTGGGGAACCTGTTGAAAAGGAAACAAAAAAATAGACCGGAATTCTCTGGCCTCCCAACTGCGTGTTTCCCACAGTCATTATTTGCTAGCGGCGGGATTCTTTGGTTCCACCATTGACTTTGCCCCTCACCGGCAGGAAACACACAAGCAGGAGTGCACTGCCGGTGGGGGACTGGAGGGTCCCGTCAGTGTGAACAGCTGGACAATTCCAGCATGACATCTACGATGGAGATAAAACTCTACAGCCCTCGGCAAAACCCTGACGCCTGTGTTTCGCAATCAAATTCCCCCCTCCCCCACTGTCTCCACCAACATCAGGGTCCAGAAGTCTCACTTCTATTTGCTAAGATTGTCCAGAGTGAAGTTTAAACACATAGGCCGGAATCCTTCGACCTTGCTTGCGGCTGGGATTCTCCGTTCCCGCTGCAGTAAATTGAACTTTGGCTGAGTGCCGAATTCTCCATTCTTGCTGGCGGGATGGTGGCAGGGCAAACGAGGTCGGAGAATCCCAGCCATAATTTTCCAACCCAGATTTGCCGAGCCTAGGGCTGGCTCCTCTGAACAGGACTTTAATGAATTGATAACCTTAGAATTCAGAGTCATAATTATGAATACAATATTGATATGATGCTAATGAAAATAAATTGGTAAACCAGATGGCTGGAGGAGTTTTTCCTCACCCAGGCATGCAGTGTTTAGGGTTATCAGGTTAACTCAGTTAATCATATACAACCAGGAAATAATTAAGCCATTCTATATTAGAAGCGATTCTAATATTTCTACGAAGCATTTAATTTACTTCAATAAATTTAAGTAACATGTCAAATAATTGTTCCACTTTTTTTTGCCCGATGACTTGAATAATTTGAAACTAAATTTTCTCATAATTAGTTTAAAATGATAGATTCCTCTTTGAAATTACACTGCTGTTACAGTAATTTGCCTAATACTGCTTTCACTCCCTACTTCCATTAACCTTATCTTCTGAAATGATAAGTTATTTAAATGACAAATCAAACATGTTGTATCTGAAAAGTAGCAAGAAATGCATTTTTCCAAATGAATTTTGCATGATTACCAATTACCACTTCCATAATTAACATATTAAAAACAGATATCCATGGTAACATGACTATTATATTGCACCGTATGAACTCTTGAAACTGGGTAGCGAGCAATCATTGAGCGCTGCGTTATTGATGTAACTCAGCAATGATATTAAAGTGCAATACTAACCCTTTCATGATACCATAATAATGATGACAAAAAGGCAGTATTACAGCAACTATTGAATAGGCCACATCGCTTTGAGTGCTTATTGTGAGTGACCAGCGTTATCGGTCAAATGCTGTGCACCATTTGGAATCAAATACAAAGACAGCACTTAAAGCGTACCAAACACGATAGTTATTTTGTAAAGCGACTTTTTTAATACTGGCTTTCAATCATAATAAACTGCCAAAAGTTAGAACTTTCAAGATCTCACGTTGTATGTATCAACTGAATCAAGCTGTCTAAAATCAGCTGCTGACTGTCTCAGGACGTAATTTGAAATTAGTGACTCGGGGAACCATTAAGCAGCTGATATCTTTAACATAAAATCAGGTTAACTTCTGCTGCAATGCCTTTGCTCTTTCAGATGGATGGGAAAGTCTTGATAGGATGAACATGCTTGTTATATATGGTAGGCACTCTAATGTAACAACTGCTTTAGTAACTTTCATGTGAAGACAGGGGCAATTTTAATATTTACGTTGAGTGAAAACTGAGCAAGTGAACAACTTAAATCATTCAGGCATCTGGCCAGATGACTATATTAACCCACTCAATTAAAGTTTATTTATTTATTAGTGTCGCAAGTAGGCTTACATTAGTACTGCAATGAAGTTACTGTGAAAATCCCTCCACACTCTGGCACCTGTTCGGGTACACTGAGGGAGAATTTAGCACGGCCAATGCACCTAACCAGCATGTCTTTCGGAAGGAAATCAGAGCACCCAGAGGAAACCCAGCAGACACAGGGAGAACATGCAGACTCCACACAGACAATGACCCAAGCCGGGAATCGAACCCGGATCCCTGGTGCTGTGAAGCAGCAGTGCCAACTACTGTGGTACCTTGCCACTCCTGTGCAATCGTGCTGCCCTAAAGCAGGGACAAGGATATTGTCCCAAAGCTGGCAGGGTTCTGATATGCATATCTATGTCAGCTCATAAACGTGCTACTGGGATCTGACTGCAAATTTAACATGGTGGCTTGAGCAGGAAGTTGGCGAGTTTCCTGCCAGGATAACTCTAAGGAAAACAAGCTGACCAGAGAATCTGGACAAGTGAGGCCTCTTTTAAAAATAATTTTGTTATTTTCCTCATGAGCTGAAGAGATGCAAGGATAAAACTTAGCCTCCCTTTCCATAGACCCATAATTCCTTTCCAGATTGTAGGGCCTGGACGAACTAGAGTTTTTGTAGGATTCAGTTGGAGGAACCAGCAAGGAGACCATCTGAAAAATCAATCCTCTGAGGGTTAAAACATGAATAAATGGTTGTAGTTATAGAAGTTAGTGAAAAAAATCAGACCGTCGGAACACTCTGGATGTGGAAAAAGGTGGCCTTGGTGATGGAGTGAATTATAGATTTTTCAGTCAGCTTAGGGTCAGACAAGGTGCCAAGGTTGTGGAGATGTCAATCTGAAAAATAAGCTGTGGAGAAAGACGGAGTTAGTGCCTGAGGCTTAAAGTTTCTGGCATAAGTCTTGTTGTCTTGGCATAAGTCTTGTTGTCATTGATGTGTAGAAATATCCGACTCATCCAAGATTTCATAGTAAACAGACAACTAGAGAAGCTTGGTATGTAGCAAGCATGGAAGCGAGGGCAAAGATTGAGAGTGAGAACACTAATGATGCCCGAAGGTGTGCGAGTTAGGTTGATTGGCCATGCGAAATTGACCCTTGTGTCAGGGGGAATAACAGATTAAATGTCTAGGGTTACGGGAGTAGGGACTGGGTGGGTTGTCGTTGGCACAGACTTGAGGGCCGAATGGCCTCATTCTGTTGAATGTAGGGATTCTATGATTCTATAATGGAAGCTAACTTATTGGGCAGGATTTTCTAGCCCTTCCTGCTGGTGTGATCTTCAGTCCCACTGCAGGTAACTGACCCGCCATGGCGGATGGGCAAAATGAAATCTATATCGAAGGAATGGGAAGACCCTGCCAATGGCTAATGGCAAGCTACTTCCATCACCAGAAAAGAAACAGCTTGGGGGGGGGATGGGGTGCAGAAAATCCCACTCATTGTTTGCTGTTGATTCACCAAGTGACAATATATAGCTGAGAAATAGGAGGGAGGCAAAGACCAAGCCTTACAACACAACAAACTTGGCAACACGGCCTTGGGAAGGGAAGTTATTTAAGGCTCGAATAATAGGTATTGGGATGGATAGACAAGGAACCAGGAGAAGCTATTCTCGTGAAGGTGCACAACAAAGAAGAAAGAATTGAGAAGAAAAGATGATTATCCGTGCTGATGGAAATCTTTGTGCTGTAGTCCAGATGGAAACCACAATGGGGGGTACGGAAACCAGCAGCTGTGCACCAGTACAATACATTTGGAGTTTAAAGCAGAGGGAAAGTTTGGATGTTTCCCTTAGCTGGTGAGCCTGGAACCAGAGTGCACAGTCTCAGAATAAGAGGCAGACCATTTAAGACACAGTTGACAAGGAGTTTTTATTTTACTCCTAGGGCTGTGAATCTTTAGAATTTTCTAGTGTGGAAGCTCAGTCACTGAGTATGTTCTAGACAGAAATCAATAGATTTCCTGATAGTAATCACATCAAGGAATATGGGAAGAGTGGGGAAAAATGGCACAGGGGTAGAAGATTGGTCTGTTTGAGTGGCAGAGCAGACTCAATGGGCCGAGTGGACCTTTTCTGCTCATATCTTCCTATTTTCATATGTTGATGAAGAAGTAGCTTAAGAGGCTGGGTGGCAAGGATCATGGGGAGGGGATGATTTGTGCAGTTGCGGTTAAGGGCAAGCCTTTTAGAAGGGACATTACAAAAGGAGTATGAATGGGGAATGTTAATGTGGTAGCATGGCCCCATTTAATGGGCCATCTTTTGCGGGCCACATGACCAGGCTAGAACCAGCGGAGCATGAACATGTGAACATGCGTCTGTCGAGAGTGGGGCTACACATCCCCGTGGCTGGATGTTGCAGTGGCAGCCAGGGCGTTGTTGGGGATAGACCTGCATTGTTGGGCTGTTAATCCCTTTGTTGTATATACTTCTCAATCAACAAATCCTTTCATTTGTTACTTGTCACATCAAGGCACTTCAAGTTACTGCAACTACCAATTTGATAAGGTGACAGGGAAATGAGGTATTAAGAAAGAGAAGACATTTGGGTATTAGTTGTTGAAGGAGGTGAAGCTGGTGTGGGAGTTGGATCTGTGAAGTTGGTGATGGATCTCGGAGATGGAGTTGATGGGTTGAGAGTGAGTGTAGAGAGTGGAAAAATAGCCACAGGTTAACTTTTACAACTTGGTAATTATGTAACAGTAGATTCTAGATAATCTGGAATTTGCAGTTAAAACAAGAATGTACAAAAGTCTGAAGTCATGTACCAACTGACTCAAGATCAGTATCTTCCTTGCTGCCGTCAGACTTTTGAATGGACCTACCTTGCATTAAGTTGATCTCTGTCTACATTCTAGCCATGACAATAACACTATACTCTGTGCTGTCTCGTTTCTTTCTCTATGAACGGTATGCTTTGTCTGTCTAGCACACAAGAAACAATACTTTTCACTGTATATTAATGCATGTGACAATAATGACTCAAATCAAATCAAAAGAACCTGGAATGGATAATATCACATTATCACTACCTTCACAATTGTCTTCGAGGTAGCCACTGCATAGCATAATAATTCTACAAGCAGAGGAATATTTCTGGAGTCAGCCTTGAAGCGATGTTGGCCTATGATGATATTTTTCAAGCATGCAGTTTCTTGGAAGGAGGGGCAATTTTCCACCTGGCAACATTTAAGGCTCTTCACATAGTTATCTGTTAATTCAATTTAATTGCCACTCACACTGATACATGATGCTCTCCAATTACCATCAGCTCTAATAACCATAGTTTAGTGTCGGAATAAGTTGAAAAGGAAGCTCTTGACATATACAAGACACCAGGTGGGTGGTAAGTTTAGATGCAGCACACATGCACCTGCATTCATTGAACTTCTTAGTCTCTTGCAACCCATGATAAATACATGGTTCTGTTTGTGGTAAGTCCGTTGGAACTGTAAGTTCATTGGATTTGAAGATCTCAGTTTTACACCCCGAGCGCACATAGGGCGGGATCTTATGGCCTCATTTGATCAAGCTCGGAAATCTGCCCTGAGTTCAAAGGGCACTTCCATTGTCCGCCCCTTGCCCACTCTGAATCTGTGGCAGGCGGGGTGGTAGAATTCCGGTGCTAGCCTTTTTACCCCAGGGATGGGGAATTGAAAATTGGAGGACATAGATTTAAGGTGCGAGGGGGAAGACTTAAAAAGGACCTGAGAGGCAACTTCTTCACACAGAGGATGGTGTGTGTATGAAATAAGCTGCCAGAGAAAGTGGTTGAGGCAGGTACAATAGCAATATTTGCCTAAGTACGTGGATGGCAAAGATTGGAAAGATATGGGCCAAACATGGGCAATTGGGACTAGCTGGGAGGGCACCATGGTTGGCATGGACTGGTTGGGCTGAAGGGCCTATTTCCGTGCTGTACCGTTCTATGACTTTTTTATTGATATGCACATCATTCAACTTTTTTGTCCTCAATGTAATCTAATTGTAGGTAGTTAGTGATACTTGACAAGACAGGTTGGGGGCTTCTAAGTAAGCTAAGTATGAGAAGCAAGTCTAGTTAGTGGCCTTTTTTTGGAAAGGTATTTTCATTCTGTTTAACTCCAATTGAAATTTGTGTACTTAGGCTGATCTTCAGTGAGTCTATAATCAGATTACTCCAATAAAAATGAAAGAAAACTGAATTAGAGGCCTGTAATTTGTGGTTAAGGTAGTGTTCTTTTAATTTGCTATATTCTGGAATACGGCCCAGGAGAAACACAGCCTTCTAAGCTTCTTTCATCTGAACAAGATGTGTTATAAATCAATTATCAGCGAGAAACATTCAAAGTTGCTTTTGTGCTAAGTAACTTTGGAGTGAACGTTATCGGTACACCAGATGCTATCATGTGGAATCAATAGAAAGCTCTACCACTGCAACAATTTGATACTGTAGTATTTTGTTCTGCCTTTAAAAGTAAGCATGAGTTGAATATTGTTTTCATAGAATCATAGAATCCGTACAGTGCAGCAGAAGACCATTCAGCCCATCAAGCCTACACCAATTACAATCCTACCTAGGCCTGATCCCTATAACTCTTTACTTATTCTTTACTTTTATTCACTCTGCTAATCCCCTGACACTAAAGGACGATTTAGCTTGGCCAACCCGCACACCTTTGGACTGTGGGAGGAAACCGGAGCACCCGGAGGAAACCCACGCAGACATGGGGAGAACGTGCAAACTCCACACAGTGACCTGAGGCTAGAATCGAACTCAGTTTGCTTCATGACAGAATAATAGCTTGGACAAACGCACTTTGTGATGGATGTCATTCCATTAACATTAATTTAAATCTCGGATAATTTTGAACGTTTGTCCAACCCAAGCCTTATTTTCACAAATGCAGAGGGGAGCCGAAGGCACAGTTAGTTAAAAGAGAAGAATGGGCAAGAAGGAAGTAACTGCAGCTCTGAATTTAACATCAATAGGGGGAAAATTGCTAAATTCATTTGAGGATGAAAATGTACAAAGCAATATAATAAAGGCAGAACCTGCATTTATTTAGCACCATGCATAACCTTAGGGTGCCCCAAAGTTTTTTTTACAGCTAATTAAGTACCCTTGAAGTATAGTCATTGCCTTTGAGTAGGGAAATACTGCAGCCAATTTACACACAAGATGCTACAATCAGCAAAAGCCTACAAATGACCAAATAATCTGCTTAGTGTTATTGTTCAGCCTGACCACCAGAGAGAATTTCCCTCCCCTTATGACTTTGTATCATTACATCAATCTGAACTTAAAGAAAAGGGCCTGAGTTATCATCCGAAAGGCAGTGCCTTCAGCAAACAGTACAGCACCTGTTTTCCAATGAAGGAGGTTAAGAATGGTTTATGATTGATAGGCCTGTTCTTTGACAGAATCACAGTGGTGATGGATATAAAGAAGGGTCTGCACATGAGATTGCTGAACTAATTGAAGGTATATTGAATTTGAGGCAATCCTCAAGGGTAGCACAGTGTCTAGCACTGTGTGGTTAGCAGCACCAGGGCCCTGAGTTCGATTCCAGCTTTGGGTGATCGTGTGGAGTTTGTACGTTCCCCCCGTTGTATGGGTTTCCTTCAGGTGCTTCGGTTTCCTCCCACAGTCCAAAGATGAGTAGGTAGGGTGGATTAGCCGTTATAAATGTGCAGGGGCATAGTTTCAGGATAAGTTACTGGTTACTGGTCGTTTAGGATTGAGACGAAGAGAAATTATTTCACTCAAAGGGCTGTGAATCTTTGGAATTATCTACCTTCGAGCGTTACAGATGCTCTTCCATCGAATACATGTGAATTTTGGATAGACAGATCTTTGGCTCTCAGGGAATTAATGAAAATGTGGAGCAGGCAGGAAAATGGAATTTGAGATTGTGTTGAATGGCGGAGCAGACTCAACGGGCTTTGTGTTTACTCTTGCTCCTATTTCTTCTGTTCTAGTATTCTTGTATGGCGTAAGTCATTTACTCCATCATTTCCTTTGCCTCTTGTAGAATTCAAGGCTCCCCAACAATGTAAATGCGATTGTAATTTTCAGTGCCCTACTACCAAAAAATAAACTGACTTTAGGGAAAGTCCAGTTATGTTTTACTAGTTTGAAGGTTGAATGCAAAGAATCCATCACCCATGAGTGACACTCTAATCATCTTGACATTTAATGGTGTAGCCATCACTGAATCCCCCACTGTCAACATTCTTGGGGTTACCATTGACCAGAAACTCAACTGGACTTGCCACATAAACACAAGGGCTAACAGCGCAGGTCAGAGGCTAGGGATACTGCAGCAAGTAAATCAATTCCTGACTCCCTAAAGCCATCCACTATCTACAAGGCACAAATCAAAAGTGTGATGGAATACTCCTCACTTGCCTGGATGGAAGCAGCTACAACAATGCTTAAGAAGCTTGACACCATTAAGGACAAAGCAGCTGGTTTGATTGGCACCACAACCACAAACACCCAATCCCTCCACCACTGATGCTCAGTAGCAGCAGTGTGTACTATCCACAGGTTGCACTGCAGCAATTCACCAAAGATCATTAGACAGCATCTTCCAAAACCATGACCAGCTCCAGCTAGAAGGACAATGGCAGCAGATACACGGGAACACCACTACCTGCAAATTCCTCTCCAAGCCCACTCACCATCCTGACTTGGAAATATATTGCCGTTCTTTCTCAGACACTGGGTCAAAGTCATGGAAATCCCTCCCTAGTGGCTTTGTGGGTCAATTCACAGTACATGAACTGCAGCGTTTCAAGAAGGCAGCTCACCATCACCTTCTCAAGGGCAACTATGGATGGGCAATAAATGCTGGTCAGCCAGCAACACCCTTGACCCAGGAATGAATATAAAAAAAAATAGGATTTGGATAAAATTGGTTTATATTTGCTGGAGATTAGGAGGTATAGTGATGATTTAACAGAGGTGTTTGCATTCATGGTGAGGAATTGCAGAGTAATTAGAGAATAACCATTCCCACATGATACCTTGTTAGGTGTCAGCTCTGTGTCAGTTTGTAGAATTCTAGCCTTTAAGATAGAACATTATGGGTTCAAATCTCATTCCAGGACTTGAAAACGCATATCTAGCACGGATATGCTGCGTTGCTGGAGGTGCTCCCTTTCAGGTGAAAGGCTCTGGCTGCTCTCTTGAGTAGGTGTAAAAGGTTACATACTGCTACCTTGCACAATAACAGGGGAGTCCTGCTCTGTGTCTTAAGCAAATAGTTATTGCTCCATCAGCATAACAGAGAAGCAGGTTATCTGAGCATTCTCACATTGCTGTTTGTGGAAGCTTCGTGTGTGCTAATTGGCTGCACTATTTTCTATATTAAAAACTGATTACAATTTAGAAAGCACTTCACTGGAAGCAAAGTGCTTTGCCATGTCCTGTGGTCATTAAATGCACAATATAATTGCAAGTTTTCTTTATTTAACTAAGTCAAGCAAATTGATCTTTCTCTTCACTCTATCTCTAACTGCAACACCATACTCTCACCCTCTCCTTTCCTTTTTCCCTGTGTACTCTATGAATGGTGTGTTTTTTCTATATAGCGCACAATAAAACACACTTTTCACTATATCCCAGTACATGTGATAATAACAAATCAAATCAAAAAGGCAAGTGTGGAAAACCCATTTTTTTCACTTAAAGAAGTTGTGAGAACATGAAAAGCTGTACAGTCAGAGATACATTATCAATTGAAAAGAAATAAATGAGGAATTAAGGAATATGAAGAAAAGGCGACAAATCAAAGCTAAATGGGTCAAATTATCATCGGTAACAAAACAGCAGAAACAATTTCAATTGACTTAAATGCAAAGAACAGAAATAAATGAGTAAAATCTACAAAATTGCATTGAATTAAAAATTGTAGACCATAAAACCATAAGATATCGAAGCAGAATTAGGTCATTTGGCCCATTGAGTCTGCTCCACCCTTCAATCATGGCTGATATGATTCTCATCCCCATTCTCCTGCCTTTGCCCTGTAACCCTTGATCTCCTTATTGATCAATTGACAAGTAGAGGTCAAACTTGAAGTCGCAGAAACCTCCAGGACACGAGGATACGGTGCAAGACTTGAAGGAGTAGCAGAAATTGCACTTGTAAAGATTTACCATGGCACAGATCTTTCCAATCTCTAGCTATGCCCCAGAGGTACCCTTGTGCTGGGGTCCCCTCAGATATACCAATGCAAGGACTCTGTGACGATTGCCTGAGAAGTTTCAACTTCTCCTGTGTCCAAAATCCTCCAAAATTCTCCAATTCTGAGTTCAAGTCAGAGATTTTGGAGAGTTCTGTCTCATTTACCAGAATAGTTACCCAGGACTACCTAACTCCTAAATAGCAATTACAATTGATCTCTACCCAACTCCCCAGTGTCCTCCTGACACCTGCCACTGATTCCCCAACTCCCACTGAAACCCTCCAACCTCACTCTTCCTCATGCTCCAATCCCCTGACCCTCTGACCCTGCCCCACCTTCCTACTCCTCCTGAACCCCACCTGAGCCAACATGCCATCTTATCACCCTGCCACCTTCATTTTCCATTTGCTGCTTCTAGCTGATCAGTAGGCATCTCTCGTCTGAAGATAGGTTTCATTCAATCAGCATTATGCACTTAACAGACTGTCACTTCTGACTGTTCGGTCATTTATCAATATGATATTGAAACCAATTCAAAATGTCTTGATAGAGCAATGCCTTAAAATATGACAGCCTACTGATATGTGCTAACTGAATGATATTTATAAATGCAGATAGATCATCCAAAATATCACACGTTCCAGTATTCCAATAAATTCCAATAAATACATCTCTTTTTACAGGGTGGCTGAACTCAAATGGAAAAACATTGTTCTGCAATATGTCACAAGAAAGATGCATTTAAGTAATTTTGAGAGAAGTGTCAATAATATTATGGGGATGGGGATGGCCTAGTGGTATTATCACTAGACTATTAATCCAGTAACTCAACTAATGTTCTACGGATCTGGGTGTAAACCCACCACGGCAGATGATGGAATTGAATTCAATAAAAAAAAATTGGAATTAATAATCTACTTTATGACTATGAAACGATTGTTGATTTTTGGATACTTAGTTCACTAATGTCCTTTAGGGAAGGAAATCTGCCGCACTTATCTGGTCTGATCGACATGTGGACTCCAGAACGACAGCAATATGTTTTTTTAATTCATTTGTGGGATATGGGTGTCGCTGGCTGGCCAGCATTTATTGCCCATCCCTCGTTGCCTAAGGGCAGTTGAGAGTCAGCCACATTGCTGTGGCTCTCAATCACCCCTCTGAGCAAGGGCAACGAGAGATGGACAATAAATGCTGGCCCACAAATGAATTAAGAAAAGCACAACCAGATTGATTTGGTGTGGCAGTACCAGCAAGATGTATTGGATGTCTTTCCTGGCTTTTGCTGATTTTTGCTGATATTAGTTGAAGCAGCAGATGGGGCATTAGAATTGTACTCAATGTCCCTGGGTTGCCATGACGTGGAGATGCCGGCATTGGACTGGGGTAAGCACAGTAAAAAGTCTCACAACACCAGGTTAAAGTCCATTAGGTTGGGAGCACAAGCTTTTGAGAGCACTGCCCCTCCACCAGGTAGGTGGGCAGCATGGTGGCACTCACCCGATGAAGGAGCAGTGCCAACATTAAGGGGATTTAAATGGTCATTGGATAAACATATGGATGATATTGGAATAGTGTAGGTTAGATGGGCTTTAGATTGGTTTCACAGATCGGCGCAACATCGAGGGCCAAAGGGCCTGTACTGTGCTGTAATGTTCTATGTTCTATGAAAGCATGTGCTACCAAATAAACCTATTGGACTTTAACCTGGTGTTGTGAGACTTCTTACTGTGCCTGCTCCTGGGTTGAGGGTGAAACATCAGGAACATTGTCCACCCATTGCCACCTGTTGAGAGGCAGATGTGTAGACACTTGGCATGGAAAGGGTTGCTCTCAGTTATGGCCTTCTTGATTTGACCTGGTTTTTATTGTCACGTGTATAGGTGGACAGTGAAGAGTATTGTTTCTTGTGCACTATACAGACAAAGCATACCATTCATACACTACATAGGGGAGAAGGAAAGAAGAGGGTGCAGACAGATTACAGTCACAGCTAAGGTGCAGAGAAAGATCAACTTACTATAAGGTAGGCCCGTTCAAAAGCCTGATGGCAGCAGGGAAGAAACTGTACTCGAGTCGGTTGATACATGATCTCAGACATTAGCATCATTTTTCCTGATGGAAGAAATGAAAGAGAGAATGCCCGGGGTGCGTGGGGCCCTTGATTATGCTGGCTGCTTTTCCGAGGCAGCGTGAAGTGTAGAAGGAGTTGATAGAATAACTGTCAACGCTCACTGATTAGATACAAGCACTTAAAATAATGTATTAGACTTGAGATCAACACTGGTGGGTTGATAACCAAATAAGGAGTCAATATAGTTAGGAGACGGAGGAAGGAAAGGGAGGAAGGGAAAGATTAAAAACAAGTGTCCTTGTTTGCCTTTGTAACAGAAGCATGCCGCCTAACACCATTGTACAACTAATGTTGCCTCAATCCAATTTAAAATGTACTCCTCTACATTAGCACTTTTGTCAGTGAACCTAGACTGTGCTACATCTATGATTCTCTGTAGTGAAACACTACATGACTTTGTAAACAAGGACCCATCATTCCATCTCGCACTGTTCCAAATGTTCATATTTTGTCTTGTCCTCCTCCTCCTCCTCAGCATAATCCATTTGCCACGGGTTTGAGTTAGCCAAACAGCCGTGGGATCAGTTTTTGGGAGTTATTCCTTCCTTCCCCTGTGTTCTTGGGCGACTGATCAGTGGTTAGCACTGATGCCTCACAGCGCCAGGGACCCAGGTTCGATTCCGGCCTCGGGTCACTGTATGTGTGGTGTTTGTATGTTCTCCCCGTGTCTGTGTGGGTTTCCTCCGAGTGCTCTGCTTTCCTCCCACAGTCCAAAAATGTGTGGGTTTAGGTTGATTGGCTGCAATACCTTTGTATCAGGGGGACTAGGAGGTTAAATATGTGGGGTAATGGGGATATGACCTGGGTGGGATTGTGTCGATGCAGGCTCAATAGGCCAAATGGCCTTTTTTTTGCACTGCAGATTCTAAGACTCTATTGTGAATGGACATTCTCTGCAATGTAACAAATTACTGGGTATTGGCAAAGATACATTAAGGTTACAGTTCATGTATTAAATTCAATGGCATAAATCCACTGAAGATTACAGATAAATGTTTTTACAGTTTTCATTTGAGTACATTTAAAGAATAAACAGTTCCTTTTACTGTCATTATGTAAAAGTGTGGCTCCAAGGAAAAATATCAGACAACTTCTTCCACACTACTCTGGGCGTGTCAAATTAACGAATCAAATTAAATAGAAACTGAAAGCACTCGGAGGTGCATAAAATACCTGCGAAAGCAACACAAGGTTACAAAATGGTAATTGCAAGTCAGAATGATTGGTGTGTGTGCAAGATGTGGGATATATTTCATTTAGAAATTAGTGAGGCCTCGGGGTTCGAAATTTGGCTTGAGGTTCTCTAGGTGAGTGGGGACTGATGAGGGATGGGGGGTGGGGTGTGGGAGTGGGCATCATGTGTTAGCAATTGTCTTTGTGGAACAGCGAGGGGGGTAAATTAGTTTGTCAATGTGCCATGATATTAACAATGCTTCAATGATTAGCTATGTGTTACACATGTTCATTTTGTAAATGAGAAAATTTAAGTGCCATATATATATTATTTAAGGCATTATTTTAATAGCGTGATTAGTAATTTCATTTCCCGTCGCATTAATGGGTGAAAAATGAAAAAAAATAAATTCACGCACATGAAACAACACTTAATGGCAGGAAGTGACAGTGTTAGGCTCCAGGGCTCACTTGAAGAATATTTAGGAGCTTGCCTCAGAGCCGAAGATGTAAAGCTTCTACCGGATCATAGGATCATAATCCGATGTACAGTTTGAACAAATTAAGGCATCAACTTCTTTGCTAGAAAGTGTGGAAGTTCGCCAGAACCACACTTACACTCCTTTATTTGGAAAATCTTTACCCTCATTCTAAGTCATTCAGCACTGCAGGCCAGAGGAGGTTGAGGGGGTGGGGGGTGGTGGTGAGGGAAATGGACAGCACCTTCTAGGGACCTAGAAAGCCACAAGCTCATGGGAAGAAGAATATTGTGCAATGCTCCTCAGGAAGCATTACAATGAAAGGTCAATCAACCAGTGCCATTCGACAGCGTTATCCATTCTGAGTCACAAAGCTCTGGGTTCAAGCCTCACTAAGAAGTCTTGCAACACCAGGTTAAAGTCCAACGGGTTTATTTGGTAGCAAAAGCCACTAGCTTTTGGAACGTTGCTCCTTCGTCAGGTAAGTGGGATTTCTGTTCACAAACAGGGCATTTAAAGACACAAACTCAAACCCCACTCCAGGTTGTGAGTGTAAATGTATGTACGATCACTTCCATGCAGTAATGAGGGAGTGCTGAAACCAAAAGAGAAAATACTGGAAAATCTCAGCAGGTCCAGCAGCATCTGTAAGAAGAGAAAAGAGCTGATGTTTCTAGTCCAAATGACCCTTTGTCAAAGCTAAAAGGCATAGAAAGTGGGAGGGTGAGACAATGAAAGATGAGCCATAGCCACAAAAATAAGGGGAAAGGTTGTTGATGGCAGTCCATAGAGAGAATAAAAGGTGTGAATGGCCAAACGGCAAAGAAATTATTGGGTAAACTGTGATAGATGAAGATTTGCTTTGCTGAGCACCTCTGGTCTGTACGCAATCAGGACCCTGACCTTCTGGTTGCTTGCTACTTTAACACACGATCCTGCTCCCATGCCCACATGTCTGTTCTTGGCCTGCTGCAATGTTCCAATGAAGCTTAATGCAAACTGGAGGAACAGCACCTCATTTTCCAGCTCGGCACATTACAGCCTTCTGCTCTCAACATCGAATTTAACAAATTCAGATAATTAGCTCTGCCCCACCTCAGCCCCTTTGTTTTCATTTTATTTAAGTTTTAACTGTTTGCTACCTTTTACTTCTTTATTGTCTTTCTTTATTTTTCTTCCCCCTGACTCTTTCCCCCCCATTTTCTCCCCTTCCCTTACCTTTTCTCCTCCTTTGCTTCCCCTTCTCCCTTTTTTCTCAATTTTACCTCTCTCCCACCCATCTCCCCCCATCCCCTCAAATCTTCACCTGTCACAGTTTAACCTCTGATTTCAGCTTCTCTGCGGTTTGGCCATTCACACCTTCTATTCTCTCGATGGGCTGCCATGAGCATCCTTTCCCTTTGTTTTTGTGGCTGTGATGCAACTTTCATTCCGTCACCCGACAGTATAAAGATCTCTCACTTTCTATGCCTTTTAGTTTTGACAAAGGGTCTTTTGGACGGGAAATGTTAGCTCTTTTCTCTTACATAGTTACATAGGCAGAAATATCTCAAAATGGAGTCTTTGCATTAACTGCAGCAAACCATAAAGGATCCCACACAGCCTCTATAAGGAGACTCATTGACTGACCCATCTCCTGAGAAGGGATAACTTGTTTGTTCCTTGCCCTGTCTCTGTCAATACCAGAGGAGAGTGAGTTTGAGGCAGTTTGATTTCAGTTTGAAATTCTTATCATTTTAGCTTCTGACATGAAAAAATATATATTTTATTTTGGTGGCTTGGAGGGCAGGGGTGGTGGTGGATGTGAAATCATCCTCCAGGTCCCAAGACAGCCTGTTTGCTAGATTATGCTACTTGAGCAACTAAAATGCAGATTAATATATGCGAATGAACATTTCAGATGATGAAGGTGAAGAGCATGAACTTCCTTCAACATCATTGTCAGATTCAGTCCCCAATTGCTTCTCTACTTGACAGACCAGGTGATGACTCACGCTCTCACACCGACAAATCTGCTGTTTTTCCTGCGCAGTGGTTAAATCTGGTATTAAGTCCCATTCTCTCAGCTCGCTGGTCAGGTCCCCTGCTGATTGCTCATATTACTGTCTCAAAAGCCAGGGATTATGTGCTTCAGGAGCAATGACCAACTGGTCCGCAGACAGGAAAATGTTAACTGTGTACAAGAGAGAACGTGAGCAGGAGGGAAGGGTGGGAGTAGTTCAATGGTTATGTATAAGCTGTCAGGCACTAATAATAAAATCACCGGAACAGTGCTCAAAACATTGTCATAACATGCAGGAAATTGGACAGGAGGTGAACAAGAAGTTAATATCAGCATTTTCACAGCAGACAGAGGCTGAAAAGCCGTGGAGTGAAAAAAGAAACTAAACCTTGGTTAATCGTAGGATCACTGCAGTGCAGAAGGAGGCCATTCAGCCCATCGAGCCTGCACCAACAACAATCCCACCCAGGCTCTTTCCTTGCAGTGGGTCGGATCTCAAGCAATGACGAGGCAGAGTACAGGAATGAGATAGAGAATCTAGTGAATTGGTGCATCAACGACAATCTCTCCCTCAATGTGAACAAAATGAAGGAGATTGTCATCGACTTCAGGAAACGTAAAAGAGAAGATGCCCCATGTCAATGGGGATGAAGTAGAAAGGGTTGAGAGCTTCAGGTTTTTAGGTGTCAGATCATCAACAACCTGTCCTGGTCCACTACCATAGTTAAGAAAGTCCACCAACTCCTCTACTTTCTCAGAAGGCTAGAGGTTTATAGCATGGAAACAAGCCCTTCTGCCCAACTTGTCCATGCTGCCCTTTTTTTAAGCTAAGCTAATCTCAATTGCCCACATTTGGCCCATATCCCTCTATACCCATCATACCCACGCAACTATCTAAATGCTTTTTAAATGATAAAATTGTACCTGCCTCTATTACTACCTCTGGCAGCTTGTTCCAGACACTCACCACACTCTGTGTGAAAAAATTGCCCCTCTGGACACTTTTGTATCTCTCCCCTCTCATCTTAAACCTACGCCCTCCAGTTTTAGACTCCCCTACCTTTGGGAAAAGATATTGACTATCTATCTTGTCTATGCCTCTCATTATTTTATAGACCTCTACAAGATCACCCTTCAGCTTCCTATGCTCCAGAGAAAACAGTCCCAGTCTATTCAGCCTCTTCTGATAACTCAATCTGTCAAGTCCCGGTAGCATCCTAGTAAATCTTTCCTGCACTCTTTCTCCTTTAATAGTATCCTTTCTATAATAGGGTGACCAGAATTGTACACAGTATTCCAAGTGTAGCCTTACCAATGTCTTGTACAACTTCAACAAGACGTCCCAACTCTTGTATTCAATGTTCTGACCGATGAAACCAAGCATGCCTAATGCCTTCTCCACTCTGTCCACCTGTGACTCCACTTTCAAGGAGCTATGAACATGTAGCCTTAGATCTCTGTTCTGTGACTCTCCCCAGTGCCCTACCATTAACTGAGTAAGTCCTGCCCTGGTTCAATCTACCAGAATGCATCACCTCGCATTTGTCTAAATTAAACTCCATCTGCCATTCATCAGCCTATTAGGCCCAATTGATCAAGATCCTGTTGCAATTGGAGATAACTTTCTTCACTGTCCACAATGTCACCAATCTTAGTGTCATCTGCAAACTTACTAACCACGCCTCCTATATTCTCATTCAAATCATTAATATAAATGACAAATAACAGTGGACCCAGCACTGATCTCTGAGGCACACCGCTGGTCACAGGACTTCAGTTTGAACTCTCCACAGGACTCTCCACAACCGCCTACTGGCTTCTCTCAAGAAGACAATTTGTATCCATTTAGATCCCTCACCCTGGATCCCTAAGAAGATTCCTGAAAGACTAAGGAAATTGGCATGTCAGCTACAACTCTCATCAACTTTTACAGATGCACCATAAAAAGCATTCTTTCTGGTTGTATCACAGCTTGGTATGGGCTCCTGCTCTGCCCAACCGCAAGGATCTACAAAAGGCCATGAATGTTGCCCAATCCATCACACAAACCAGCCTCCCATCCATTGACTCTGTCTCCACTTCCCACTGCCTTGGAAAAGCAGCCAGCATAATTAAAGACCCCACACACCCTGGACATTCTCTCCACCGCCTTCTTCCATCAGGAAAAAGGTACAAAAGTCTGAGGTTTCATACCAACCGACTCAAAAACAGCTTTTTCCCTGTTGCTGTCAGACTTTTGAAGGGACCTACCTTGCATTAAGTTGCTCTTTCTCTATACCCTAGCTATGACTGTAACACTACACTCTGCACTCTGTCGTTTCCTTCTCTATGAAGGTATGTTTTGTCTGTATAATGTGCAAGAAACAACACTTTTCACTGTTAGTATATGTGACAATAATAAATGAAATGAAATCAAATCAAATTAAAACAATGAACAGGTTTTCAGAAAGGTGATCTGACTGCATAAACATACTGCAGCCTGGACTGGAAATTGTGGACAATGTGCAATTTTTGGAGCACCAGGGAATAGAGAAATTAAGAAATGTGTGTGCCACAAATTCAGCAAGTTGCACTGGATTAGAGTGAGTTTCCATCATGGCCAAAATGTCTTCAAGGAGCTACACAATTGTAATCTGCTTGCTCCAATTTCCAAGCGTGTGAGATTTTCAAGGTCTGACTCTAACTCTAGGGTGCCTGGGGATCAGTTCAAATTAAATTGAACTGCAGCAGAGTCCCTCACTGCTGCACCAGAAATTAACATGAAGGCTGATTTGTGCAATTACACACGGGTGGGGAAAAGAAAATAGAATGCAGTGACTCGACTAGTTATTAGACTAGTTTTACAGTTAATCAGAAGACAATTTTCGTTTGAATGTCAGCTCTGTTGAGTCACAAAGTAAATAGTTCTTTCTGAACATGAAGAACCTTGTGGTTCAATCACAGTTTAATTGGGGTACCAGAGGATTTCTGTACAACAATCAGAAATTATTCGAGTGTTGAATAGAAAAGGCTTAGAATTGGCGCAGACCTAGACATTAACCAAGATATTTTCAGCTGTAATCGGGGAAGTCAAGAGTTGGGCTCCATTAGGCATATGGTGGGATTAGCCCTGGCTTTCATTTTTTGACATATTGGAAAACAGACATTAGCTTCTTTCAGACGCAATGGAATTGGGCAGTGGATGCTTATATATTTGGTGGAGTGTGCAGTTGTGTCTCCAGAGGATGCAACAATAATTTGCTATGATTGGCACCTTATGTATTAATTATCACTGCAAATCTATCATGAGCCATATCTGGCTCTGTGTCGCATGTTAGAATTTCAGTAATCCCACCTCCTTAACCAAAGTTCATTTTGATCAGATTAATCCCTGTGCAGTAGTCAAATATGATTCTGTTCTGAATGCATGTTGTGGTTTCCTCCTCAATCTGCCCCCATTTTTCTGCTAGCATGTCTGACTTAATTATGTGTCACCTCGACTATATTCGAACTGTTACATTGGGAAGGGAAAACTAAGATATCATAGCCTATTTCTCTCTGCCGTCCTCTTCAACAACAATGGGGCTGGACAAGAAGTAGCCCTTAAGTGCCCCATAAGAAAGAACTTAGAAGGGGCGAGGGTGAGTGAGCAGCTCGATGGTCTCTACATGAGTGGCACAGTCGTTCACACTGCTGCTTCACAGCACCAGGGATGCAGGTTTGATTCCCAGCTTGGGTCACTGCCTGGGTGGAGTTTGTGCGTCCTCCCCGTGTTTGTGTGGGTTTCCTCTGGGTGCTCCGGTTTCCTCCCATAGTCTGAAAGACATGCTGCTTAGGTGCATTGACCCAAATAGGTGCCAACATGTGGTGACTAGGGAAATTACACAGTAACTTTATTGAAGGGTTAACGTAAGTCTTACTTGTGACTAATAAATAAACTTAACCTAAAATGGGCTGGGAGCAGTGTCCTGGCCAATCGTATAATTAGGGAGTGGACAGGGCTTTACGTTATCAAAGAGAAGGGTTCAGGTGAAGGGAGACTTAGAAATACAACAGGAAAGGTTGAGGTATCAGGACAGTATAGTGATGTGGGTAAGGAAAAGCACACTGGGAC
Source organism: Carcharhinus amblyrhynchos (assembly GCF_965287045.1). Taxonomy (NCBI): domain Eukaryota; kingdom Metazoa; phylum Chordata; class Chondrichthyes; order Carcharhiniformes; family Carcharhinidae; genus Carcharhinus; species Carcharhinus amblyrhynchos. Next base: position 161,029,870 of record NC_137324.1, read on the forward strand.
AGGGAATTTAAGAAAAAATCATAAGATCATTAAAAAAATGAAATTACATGTTTATCAGCACACAGGAAGCATTTGCGATAAGATAGATGAATTAGTGGCACAAAGAGAGATGATTGATTTAGATCTCATCTCCATTACAGAAACATTGTTACAAGCTGATCAAGATTGGGAAATAAATATTCCAGGATACAGAATCTTTTGGAATGATGGACAGAACAAAAGAGGTGGGTAGCATTTATTGTAAAGGATGATAGTAGGACATTTTTGAGAAAGGACCTGGCTTCTGAATATCATGAAATAGAATCAGTGTGGGTGGAAATTAGCAATAGCAAAGGATCAGAAAACACTGGTATGAATGGTTTATAGGCACCCGAACAATAGGCTTACCACTCGGGAGAGCATTAAGCAAGAAATTATTTCACAAAAGAAATATATTAATTTTGAAGCACTTTAATATGGGATAATCAAATTGGCAAGAATGGTCTAGAAGTTCAGTTTTTTGAATGCTTTCATGACAGTTTCTTGGAGCAGTACATAATTGAACCAACGAGGGTTTATAATGAAGCTGGGTTAATTAGTAATCTCATCGTCAAAGATCCACTGGGAAATAGTGATCATAACACAATTCAATTCTAAGTAAAATTTGGTAGTGATATATTCCGATCACAAACAAAATTCTTAAACTTAACAAAAGGGAGAACTGGCTAAGGTTAATTGGGTAAATAGGCTAAAATTTATGGAGATAAATGAACTGAGGTAAACTTTTAAAGAAACAATTCAAAATGTTCAATAAAAATACATTCAGCTGAACAACAGAAATTCACTCAGGAAGTTAAGGATAATATTACATTAAAAGAGAGGCTTACAATGTTGCAAAATAGAGTAGCAGGCCTGAGGATTGGGAATATTTTGGAAACTAGCAACGGGTCACCAAAAAGATAAGAAGAGTAAAAAAAGCAGAAGATGAGATCAAATTCGTTAGAAATGTAGACCAGAATTTTCAGGCTGATGAGCTCTCAGTGCCTGTCATCTGAAAGTTCAGCAAGGAACACAACCCACCCATTTAGACAGACCCGCTCCAATAAGCATTGATTGGCATCTGTCTGCACTTAGAAGGAAGTCTCACCTTGGAGAGCTGCTGGCCAGATTGGCTGACAGCCCATAAGCCCATCCAGACACAGCTCTGCACTGGCTGGAAGAGGTAGTGCAGTGAGATGCCCATTGAGATTGAGTCTCAGAAACAGCAGTACTGGTATATAACAAGAGTCCTGGGGAGGGGAGGGTAGAGGGTGCCCTTTGGCATGGGGGTTGGCGGGGTGTGGGGGGGTGGGGGGGATGGTGGTGTGATGATGAGGGTGACCTCATTGTCAGGGGTAGACCTGGAGTGAACCTGATTTTATTAGATTTTAATAAATTTTAATATCACAATTTCCCCCTCCCCCCCCATAATAATTTACATAACTCACTGACATGACATCATGTCAACTGGTTCACCCAGACCCTGAGATTGAGGGAGATGGCCAGGTAATGCCACTTGGTTACTGTTGGGGCAGTAGAGAGGGAGATGCCTGAGAGTACTTGTTGTGGAGAAAGGAAGTGGGCAGATGCCAGTGATAACTGTTAGGGAGAGAGGGAGATGCTGATGCCTACAGTTGGACATAGAGGGAAGAGATGCCCGTGTTGATGGGTGGGATTAAGGATGCGGGAAATGCCGGCATTGATCTGTCGTTGGGGAGAGTTACCGGAATTGATAAGTGAGGGCGGGAGTGGGGAGAGATGCCAGCATTGATGGGTAGGAGGAATGAAGAGATGATGGCATTGACTGGGGATTGTGGGGGGCTGACCCTGAGACATCTATGGCGGGGTAGGGAGGAAGTTCTTTCATGATCTGATTCCTTTGAAAGGCTCCCTGATCTCCATACAGCCAACTTTACTGATGTGTTTCGGCCAGGTTGCTCGGAATGATGGTGTGAAACAAGCCACCCCCGCAACTCCTCCCCCTCCACCCCCTCAACACCTTCAATTTTTCAGTGTCATAATATCTGGAGAGAAAACCCACCTTTTTCTCTGGAAAAAAACATGTTAGTTTTCAGTCAGAGCCTGACACTTGGCCATTTTTTAATATGATTCCATCCAAAGCCTTTAGATTTGCTTTTTTAGCCTTGTTAGTCATCTTAGCTTTACATTGCATTTTGGCCCCATTTGTTTTCACCTTTGTTTTTTTTTAATGCCTTCCACTTCTGGTTCTTACATTTCTGTTTTTTGTTTCTATTCTTTCCCCATCCTCTGTCTCCCTGCTCTGGTTCCCATCCCCCTGCCATTCTTGTTTAAACCCTCCCCAACAACACTAGCAAACACCCCACCCAACCAAGGACATCCAGATCCTGCCCAAATGCATATACCGGTCTCTCCTAAAACCAGTCCCAGTGTCCCTGGAATCTAAATCCCACCCCATGAGTGGACCCAGACCCCAGCATGCAAGAGGACCCGACACCCTCTCCCCCTCTGTGACTGAGCATGCGTGAACCCCGACACAACACCTACTGGGCCTGATCATCCCCTGCAAATGAAGCTCACTCCACCCCTGGATCCGCAGTCTCCCATGGCTTCCCCCACCCAACCCCCAAGTCGAACTTACCTGAACATTTACCTTTCTCCCTGGCCTGCCTGTCCTGTTCACTGGGCCTGTTAAACCACTTTGCTTTCTGGCAGCTAGTGTAGTATAGAAGGGGACATGGCCTCCCTGAGCTCACAGGAGTTGCAACGCACTGGGGCCTTTCGCCGCAGGCTATAAGTAGCTCCAGCCAGCAGAGGTTTGAATAGAGTGTTCTATAACAAGCCAGTGTGCTTTAAACTCCTGTAGTTTCAGTGGGCCATCATTTTACGCCACTCGGTGGACATTTTAACCCAATATCAATTTCATTGGATGTGTCATCTATTTCTTAAGATTCCATCTTCATGCCACGTGATGACCAGTGATCCACAATGTCAAGTGACAAAGAACAAAGTAAAGTACAGCACAGGTGCAGGCCCTTCAGCCCTCCAAGCCTGTGCAGATCATGATGATCTGCTAAAGTAGAAAGAAAACTTTCTGCCCTTACTCAGTCCATATCGTTCTATCCTCTCCCTAGTCATGTACCTATCCAAAAGCCTCTTAAATGTCGCTAATGTGCTTGCTTCCACCACATTTTCTGGTAGCACGTTCCAGGCACACGCCATTCTTTGCATAAAACCTTCTCCTGCTCATCTCCCTTAATGTTTCCCCCTTTCACCTTGAACCTGTGCCCCATCTAGTTAACACTTCTACCCTTGGAAAAAGCCTCTGACTATTCACCCTGTCTATGCCTCTCATGTGAATAAGGGGCATAGACAGGGTGGATAGTCAAAGGCTTGACAATGATAATGAGAACTTACTGTGCCATTCCATTGGTTTCAAGGCGGTGAACTGATGTTTGATGTAACACTCTTCTTAACCCAGTCCAAGATGTAATTCACTTTACTGAGAATCCCAAAGGCAATGTTCGAGAGAATGCTTAGTGTCTAATGGATCAAAAGATTTTGCTGCTCATCTCCCTTGCACCCATGTTTTCTATGGCAAATAATTAAAAGACACTTAAAGTATGATAGACTAATTCCACATTTAATTCCTGCCTCTTCACCATTGCAGAATATGTTAGCAATATAGCAGATGAAGATGTTGATTTATTTTCCAGTACCTACGGCAGTAATAAAGATATTGGAGTGTGGAGTGTGTAGGAATCTGTTAAGCAGCAGTTCAGCAACAGAGAGTTCTGCGGCTAGCCTGGTTGTTCCTGGGTCAATGTGAAATAGAGAAAGGAGCTTGGGTGAAATATAAACCTGGGAGTTCGTGTATAGCAGAGGACGACACTGCTTTTTCTCTCAATCAGCTTATTTTTACAAAAAGATGCATCATAGGATTAATTTCATGTTACCCTTTATTATTCCTTCTGTCCTGCTGTCCTTTATTTTTGTATCCCTTTCTTATCCACCTCTCTCTGCTGACATATTTGGAAGTTGGAATTATCACGTCACTATTTCCTCATGTTTGGTTTCAGTTGCCAGGTGACAGTTCCTACCAGCAAAGAGTAATATGTATTTTTAATATTATATGTGGAATTTCTTGAGGCAGAGTGGGCTGGTTTATTCTCTTGCTCAAGTTCCCAGGCATACCGTAAGAGGAAATGGGAGTGAATATCTGAGATATTTGATGAGTAGCACGGTGGCACAGTTATTAGCACTGCTGCCTCACAGCGCCAGGAACCTGGGTTCAATTCCGGCCTTGGGTCACTGTCTGTGTGGAGTTTGCATATTCTCCCCGTGTCTGCATGCTCAGGACTCCTCCCATAATCCAAAGATGTGCGGGTTAGGCTGATTGGCCATGCTAAATTGAAGCTATTGTCAGGGGGATTAGTAGGGTAAATATGTGAGGTTACGGGAATAGGATCTGGTTGAGATTGTGGTCAGTACAGGCTCGATGGGACAAATGGCCTCTTTCTGCACTGTAGGGATTTCATGATTCTTATGACTTTGAGACACAAAGGATAGCTGGAGGGGGACGGGCAGCTAAGAACAGAGATTGCAATGAATCCTACTTTGTTTCAGGAACGTGATCAGTGCTCGAGGTTACGGACAAAGGGTCATTTAGACTTGAAACATTGGCTGTATTCTCTCCCTACTGATGCTGTCAAACTTGCTGACATTTTCCAGCATTTTCTGTTTTTGTTACACTAACTAGTGGGTTACTCAACTCACGGGTTACCCATCAGCAAGGACACTTGTGTCACCCCACTGATGCCCAATGCCCGCTGGGTGCCATATTCAGGTGGGCTTGTAAATGATTGAGCATCCTGCCTGCCCTAAATGGACTTCCAAATGCTTAAATATACAAATTGTCATCCTAAGTTAATTGTAACTCCAACAAAGGTTTCTTTGGGTGCTCCGATTTCCTCCCACAGTTCAAAGATGTGCAGGATAAGTTGACTGGCCATGCTAAATTGCCCCTTAGCATCAGGGGGATTAGCAGGGTAACTAGGTGGAGTTATGGGAATAGGGCCTGGGTGGGATTGTTGTCAGTGTAGGCCCAATGGGCTGAATGGCCTCCTTCTGCACCGTGAGGATTCTATGATTCAAGGTGACCTTCCAGTCCTTGACGCTGTTGCACAGCTTCTTCCCTGCTGCCATCAAATGTCTGACTGGACCTGTCTTATTTTTAATCAGATCTTTTTCTACACCCTCGCTATGACTGTAACACTACATTCTTCACCCTCTCATTTCCTTCTCCCCTATGTACTTTATGAATGGTATGTTTTTGTTTAGAAAATGCACCAGAAACAATACTTTTCACTGAATGAGACAATGCTAAATCAAATCAAATCAATTCAATTAGTTCATAAATTGGCGATCAGAGTCAGGTTTTTACCTCAATGACATGGAGTTATCATTAAAATGGACACAGGAATTGTTTAGAAATAAATGGGCAAAACAATGCCAATTTTTCATACTCTCTGATAGTGAAAGGCTAAGAGGAGTAAAGTCCTGACACTAAAGTTTATTTATTAGTGTCACAAGTAGGCTTACATTAACACTGCATTGACGTTACTGTGAAAATTCCCTAGTCGCCACACTGCGGTGTCTGTTTGGGTACACAGAGGGAGAATTTAGCATGGCCAATGCACCTAACCAGCACGTCTTTTGGACAGTGTCAGGAAACTGGAGCACCTGGGGGGAAACGCATGCAGACCCGGAGAGAACGTGCAAACTCCACACAGACAGCAACCCCAGCTGGCAATCAAACTCAGGTCCCTGGCACTCTGAGGCAGCACTGCTAATCACTGTGCCACCGTGCGACTAAAGCAGCAGCAGTGAACCATCTGAAAAATATGTTTGATTCGTCGAGCTACAAAGGTAGATTTGCACTGATTTTTTTTCATTAACCTGGGATGGGATCTATCATATCTAGAGACCAGAATCAGGGAATAAGGCTTGACACAAACAATGGTAAGGCTAATTGAAATTAGATCTTCAAATTAAGCTGCAGAAACCTCAGCACATAATCCAGGCTGACACCATAATGCCGTTCTCAGGGAATACTGCACTACTGAAGGTGCAACCTTTTTGGATTTATTAAGCAGAGTGGGCATAAACGACCCCAAAGCACTGTTTCAGAGAACGGCAGAAGAGTTATCTCCAGTGTCCTGGCTTATGTTTATCCCTCAATCAACATCATTAAGAAAACAAATCATCTGGCCATTATCAGATGACTGTTAGTGGAGTTCTGTTTATCACAGTACAACACTGGCTTAATTCCGAAAAGCACTTAACTGGTGTGAAACACTTTTGGATCACCTGGGGTCATGAAAGATGCTATATGAATGCAAGTCTTTTCTTTTTGCAAATGTTAGAATTTGATGTATCTTCCTGTGGTGTAATGTAAAGCTAAACTGAAATGCACATCTCAAGGAATATTGAATTCCCAGCACTGCTCAAGTCCATGATTTTAGCTTAGACAGTACTTTGTTTGCTTTAATCCTTACCAGCACACTGAACACTTCCTTAATTACTTGTTTGTGGATTGCAGCTTCAGCTATGTGCCTAATCCTTCTTTACATACTTAGTACTTTAACTACCTATTTCTGGTTCTAGCTTATGATCAACCAGACATTAATCCTTCTTTACACAGAAGCAGGAGAACTGCTTAATGTCTGAGAATCCAATTTGTTATGTTCAATGTTCATTGCTACCGTCTAATGCTATAAATATGATACTTTTTGGTATAAAAAAGACAACTTTGCAAAAAAAAAGCTTTGAAATAAAGGTTTTTTTGCTTTAATTATATTAAATTCATATTTGGCATCACAAAACAATTGTTTTATCAAGGGATTTTGATGACTATCACACAGCTTTTATAGGCACCTATTCATTTATTTGCACACTTCATTTTAACATCGCATCCTTATCTTTCTCATCCCTTTACACTATCTCTCATCAATCAGGCATTCTGCTCTCCCAATATCCCATTTTATTTCACCTCTTTTGTTATGCGCTGGCTCAAATCAATTAATCCACTCCCGCCATCCATCCTCCATGAGTCCTCAACTTCCCCTCCTTTTCCTTTCAAAGATTTCTCACATCCATTCGGTGATGTGTTCCAGAATGTCTGTTTGGATTTGCAAATGCGTGGTGTTGGAATCACTGTATCTGACTGCGTCACCTTGCTGTCGATTATATTGAGTTTTTATTTTAAAGTAGAGTGCTGAATGTACGGGCAAATGATGCCATTTCAGATAATGCATGACTACTACTGACCTCCAATTTTGTAGTCCAATTTGACATTTCTACTGACTTTGTAATACAGAAGAACAAGATTTTGACACTTTGAAAAAGGTCAGCAAACCGTCCATTGTTATGATATGATGAGGAGGGCTCGAAGGGCTCCTATTAGTCTGAAAGGCATACTGGTTAGGGTGCATTGACAACGCTAAATTCTCCCTCCCAAACAGGCACTGGACTGTGGAGATGAGGATATTTTCACAGTAACTTCATTGCTGTGTCAATGTAAGCCTATCTGTGATGCTAATAAATAAACTTTAAACTTTTCTCTATCCTCCTTCAACTTCAAAAGATTATTTTGTTTGTTTTGAAAAGCAGATACCTGCCAATTTACTGAATATTTAATTGGTTACACTATTATTATCCCAATTATTGGTGTCAATACTGGATGCAAAGTTCCCTAAATGGAACACTGCTCAGAAGACAAAAATGTTTTACTTTTTTCATGAGAATGTGGAGGAACAGAGTCACAAGAATGCCAATTAACTTTTAACAACAAGGAAAAAAAATCAACATGAGAATGTTTAATTATAACACAACACTCCTTCACTTTCTTTTATCTTCACAAATGTACACAGATTTCAAGGATAACACTTCTGTCTGAAAGTGAATGGCAGATGCTACTCAAGCAATTTTTCATAGATTTCTTCTCAAATTCCTAAAAGATGCTTTCACAAGTGCTTTCAAACTCCACTCTCAAAAAGAGATGCTTTAGAATCTTCTTTCAAACAATATCTTGCATCAGCTGCTGGCATCAAGGATCCACCTCCACATTTTCCAATTCTCCCTTCTGGATTATTTTGTCTCGAATGCTTTTGCACAAATCCTGTGATCCAGCCACCGATTGTTCCACAATTGTTTCAATTAACTTTTCACAAACTGTATGAGGTATCACAAACTTCTGCACAATTTTGGATATCTTTTTGGCTTCTTATTAGCCAACACTTTCTCAGCTCTGATTGTGGCTTCAATGAACAGTATCCTGTCCTACTTCTGATATCTTCTGTTCCTTTAACTTCTGACTTAGAGTTTCTCCCTTGAAAACAACCAATGTCCAGTATCCTGCTAACTTTATTATCCATTGCAAAGCCAAAGGCATTTATCATAGGTAAACAAAGATAATTTATTCTCTCAGCCACACACTCAGCCTGAAGTTAGCCATACTTCCCATCAGGCCATTGTAGTGTCCTTTTCTTTGCTTGGCCATTATTGTATTAGACACTTGCTCATTGGCTACAATAAGAACAGAAGACCATAGGAGCAGAAGTAAACCATTAAGTTCCATTCAGCCTGTTCTGCCATTCAATAAGATTATGGTTGGTAAAGCAAAACACTTCAGATGCTGGAATCAGAAACAAAAATAGAATATGCTGGAAAATCTCAGCAGATCTGACGGCATCTATGGAGAGAGAATATGGTTAATGTTTCAAGACTGGATGACCTTTCGTCAGAGCTGGCGCAAAATGTTGGTTCTATTCTCTCTCCATAGGTGCTGTCAGACCTGCTGAGATTATGTTTGACCTGATTGTGGTCTTAATTCCACTTTCCCTGCCTGTGGCGTCATGACCCTTGGTCTCTCTGTTGATCAAAACTCTGTCCAACTCAGCCTTGAATAAATTCAATGACCCAACTTCATTTAGTCTCTCAGTTTAAGAAGCTTCTGGCTGAGATTCTCTGATCCTGGTTGCCCTACCACCACTGCCAGTGAGAACGGAGAATCTGACGCTCAGCCAAAACTCCATTCTCTGAAGCGGGAATGGAGAATCCCAGTTGCAGGTGAGGTCGGAGAATTCCGGCCTTTGTTTTTAATAATTCAGTTCAGGATTCCAGCTTTTTTGTTGCCAAGAAAATCCCTGCACTTCACAGGTGAAAGGGACTGGAGCTGATAGTTCCCTCTAGATTCCTGTTTTTGTGAGAGGGAAACGTCCGATAATTCCTGCATCCTGATGAATCAAGCGACAACAGGATTTTAATGTGATGTTCAGTTTGAGTTTCCCCTCTGTAAACAGTTTCCAATAGTTTCTAGTCTCCTGTAAAAGGAGTTTCCAAAAGCCATCATCAGTGTGAGGCCAGCTGGTGGGTGAAAACTCATTAGTTTAGAAGAAAACATATTTTCAAAACACCCATGTCATTTCTAACTTTTCAGACTGATTCATGGAAGCAGAGGAGGAAAATGGAACTCATAAGTTTGAGAAACTTTATTCAAAATTATTGCTTGGTTCTTACGGAAGGCAATTAGACTGTTTTCAGACGGGCTGTTAGCTTTTTAAGTGCATCCGCGATAATATTTTTCAAATTAATCCCCTTTTTACGCAGTTAACATTACCCCCATATTCAAAAGGGGAATGAGAACAGATGTAGGGAACAATAGACCAGCTGACTTAATGTCAGTGGTAGGAAGATAATGGAATCTTTGCTCAAAGATGCAATAGAAAAGAAAATCTCGTAACCGAAACAAACTTAACAAAGAACAGTGAGCAGAGGTTTCAAAAATGAAAGGCACGCTTGACCAACCTTACTCGATTCTTTCAGAGAAGGAATAGAAAGAATAGACAGGGTTTTTGCAGCAGGTATATCTATGGATTGTCAAAGGGACTTTGAAAAGTAGACCTGCTAATAAAGACTGAAGTACGAGGATGTGGAACTGGGGGATAGTTCACAGAACAAGCTGGCTACAAATCCAAAAGCAGAGTGTGTGGAAGAAGGGTAACTATGCTCGGGCTGCCAAAAGTTGGGGATTGATGTTCCATCATGATCTGGGCTCGGGCCTTCTCCTATTCTATGGGCGGCGTGGTGGCACAGTGGTTGGCACTCCTGCCTCACAGCACAAGGATCCGGATTCGATTCCTGGCTTGGGCTGCTATCTAGATGGAGTCTGCACATTCTCCCTGTGTCTGCATGGGTTTCCTCCCACAGTCCAAAAGACGTGCTGGTTAGATGCATTGGCCATACTACATTTTCCTTCAGTGTAGGTTTTGAAGAGGAAACAGAAAAGATTTACCAGGATGTTGCCTGGTACAGAGGGCATTGGCTATGAGGAGAGGTTGGAGAAAGTTGATTTGTTCTCACTGGAATGATAGAGGTTGAGGGGTGACCTGATAGAAGTCTACAAGATTATGAGGGGAATGGAAAGAATGGATAATCAGAAGCTTTTTCCAGGATGGAAAAGTCAATTACTAGGAGGCATAGGCTTAAGGCGCGAGGGACAAGGTTTAAAGGAGATGGACGAGGCAAATTTTTTACACAGAGGATAGTGGGTGCCTGGAAATTGTTGCCAGGAGAGGTAGTGGAAACAGATATGATAGTGACTTTTAAGGGGCATCTCAACAAATAAATGAATAGGATGGGAATAGAGGGATATGATCCTGGGAAGGGTAGGGGGTTTTAGTTCAGTCAGGCAGCATGGTTGGTGAAGGCTTGAAGTGCTGAAGGGCATGTTCTGTACTGTAGTTTTCTTTGTTCTTTGCACCCGAACAGGCGCCAGAATGTGGCAACTAGGGGATTGTCACGGTAACTTCATTGCAGTGTTAATGTAAGCCTACTTTGGACACTAATAAATAACCTTGAACTTAATCATAATTGACATTAATAATTTGCACTCGGAATACATAAGAACATAAGAACATAATAAGAACATAAGAAATAGGAGCAGGAGTAGGCCATCTAGCCCTTCGAGCCTGCCCCGCCATTCAATAAGATCATGGCTGATCTGTCGTGGCTCAGTTCCACTTTCCCGCCCTCTCCCCATCCCGCCCTCTCCCCATAACCCTTAATCTCTCCTCATAGCTCAACCCCCTCAACTCCGGTATCAGCCTAGTAAACCTCCTCTGCACTCCCTCCAAGGCCAAAATATCTTTGCGCAGGTGCAGCGCCCAAAACTGCACACAGTACTCCAGCTGCGGCCTCACCAATGCCCTATACAGCTGCAGCAAGACCTCCCTACTTTTATATTCAATCCCCCTCGCTATGAAGGCCAGCATCCCATTCGCCTTCCTGACCACATGCTGCACCTGCAAGCTGGGTTTTTGCGACTCATGCACAAGGACCCCGAGGTCCCTCTGCACCGTCGCCTGCTGCAGTTTTTCGCCACGTAAGTAATAGTCCTTCCTACCATTATTCCTACCAAAGTGGACCACCTCACACTTGCCAACATTAAATTCCATTTGCCATTTCCTGGCCCATTCGCCCAGCCTATCTAGATCCTTCTGCAGACTCTCCACACCCTCCGCACAATTTGCCGTTCCCCCAGTCTTGGTGTCATCAGCAAATTTCGACACCCTACACTCGGTTCCCTCCTCCAGATCATCTATATAAATGGTAAAAAGCTGAGGCCCCAGCACCGACCCCTGGGGCACTCCACTAGTCACCATCCGCCAATCCGAATAGCACCCGTTGACCCCCACTCTCTGCCTCCTATTTGACAACCAATCCTCTATCCACGCTAACGCCCTACCCCCAACTCCATGTCCCTCGACCTTCTGCAATAACCTCTTGTGAGGTACTTTGTCAAACGCCTTCTGAAAATCCAGAAAGACCACATCCACCGGCTCTCCTCTATCCACTGCCCTAGACACATCCACATAGAACTCCAGTAAATTTGTCAGACACGACTTCCCTTTAATGAAACCGTGCTGCGTCTGCTCTATCAAGCAATTCCCTTCAAGATGCCTCGCAATTTCCTCCTTAATGACGGATTCTAACATTTTACCTACCACAGACGTTAAACTAACCGGCGTATAATTCCCCACCTTTTGCCTGGCACCCTTCTTAAACAACGGCGTAACATTAGCCGTTTTCCAATCCTCCGGCACTTCCCCGGAATCCAGCGACGTCTGGAAAATAACCACCAAGGCATCCACTATCACCTCCGCCATTTCTTTCAGAACCCTCTGATGCATTCCTTCCGGTCCTGGGGACTTGTCCACAATCAGCCCCCTCCAGTCTGTTGAGCACTGCCTCTCTAGTGACAGTAATGTCATTAAGACCCTCCAGTTCTACCACCTTCCCATCACTAACACCCGGCAAATTATTCACGTCCTCCTCCGTGAAGACAGAAACAAAAAAGTTATTCAATACCTTAGCCATATCCCCATCCCCTACCACTAGGTCCCCTTTCTCATCCTCTAAAGGACCAACGTTCACCCTAGCCAGCCTCTTCCTTTTTATATATTTATAAAAACTCTTGCTATCCTTTTTTATATTAAGCGCTAGCCCAGCTTCATAGTTTCTCCTACCCTTCTTTATCAACTTCTTTGTGAATCTTTGTTGACATTTAAACCTCTCCCAATCCTCTTCTCGCCCACTACTCTTAGCTACTCTAAATTCCTCCGCTTTTAATTTAATACTTTCCTTCACCTCCTTCATTATCCACGGCTTATTACCTCTCCTCCTACTGTCCTTTTTGACCGTCGGAATAAATTTCCGCTGAGCACCAAGAAAGATCTCCTTAAAGATCCTCCACTGCTCCTCAGCAGACCCTCCCTCCAACGTGCTCCCCCAGTCAACATTCGCCAATTCTTCTCTCATCCTACCGTACTCCCCTCTATTCAAACAAAGTACGTGTGTCTGGGAACCCACTTCCTCCTCCTCCATCTGCACCAGAAACTCCACCATACAATGATCACTCTCCCCAAGAGGATCCTTCACCGCAAGGTCCCTAATTCTACCCGCCTCATTACATAGCACGAGATCCAAGATAGCTCGCTCCCTCGTCGGCTCCAACACGCACTGTTCCAGGAAACTATCCCGGCAGCATTCCAAGATCTGGATTATTATTTCAAAATTTGCATATTATACCAAATTTGGAAATCTAGTCTATACAAAGAAGAATGCAACAAAATACAGGAAAACATTAATGTACTTGCAGAATGATTTGATTTGAATTGAATTTACTATTGTCACATGTATTAGTAACAAAATATTGTTTCTTGTGCGCTATACAGACAAAGCATACCATACATAGAGAAGGAAAGGAATGGGCAAGTGATGGACAAATAAATGTCAATATAGTTATGTATGCAGTTGTGTGTTTTCTTGGGAAGAGCAAAGTGAACATATCCAAGACACACATCACCAAAAATAGCTACACAAGCTTTTAAAAAAAAGGCAAACCAAAGAATTGGGATTCATTTCCAGAGACGTTGAGTGGAACAGCAGGGAACTTATGTTAAACTTGTATTGAACCTTGGCCAGACCATACTTGGAGCTCTGTGCACAGTTCTTGGTTTCCATGTTGCAAAAAAGAATATAGAAGCATTGGCAAAACTTCAAAACAAAAGATTTACAAGGATGATACGAGAACTAAGAGGATGTCATTATCAGGAAAGACTGAACAAGCTGGGACTCTATTCTCTGAAGCAGGAAAGGCTGAGGGGTGATCTGATCGAGGGCTTTAAGATAAAGAAAGATTTTATAGCGTAGATGTAAAGAAAATGTTTCGGCTTGTGGATGAGTCCTGAATTTGAGGTCATAAATATAAAGTAGTCGCTAATAAGTTACAGACGTTGCACTTTACAAGTTGGTTCTAAATTGGAATATCTTGGAAAGGGAGATGGTGAGGTCATATTAAATTGCTCCACTCAGAGACAGGTCCATGTAATCTGGTTGCCAAAGGAAATCAATTAGAAACCTATTAAAATATCAAATGACACTTTTCACATCTGGGTCCCCCGCTTCATGAAGCACAGAGAGTGAGAATGTGAAGTTAAAATTACAGTCATATCAGTCATGATCTCACTGAATGTTGGAGCAGGATCGAAGGGCTGAGTGGCCTACACCTGCTCCTCATTCCTCTGTTCCTATGTTCATATGCAAGGTAACCGCACCTATATATATGTCATCTATGATGCTGTCAAACCCATAAATGCACCACAATGATGCCAGCTTGCAGATCAAGCCATGGTGACACAGTGGTTAACACTGCTGCCTCCACACGCCAGGGACTCACGATCAATTCTCTGCGTGGGTCACTGGGTCACATCTGTATGTTCTCCCCATGCCTGTGTGGGTTTCTTCCACGTGCTCTGGTTTCCTCCTGCATTCCTAAAGAACTGCTGGCTAGACGCATTGGCCATGCTGAACCCTCCCGCAGTGTATCCAAACAGGCAATAGGGTGTGGCACCTAGTGTGGTGCCTACTTGTGACACTAATGAATAAACATTAAACTTTTCGTCCCAAAACCAAGAGTTTAAACTGCTGCAGGTGACATTTCCTGCACATGTGGGTTATCCAGGACACGAGAAGCATTCAGAAGTTCTCACGTGGAGCGAAATGCATACTCCATGGATCCAAACTACCCTGCCATGGATCCATTTAAATGATAACCCTTACTGAATAAATCAAACTCACCAGCAACTCACCAATCAGCTAGTTCTCTTCTAATGCTTTCATTTTATTTTATAGATAAAGTTAAATATTTTACTTAATTTTTATTTTCTGAACAATCTTTACTGAAAAATTCAGAACTCTTTTGTTAATTAATTAATTAATTACAGACCTGAGTGGCTAATGTAAGCCCACCATTCAAAAAGTGAGGTAGAGAGAAAACAGGGAACTATTGACCAGTGAGCCTAATGTTGGAACTGCGGAAGTTGTTAGTCATCAAGGATATCATAATTCAGCTTTTGGAAGGCAGTGGTATAATCAGACAATGTCAGAATGGACTTACTAAAGGGAAATCATGCTTGATGAGCCTATTGGAATTTTTTGAGGACATAACTTGAATTGACTGAGGAGAACCAGTGGATGTGGTTTAGTTAGACTTTCAGAAGGCTTTCAACAAGTTCTCACGTAACAGACTACTATGTAAAGTTAAAGCACATGGGATTACAGATATTGTCCTGAGATGGATAGAAAGCTGGTTAGCAGATAGGAAGCAAAGATTTTGCATACAGGGTCTTTTTCTGATTGGCAATCAGTGACTACGGGGGCTCTGCAGGAATCTGTATCAGGACCTCAACTGTTCACATTATATATTAATGATTTGGAAGAGGGAGCTGAATATATTATCTCCAAATCTGAAGATGATACAAAGTGGGAGGGTGAGCTGTGAGGAGGATGCAGAGATGCTTCAGTGTGATTTGGATAGGCTGAGAGTGTGGGCATCTGCATGGCAGATACAGTATAATGTGGATAAATGTGAGATTATCCACTTTGGTAGCAATAAATGAAGACAGGTTATTACCTGAATGGGTGTAAATTGAAAGAGCTGGATAATCAATGAGACATTGGAGTCCTCATACATCGATCGCTCAAAGTAAGCATGCAGATATAGCAGGCAGTAAAGAAAGCAAATGGTATGTTGGCCTTCATTGCAAAAGGATTTGAGTATAGGGAGAGGGATGTTTTGCTGGAATTGTATAGGGTATTGGAGAGGCCACACCTGGGATATTGTGTGCAATTTTGGTGTTCTTATCTGAGGAAGGATGCCCTTGCTATAGAGGGAGTACAGCGAAGGTTTACCAGGCTGATTCCTGGGTCAGCAGGTCTGTCATATGAGGAGAGACCAAGTTGGTTAGGATTATATTCACTGGAGTTTAGAAGAGTGAGAGAGGATTTCATAGAAACTTATAAAATTCTAACAGGATTAGATGGGGTAGATTCAGAAAGAATGTTCCCAATGATGGGAGAGTCCAGAATTAGGGGTTATTGTTTGAAGATAAGGGGTAATCATTTTAGAACTGAGGTGAGGAGAAATGTCTACACCCAGAGGATGCTGAATGGGTAGAATTCATTACCACAGGATATAGTTGAGGCCAAAGCTTGTCTGATTTCAAGAAGAAACTCGACATAGCTCTTGGGGTTAAAGGATTCAAGAGATATGGGGGGAAGGAGAGATCAGGATATTGAATTCGATGATCAGCGCTGATCAAGATGAATGGGAAGCAGGCTCGAGGGGCCAAATGGCCTACTGTAGCTTCTAGTTTCCATGTTTCTTTGGTTAATTATGTGAGCACTGATGATAATTATATATGATCAAGCATAAAATTGGCTTCAGTTTTTAGTATCTGCTCTAATTAACTATTCAATCAATTTATCCTGACTTTATATTTGATTAATTTAGATGAAAGAAACTCATCACATGAGACTCCTTGTGAAACCACTTCACTTTTGGAGCGGCGGACCCTGTTCTTTTTAAATGTCCATTTCCACTCATTTTAAAGCACTGGTTAAGAATGTATAATTTCCAGGCTCTTATGATTTTTTTTAAATTCATTCATGGAGTACGAGTGTTGCTGGCTGGCCAGCATTTATTGTCCATCCCTAATTGCCCTTGTACAACTGAGTGATTTGCTAGGCCATTTCAGAGAGCACTTGAGAGTCAAACACACTGATATGGCTCTGGAGTCACATTGCAGCAGCACAGTTGTTAGCACTGCTGCCTCACGGTGGCTGGGACTCGGTTTGATTTCCGACTTGGGTCACTGCCTGTGTGGAGTTTTCACATTCTCCCCATGTCCGCGTGGGTTTCCTCTGGATGTTCCAGTTTCTTCCCACAGTCCAGAGATGTGCAGGTTAGGTGGATTGGCCATACTAAATTGCCCCTTAGTGTCAGGTGGACAAACTAGGGTAAATGCATGGGGATATGGGGATAAGGCCTGGGTGGGATTATGGTTGGTGCAGACTTGATGGGCCGAATGGCCTCCCCTTGCACTGTTTGATTCTATGTCAGCTGGACTAGGTCAGGACGGCAGATTTTCTTCCTTAAAGGACACTAGAGAACCAGATAAGTTTTTCCAGCAATTGACAATGGTTTCATGGTCATCAGTAGTTTCATAATTTCAGACTTTTTTTTATTGAGTTCAAATTCCACCATCTGCCATGGAGGGATTCAAACCTAGAACATTAGTTGAGTTTCTGGATTAATAGTCTAGCAACAATGCCATTACGCTATTGCTTCCCCTGATATCTGGGGATGATTGATCAAGACCTCAATGGAGGAGCCTACAGTGGCAACGGCCAGCCTCAGTTTGTGGCTGCCTTGATTTTTAAATACATGTTCGAGTGAATTTGCATTTGGAGCTTGCTTTGACCATTATTATGGCCCCGGGAGGTGGAAAGCATTGGAGCTGCATTTGCTGGGTGCTCTCAACTTCTCCTTGTGCATACACATGGAGGAACTCTGGCTAAAAAACCCCTTACCACTAATATACTGTCCAATAATCTGTTGACGCTTATAAATGAAAAGTGGCTACATAGGTTTTAAGTTTATTTATTCATGACACAAGTAGACTTACATTAACACTGTAGTTTTAACGTTTAAAGTGTTTAATGTTTATTTATTAGTGTCACAAGCAGATTTACATTAACACTGCAGTTTTAAAGTTCAAAGTTTTTTAAACATTTATTTATTAGTGTCACAAGCAGGTTTATATCAACACTGCAATGAAGTTACTGTGAAAATCCCCTAGTCGCCACACTCTGGCACCTGTTTGGGCACACAGAGGGAGAATTTGGCATGGCCTATGCATCTAAGCAGCATGTAGGAGGAAACTGGAGCATGCAGAGAAAACCCACACAGCCAGTCACCCAAGCCAGGAATCAAGCCCGGGTCCCTGCTGTAATGAGGCAGCAGTGCTAACCACTGTGCCACCGTGCTACCCTTATTAGATGATACCAATGCAATCATACCTCAGCACAACTTAGTGTCATCAGGAAATAACTGGAGAAAAATCTCAATGATATGGATAGTATCTCATAGCATTCATGGGAAATGAACCAGGCGATTCATGTTATGTTTGAGGATTACACTTGGACACAACTGTAATACGGACTGACAAGCCTGAGCTGGCAATTTAGTGATAATTTTTCGTGGTATATTATGATAACAGTTATTCTGTGGCAACGTACATTGGTCAGATTGGCCAATGTTGAGTTTACTAGCTTGATCCCTGTGGAAACACAAGAGGTAAGTGGAATGAAAATAGTAATTGTCAATTTACCTTTGCAGACAAGTACTTGAATGGAAATGGAATGTTTCAGTTGAATCGACAAGTTCCTACAGTGTAGAAAGAGCAGATTTGGCCCTTTCGGTCTGCATCAACTCTCTGACAGAACAACTTATCCAGCCCCACCCAATCCCCACAACCCTATGCATTCACCCTGCCAACCTACACATTTTGGGAGGCTAATTTAGCATGGCCAATCCACCTAACCTGCACTTCCTTGGACTTGAGGCTGGATATATGCAATAAAATGGCCACAGAGCCTAGCATCATAGGATTCAGATAGCACATCTCTGGTACCAATGCACACAATTGTCAAGACAACAGGAAGAATCTGGTCAAGAGAATTTCAAAACTTCTTTTTATTAGTCACAAGACGTCTTACATTAACACTTCAATGAAGTTATGGTGAAAATCCCCTACGTCACTCTCCAGCACCTGTTTGGGTCCACTGAGGAAGAATTTAGCATGGCCAATGTTCTGAACGAGCACATCTTTCGGACTGTGGGAGCCAATCTGAGTACCCAGAGGAAAACCAGGCAGACACGGGGAGAACGTGCAGATTCCGCACAGACAGTGACCCAAGCCGGTAATCAGAACCTGTGTCCCTGGAGTTGTGAGGCAGCAGTGAGAGCCACTGTGTCATCGTGCCAATCTCAGTGAGGTTCAGTCTTGCCCCATGGTGGAGACTTGGGTCTCTCTCTGGTTTTCCAGCCATTGGGTGAGATCCACATCATCTGGATTGGATTCCACCCCAGGAGATGTACTTCACAGTTATCAAATTTCACTTCTACATGACCCCACCAAAAAAAAAAATCCAGATCAAATTCAAGAAGTGGCCTCACGTTCCTCACATCCTGAGGCAGTGATAGCATTTACTTTGAACTCAAGGACATTTGTGTTTAAATTCCTTGTTCTGATATGCAGCTTAGAATCTTATAGCATCTGTTTGTTTCTTTGCTGGAAGCGACAAACAGGCAGCAATTTTTTTTTCACTCCCAGCAAGGAAGCAGACGGCAATTGACATCAAGGAAGCATCACTGTTTAATGAGAGGCAGATTTTGCTCATTTTAAACAGTGTGGCAGATCATCAAATCACTTGCAACGTTTTGTAATCAACTTTGATTTAGACAATTGCAGGATATCTGAAAAATCACACTTTGAATAGAATCCCTACAGTGCAGAAGGAGGCCATTCGGCCCATCGAGTCTTCACCGACAACAATCTCACCCAGTCCCAACTGTATAACCCCACACATTTACCTTGCTAATCCCATTGAAGGTCAATTTATCACGGCCAATCAATCTAACCCATGCATCTTTGGACTGTGGGAGGAAACCAGAGCACCCGGGAGAAACACATGGAGACAACGTGCAAGCTCCACACAGACCAGAACCCATGGCCAGAATTAAATCTAGGTCCCTGCCATTGTGAGGCAGCAATGTTAACCACTATGCCACCGTGTCGTCCAGACTTGCTTCCCCATGAGACATCAATGAACCAGATGGATTTGTATAGAAATTGACAATGTTTTCATGGTTATCATTCAACTTTTTATTCCAGATTGTTTTTATTCAATTCAAATCCCACCATTTGTTGTGGTGGGATTTCAACAGAGCATTGCCTTGGGTTTCTGGGTTACTAATCCATTGACAATACCACAATCTCCATCGCTCTTGACGTGGTTTAAAGCAAGGTCCATTGTGAAGATAGCCTCAGATCAAATCTGGCTTCGGTCAAATGTAAATTGTGAAAACATGCTGAGCAATTACTCCATTCAGTTAAAAATAAAATTATTTGTGACCTGTGAATGAAGTCTTTCAATTTCATTTTTATTTATGACACTGACATCAACCATTTTTACGTAGTATTGTTGAATCTGTGGTCCGTTGTAAGGGAAGGGAACCTCTCCATGCTTCTCCTGATGTCTCGGTGTGTCTTTAGCAGTAGAATGGCATGACCAGCTATTATTTTTCACCATTTTTTGATGTTTCTCCAGGCTTCTGTCAATCTCCTCCTGGACAATCCTGGAAATTCCAGATGAATAATAGTGACAACAACAATAACTGATACTTGGATAACACCTCTAGTATTGTGGAATGACCCGAAGTTGCTTCTCAGGAGCACAATGAAACAAAATTTGATATCCAACCACATAAGGAGATATTTGGGGCAGATAACCAAAAGCCACAGTCAAGGAAAAATAAAGTTTATTTATTGGTCACGAGTAGGCTTAAATTAACGTTGCAATGAAGTTACTGTGAAAATCCCCTAGTTGCCATACTCCGGTGCCTGTTTGGGTACACTGAGAGAGAATTTAGCATTGGCCTAACCAGCACATCTTTCAGACTGTGGGAGGAAACCAGAGCGCCTGGAGGAAACTCACGCAGACATGGGGAGAATGTGCAGATTCTGCACAGTCACCCAAGCCAGGAATCGAACCGAGATCCCTGGTGTTGTGAAACAGCAATGCTAACCATTGCACCATGGTTGTTTTAAGAAGCATCTTAAAGAGGGATAGAGAGGCAGGGAAGTTTATGGAAAGAATTCCAGAGTTTAGGAGCTTGTTGAAAGCATGGCCACATTTATGGAGTGATTAAAATGAGGGGATCTCAAGAGGTCAGAATTGGAGGAGGGCAGATACACTTATTTCTCAGAGGATTGTAGGACCAGAGGAGATAACAGAGATGGGGAAGGGTGGCTGAAATCATGAACACAAGCCTAAGGCTTTAAAGGTGGAGGGACATTACAAAAGCTTGGCATCGGAACTGCCAAATAATTTCACACGACATTTTGGGCACAACATATAGTACTGCCAGATTTATCTGAATAGGGACGCAGCTTTAGAAAGCTCTGTATTGCACACGCAGGCCTTGAATTTCCTCAGGGGTTTGTCCCAATCTTCTGAAAATCCAAATGTAGACAGCCATTTACAACATTTCTCTGCAGGGTTCTGATGTTCTCCTACCAGAGTTGACAGCAGGAGAGTGAACGTGAGGAAAAATAGCAACAGTTCCATCAAAACTTCAAAGCTAGACACTAAACTAACATTCGAAGAGAGCAACTAGACTCAGCGGTTGAACTATTTTTGGTGCTGCAAACACCTTTAAAGATGCAATACGGAGTCCGTGTACACGCACTGGTGATATGAAGAGTTTGGGGAGGCAATGGCCTAATGGCATTATCGCTAGACTATTAATCCAGAAGCTCAGCTAATGTTCTGCAGACGTGGATTCGATTCCCATCACAGAGATGGTGGAATTTGGATTCAATATAAAAAAAACTGGAATTACGAATCTACTGATGGCCATGAAACCATTGCCGATTGTCGGAAAAGCCCATCTGGTTTACTAATGTCTTTAGGGAAGGAAATCTGATGTTCTTACCTTGCCTGGACAACATGTGACTCCTGAGCCAAACAATGTGGTTGACTCTCAACTGCAACTAAATTAAAGCAACTAAGGATAGGCAATACATGGCCAACCGGTGACACCCATGTCCCATGAATGAATAAAAGAAATGTGGGTGTTAGTGTGTGCAGAGTAAAAGTCTGTCAAAAGTATGCAGAACAGGCAGGTTATGATGTCCTAAGCTTGAACAGATGAACATGGGCTACCCATCAGCACTAATTAAAAAACTTAACCAATTCCTTCCAAGCTGAAGGGAACAATATCTTGCATTTGCCGCTTCCCAATGGACATCACTGAGGCTTTCTATTCAAAGGGAGCTCAATACATTCAGTATGGTGGCGCAGTGGTTAGCACTGCTGCCTCGCAGTGCCAGGGACCTGGGTTAGAGTCTCGGCTTTGGTCGCTGTCTGTGTGGAGTTTGCATGTTCTCCCCATGCCTGCGTGGGTTTCCTCCACGTGCTCCAGTTTCCTCCCACAGTCCAAAGATGTACGAGTTAGGTGGATTGGCCACGCGAAATTGCCACTTAGTGTCAGGGGGACTAGCTAAGGTAAAGGCATGGGGTTATGGGAATATAAGAACATAAGAACATAACATAAAAACATAAGGAATAGGAGCAGGAGTAGGCCATCTAGCCCTTCGAGCCTGCCCCGCCATTCAATAAGATCATGGCTGATCTGAAGTGGCTCAGTTCCACTTTCCCGCTTTCTCCCCATAACCCTTAATTCCCTTGTCTGTCAAAAACCTATCTACCTGTGACTTAAATATATTTAGCGAGGTAGCCTCCACCACTTCAACAGGCAGAGAATTCCAGAGATTCACCACCCTTTGTGTGAAGAAGTTCCTCCTCAACTCTGTTCTAAACTCCCCCCTTCCTTATCTTGAGGCTGTGCCCTCAGTCCTGCTGTCCTTTCTGAGCGGGAAGAATCTCTCTACCTCTACCCTATCCATCCCTTTCATTATCTTATATGTCTCTATAAGATCCCCCCTCATCCTTCTAAACTCCAACGAGTACAGACCCAGTCTATTTAATCTCTCTTCATAGTCTAACCCCCTCATCTCCGGTATCAGTCTAGTGAACTTCCTCTGCACTCCCTCCAAGGCCAAAATATCCTTGCGCAAGTACGGCGACCAAAACTGCACACAGTACTCCAGCTGCGGCCTCACCAGTGCCCTGTACAGTTGCAGCAAGACCTCCCTGCTTTTATATTCTATCCCCCTCGCTATAAAGGCCAGCATCCCATTTGCCTTCTTGATCACCTGCTGCACCTGCAGACTGGGTTTTTGCGACTCATGCACAAGGACCCCCAGGTCCCTCTGCACTGTAGCATGCTGCAGCTTTTCACCCTTTAAATAGTAATCCCTCCTACTATTATTCCTGCCAAAGGGCCTGGGTGGGATAGTGGTTGGGAGGCAGACTCAATGGGCCAAATGTCTTCCTTCTGCACTGCAGGATTCTATGATTCTACACTCTCTGATGCTAGAGGAAAGCAAATGAAGCAAGCACGTTTGTGGCCTAGATTGCAGGCTTCTGCTTGAATCTTTTGTCTGATTGCACAGGGGTTTATCAGAGTTGCAGGTTAACTGTGCCATGTACTGGAACTGAAAGGCATCCCTTTCTTCTGCATCCAGCAGGTGTGCAGCCACAGCCTGAGCAGCTTACAGGACATTGCCCAGTGTTCGGGCATCAGCCATGATGCCTCCATTCAGCATTTGCCTGCTAATCCCGCTGTATTTGAGTCACTACAGTAAGCCAAAGGGAACAGGAGCTACTCGCTGTTCAGATGGTTATGATTCTAATGGGCAACCCACACAGACATGGACTTTATGCATATAATAGGCTGAATAGAGCCACCAAGAGTGGGACAGGAAGCAAGGGGATCAGGAAATATTGAGGCCAGATGGATGGGGGTGGTGGAGTTCCCAACACCTTCCTGGCACTCGATTTGCTGTGAGGCAGGTGGAGGACAGTCCTCCTGCTCGGAGGCCAATTCTGTCACTTTCAAAGCCAATTAAAAGTCTCTTCCCACTGCCGCTGGCAGGTTACCAGCGCGGGTGGGCACTGTCGTGTGGAGACAGCATCTGGTAAAATCTGGTAGGCATCCTGACAGCTCAGGGAGGAGCCCTTACAATTGAGAATTCATTCTGTGGTTCACAAAAAGGGGCTCCCTGTTGGAAATGGCTGCTCTTGCAGCAACACACCCTCTACCCTCACCAATCAACACCTTTCCCTCATTGGGCCCGCATATCTTGCTGTGAGGGTGGCACACCATTGCTGCATCTCTCAGCTGGGTGTAGTTCCAACAGTGGTCATTGTTCCCAACGGCATTCCAGAATGAGGGAACTGCTGGCCATCCGACCAGTCAACAGTTCTCGGAAACACAATGGAGACGAGCCTCTCTGACAGCTCATCAGCAACAAGATAGATAGAAAGCCGTCTCCGACAGGACTGAACTTTCTAACTCCACAGTGAGGGCACCTCTAAACAACAGCAATGCCTGGTTCTCCTTGCAGGAGCAGCAACCACCTTCTTGGTGGCACTGCCAGAACTTCAGAGTTGCCAGCCCTCTGATTAGGCCAGCACCATGGAATGCCAGTCTGTTATTCCTCATTTACATAGACACCAATATAGAACATTACAGCACAGTTCAGGCCCTTCGGCCCTCGATGTTATGTCCGTGAGCCAGATGGCGGCTAATCAAGAGTGGCTGTTAACTGTTAGATATTGTTTGCTAAGTGAAGATTGCCGCTGATGTTACTCAAGGAGTTAATGTTGGACAGAAAGTCATGAGAATAATGCCATGCTGTCTTTTACTTGCATTTCCAAGAGGCTTTGGTCTCGGTTAACCGTACTGTGCCCCGCCTGGTAAACGTATCAAAAAATTCAGGCTTCCTTCTGTCAGACTGAAAGGTTTTGATGGAAAAATGTGCCATTTATCACATTACCAGAATCAAAGAATCCCTACAGTGCAGAAGAGGCCATTTGGCCCATTGGAACTGCACCGGCTCTCTTACCCAGTCCTATCCCCAGCACTCCACACAATTCCCATGGCTAATCCCCCTAATCTATGCTTCCCGGGACACTAGGAGGTAATTTAACATGGCCAATCTACTTAACTAGCACATCTTTTGGACTGTGGGAGAAGGTTGGAGCACCCGGAGGAAATGCATGCAGACACAGGGAGAATGTGCAGACCCCACACAGGTAGTGACCCGAGGCAGGAATTGAACCCAGGTCCCTGGCACTCTGAGACAGCAGTACTAACCACTGTACCACCTTGAACATTGAATAAAGTGCCTACTCGAGTAACAAGAGTTTAATAAAGTGTGCTAATTCGTAACCGGCATATTATGCTATGGAATATGTTCATAATAGTTACCCATTTTGCACCTTGCTAATCTGCTTGATGTGGCTGTTAACTGTTAGGTATGGTTTCAATGTCACCAGCTAAAAATTGCACAAAATCAACAGGTAACTTCAATCAATCTCCGTTGTTAATTCAGATACACCGAACAGTATAGCAGTGGCTTGATGTAACACTCATAATTTATTCAATGTTTCATACTTGGGAGGATGACTGAGGGATCAGTGTGTTCTGATGCATCTATAAATGCTTTGAAGTTTTAAGCAAAGCTTTTCAGTTCAGAGAGCCTGCCAAAACACACGCTGAGGCATATTCAAACATCGAATCGTTAATGGAATCGGAATCCGTGTTTGCGGGAGCACAGCGGGTTCTCCAACACCTTCACTCAGCAGAACATAGTGCGGCTTTGGTTTTACTAACTTCCAGATGAATGGAGGGATATTTCTCCTTCATTGCTCCTGACAACAGCAACTGCTGACTTCAGTGGCAATGCCTGCGAGGTAAATGAGGTGGTGCTGCTGCTGAGATCGACCTGAAGAGATTGTTTTTTTTATATATATTCTCATCTCGGAAGCCAGGAGCAATATAAGTGCTGTCGCTCCAGCTGCAGGCTGTTTGTTATCTTCTCTGGCTACCAGTGACTCAACCCAGATGCACGGATCAAGAGTGAAAAATTCTCACTCGCTGACCTGTGCGCACCTTCTGAAAAGACCGGCAGCCAGCAAATAAAGTTGCAACTTTGCAGCAACAGCAAACACACACTCTTGCACTGATGGAGATATTTATTTGTTGCCATGGCACTATAGAAATCTGACCCGTATTTTTAAGCGGTGGATTCCACCACACTGACAGCACTGGGCTTGAGTGCAGAAGTGCTTCTTCAAACAGCGCTAGGATACAACTACAGGACACCAATTACATTTGGCCATTAAAATCCTCTTTCAGATAACGACTTGATAAAAAAAATCTTTTTTTTGGAGAACTCTTACTGCCACGCCCAGTAGCATCTGCCATTATCATTAAAATATCAAAATTGTGAAGCCTTGTCACTAACATACAAGGAGAGAGGGTGGCACGGTAGCACAGTGGTTACCACTGCTGCTTCACAGCTCCAGTGATCCGGGTTCAATTCCCAGGTCGGATCGCTGTCTGTGTGGAGTTTGCACATTCTCCTCGTGTCTGCGTGGGTTTCCTCCAGGTGCTCCGATTTCGTCCCACAGTCGAAAGGTGTGCAGGTTAGGTTGAGTGGCTGTGCTTAAAAAAAATGTCCTGAGATGCATGAGTTAGAGGGATTAGTGGATAAAATATGTGGAGGTGAGATTGTGGTTGGTGCAGACTTGATGGGCTGAATGGCCTCTTTCTGTACTGTACGATTTCTATGACACTTTCTCTCTTCACTTCAGCAAGTAATAATGTGCTGTCTTATTACATGTAATGAACAATATACTATCTGATTTAGGGAGGGAGAAAGTTATCTTGTACACATTTCTTTCCCATTATACTTTGATTTGACTTATTATTGTCGCGTGTTAATACATATGACAATAATAAATCAAATCAAAATCAAATGTTAGCATACAATGAAAAGTAGTGTTTCGTGTGCGCTATACAGACAAAGCATACCGTTCAGAGAAAGAAAGGAGAGGGTGCAGACTGTAGTGTTACAGTCATAACTAGGGTGTAGAGAAAGATCAACTTAATGCGCAGTAGATCCATTCAAAAGCCTGATGGCAACAGCGAAGAAGCTGTTCTCAAGTTGGTTGGTACGTGACCTCAGGCTTTTGTATCTTTTTTCCTAACGGACTAAGGGGAAAGAGTGTACACCTGGGATGCATGGGGTCCTTAATTATGCTGGCTGCTTTGCTGAGGCAGTGGGAAGTGTAGACAGAGTTAATGGATGGGAGGCTGGTTTGCCTGATGCACTGGGCATCATTCCTGACCTACACAGGTCTATATTCTTCAAGTCCTCATTGATGTCCTCCATCACCAATCCTCTGTAATTCTTACTAGGGCCTGGAAGAGTAGGGGTGCAGACAGTGCCAATCATTGGGTCCATGGCTGAGGGGGGGTGGGGGGGCGGTTGTTGGGGGCAGTGAAGATGTTGCTGGGAAGGCTAGGGGTTTTAAGGTGAGTTTTCAAATCTTCCAGCCAGACCTTCAGACCTTAGAAACTGGCTTAAAAAGTTGGAACCTGTGAGGCTGAAGGTTCTGATTTGTTACAGTAATCTCTTAACGTCAGTTTGACTGAGTTGCTGTTTGGTTGCCTCCAACCCCCTTCGGGCAGTTTCCTGGCTCCCATTTATTTTTACAGAAAAACCCACTAGAAAACCATAGAACTGACCAAAGGTCAGTACCCAGTAGCACAACAACTGTTAAGAGAGTGCTGTCTGTTCAAGAATCACACATGAAATCCCCTGAAAGCTAAAAACAATTGTATGATGCTTGTATTTGTATGTCTGTGTGTTGTGGAGAGAGGTGGGGGTGGAGGGGGTTGTTTGTGTGTGCATGTTTGTGTGAGTGTGTGTGCGTGGGTGGGGAGGTTGGAGGCAGGGAGGAAATTGAGGGTGTGGGGGGAGCTTGGAGGAGTGGGGGGAGCTTGGAGGAGTGGGGGAGCTTGGAGGAGGTTGGAGGAGTGGGGGAGGTTGGAGGGCTGCGGAGATTGGAGAAGTGGGGAGATTGGAGGGGTGAGGAGGTTGGAGGGGTGGGGGAGGTTGGAGGAGTGGGGAGATGGGGAGGTTGGAGGAGTGGGGGAGGTTGGAGGAGTGGGGGAGGTTGGAGAGGTGGGGAGGTTGGAGGGTGTGGAGACTGGAGGGGTGGGGGAGGTTGGAGGAGTGGGGAGATGGGGAGGTTGGAGGAGTGGGGGAGGTTGGAGGAGTGGGGGAGGTTGGAGAGTTGGGGAGGTTGGAGGGTGTGGAGACTGGAGGGGTGGAGGAGGTTGGAGGGCTGGAGAGGTTAGAGGAGTGGGGGAGATTGGAGGAGTGGGGGGTTTGGAGGGGTGGAGAGGTTAGAGGGGTGTGGGAGGTTGGAGGAGTGGGGGAGGTGGGAGGTGTGGAAGAGGTTGGAGGGGCAGGGTGGCTGGAGGGGTGGGGGGGGGGGGGTTGTTGGTGATTGGGGATGTTGGGGTCTGAGGAATCACTTTTAAAGTTTAACACACAAAATCGAACACAGTGGCTGTGATTTTCCCAGTCTGCTGCACCACTTGAGTAGCACAGTGGGCTGGGAGATATCAGCAAGAGGCCTTCAATGGGACACACAAGTGGTGTTCAACCAATCGCGAGTCTCCCAGGCCCTTTTATTTTGCGTAATCAGCCCCACACCAGAAGTCGATATGGGCTGATTAGCATATTCAAATTGCCATTTCCACATGATTAGTAGTCCCGGGATAGTAATCCCCTCCTCCACACTGGGAGAGGTTCCCACCAGCAGGGTTTACAACTGCTCTTCACCAATGGGGATCAGGCGTGCTCACCATGCTGGGGGGACAGAGGCCATTGAGGTCTCCCCAGGAGGTCTCTGGCAAGGGGAGGAGGTTTGCCCCCTGGGCAGTGCCAGCCTGGCTCCTTGGTACTGGCCAAGGAACACCCTGGCACTGCCCACCAGGCAGTGACAAAGGAGCAGAGTCAGAATGGGTGGGACTTATTGGGAGCAGGGCCAACTTGGATGGATGATTGGTGGTGGTGGGGAGAAACCTGCTGCCACTTTGCAATAGGATCAGTGGGGGATGGAGTGAGAGGGCCTTCAGGGGTGGTGGAAATTGGTGCTGGCTGAGAATGGGGGTTGGGCTGGTCATATGGGGGGAGATTGGGGTTAGCTCTGGGGTCGGGGGTGGGGGGGATCCACATGTGGCAACGCAGGCCCCGAGTGACCAAACTGCATGGTGATCAGGGCCCCTCGTGCTGCCCTCGCATGCCTGATCTTTGCTGCTGCCAGCCCTCCAGTGCCTGTGTGGTGTAACTCATCGTCATCCTCTCCTTCCTCCTCTTCCTCCTGCTGGGTGGCCTCCTCCCCAGCAATGCCAGGCTGGTTAGTCTCCATTTCCTCCTCCTACAAAAGGTCTCTTCACTGCTGCGGTCAGGTTATGTAGGCCACAGCACACCACCACAATGTGGGATGATATTAGGGGGCTATACGGGAGGTGCCCACCAGAGTGGTTCAGGCACCTTAACCTCATTTTGGGGAGCCCTATGCACTGCTCCGCTATTGAACGGGTGGCAACATGGGCCTCATTATGTTGGGTCTCTGCCTCACTCTCAGGCCTCCGCACAGGTATCCCAAGTCCTTCACGAGCTATCCTTGCACCCTGGGCTCCTCCTCAAAAACCTCTGGGACATCAAAACTCCTCAATATGAAGCTGTCATGCCTGCTGCCAGTGTGTCTGGCACAGATGTGCATGATATTAAACTGATAGTCACAAACGAATTGCACATTTATTGAACGGAAGTCCTTTTCGTTCATGAATCTTCCTGGATTCTTCACCAGGGCCTTGAGGACAATGTGGGTGCAATCTATAGCCCCCTGCCCATTTGGCATCCATGTGCTGGCCGTGAATCCTGCAGCCCAGAATTCCAGCTGGGCCTGGTCCAGGTCAAATTTAATATACTGGCCATCCGGGGGGCATGCAGGGCATTCAGGCCTCCTTTACACACTTGTGGATAGATGGTTGAGAAATGCCACAAAAATATCCACTGGTGGTCTGGAAGGACAGTAAGAAGTCTCACAACAAGTTTATTTGATAGTAAACCCACTAGCTTTTGGGGTTTGCCCCTCCGTCAGGTGAGTCCACAGTTCTGGTCACAAACAGAGATATAATGGCACACACAGTTTACAGAACATTGACTAGAATGTGAATCTTTACAGCTAATCAATTCTTAAAGATGCCGACAATGTGAATGGAGATAGCATTAAGCATAGGTTAAAGAGATGTGTATTGTCTCCAGACAGGACAGTAAGTGAGATGTTGCAAGCCCAGACAAGTCATGGGGTCACAATAGTGTGACATGAACCCAGGATCCCGGTTGAGGCTGTCCTCATGTGTGTGGAACTTGGCCAAGTTCCATACCTCCCACAGACCCCTCCCACAACACACTCCTCATATCCCCACAGACCCCCAGAAATATGCACCCCCATAACCCCTACACACCCCCAGAACTACACACTTCCCATACACTTGCCCCCAACAACACACAGTCCCCATACCCCTCCCACAGACCCCTAGCAACACACACTCCCCATACCCCTCCCACAGACCTCTAGCAACACACACACTCCCATACCTCTCTACAGATCCCAGAATGGCAACATAGCTGCCCATTTCCCCCCCTCTCCCCTGACAAACACACACCCAGAATC
Organism: Carcharhinus amblyrhynchos; assembly: GCF_965287045.1. Lineage (NCBI taxonomy): Eukaryota > Metazoa > Chordata > Chondrichthyes > Carcharhiniformes > Carcharhinidae > Carcharhinus > Carcharhinus amblyrhynchos. Next base: position 161,060,284 of record NC_137324.1, read on the forward strand.
CATGTAGTAATGGCCCCAGACAGTGCTGTCTGACGAGCCCTGAGGCTGCAGCACTGCCACTTCAGGGGGTTCCTAGCCCATCCTTCATTTGCAACAGTGCTTGCTGCTGCCAGCACGAGGACCCAGAGTCATCCCTAAGACCCGAGGTCAGTGCTTTAAGCCAGATCCACGCTGAGAGTCCGAGGCTGGACCCCATGAACAAACAGCAGTTCCCCACACTCACAGCCCCCTCACACCCCCCAAGCAGAAACACAACATGTCTGCCAGGAAACAACCCCCTCTGAGCAGCATGGAGGTTTACCTCCTTGCTTAGCTTCACTGCTGAAGTGCCTGAATGCAACTTTTATAGAGAATGTGTTTTCCTCATCAATCTTGCTGCATTGAACTTGGTTGTTAAGGCAGGTGAGCTGGGACGATTGGGAGTGAAGCTCACTAATGACATTGTTGTAAATGCAAAAAAAAAAATGCAAATTGATATTTTGTCTGTTTTGGGCGGGATCCCAATCGCATCAAATTTATATTTGTAAAATGAAATGTGTGTGAAAATGGGTGCCATTCCCACTAGTCGCATCACGCCTAATGTTATGACATTTTTCCACCACAAAACGGATGCACCAAGGTCGTAAAATACCGCCCAACGGGGCTCATCAGTCCCACCATTTTCCTGCAATTCCATCTATTTATTTTATATATACGTATGTGTATAATCGATATGCATGTGCATTCATTTAGTTTTCCCCATCTCTTAATTATTGTTCAGTTGTGTATCAGATTTTTATTCAATGCAATTTGAATTGCTTTATTTTTAATATTGTCTACTTGTTTTTTTTTTAAATTTGACCTGCTTAGATCTAATTAATAACTCCGATGATTTCATTTGCCCCTTGGGTTAAAGCACTTAGCACCACCTTGCACCTAATTCCCACTCTCACCCTGATGCCATCTGTTTAGTGAAGTATTCCATTTAGCAGATTCACCGAGCTCTGTTGTTAGCGGATATCCATCTAATATCTGCCTTTTAGAAACACATCGATTATCACCAGTCGGTCAAATGTCAGCCATAATAATTAAGGTCTAATCAGAAACCACTTGCGCTGTCATAAGGAGCAGAAAATGCTGGAAATGCCCAGCGGGTCAGGCAGTTTCTCTCTAGGCAGAAACAGAGCTAACAGGGCGATTTTCTGTCCTCGCACACTTGGCAATGATCTCGCAGATCCCGGAACATTGCGTGCAGGTTCAAAAGCAGGTTTTCCGCCCAGCGACAATTTGCAATCATTCTGTTCCCTTTCTAATGTCACCAACTGGATTACACCCAGAAATGGTGCAAGGCCATTTAGTATATTTAAAGCAGCATTTACATGTGCTCAGCCCACTCGATGCCAGATTCTCCCAGCTCCCCGGGAACTTCCACCCCTCGGGCACAGTGCAAGCCGACGAGAATCGGTGCTGGCCGCCCCAGCAGAGACCAGGGCGGGGGGCTCAGAAGCCATTGAAGCCCCTGGGTGGTGGGGGACACAGCTGGGCAGTGTCCACCAGGCACATTGGCAGTGTCAACCTGACACACTGGCAGTGTCAGTTTGCCACTGATAGTGTACCAGGGCAGTGCCAAGTGGGTGGAGCCTAAGTAGGGATGGGACTTGTGGAGGGGGCGGAGTCTTGACATGATGGGGGGGTCATGACAGGAGGTTCTAAGCAGGGAGGTCATGAAGGTGGTGTCGTGAGGGGTGGGGCATGAAGAGGGACGTGCCAGGGGCCATGAAGGGGTATTTATTAGGAAGCTCCAATAACTCAATTCCAGTGATCCATGTCAGGCAGGGGTTGGGGAAACATACTGCCAATGTGGGAGGTGTACGGCATGTACCGATGTCCGTGGGGGATGAAGGGGGTCTCCCAGTGCACTGTGAGATCTGGGCACCTTTACAACATGGCACCTGAGCACTTTGCAGCCAGGTTCAGCAGTGTGTTTAGACCCTGCCCTTAGAAACAACATGCAACTCACCACATTCCCAAAAAAATGACGGAGCGTGGGATGGTGGTGGCCAGGTGACCATTTCGGTTTTCTGTTATGACACTTGTATTTCAATTCAATGACCTTTCATCAGAAGCTTGCTGTGATTGCTGGTGTAAACTCTCCCTCCCTTCTCCCCTGTAGACCAAGGTGTTCCTGAACAAGATTCTGAGGAATAAGCATGCCCCTATCTCCTAGAATCTCTAAGAATGTCACTGCGCTTACTCATTTCAGATAATTTGAGATTAAATCTGGATAGAGTGTTGAGTTTCCGAAGTCTGCTGATGGGATTTGAAAGATGTCTTCAAACCTCTAGCAGCAAGTGAACATTAAATGTGGTTACTTCCGGAGGAGTAGCAATTAAAGCAGATTACCACTCTGCTTGTAGTTAGTCACCGTGAATTCCAGTCACTCCTCCACTCCTATTTCGACCGACCTTCTGACTCAGAATCTGAAAAATCAAAAGCTTAGTTTGCACCGAATCTCCAACAGAGCATCCCACCCAGGCCCTTTCCGTAACCCCCTGCTAATCCGCACAATCGACACATTGTGGGACACTAGGGGTTAATTTAGCATGGTCAATCCACCTAACCTGCACATCTTTGGACTGTGGAGGAAACCGGAGTACTCGGAGGAAACCCACGCAGACACAGGAAGAATGTAAAAACTTCACATATTAAATTATCCAAGGCTGGAATAGAACCCACGTTCTTGGCATCGTGAGGCAGCAATGCTAACCACTGTATAGCCTCGACCAACTACAGTGTCGAGGGAAAATTGCCCCCACTATATTGGTTATTTCCCCACTGTTAAAAAGTGAACTCCCCCACTCTCAATGACTTTCTGTTGCCACTTATTTTGGCACGTCATCTTGTAGCAGGTTCACCCAGTTCTGTGCCCACAGCCAATAAGGCTCTGCCAAACCAAACCTCACAATTTAAAAAAAAATCAAAGGAATACAAATGTGAGGAAAATTGGCTTAAAGCACTTCTAAAAATACCAATAAATTTAACAATTTTTAGAAGCCCTGAAAATTCATAATGGCAACCCAGTAGCAAAGTGACCCAAAGTGATCCTTCAAGTCAAGTGGATTTTTTGCACAATGCCACCTATCTTGGAGCTGGGAAGGTTCAACTGAATCATCTATATGGACAGTAGAAATCAGTTTCAAAAGTGTTGATCAGATATGATGAAAATAACTTGGCAGGAAAAAGCAATTAAGTGTTATTTCCTGGAAGTACAGGAATTACACGCTACATGCAGATACAAAATTGCAGATAATTACACAGAATTTTACAGCACAGAAACAGACCATTTGACACAACAGAATGTGTTTCTGCTGTATATGAGTTTCTTCACATCTTGCTTCATCTCATCCTAACAACATGTTCTTGTATTCCTCTCTCTCATGTTCTTATCTAATTCCACTTTAACTTAATCTCTGCTAATGGCCTCAATGACTTGTCATGGTATCAAGTTCCATATGCTCATTGCCTACTGAGCAAAGAGATTTCTCCTGAGTTCCTTATTGAATTTATTTGTGATAATCTGATAATTATTGCTCCTTTTTTTGCAGTCCCCCACAACTGTAAGTATCTTCTCTACATCCATCCCAACAAGCCGTAATTGTAAAGAGCACTGTCAGATTATCTCTCACACTTCTCTTTCATAAAGTGGAGTCATTCCTTTGATCATGGGGCATTCTTAGTTCTGGGATTAAAGTTTATTTATTAGTATCACAAGTAAGATTACATTAACACTGCAATGAAGTTACTGTGAAAATTCCTTGGTCACCACACTCCGGCGCCTGTTTGGCTGTACTGAGGGAGAATCTAGCATGGCCGATACCCCAACCAGCACATATTTCGGATTGTGGGAGCACCCAGAGGAAACCCACCCAGACACGGGGGAGGACGGGCAAACTCCGCACAGGCAATCACCCAAGCCGGGAATCAAACCCGGGTCGCTGGTGCTGTGAGGCAGCAGTGCTACCCACTGTGCCACCGTGCTGCCCAAAAGTAGACGTGAAAGATCCCAAAGCACAATTTTGGAGGAGAGCAGTTGTGTTATCCTTTGGGTGCTGACCAATCTTTAAATAGCATCACAAAAACAGATTATCTGGTCGTGATCAAGTTGTAACTTGCTGAGTTCAAATTGTCCACTGTATTTCCCCCAACGCAACAAGGATAATGCAAACTTCATTTGCTCTGAATCTCTTTGCAGCATCCCCAGGTTGTGAAAGATGTTTGAAAAATGAAAGTTTTTTTAATTAAATGTGAAACTAGTGTAGTGGGGATTTAAAAACAATTGTAATGGAAATGTATAAAGTCATTGCAGATGTAATTTAGTTTGAATTTCAAAACTCAGCGCACAAATACTCTATTTCTTGCAGGAAAGGAAAGGTTATAATCTGAGATATTGAAGCATTAATAAATCCCAAATACTCCATTTTCACAAGTACTAAATGTAATTTAAAAGGCTAATAGTGACTAAGGGGTTAATACAAAAGGTTAGGTGGATTGGCTATGCTAAATTGCTCCTTGGTTTCAGGAGATAAGCTAGGGTAAATGCATGGGGATATGGGGATAGGGCCTGGGTGGGAATATGATTGGTGCAGATTCAATGGGCCAAATGGTCTCCTTCTGCACTGTAAGAACATAAGAAATAGGAGCAGGAGTAGGCCATCTAGCCCTTCGAGCCTGCCCCGCCATTCAATAAGATCATGGCTGATCTGAAGTGGATCAGTTCCACTTTCCCGCTTTCTACCCATAACCCTTAATTTCCCTGTCTAACAAAAATCTATCTACCCGTGACTTCAATATACTTAGCAAGGTAGCCTCCACCATTTCAATGGGCAGAGAATTCCAAAGATTCACCACCCTTTGAGTGAAGAAGTTCCTCCTCAACTCTGATCTAAACTGCCACCCCCCTTACCTTGAGGCTGTACCCTCTAGTCCTGCTATCCTTTCTAAGTGGGAAGAATCTCTCTACCTCTACCCCTATCCAACACCTTCATTATCTTATACGTCTCTATAAGATCCCCCCTCATCCTTCTAAACTCCAACGAGTACAGACCCAGTCTATTTAGTCTCTCTTCATAGTCCAACCCCCTCATCTCCGTAGGATTCTATGATTTTATAATTCTGTGATTCTAAAAGGGGAGGAATTATACTTCAGCCCATATCAAATTCCATCTAAAATACAATACTCTGTTTTGGGCATTTTACCTCAGGAAAGCAATATTCTCATTGAATGAGGTACTTCACAGGTTCACAAAAACAGAGTTTATTGCTGGAATTTTATAGCCTTATTTCAGCGAGACTGGAACTTCCCGCCTGAAGTCAATGAAGATTTCCATTGTCAGACCCTCACCCGCTCTGATTCCATGATGCGGGGGGTGGGTGGAGTTCTGCCTATGAGTGCATGTTTGGAAGAGTTAGGACGCATATGATGGTCTGAATGCCTCTGTTCAGTGTTGTCCTATTCCCCCACTCTGTGAAGTAGCCTAATCCTGGTTTATATTCAGTTTAGAATACGAATGATGTTAAGTGTTCAAAATGACAAAAGGTGTTGACAGTGTGGACCAATGGGGAAATTTTGTTCCAGCAGAGAATCAAGATGGCACAATCAAAAATTGAAGCTAAGTCATTCAGAGTGAAATCATGAAATAGAATAGAATCCCTAATAGTGCAGATGGAGACCATTCGGCCCATCAAGTCTGTACTGACAACCCAGCCTGTATTCCCGTAACGGCACGTATTTACCCTACTAATTTACCTGACACTAAGGGTCAATTTAGCATGGCCAATCAACATAACCCACAGATCTTTGGACCTTGGAAGGAAACCAAGCACTCAAAGGAAACCCACGCAGACATGAGGAGAACGTGCAAACTCCACACAGACAGTGACCCAAGCTGAGATCAGGAGGCACAGTATATGTACGGAAAAATCTAGAACTCTTTCTCCCAAAGTCTATGGATGCAGGGTCAAATTAAATTCTCAAGACTGAGATTGATAGCTTTTTATTCTATTGAGGGACAGCGAGAAAAGCCAGCTAAGTATCTGGCTTTCAACTGTTATTTGGTTAGTCCATTTCTAGTGTAGAGTTTTCCATTTTTGCATTTCAGTTTTTCAAATTCCTTATTAACGTCTGTGTGTCTGCAATATCTGAGATTTTTGTTGTCAGTTTACATGAAGACACGTGCGATATTCCTCTGTCCTTTTGTTTCTTCCTCTGCTGAAATATCCGCTAAATAGATTGTATGATGAAGAACATCATACCAATTTATTCAGCACATTTCTATTGACACTGCCAGTGTACTGCATGATTGTGTAACTAGTAAAGGGAAAAGAAGAAGGGCTCCCATTTGTATCGCACATTTCACAGTCTCAGGAGATCCCACAGCGCTTTAGAGCCAATTAACTACCTTTAATGTGCAGTCATTGTTGTAATGTGGGATATATAGAACACAAATGGCAAAGTCCCTCAGGCAGCACTGTAATAATGAGCAGATTATCAGTTTCTGCATCACTGAAGTATTGGCAACGGGATCTTTTATATCCACCTAAAAGAGCAGAGAGCATCCTCTGACATATCTGAAGGTCAAGGACCTCCAACAGTGCAGCACTCCCTCAGTGTTGCACTGGACTGTGGAATGCGTGATTAGATTTTGTGTTCAGTTCTCTGGAGTAAGGCTTAAACCCACAATTCAGGTGCAAGTGCGAACAACTGACCCAAGGCTTGACATCTGGGGCAGGGATCTCTGAGCATGCTTGCCCCAAAACTGGAAAATCCTGTCCAAGGCCAATGAACCTTTGCATGGTCCACCCCACCCCACCTCCTCCCGCCTACTACAATTTCCATGGTGGGTGGGATGGGAATGTTCCCCCTCCAATCTGAGTACTTGAGTGATGCTCAAGAAATATCTCGGCCCGAATTCTCTGACCATTCACACAGGTGAGATTCTCCGGTCCCGCTGGCAATGCACTCCCGCTCACGGGTTTCCCGCCTGTGCGGGGTGACATCAGTGGGAATTCCCATTGACAATGGCAGGACCAGAGAATCCCACTGCTGGCGAACAATGTGCCACCTCCCATCGGCGGGAAACACACAGTTGAGAGGCCAGACAATCTCACCCTTCATGTTACATGTGGATGGAAAAAAATTTTGTCTGGTTAAAATTATGATGAAAATATATTCAAGAGTCCATAGTTAACACTGGACTTTGCAATTAAACAAGCAACTGAAACTAAATTTAATTGTGATCAAATATGCATAATCATATGATAGTTTCAAAAGCACCAAAAAGGAAACATTATTTAGCTGCACTGGCACTGATGGCAGATCTTTTTTAACTCTTAGATACATCTGAACATTGAGAGTGAAAGGAGAAGGCTGAGGTTCTTGCAAGGACACTTCTGATTAGAAAGTCCGGTCTCCATGATGCTCATGATATGACTGTGATAACAGATAAACTGCAAAATGATTTTGTGCTTCTCTCACTACGCGGTCTAATCCTTTTACCATCCTGGGAACCAATTAGAAGAGACAAAGGATTAAAGGGTTTGTTTCGAGGCTGAGAAATCATGTGGAATGCTCAGCCAAGGCAATTTCCTTGAGGTCTTTTGGAAGAGATCTTGTTCATAATTCGGTTGCCCTCTGCATTTTGTAGTGTTGTGCTGGGACATGTACCATTAATATTTCACTACAATAAGTAGAAACAGTGGTCACAGCATTCTGTCAAGAAATGCTTCATCATCCAATCAATAAACTTACATGGACTTGCAATTGTGTAAATGCATATTGTGTCTCTGCAGAACGTTGCGCCGCATTACTCGTGTAGGCGACACTCAAGGCTATTTTGTGTCGGTTACTAGTGGGTGTTGGAATTACTGTATCATAAGAGGTGGCATGATAGCACAGTGATTAGCACTGCTGCCCTCACAGCACCAGGGATCCGGGTTCAATTCTGACATTGGGAGACTATCTGTATGGAGTTTGCACATTCTCCCCGTGTCTGAGTAGGTTTCCTCCCACAGTCCAAAGATGTTTAAGTACAGTTGTTTAGCCATTTTCAATGGCCCTTTAGTGCCAGGTGGACTAGCAGGGTAAATACATGGAGTTATAGGGCTTGGGTGGGATTGTTGGCAGTGCTGGTTTGATGGGCCAAATGGCCTCTTTTGGCACTGTAGGGATTCTATGGTAAGTGTGCAGAGTAGGAAGGTCGCTACATCAGTTAGCTTGTAACATTCTTGATCTCAAGGCTGCAGATAACATCCTCTCTTCATCTCCTCTGACTGAACTGAACCAATGCTATTTAATGGGATCATCAACCACCTTTACGGCAGTTGCTGACTGATTTCTACTGACTGTTATGGAGTAATAAGAAGCGTTTGCAGATCTGAAATGCTACTTAAAGTTGGCGGAATTCCAGAAGGGGTAAGCAGCACAAGTTGGATTCCTTGTGTGTTAACAGTTTTGTTCAGACAGCTTACTCCCTGAAAAGATCACAGTCGTTTCCATCTCACTTGGCCCTCAGTTTGATAAGGGAGCAGTGTTGGTTGAGATGGGAAGACGTTGACAGTGGCAGCATGCGTTCTGGTTGGCCTGCCAACATGGCAAGCATTTCACATGCATATTCATCAACATTATTTCCTGTACACCACCACTCTGAAATCCTCATTTGAATCCCACTGTGGCACAACATATCTAACCTTAACCTCTCAAGAGGTGGCACCTGTACTTCCATTTCCTCCAGCACTGCCAGGGGACCTCCCATGTGTGTCTCCACTCACAGATCCCATCTGTTACGGTTGAATAGCTGGTGATATCTGCAAACTCTGTGATGTGGGTGTGAGGCTTACAGCACTGCCAAGTATGTGAGGATGAATTGAAAGCATATCAATGTGAGATCATTAGCTCATAAGCAATAGGAGCAAGAGTAGGCCATTCAGCCCATTAAGTCAGGTCTGCCATTCAATAAGATCAGGGCTGACCTCATTGCGCTCTTTAATCCACTCTCCTGCCTGTCCCCCATAATTCTTAATTTCCTTCCTTGTTATTTATCAGTGCAGGTCAGAATGTTGTCCAGGTCTTGCTACTTACGGTGAGAGACTGCTGCAGTGTCTGAGGAGTTGTGAATGGTACTGAACACTGTGCAATCACTAGCAAACTTGCCACCCAACAGCATGTTTACTGCCAGCTGCACACTACAACCATGACCACAAACAGGCTATTGAATAGGAAGTTTGCTGGTGATTACCTAATGCCCAGTGCCATTCACAACTCCCGCTGATTTTTAAAAATTTTAAGATCTATCCTTCAAGTTACAAAGCCAATGTTCAGAGTGGGCTGGGCAAATCCAAATCCATTCCTTGTTTGCTTCAAAAACTAAATTCCAATTCCAATTGAATGTACTTCATGATCCCCCACAAGAGACACAAACAAGATCCAAGCTAACAAGATAAGGCATTGTACACCATCTTGAGTTTGATCTGAACACGCTTGAGCTTAGCCTGCTTGCATCAGAAGCAACAAGTGCAGATTACATAGAAACATGAAGCAGGAGTAGGCCATTTGAGCCCACTCCACCATTCACCTTGATCATAGCTCATCATCAAATTTAACATCCTGATCCCACCTTCTCTCCCATATGCTTTGAGCCTTTTAATTATATTTAAGTTCTTGAAATCAGATATTTCGACCTCAACTACTTTCTGCGGCAGTGAATTCTAGAGTCACCACCCCCTAGGTGAAGAAATTTCTCCTCACCTCAATCCTAAAATACAATAATATGATGCACAAATGCACAATAAAATGCAATAATAAGTACAATCAAATCAAGTCAAAAAAGTTTATCCCTTGTCCTCAAACTATGAACCTTTAGTTCTGGACTCCCCTGCGTTTGGGAACATTCAGAATTGATTGTGTACTGTGATTACCATGCCCGTTTTGGAAGTGTAATCAAGCTTGTCCTCACTTTATTCATGTAATAGCTACTGACTGTATAGCCGCAGACCTGTTGAAGTGCCTGTCATTTTTTAGAATGAATATAGGGTTGAGGTGGCTAGGTGATTTGATAGAAAGTAATTCGATGCATTCGGATGTAAAAAAAAAACTGAATAATTATATAGTAAATTAACACATTGTCAAAATAATCCAAAGTGTTTCATACAAGGAGCTACTTTCAATTTGCACTGACTGACAATCAGGAGTTAAGGTACTTCTTTTTTACGTCTCTCCATCGGTTCTCTTCTGGTAGAAAGAGAAGCATTTTGGAAGACAGATTACCTAACACAAGCAAGATTATAAATGGGAAATTACATTCCTCTGTCATCGCTGGTCCAGCTTTTGTGACAATCTTTACGTGCTGGTTTGTTGCCTCCTTAAGAGGTCTCTGCAGTTTGATTCATAATAGGTCAGCAGATTACATGCTAAAAATTGTAAATGAATCGTGCAATAAATAATACATCTGCTTATCATTTCTACTATTCGCATTCTTCACATTCACAGCAATTCATTTTTGCAGGCAGTGAAATCATCTCTTTCAGCACACTGATTGCACATCAATTATCTGCATAGCGTTTATTAAAATGATTACCTGACTAATAAATTCAGAAATATTACTTGAGTTATGAGGCATAGAACAGTATATAATGCACTTTGAGGTTACTAAATCACAGTGGGGAAAGAATTAAGAGTTGCACACTCAATGGGAGAATGGCAAGACTTTCATCATTGAGTGCACCACCTTGTAATATATGTATAGAATCTATGTTGGGGTTTGGAATGCGGACTGCCCCTTTAAGAGTCAAGTGACCCCTGGGGGATTGGCTTCTCACAGTAAAAAGTCTGACAACACCAGGTTTAAGTCCAACCAATTTATTTGATAGTACACTCACTAGCTTTCGGGTTTACCCCAGTCCAACGCCGGCACATCCACATCAGGATTGGCTTCTCCCAGTGTGGGACCTGGTTGTGCAGTCTTAGATCTAACTGTGGAACAGTGCTCATCGACAATAAAGAGGTCCCAATTTTCAAGTTATCAAGCCTACCTTGTTGTTCTTTCAGATCCATAGGTCGTTAGGTGCATAAAACACTCCTGTTTCACTCTGACCAACAAATCAACCCAGTTAGCCAAGGCCTCGAAAGGTTCAATGGAGCATTACACTTTTTAAAATTGCATTCCATTCACAGAACGGAAAGACTGGAAGTCGACATTTGGTAGTTTTGCAAGGCAAATGTTTTCTCATCTCATCCAACGAGTGGATGTCATGGTGGCACAGTAGTTAGCACTGCTGCCTCACAATGCCAGGCATTAGGTTCAATTCCTGGCTTGGGTCACTGTCTGTGTGGAGCTTGCACTTTCTCCCCATGTCTGCATGGGTTTTGTCCCAAAGATTCGCAGGTTAGGTGCATTGGCTGTGCTAAATTCTCCCTCAATGTACCAAAACAGGCACCGGAGTGCGGCGACTAGGGGATTTTCACAGTAACTTTGTTACAGTGTTAATGTAAGCCGACTAAATAAATAAACTTTAAAAACAGAGACCTGGGTTCAATTCCAGCCTGAGTTTTTTAGGAGTTCAATGCATTGACCTCATCATAAAACTGTTTGCATACTTCATAAAATCATTGAATCAGCCTAGGGTGACTGATTGTGTGAAGGTTACACATTCTTTCTCTGTCTGTGGGTTTCCTCCAGCTGCTCCAGTTTCCTCTCAGTGCAAAAAGTGTGAAGTTAGGTGGATTGCCATGTGAAATTTTCCCTTAGTGTCAGGGGGATTAGCAGATAAATATGTGGGGTTACCAGGATAGAGTCTGGTGGAATTGTTGTTGGTGCAAGCGTCATGGACCAAATGATCTCCTTCTTCACTGTAGAGACTCAATGATTTTATGAATAAGGCAAACAGTTGTATGATGAGGTCTGTGCATCAAACTTCTACAAAACTCAGGGTCAGCCTTATTGGTGTATTGTTTTCAATTCTGGACACCATACTTTCGCAAAGATGTGAATGCTTTAGAGAGGGCACAGAAGAGATTTTCTTGAATGGTTCCAGGGAAGTAGGTTGAAATATCTCCTCAGAGACCAGTGCCCCATGACCAGATTCCCTTTATTTACAAAATCAATTCCACTCCTAAGGGTGCTTCAGGTATAAAGTCAGAATCCAGAGTGCCAGTGGGCCTGATACTCCTCAATCTATATAGAGATGAAACTCTCTGATTAGTCAATCATTACCTAAATTAGGGAGCTCATACTCCAAGAGGCCCACTGTGTGTCTTCCTTTGGTGAGAAGAGGGGGTTGAGAGGAAATTTGATTGAAGTATTCAAGACCATGAGGTGTCTGGAAAGAGTAGGGTGAGAGATACTGTCCCCTTTAATGGAAGGTTTAAGAACCAGAGGTCATCAATTTAAGGTGGCTGGACAATAGAAAGAGTGGCAACATAAGGCAAAATAATTTTTTAGGCAACAAATGGTCAGGGTCTGGAATGCCTGAAAGTATGGCAGAAGAGGGAAAAATAGAAATTTCAAAAAATAATTCAATAAGCATCTGAAGAGAAAACACTTACAGAGATAAGGATGGGATTAACTGAGTTGCACTTGCAGAGAGCTAGTATAGACACAGCAGGCTATACCAACTGACTCAAGAACAACTCCTTCCCTGCTGCTTTTAAATGGACCTACCTCATATTAAATTGATCTTTCTCTACACCCTAGTTATGACTATAACACTACATTCTCCACTCTCTTCTTTCCTTCCCTATGAATGTTATATTTTGTCTGTATAGTGCGCAAGAAACAATGTTTTTCACTGTATACTAATACATGTGACAATAGTAAATCAAATCAAATCAAATCAAAATCCCTGCTGCAATCGTTATATGATTCTACTAAGACCACCTAGTTTTAGCTCCATAACACTGCCTGACTTTGACCTTTTTCTTCTGCTGCAGCCCTCATTCATGCCTTTGTTATGTCTCAGCCTTAGTATTCCAAAGCATGCTTGACTGGTTTCCACATTCCACCCATTGTAAACTTGAGGTCATCCGAAACTCTGTTGCCCATGTATTAACTTACCCTAGGTCACCCATCATCCCTGGGCTCACTGATCCATTGGTCCCCAGTCATTCAAACATTTTTAAAAATTCATTCATGGGGTGTGAGTGCCTTGTGGCAGTATTTATTGCTCATCGGTAATTGGTGACAAGGTGGTTGAGCGATTCCTTCTGGAACCGTTGCAGCCAATTTGGTGTAGGTACACCTACAATGCTGTTAGGAAGAGAATTCCAGGAATTTGATGCAACAACAGTGATACAGTTCCAAAGCAGTGTTATTTTCTATCTTGATGGAGGACATTGTTCATCTAGCTCAGGCTTGTCCAATCTTTTTGTGTGGGTGTCAAATTTCAAAATCTTTCTGACTCAAGTGCCTGATGAATGACCCTATCAGCAGCAGCAAATGCAGGAGAGGAATGGCCTGTGATGGGTTGAGAAACTTCATTCAGATTCAAACTTCACTTTTTGACCGCCGTGTTGAAAACTGGCTCTGAGGGAATGGGGGAGCAGTTACATAGTGGGCTTTGTGGGCCTCAACCGGCCCACAGCTGTATGTTGGACAAGACTGTTCTAGGTCTTAAAGGTCTGTATGACTTTTTATTATGTCAGAGGCCATACACAAATCTAATTTGCTGCTGTCATTCTATGACTGAACGTTTTGAGGAGGTGACCTGGTGTGTAGACAAGGATAGTGCAGTTGATGTAGCTTATATGGATTTCAGCAAAGCCTTTGACATGGTCCCACATGGGAGACTTGTAAGGAAGGTGATACAAGCCAATTTGGAATACATAAGAATTTGATAAAATGGATTCAAAATGGGCTCAATTGTTCAAGGCAGAGGGTGATGACAGAAGGCTATTTTAGTGACTGGAAGCCAGTGTCTGGTGGTGCACCACAGGGATCTGTGTTGAGCCCCCTATTATTCATCATTTATATAAATGACACAGTTGACTATATGGGAGACAGGATTAGTAAGTTTACCGATGATCCAAAGATGAGATGGGTGGTTAACAGCGAGCAGTGAAGTGTCTCAGGCTACAAGAAGATATAGAAGGAATGGTCAAATGTATAGATAAGTGGCAGATGGAATTTAACCCTGAAAACTGTGAGGTGATACATTTTGGAAGGAATAATTTGACAAGAAAGTATTAAGTGAATGGTAGGACACGAGGAAGTTCTGTGGAACAAAAGGAACTTGGCATGTCTGTCCACAGATCTCTGAAAGCAGAAGGGCATGTTAGTAAGGTGGTGAAAAAGGCATATGGGACACTTGCCTTTATCAATCGAGGCACAGATTACAAAAGCAGGGAAATCATGTTGGAGTTGTATAGAATTTTGGTGAGGCCACAGCGAGAGTACTGTGTGCAGTGCCTGTCGCCACATTTTTGGAAGGATATGATTGCAATGGAGGGGGTGCAAAGGAGATTCACCATGATGCTACCTGGATGGAACATTTATATTATGAAGAATGGTTGGGTAGGATTTTGTTATTTTCATTGGAGCAGAAAACACTGAGGGGTGACCTGATCAAGGTGTACAAAATTATGAGAGACATGGATAGAGTGGATAAGGAGCAGCTATTCCCCTTAGTTGAATGGTCAGTCACGGGGGGGCAGGGGTTCAAGGTAAGAGGCAGGAGGTTTGGGGGGATGTGAGGAAAAGCTTTTTTACCGAGAAGGTGGTGACGGTCTGGAATGTGCTACCTGGGTGGTGGTGTTGGAGGTGAGTTGCCTTATATTCTTTAAAAAGTATCTGGATGAGCACATGGCACATCATAACATTTAAGTCTATGGGCCAAGAGCAGGCAGATGGGATTAGGTGGGAGTTCAGGTGTTTCTAATGTGTCAGTACAGATTTAATAGGCTGAAGGGTCCCTTCTGTGCTGTATGATTCTATGATGCTATGAAATATCAACATATATACAAAGCTCAATGATACCTCTGCACCCTAGATGAACTATACACCTTAAAGGCATTTAAACACTATTCATCATGTAGTGAATATCACAAATATGTGGTCACATGAATATGAGGAGAAATAGGGAAGGATCTTTTGGCTGCACCGAATGCAAGGCTGGAAATTCCCACCCAAGGGAATGGTCCATCCCTGCCTGCTATGAAGCTCATTTTGGGCAGGCTGGGAAAATTCTGCCCATGAAGTTCCCTGACTTCATTTGAAAGTACCTTGGTTGTGATGTGGCTTGGATACCTGTGCCAGAACTCATTTGTCATCCGATGTATATATTATTTGGAAAAAGCACAAGGACAATGACATTAATGGTTTCTGATGATAACAAATTAGGTACGTGGAAATAACATGAAGAAGAATGGAAGAGATTTCAGGAGAACATGAACTAGACAGCAGAGGCAAGAACATGAACTAGGCAAGTGAGGATGTTCAGTACAGAGGAAAACAATGTAGTAACATTTTTCCAAAAGGGTCATGAAAGAGGATAAGAATCGTGAAGGAACTATCAGGACAAATACAAGAATACCAAATTTTAAGTGACCACGACAATTCATACTGCAGAAACAAAGGATGCTGATTGGTTAGCAAGTCAACTCTGATTGGTAAAAGCATTGCCATGGAGAAGCAAGGGGAAGCTCATGGCTCCCCATTCTCCTAAGTAATACAAAGATGCAGGGTTTGAACATATTCTTCGTGTTTGCTTAGTAGCAACATGAAACTGTTTGCTGAACCAGTTATTCACATTTTTCAGCTACTTTGCCTTTCCACAGAGCAATGGAGCGGTATTTTACCATTTTTGTTCCTAAGTACTGGACAGGCGTGGAACTGGGAGAGTTTCAGATCCATTTTTTGGGCACATTTTCAGATTCCCCCCATATGCACTTTGGCTGCAAAATTTTGAGCAAGTCTGTTGCGCATTGTCGAAGCCTGTGGGTGGGACTTAATGTGCCCAAAAGCCTGCAGAGGGAGGTAGTTTGCATGTGCGGACCACATGCGCATTAGCAGAAGCAGGGGTCTGACAGGCAAAGGAGAGCTGTTAGGCTCCTGTTACTGCAGGCAGCCTGAAGCAGCTGCCCCTCCACCCCCTGAGGTGGAGCCCCTGCCGACCCCCCTCTACCCCCCCAACCCCAACCTCGCTGAAAACAGGCACGGTGCAGCCATAAAGTACCACCCATGAAGTTGACCAAGCACTTTTCACACCTTCAATGGATCAGGCATTTTGTGCTGCTACTGTGCAGTAGCTACACAAGTGGTATTTTTCACTAAATAGGGTGCTATAGTCAATCCAGATATATGTTCTGCCTATGTATATGAATTTCAGTTGGCCACACATTGCAGAAACTGGCTGGTCTATTCAAACAGTTGCTCATGGAATACAAACTGTACTCAACCAGTCCACACTTGCAAAACTCAAAATAAAACATCTACTGTTAAATGTGATCCTGTGATTTGATTTGATTTATTATTGTCACATGTAGTGGGATACAGTGAAAGATGCTGTTTCTTATACACAATACAGACAAAACATACTTTTGTACTCTATGAAATGTATGTTTTGTCTGCATAGTATGGGGAGAAGGAAAGGAGAGGGTGCAGAATATAATATTGCAGTCATAGCTAGGGTGTAGAGAAAGATCAGCTTAAAAATGGTAGGTCCATTCAAAAGCCTGATGGCAGTAGGGAAGAAGCTGCTCTTGAGTAGGTTGGTACATGATCTCAGGCTTTTGTATATTTTTCCTGGCAAAGAAGGTCGAAGAGAATACGTCAGGGTGCATGAGGTCCTTGATTATGCTGGCTGCTTTCCCAAGGCAGTGGGAAGTACAAATAGAGTCAATAGATAGGTCACTGGTTTGTGTGATAGACTGGGCTACG
This sequence comes from Carcharhinus amblyrhynchos, assembly GCF_965287045.1. Taxonomy (NCBI): domain Eukaryota; kingdom Metazoa; phylum Chordata; class Chondrichthyes; order Carcharhiniformes; family Carcharhinidae; genus Carcharhinus; species Carcharhinus amblyrhynchos. Next base: position 161,077,188 of record NC_137324.1, read on the forward strand.
TTCACAACCCTTTGCAGTTTCTTGCGGTCTTGGTCAGAGCAGGAGCCATACCAACCCGTGATACCTCTGGAAAGGATGCTTTCTATGGTGCATCTATAAAAGTTGATGAGAGTCGTAATGGACATGCCAAATTTCCTTTGCCTCTTGAGACAGGTACTTACTGAACAATCCTGACTATGCTAAACCTACAGTAGCAATCAATTTAAGATAATCAGTCAAACTGGCAACATGGTTCATTTACATTTACATTTGTTTTAAGTGGCATACATGCATACACAAGGACCCGTTCTTTGCAAAGAAAGAAATATGTTCGAGACTTCTGCTGTTTTTGAATTTTGAGGGATCTTGAGGGGCCTATGGTTCTCTTTTGTTTCCCCCATGATAACACCTTGGCCAAACTGGAGTCAATATATCAACCAATCAATGCCCTTTTCTCCTGTAGTGTAAATTGTTGTGTTAGTTGAAATTTGGCATTCTTGCATTTGTCCTGATGAGTGCAAGTCAATAAGCTTCAGCAACATGTCCTTCTTTTCAGCAGTATCCAGAAGTGTGAATACATAGACGCTTAAAACCAAGGAGGCAGGTAGAAAATGCCATACAAAAGGGGAATAACATTATTGGCAATATACATCGGAACATTTGCTGGGCTTTCTTTGGAATTTTCCTTGCTTTGGTATCAGAATTCTGCAGACAGTTTACTCACTGAGCTCCTGGCAGTGGAGCAGGGATAGCCCTGAGGAGACTCCTGCCATCAGATATAACACAAAAAGGAGAGATTTAATTTGTTAAAGATGTTGATTATGTCACAGCTGGAATACTGCAGGAAAAGCAGGGAAATAGGATTAAAATGGATAGTTTGAGTTGAATATTAAGGTCAATGCAGAGGTGATCAGACAAATAACTTCCTATTGTAATCTAAACTCCATGACTCAATGAGATCTCTAGATCATAACAAAAGACAATGCGAGAGAACATTTTACTTCATCAGAAAAGGAGATTACGAAACCGCAGACAGAAATTTCCAGTTTCATCTAAGTGAGGCCAAAAAATCCTGCCCTCTGTGTGATGAAGGTAATAGTTATGGACAGGTCCTGAGCTGTCCACTGTGCTGATGGAGAGGGAGTTCCAGGATTTTGACTCAGTGACAGCGAAGAGACAGTGATATATTTCCAAGTCAAAATGATGAGTGATTTGAAGGGGATTTTCCAGGTGCTGTTGTTCTAATAAGTCTGCTGCCCTTATCATTCTAGATGATAGTGGTTGTAGGGTTGGAAGTTTCTGCCGAAGGAGCTCTGGTGTATTCCTACAGGTAACTGGTACACACTGCTGTTACTGTGCGTCAGTCGTGGAGGGAGTGGATGTTTGTGGATGGGTTGCCACTCAAGCAGGCTGCTTTGCTCTAGATGGTGTTGAGCTTCTTGAATGTTGTTGGAGCTGCACTCACCCAGGCAAGTGGAAAGTATTTTATATACACTCCTGACTTGTGCCATGTAGATGGTGGGCAGACTTTGAGAATTCAGAAGGGAATTACCACAGGATTCCTAATCTCTTATCGTGCAATATTTATATAGCTAATCCAATTCATTTTCTGGTCATTAGTAACCCTCAGCATTTTAATATTGGAGGTTCAGTGATGGTAAAGCCATGCAACGTCAAGGGGCAATGGTTAGATCCTCTCTTGTTGAAGATCATCATTGCTTGGCACTTGTGTGACATGAACGTTACTTGCCACTTGTCACTCCTAGCCTGGATATTGTACAAATCTTGTTACATTTAGACATGGTACTTCAGTATCTGAAGTGTTGTGCATGGTGCTGAACATTGCACAGTCATCAGGAACATCCCCACTTCTGATCTTACGATGGCAGGAAGGTCATTGATGGAACAGCTGAAGATGGTTGGTGATGCGATACTGCAAGCCAATTGACTGCTTGTTTTGATCGCTTAAGAACACTGACTTCAAGATTATTGGATGTGGAGGCTTTCTGGGGGGAATTCTGAGGATGTCTAGATGCTTAATAAATGTGTTCCCTTTCACTGTACCTTGCTTCTGAGGGAAGGTTCTGTAACAGTTCCACATCTTCCAATATATGAAGCAAATAGATGATGAGGGATTTCTTGAAATAATTTATAGCCAATCACTAAGTAGACCTGATAACTCTCAAAAGTCAAAGTCATAAATGAATTATCGGTAGTGCTGAGTGAGTTATAAATCATATGTCACAGCCATCATTGGTATTCTGTCTATAGCGCATTGAAATTATAATTAAAATAATATTTCAACATAAATATTTCATTTTAAATTAGACTTCAATATTAGCTTTCATTGATGTAGAAGAATACTGAAAGTTAAAAAAGTGCAGATATATTGAAGGAATGTGGGTCTGGAGAAGAATAAAGAGATATAGATGGATAGGGCCACACAGGGGTTTGAAAATAAGGATGATGGATTTAAACTCAAGGAGGATGAATCAGGAGTTCACTATTTTGATCCCAAGAGTACATTCCAACCACATATTTGAACTATCCACTGCCTATTTCCACCTCTATATTACCTTCTAAATCCATCTCTGCATCAACTCATTTGCAGTTAAAATGCTCGTCCATGTCTTTGTCACCCGTAGACTTTACCATCCCAACACATTCCATGGACTACCTGCAGTGCAGAAAAAGGCCATTCGGCCCATTGAGTCTACACCGACTCTCCGAAAGAACGTCCGACTCAGCTCTCCTCTCTGCTCTATTCCTGTAACCCTGTACATTTACCATGGCTAATCTAGCTAACCTACACATCTTTGGACACTAAGGGGTAATTTATCATGGCTAATTCACCTAACCTGCATGTCTTTGGACAGCAGAAGGAAACTGGAGCACCTGGAGGGAACCCACGAAGACACAGGGAGAACGTCAAACTCGAAAGCAGGAATCAAATTCAAGTTCCTGGCACTGTGAGCTAGCAGTGCCAGCTATTGTGTCATCATGCCACCCATTCCTGGCCAGCTTCCTGAATGCATATCCGGGATGCCACAATATTCCTCTATTGCAGCCAGGTGTTGAGCAACAAGATATTAGTTCACCCACCACACGGAGAATTGTAAGAAATACACTTGATGAAGCTCCAGCATTCTGAGACTAAAAATGCAATTGTTTTGAACCTCCGGGAGCAAGCAGACATAACAGTGGAAGATGACAGATTTGTCAAGAGACATTCCATTGTGATGATTTCAACCACATTGCTCTTGGGGTTGAACACACACCCCACATAGGAAATAACAGGGTGGAACTCATAGAATCACTGAATCCCTAGTGCCGAAGGAGGCCATTCAGCCCATCGAGTCTGCACCGATCACAATCCCACTGCGGAAGTTCGGTTACAAGCAATTGTGAAAATTAAAGTTCCATAATTGACAAAAAAATTCTGTCAAGTTATGGAAAATTATTATTAGCCAAACACGGCCTTCAGTCAGGTCTTCAGTAAGGCCAAAACTCAGGATACTCAGGATAAGTGAGTTTATCTGAAATGTTGTTCCATAAACACTGCATTCTAGGTTAGGACTACAGGATGAAAGCAAAGAACAACTTCCCATGACAATTTCCAAATAGCAAGATATGGATATATATAATGCTAAAGAAGGATTGATTTTCTATTGGATAAGGAAGGGCAAAAGGCTATGCTATGATTGGTGAATATGTATGTCAGTGAAAGATGTGAAAAATCTCTTGTTCCTGATTTTGCTGTAATTGACCATAAATGCTGAGCTGTTTCTCTGTAACTTTCTCTGCTCCAGCCATCCTGTGTTGGCCAGAGAGAGTTCTTCCTGAACAAAAGGAATTAAAGACCTTGCATTGGATGCATGGTATCCAGCGTTGTTTGTGTACAGAGTCGACTGAGTGCCCTTAGATTGCTGTTACCCAGAGAACTCTGACACCACCCAGGCCCTCTTCCCGTAAGCCCATATATTTATCCTGCTAATCCCCCTGATACTAGGGTCAATTTAGCATGACCAATCAACCTAACCCGCACATTTTTCGGACTATGAGATGAAACAAGAGCACCTGGAGGAAACACATGCAGACACTGGAAGAAAGTGCAAACTCTACACAGACAGTGACCTGAGGCCAGAATTGAACCCAGGTCCCTGATGCTGTGAGGCTAACAGTGCCAACCAAAAAAGTTCCTCAGTGAGAAAACAGCTGAGATGCCTGTTGGACGGTTTGGGGCGATTCAGTTCACAATTCAACCACACTTCAAAATTTTTTTGGAGCCTGGGGGGATTCGCACCGTATTCTTTGACAGGACTTTTTTTGGAATGAGGATCTCAAGGTGATGGCAAAACTCACTTCTCAGAAGCTCAGAAGCAAGTTGAAGGATCCATGCCCAGTGATGAGTGCCAGGGGCAATGCCAGAGAAATGTCCAGTCATGTTTTGACCAGATGGAGCTCTGAACTCCGATATGGCATTCATGACTCATCTCCGTTTATGGAAACCAATGGTGTTTCACGTCGGGTTCCTGCTGCCCCCAAGGGTCAGAGAATTGCAGGGGGCCCAGAGAATTTGGCTCCAGACCCACCCTGCATATTTTATTGATTATTTCAATATGCTAATCTAGCTCACCCATAGGGTGTGAACAAGATTATGTTGAGATGGGGCGGCGGCGGGGGGGTTGCTGGGAGAATCCCAGAGGAGATTCTCCCTGGTGCCAAATGCAATATGCCACCCCTCACACACACAGTCTGTGCACCAGCACACGGGGTCAGAGACCACCGGCCATGGTCTCCATGCTCTGCACAAAGCTTTGTATCAAATAGACTTTGTTCTGCCACATTGTACACATGTCCCCCAGCAAGATGCTCAGTTTGTCATGAGTTTTTTGATGTATATCCATGAACCTTCTTCAGTTGCCTGGTCCACTGAAGCCTAAATCTAAATCCTCCGGTGAACTGGCAGCTCTATTGTATCATCCCTCTGTCCCAGCTCTAGCTCCTGCTCACTTGTCCCAGGTGAGTCACTATATCCAGCACCCTTTCCTGGCCTGACCTCAAAAATATGCATTCTGTCAGCATCTCAGCCAGATGTTGTGAGAGTTAGATCAAGCTACACTGCATCTTCAGGGCCACCCTGTTCAACTTCCTCCACTAAGTTGATTCAATTCCATGTTCTGAGAAACTGAAAGGAGATAAAGACAAGTGTTATGTTGTAGTGTCAGGGAGCATAGAAAGGATGAATAATGCATTGGAAGCTTGTCTTGTGGATTGCAGAACTCAAGGGAAAAGTCAGAAGAGACAAGAAGCATTAGATATAAAGAAACCCCGCTGAGTACATCCTTCAGTTTGCCATGCCCCTTCCCACGGCTGCTGGTTCAGTCTTTTCAATGAAGGAAAGGGTATATTGAGCAGCCCCTCTCCTAGAAATATGATTTTTAGTGCTCTGTACAACCCTACTCTGAGAAAAAGGGAAATGTGTTAATGAGATTCTTGCCAGATAGTTGACAAATATAGCTTTCATCATTGAACATTTGCCAACGTTTTGATGTGAGTTGTGAGCTGCAGCTGGGTAATAGTGAAGATGATGTGAAGAATATTAAACATGGTGTACCTACAGATTGTAGCAGATTACAGGATGCTTGGGGAAGGGGATTAGGGTGTTGTAATTAATGCAGATGCGAGCAGTGCAGTGATTTTGAGAAAACATTTGAACAATGTTATAGGGTGGCACGGTGGCACAGTGGTTAGCACTGCTGCCTCACAACGCTAGGAGCCCGGTAACAATTCCAGCCTTGGGTCACTGTCTGTCTGGAGTTTGCACATTCTCCTTGTGGCTCCGTAGGTTTCCTCCGGGTGCTCCGGTTTCCTCCCACATGCCAAAGATGAGCAGGTTAGGTTGATTGGCCACGCTAAATTGACAGTGTCGGGGGACCAGCAGAGTGAATATGAGGGGTTATGGGAACAGGGCCTGGGTGGGATTATGGTCGGTGCAAACTCAGTGGGCCAATTTGGCCTCCTTCTGCACTGTACAGACACTATGCTTCAATGCTCATACCTAGACAGGTCTTGGAAGTGCTGGCTGCCATCAAGTGATCTGGATCCTTGTGATAAACGACCTTCCCATTCCGTATGCAAGCAACGATCTGAATGAGTGGCAGATGCACATCTTGTGTCAGTGCGGTGGGAGGGAGCATAGGATAGCTACATCCAAAATTGGTGCCTAACTATGATTTTGTGTCCAGAAATCAGACATAACACAGACCAATCTCTGTCCCAACGTACTTGTTTGTTTTCCCCATAATCAAGCTTTGATTCTTCCCATTTCTTTTGTCACTACGTCCTCTCCTCTCCATAAACAGGAGGCCTTGTGGCGCAGTGGTAGCACTCTTACTGCTGAACCAGAAGCTTACATTCAAGTCTAATGCCGGGACCTGTTGGCCATGGTTCAATGTGGTTCAACGTGCTGATAATCAACTTAGAATTCCTTCTTCTAACTCCCCAACCTCCTAACAATTTCCCAAAGGATAAAAAGCAGTATGGGTGTGCAGATATATTAACAACTGCTCCCCACCTCAATTGACAACACGCCCCTTCCTACATTAGCTTGGAAATCATTGAATCCTCAGACTGTAAAGAGGCCATTCAGCCCTCTTGAGTCTGCACTGATTCTCGGATGGCGTATCTTACCCAGCCCCTCTCTTCTGCTCTCCCCTTGTAACCCCACACATTAACCATGGCTAATCCATCCAATCTTGACATCTAAGGGGCAAATATCATGGCCAATCCACCTAACCAGCACACCTTTGGAGTGTGGGAGAAAACTGGAGCACCTGCAGGAAACCCATGCACACATGGGATGAATGTGCAAACTCCACACAGATAGTCACCCAAGGCTGGAATCAATCCCAGGCCCTTGGCACTGTGAGGCAGCAGTGCTTAGCACTGTGGCACTGTGGTTCAGATTTCCCTTCATGTGCTTCAATACATTTCTCTTTTAGCTTATATCTTCCTCAAAAATAAATACTTCTAATTGTAACAGCATTAAATATACACTCTCCTTCAGGCATACGATAAACAGGCATACCAACTCAGCAATAGTTTACACATATAATTTCACTTGATCGCAGTGAGGTTGAATGAAACACTTCAACTGAAAGCCGTAATCACAAGTGTGAAAATTGAGCATCAAGTACAATCCTGCTCGCTATCAATTCCATCCTGTAAAAAGCTCAGAGCTAACTGTGCCTGGCATGTTTCTTACTGAAACTGTACCGTTTGTGGACTGAAGAACCACAGACTCCAATTTTTCCTATTGCGACCTTCAAATAACATTCTCAGATTGATCATCATGAAGTATTTGTTTACACAGTAGGCTTGAGACTGTTTTTTTCTTATCCCGAGGTGCAGCACTCTGCTAATTATGGAGTTTGAATGTGTTAAATATCTATCAATGATCTACCTCCCTGGTGTCTAGCCAAATCAGAATCCTGCTGTTATATCTGGGGAGCGACTTGAATGTCTCCAGGGCAGAATATTAAAACAAAACAGCTCTATTCCTTTGATCCAATCTTTAACTCCTACTCATCTTGTCTCTATTTTAATGATGCTATGATCAGTGTTTTCCTCAACATTCCTCTTTTGCAACCCTGCTGTATTGAAATCAAAGACCCATTGTGCAAACTCCAACTGATTCTTCTCCAAAAGCCTCCTATCCAATGACTGTCTCCACTTCCCACTGCCGCAGGAAAGCAACCAGCATAACCACGGACCCCACACAGCCCGGACATCCTCTCTTCCACCTAATTCCATTGGGAAAAAGATACAGATGTTTGAGATCACATACCAACTGACTCAAGAACTGTTTCCTCCCTGCTGCCATCAGACTTTTGAATGGACCTACCTTATATTAAGCTGATCTTTCTCTACACCCTAGCTATTACTGTAACACTACATTATGCACTCTCTCCTTTCCTTCTCTATGTACGGTATGCTTTGTATAGCGCACAAAAAACAATGCTTTTCACTGTATACCAATACATGTGACAATAATAAATCAAAGCAAAATTGCCAATCCCTTTACATCTCTCATTTTATGCCACGCTTAAGATAGTCAGATCTTTAAACCCCAGCAATTTAACTTCTCTTGCACTCTGTGATGTTAGTGTACCTTTAAGGGTGTTTTTTAGAATCATGTTCTCTGTAGCTCACATCCTTAGCTGATGTCATTGTTGTTGACCTGTCTACGAGGAGTTCTTTTATTGCCCCTTCAGTGGTTTAAATGGGGGTTTGTTTATTTTTACTTTGAGAATTGGTTTTCTGACCCTGCATTGCCAGGAGGAAGAATGTTTGCAGGTCAGGTGACAGCTCATTTTCAGTTCTGAGCTGCAGGTTTTGGTTTAGAAGAGTGTGGACATTTTGATTTAATCTGATTTATTATTGTCACATGTATTAACATATAGTGAAAAGTATTGTCTCTTGCCCACTGTACGTTAAAGCATACCATTCATAGAGAAGGAAATGAGAGAGTGCAAAATGTAACATTACAGTCATAGCTAGGGTGTCCTGAAAGGTTAACTTTTGGTCCATTCAAAAGTCTGCCTGCAGTAGGGAATGTGCTGTTCTTGAGGCCAGTGGTACGTGACCTCAGACTTCTGTATCTTTTTCCTGATGGAAGAAGGTCGAAGAGAATGTCCAGGGTGGGTGGGTTCCTTAGACTAAGCATGGCATCCTTAGGCATGGGGACATCAGACTGTAAACAGTCGCTCTGTCTCTGTCCCTCTCTCTCTCTGGTTTTGGAAAATTCTGTTGATTATCTAAAAGCCTTCCTGGAGTAGAGAATATGCTGCTGGTGGCTTGACCTGGTGCTCTGGGAAGCTATTCTGACTTTAAACAGTTCTGAGTGTTTCAAGAGAACTGCAGTGTTCATCCAAAGGATTCAGTTCCAGTATCACGCTAGTATAAGTGATTGATGTGTTAAACCTGTGGAATGGTTTTATCTAAAAGAATCTTTTGTTTCACTGGAACATCTTCAATACATTTGTTAAGGGTTATAGATTATTGTGGTTGTTTTGTTGTTTTTAATTCATAAAAGTTATTGCTAAATTGCGTTCCAGACAGGTTAACTATATTCCTAAACTTGTTTGATAAAAGCTCCCTAGTAGATCACTTGAATCGTACCTGAAGTGAAACATCTCATGCTTATCCTTGCCAATATCAAGGTGCAAAATTTATGATCTAGGCGGGCTTCATATAACACTGTGGAGCTGTTGACCTGAACCATAATATTCAGTTCAACCTTGCACTATTGCACTTTACCTTAGCTTCTTGATTTAAAAAAAATGCTCTGATCCTTCTTAAGTTGCCTTCTTCTTTGTTTATTTTCTTATACACCTTTACATTATATTGATGTTGAATTTACCAGTTATATTTCAGCTTATTACAGAATATAAATAGGACTAATGAATTTAAAATTCCTATCTCTGTGTTCAAATCCTCCTCCTATCCCACCACCAACACAAACCCCCCTCACCCCCCAGCAGAGCTTTATCCCTCCTGAATTCTGTGACCTCCTCCTGAAGTACAACCGCTTCAAGGACTCTGAGCTCCTTCACAAAAAATAAAAATCTGGAATTTAGACCTTATTGATGACTACAAAGCCATTGTTGATTTGTTGGAAAAACTGATCTGAATCACTCATGTCCTTTAGCGAAGGATACCTGCCGTCCTCATTCGGTCAGTCCTCCATATGACTCCAAGACCTACAGCAATGTGGTTGAATCTCAATTGCCCCCTGAAATGGCCTAGCAAGTTGTTAAAGAAGGCAGCTGTCCACCACCTTCTCAAGGGCAACTAGGGATGGGCAATAATTGCTGGTCGACGAGCGATGTCCACATCCCATGAATGAATAAAAAAAAAACTGGGCTCTTAATCATCCCAGATTTCCTCCCCACCACCATGCGTGGCGTTTAGCTGCTTATGTCGTATGTGCCGAATTTCCCTCCTCAATCCACCCTGCATCTCAACACCTCGCTTCCCCTTTAGAATGCTCATTAAGTTCTACTTCTTCCATCAAGCTTTTGGTCACCTTGTCTTGATGTATTTTGATTTTGTTCAACACCAAATTTTATTCCTAGGAAAGACTTTGGGCCTTTTTACTACACTTAAAAGTGCAACATAAATATATGTTGTTGTTGATGAAAATAATTCAGTTCAGTCCAAATAAAAATATTTTAATCTTGTAGCCATATTAACAATGTTACAAATGACATCTGATCTTAATACCATCTTAGATCCTTAAGATCTTATTTCGCGGATAACTAGGATGCGACATGATTTGCTATAGAATCATAGAATCCCTACAGTACAGAAAGAGGCCATTCAGCCCTTTGAGTCTGCACTGACAACAATCCCACCCAGGCCCTATCCTCACAATGCCACATGTTTACTCGACTAATCCCCTGATACATGGTCAATTTAGCATGGCCAACCAACCTAACCCGCACATCTTTGGACTGTGAAAGGAAACCGGAGCATCCGGAGGAAACCCAGGCAGACACAGGGAGATTGTGCAAACTCCACAGAGATAGTCATCTGATCCTGAGTCCTGTGGTGCTGTGAGGCAGCCGTGCTAACCATTATGCCACTCTAAACATGTGCAGATGAATCAGATGTTCTCACAATTTGTTTCCTTCACAGGAAATCCTTTATGGATTTTCCCCAAACTAAAACATGAGTTTTTAAAAGTCTTTATGCTACCCCTCAATCTGAATTCAACAGCATCAAATTATTTCTCTGCACAGACATTCAATTTAGATCCACTCCATTTAAAATCCAAAATTTACCTCCCGTCGATAAATAACCAAGACAACCTAAAATGTAAATGATTTACTGCCCAAGCTAAAAGCCAATAAAATTAGAGTTAAATCAGTGCAATGCTGGTATAAATAAAGGAACAAGAGTGTAAACCTACACTGGCTCATTGCTGTTTAGAAATTAATCTCACTCTGTTTGGTACTGTGTCAAATCAAGCACTACATATATTTAAAATGAGAGACCAGCACGAGAAAAACCTTTGGTTTTGTTAAGAAGTTGAATGATATTTGAAAGTGTGGAATAAACTAGACTAGATAGGAATGACTCTGGTCAGTGGAGAGTCTTCAACTCGATTCCCCTTGACTTCAATTTTGTAAGAATTCTTAGATTGCACATTCAATCAAATGTTGCCTTGATGTCAAAGGCACTCACTCTCGCTCATCTAAGTTTAAATTAATTTATTAATGTCATGTGCGGGCTTCCATTAACACTGCAATGACGTTACTGTGAAAATTCAACATCTGTTTGGGGACACTGAGGGAGAATTTAGCATGGCCCCTGCACCTAACTAGCATGTCTTTTGGACTCTGGGAGGAAACTTGAGCACCTGGAGGTGCAGACATGGGGAGAATGTGCAGATTCATCAAAGACAGTGACCCAAGCCGGGATTTGAACCTGGATCCCTGGCACTGTGAGGCAACAGTGCTAACCGCTGTGCCACTGTGCTGCCCACCTCACCTCACCTCTGATATTCAGTTCTTGGCAAAATTTTTGGATTAAGGTTGTAACGAGGTCTTTAGCCAGGTGGTCCCTCAGTGGAACTCAAGTTGAGATTCACTGGTGATTGAGAGTAGATTCTTGGGGTGATTGGATTAGTCCTGCTTTTTATGGATTGGCCTTACCTGAGCAATTTTCTACTTTGGTCAGTGTTGTAGCTACACTTTAATAGTTTGGCTCGAGGCATGAGTAGTTCTCAAGCGCAGGTCTTCTGCACAACAGCCCAAATGTTTTCAGGCCCATAGCCTTTGCTGTCTCAGTCACAATTTGATATCACTTGAGTGAAACTAATCATCTGAAGGCTGGCATCTGTGATGGTGGACACCTCTGGAGGAAGCCATAGTGGACCCTCTATGTAGCACTTCTAGCTGAATATGGTTGCAGATGCCTCAGCCTTATCTTTCACTTTACTTGTTTCAAAATTATACATTAGTATATAGTGAAAAATATTGTTTCTTGTACATTAAGCAGACAAAGCATACCGTACATAGAGAAGGAAAGGAGATGGTGCAGAATGTATTGTTTGAGTCATAGCTTGGGTGCAGAGAAAGGTCAACTTAACACAAGGTGGATTCATTCAAGAGTCTGATGGCAGCAGGGAAGAAGCTGTTTTTGAGATTGATCAGAGATATTAATGGACTGTTATGTGCTTTAACATACTGGATCCTGTGAAGCATATTTTCTGAAAGATTTACATGATGTATCATTGCCCTACCTATTGGAAGTATATTAATATGTCAAGCTAATGCTATGGAATGGATAATTATGCAACTCATGTGCACTGTACTTTGTATCTGGGTACATCACAGCATGTTTCAAAGCCAAAGTTGCAAATATAAATTTTCTTCGAATTTAATGAATTTCTTTTCATAATAACTGAAGCGTACAAGCAATTGTATCTGAAATGTTAACCCGACCCAGTCATGGCCCTTCTGCTGTCCATGGTGATGCATCAGAAGAGCCAAGAGTTGGCACAGTACCAGGACACAAAGATATCAAAATGAGTAGAAATTGAAAATGATGCCATGACGATTGGTGGGAATAGGTACAAACCTGAGGAAAAGCACAGCATTCAAAGGACTGTGCCACTGACAGTTACAGGAGACCTTGGGGAGAGGGTGAAGCAGATGTTTCAGCATGAATGCCAGCTGCAACCATCTATTTTTCATTAAAAGTATATTTTAAGCAAATTAAATAATTCTTCCCTTAGATTGTCTTTTTAGCTCGGTACATAAGGGAGGGGAAGAGGATTCTGGGCTCGGAATTGCTGTGGTTACCCCTGGGTGTTAAACAGGGCAGATCAATTTGGCAGTGAAGCAGCCTTGGCAACACAGCTGTTGGTCGCACACCTCTTAAATATGTGGGGGCCATTTTTTTTCTCTCTCAGCGTCATGACAAGACACCTAAATAAAATAATAAGTCCCTTGAATATGTAAATTAATGGCCCAACGCCTATAAAATGTAAGCTGTAAATGAGTGAAGCAATCACTCACCCATTAAAGTTTCCTCAATTGGTTTTGTTTTAATTTTAACAAAAATAAATCTTTCAGCCAGGCAGAAATGCTTGGCCTGGCTCTTGTCGATTGCCCATTGTGGCCTGGTCCAATCCTTATCCCAGAACTTATCAGAGGGCATCTGTCAGAGACCTCAAGTGACCCGAGGACTTCAAATCTCTCTGGCAAATGCACACAGCTAGTGCAGTACAAAGCCTTCAGGTTGAAATCTACCCCTTCTATTTTTTTTTTCCGCTGAATTCTTTGAAGAAATTTTTTATTCTGTGTACAGCCAGGACGAGATGGGTAAAGAGTATCAGTTCAAATTTTGATGTCAGGAAACGAACGGTTAATTTATGCAAAGCAGGCCCCCACAGACAACAACATGAAGATGACCAGAGAATCCTTTTCCCAGTCATGTTGAGGCATAAATACTGGGGATACCCCTGCTTTTTCCTGAAAAGGAAATAATGCCATGGGAGCTCTTCTATCCACTTGAGGGAATAGATGGTGCCTTGACTTAGCATCTCAACTGAAAGATAGCACACCTCTGTCAGCTCAGTATTCCCTCAGTGCTAATTGGAGTGCTGACCTTGATTTTTGTGCTCATGTTTTGAGAATGGGATTGGAATCAACAACTTCTTGACTCAAAGACAAGTGCCAAGTGTCACATAGTTAAGAGTAATGGAGCCAGAAATGTTCAAGTCTCAAACAAGGGTGTCAACATTACAGGGAGATAGGGAGGGTACAGAAGAAGCAAGGGAGGGTTGCAGTTGCCTGGCCAAGCTTGATAGCAGGATTTCATTTATCACTTACAGGTAGATGCATTTTTCACCAGCCAAGCTGAGAAGAAAAGCCAGTGGCAGAAGATTGCAACATCTTGGGATGGTCCTCGGCAGCTCAGGATAAGCAGCGGGATAAGGTTGACAACCAGGAGTGGTGTTAAGGAGAGAGACCTTAAAGTTTACTTATTAGTCACAAGTAGGCTTGCATTTTCACTACAATGAAGTTACTGTGAAAATCCCCTAGTTGCCACGCTCCGGCGCCTCCCCGGGTACACTGAGGGAGAATTTAGCATGGCCAGTACATCTAACCAGCACGTCTTTTGGACTGTCAGAGGAAACTGGCAGTTTAGTGTTGGTTTATCTTGTGTGCCTGTTATGATGAGTGCAAGAGGAAAATTTTGACAGCATGCCTCTTTCCATCAAGACTCAAGTTCTGAGCTACCAAATGGTTATTTGAATGACTATTCAGATGGATCTCAAAGGGAAGAGAGTTTTTGAGAAAAGACAGAAGTGGAAAAAAGAATGCTTTGCACTTAATGATTATTTCCCTCACTCTGGATTTGCAGTCATTATATCTGTATAGTCATTGTTATTGAATGGCATAGGCATCTTCAAACACTTTTCCATTAACAAGTGAAGCTTCTTTACAATAACTCCTCTTGAAGGTTTTCTACTAATTCAACTTGCCCTCCTTCCTGAAAGCTGTGCGATGTTTGTCAAGCATAAAGCTGCGATCTATTCAGCCGTAAAGAGAATATCGGAGCTGCTACAGGGCTGATAATGCAATTGTGGCAATTGGATGACGACCCCATGGACACCATAAGTGCTAGCATTGACTATACACTATAATGTGAGGTTAGCTTATTTAGTTGCAAGCACAATGCTCCAAACATGAGCTACTGAAAGCATGCAAAGCGTGGGATAGCCATCTCCTGTGGCTCTTAAAGCAATGCTTATCTCTCTTAAAGAGAACAACGGAAAAGTTTGGAAGCAAGGCACAGAGGCAGATGGGACTCAGCTTTATGAAGCTTGTAAAGCAGCTGTACGGATTTAAATATTAACAAGTAAATATCAAAGAAACATATAAATAGCTGCAAACAAACACAGCAGTTGTATTGGCAGTCAGACAGATTGTTAACTTTACAACATTCTCCCCATGTCTGTGTGGGTTTCTAAGTGCTCCAGTTTCCTCCCACGGTCTAAAAGACATGCCGGTTGGTGCATTGGCCATGTTAAATTCTCCCTCAGTGTATGTGAACAGGCGCCGGGTTGTGGCGACTAGGGAAATTTCACAGTAACTTCATTGCACTGTTAATGTAAGCCTACTTGTGACACTAATAAATAAACTTAAAGAGTCATTAAAGGGGGACAGACCTTCGGAGTAGCAGTAATGGTAAATCAGTGCCTAGGAGAATAGCTTTTTGTTGAGGAGTTGCATTTTCTACATCCTTTTGTCAGGGGAGGTAGGTCCTCACTTTAATGTATCATCCGGCAGTGTGGCATTCCCACAGCGCTGCACTGAAATGTTACCCTAGAACACACACACATCAGGGGCAGGCGATGGGCCAGTGGTATTATTACTAGGCTATTAATCCAGAAACTCAGCCAACGTTCTCGGATTCAAATCCTGCAAAGGCAGAGGGTGGAATTTGGATTCTATAAAAAAAATCTGGAATTAAGAATCTGCTGATGACCATGAAATCATGGTCGATTGTCGGAGAAATCCATCTTGTTCAAGAATAATTGATAAGGAGGGGGTCTGGGAAGCATGAGAGAGGACACCTTTCTGTTCGTGTTCATGAAAAGGACGCCTTTCTGTTCATGAACTGATTTAGCAGCCTCATGATGCCCAGTTATTAACTTTGTTGGACCTATATGTAATGTATGTAATTGATATTGGATGGTGAGTCCAGCTGGGATGGGCTGAGTAACTGTATAAGAATTGATGGTTTTCTTTGTTCGATGGAGTTACATATGGTCAGCCCCTGCGGCTTCTCCCCGCCGGCGTAATTCAATAAACCGCTTGTCGATTGAATCAGGTTTGAGTGCTGAATGATTCTTTTGAGTTCATTCCCTCTGACATGGTGCAATTATGAGATGGTTACCCAGTGGTCACATCTTGGGAGCTGGAAGGCAGCTGAACCTTCAGTTAAGACTAACAGTAGTGGATGATGTCGTGGAGCTGTCACCGCAGGGGCTATAGACTGTTCCATCACCATAGTAACAAGGACAGATTTGGCCCAGCTGCCCATGTAGAACCAAGAAGAGCACAGGTCGGGAGTTTTGTGGAGGATCAGGCATGCTGCTTATCCTGAGGGGAGACAGCATTTGCTTCTCTTGTGGAATCTCCAACCCTCTCATGAAACTCATTCTTGGTGTATCAGCTGTGCTCTGTGAGAGCAAAATTCTGGAGTGACATGATGCTATCGAAACATTGCCCTGGCCTCTCCTTCAGGCCCTGAAAACCATTAAGCGGTGTGAACGCTAGAGAAGCTGTCAGAATGTCCATGTGACACCCTGTCACTGCAGAATCCCCTTGCTGCAGTTATGGAGGTGACCACTTGTTTCACTGTTGACTGCATTATTCTGATGTCCCGTGCAAAGGTCATGCATGCCTTGAAGCTAACTTCTTCCATTTGTTGTTGCCCGCATGGCTTGCTCACAGGCAACCTAGTGCACTCAAACCCTGGTGAATGCATAAGTTTTCTTTGACAGAATAGCTTTTCAAAGAACTTCATCTGCCTTGGACCATAAGTTTGTGCACCTGCAAGCTATTATGTGAATGGTGGTACAGTTGTTAGCACTGCTGCCGCATAGCACCGGGGACCCAGGTTCAATATCGGCCTTGAATCACTGTTTGTATGAAATTTGCACATTATCCTCATGTCTTTCCTCTGGGTGGATTTCCTCCAGATGCTCTAGTTTCTTCCCACAGTCCAAGGATGTGCAGGGTAGGTTGATTGGCCATGCTGAATTGACCTTAGTATCAGGAGGATCACGAGGGTAAATGTGTGGGGTTGCAGGAATAGGGCCTGGGTGAGATTGTGGTCAGTGAAGACCCAATAGACCAAGTGGCCTCCTTCTGCACTGTAGGGATTCTATGATTCTATAAGCACCCAATCTCCTTGTTTTGGTCTTGTATACAAGTGATTGGTGCATCGCACAACGAACAGATTAACTATTTACCCTTTTTACAAGGCAAATCAGTGTCAAAGCTGATGTTTGCCTTTCTAAGGCCAAATGATACTTCATCATCATGTCCACTGCCCTTTCCACACTGCGCTGGAAACCAGAAGGCCAAGAGTTGTATTAGTTAGTGACACTTCCACAAACAGGCTAGCATAATGGAAGTACAAGTTGGCCTCACTTTGTCGAGCAAAGTAAATAGTGTGAAATTGTACTGAGAGAAAAAGGAAAAATGTGCAAAAACATTGCATGACTCGTGAGGGTCAGAGAGGACACATGCCAGGACTTGCCCCTCCTTTCCCACTCCTTGAATGATCAAAGCAGGATGTCTTGTGATTTATAAGAATGAAGGTAAAAATTCAATGCCTGTTCTTAACTATTTATCTGCTGATTGCAAATAACACAGTCCGTCAGGCTTTTGTGAATCGAAACACAAAGGTGTGTATTTTTATTCCCCTAAACACACACACACACACACACACACACACACACACACACACACACACACACACACACACACACACACAATGGCCAAACTAAGATTAAGTGTTAAAAGATAAAAGAGAAGCGAGTTCACTATTGATGAGTTCTATCGACAGAGAAAGAATGGCTGCAACAATGATTTAACAACAATATTGGTAATAGTGGTTTTAAATGACTATTCTGACTGAGGGTTAAGCATCCTGGGATTTTTAGTCAACTTCTAATCAAAACCAGATGCAGGCCATAAAGTTACTCTGGTCTGGGAACTGTGATCTGTGTTGACTAAATAATGGAAGTTGTTTACATTTGAACAGACATAGTGGCTTCAAGTGTTATTGCCGTTACGCGTGGGACATGGTCAACTAAGTAAATTGGTGTCATTCACAAGTAATGTCATTGGATATTTGAGCTATGTGATCAGTTTCTACTTAAACAGTTGGCTAGATGACAAAGAACATTCTGAAAGCAAGTGGAAATTTGTGGATAAAACACATTGCAGTCCTTTGTTTGCCAATGATAACTCTATTGAGATTAACCATCATAAGAATTGTGCTCTGAAGGAATCTTCAGAGACAAGATAGATTCTACATCGGGAACATTTTTTGGTCAAGGATTTTCTAAACTAGGTGGTATCTATTTTCAATTAAATAATTAAAGTTAATGTTCAGTTAAATAATAGTTGATGAGTTGCAACTGTTTAAGTTTGAGTTAGTTCTGGAAGTGTTAAATAAAGAAAAAATGGTTGAATGAATTAAAGAGTTGACTACTGTTCTTGTCTGTCTCATTAAATTGGAAATGCTTGGAAGCTGAATAACAATCCTTCACTGGCATCTGCGGCTGAGCCTACTTTTCCAAAAGTTGATGTGATTGTACCTGAGGTCTTTTTCAATGGAGATTCTCTATCTCTATGGCAGTTTCCAAAATGTGCCAGAGGTCGGTCTTGAGAATGGAGAGAAAGGTGATGTTACTGGCAGATTTTTTTTTTCACTGACTGTCCTTTTTTGCAGCTTGGATTTTGTACCAAAAGATCTCAAAATGCTCATTCAGGATGCATGGTCAATCTCTCTGTAATGCTTTCAGAAGTTAATTGATTGGCTCAGACTATGGCTATTATTGTAAGGCCCAGATGATTACTTTATTTATCACTTCTGAATGGACCACTTCTCCCTGTGATGAGTAAGGAAGAACACCTTCTATCTATCCATTGTGTGATGTTAGTACCTTTAAGAGATTTTTTTCTGAATCACCTTTTCTGCAGTTGTAAGCAGGCCGTTCTGGCTTCAGTTGTTTTCTCAATATGGCAACGGTTTGACTGGAGATGTCTTTTTATTACTGCTTAAACTGGGGTTTATTTATTTTTACTGGGATGTTTATGAGTCTGCATTGTTGGGAAAAGAAAGATTGATTGGTAGGTCAGGTGGCAGGAGTTCCTTCCTTTTCAGTTTGAGCTACTGTTCAGTTTTTGAGTTTCAATTTTAGAAGGGGCATCAAGTGGAAAATAAGTCTCTCTCCCTGGTTTAGGGAATTTTGCTGGTCATCTGAAAGAAAGGTGTTGCCTTTCTGAAGGGGGGAAGCTGTTGTTGGTGGCTTGCCTAAAGTCCCTGGTGTTTTGGGAAGCTTTTCTGACTTCAAACTGTTCTGAATCTATCCAGCAAACTGCAGACTTCTTCCAAAAAGAAGTCCAGTATCACATGAACATTTGTCTTTGCCATGTTAAACCTGTGAAAAGGGTCTTTTGTCTATGGGATTGGCGTGATTGGAACACATTAGATATATTTGTTAAGGGTTATACATTACAGTGGTTGTTTGTTTATAATTGATAAAAGTTAGTGCTAATTTTCTTACAATATATGTCAACAATATTCTTAAATAAACTTTGTTTGATAAAAACTCCCTAGTGGGTCATTTGAATCAGACCTGGAGTGAAATGTATCATGCTTACCCTAGCCAAATTCAAGATGCAAAACTTATGATCTAGATGGACTCCATAAAACACTTTGGAGTTTCTAACTTGAACCATAACCATTGTCCTGGGAGCCTTTTTCTCTCCTGAAAGGGTAGCTTTATGGTGTTAGTGGTAAGATCAAGCACAGTTTTAGTTCATTTTGAAGTAATTATTGACATCAGTCAGTTAAATTCCATAAGGGGTTGTCTTGGCTTGTCTTAACTATAAGCCACATTGGCTATTTCCAGAAACAGTCCAACTTTAAAAAAAATAATTCATGGGATATTGGTGTTGCTGGCCAGGCTAACATTTATTGCTCATCCCTAGTTGCCCTTGGTAGTGGTCCTTTTATTTGTTCATGGGATGTGGACATCACTAGCTGGGCTGGCATTCATTGCCCATATCTGAGAGCATTTAAGTATCAACCACATTACTGTGGATCTGGATTCACATGTAAACTAGACCAGGCAAGGACACTAAATTTCCTTCCCTAAAGGACATTAGTTAGCCAGATGGGCTTTTATGACTATTGACAATGGTTTTTATGGTCATCATTAGGCTTTTAATTCTAGATTGTTATTGATTTCTAATTTCACCATCTGCCATGGCAGGATTCAAACCCAGGCCCCCAGAGCATTATCCTGGGTCTCTGGCTTACTGATCCAGTTATATCAGCTCTGTGTTAGTGACTCCCCTAAACTGCCTCCTTAACTGCTGCAGTTCCTAAGGTGTTGGTACACTTACAATACTGTTATGATGGAGTTCCAGGATTTTGACCCTGACACAGTGAAGGAACAATGACATATTTTCATGTCAGTGTGGCAAGGGGAGAGTATTCCATCCTAACTTGTGCCATGTAGATTGTGGACAAGCTTTCGGGAGTCAGGAGGTCACTCGCTGCAGGATTGTTATCCTTTAAACTGCTCTGGTAGCCATAGTATTTATGTAGCTGGTCCAATTAAGTTTCTGTTAACCCCTAGGGTGTTGATAGTAAGAGATTCAGTGCCATTGAATGTCAGGGGCTGATGGTTAGATCCTTTCTTGTTGGAGATGTTCATTGCCCGGCACCTGTGCGGTGTGAATGTTACTTGCCACTTGTCAGAACAAGTGTTCATATTGTCCAGTCTTGCTGCATTTGGACATGGACTGATTCAGCATGTGAGGCATTATGTGTGATACTGAACATTGTGTAGTCAAAAGCATACATCCTGCTTCTGTTTTTATAATAGAAGGAAGGTCATGGATGAAGCAGCTGAAGATAGTCGGGCTAGGGTACTCTCCTGAGGAACTTCAGCAGTGATGTCCTGGAGCTGGGATGATTGACCTCCAATCACCATAATCATCATCCTTTGTGGCAGGTATGACTCCAACCAGTGGAGAGTTTTCCTATTGATTGCAATTTTGCTAGGGCGCCTTGACACCATCTTGGTCAAATGCTGCCTTGATGTTAAGGGCAGTCTCTCAACTCACCTCTGGCATTTAGCTTTATTGTCCATTTTTGAACCAAGGTTGTAATGAGGTCAGGAAATGAGTGACCCTGAGGGAACCCCAACTTAGTGTCCATGAGTAGGTTATTGCTGAGTAAGACTTGTAAGACCAGCTGTCAAGTGACCTATGGCAACTATCTGAAGTCAGTGCCTAGGCTTGCTTTTTAAAAGTCCTTTATAAGCAGTTCAATATATATTTGACCTGTTGATGAAATTAAAAGTGAATGTCACACATGCACATGATACATCACTATGACAGACTTCTAGTCTCACCAGTTATATAAATGTAATGCTGAGCATCTCCAGTATGGCCTTCTTTGAGCAGTTTTAGTGTGCACGTTGTGCTAAGTCTTCTTGCAAGAAAGGGACGAGGTTAGTGATAACCTAATGAGATGACTTGAGGATGTGCATGTTGTGATAGAATGACAGGAAATTCGGTTAACGATAAGAACATAAGAACATAAGAAATAGAAGCAGGAGTAGGCCATCCAGCCCTTCGAGCCTGCCCCGCCATTCAATAAGATCATGGCTGATCTGTCGTGTCTCAGTTCCACATTCCCGCCCTCTCCCCATAACCCTTAATCCCCTCGCTTATCAAAAACCCATCAACCCGCGTCTTAAAAATACTTAGCGAGGCAGCCACCACCACCTCAACGGGCAGAGAATTCCAGCGATTCACCACCCTTTGAGTGAAGAAGTTCCTCCTCAACTCCGTTCTCAACAGCCCCCCCTTTATCTTGAGGCCGTGCCCCCTAGTCCTACTAGTCCTACGGAGATCTCATTGAGACGTATAAGATGATGAATGGGATGGATAGGATAGAGGTGGAGAGACTCTTCCCGCTCAAAAAAGACAGTAGGACTAGGGGGCACAGCCTCAAGATAAAGGGGAGGCGGTTTAGAACGGAGTTGAGGAGGAACTTCTTCACTCAAAGGGTGGTGAATCTCTGGAATTCTCTGCCCGTTGAAGTGGTGGAGGCTGCCTCGCTAAATATTTTTAAGAAGCGGGTTGATGGGTTCTTGATAAGAGAGGGGATTAAGGGTTATGGGGAGAGGGCGGGAAAGTGGAACTGAGCCACAACAGATCAGCCATGATCTTATTGAATGGCAGGGCAGGCTCGAAGGGCTAGATGGCCTACTCCTGCTCCTATTTCTTATGTTCTTATGTTCTTATGTTCTACTGTCCTTTCTGAGCAGGAAGAGTCTCTCCACCTCTATCCTATCCATCCCATTCATCATCTTATACGTCTCAATGAGATCTCCCCTCATTCTTCTAAACTCTAACGAGTACAAGCCTAGTTTATTCAGCCTCTCCTCATAGCTCAACCCCCTCAACTCCATTATCAGCCTAGTAAACCTCCTCTGCACTCCCTCCAAGGCCAAAATATCCTTGCGTAAGTACGGCGACCAAAACTGCACACAGTACTCCAGCTGCAGCCTCACCAATGCCCTATACAGCCGCAGCATGACCTCCCTACTTTTATATTCAATCCCCCTCGCTATGAAGGCCAGCATCCCATTCGCCTTCCTGACCACCTGCTGCACCTGCAGGCTGGGTTTTTGCGACTCACGCACAAGGACCCCGAGGTCCCTCTGCACCGTCGCCTGCTGCAGTTTTTCGCCACGTAAGTAATAATCCTTCCTACCATTATTCCTACCAAAGTGGATCACCTCGCACTTGCCAACATTAAATTCCATTTGTCATTTCCTGGCCCATTCGCCCAGCCTATCTAGATCCTTCTGCAGACTCTCCACACCCTCCGCGCAATTTGCCGTTCCACCAATCTTGGTGTCATCAGCAAATTTCGACACCATACACTCGGTTCCCTCCTCCAGATCATCTATATAAATGGTAAATAGCTGAGGCCCCAGCACCGACCCCTGGGGCACTCCACTAGTCACCAACCGCCAATCTGAATAGCACCCATTAACCCCACTCTCTGCCTCCTATTTGACAACCAATCCTCTATCCACGCTAACACCCTACCCCCAACTCCATGCCCCCTTACCTTCTGCAATAACCTCTTGTGAGGTACCTTGTCAAACGCCTTCTGAAAATCAAGAAAGACCACATCCACCGGCTAGCTGAGCTATACAGACAGTAGCATCTGCAGAGTGAGGGAGCAACAATAGAAGAGGGTGGAATGAAGCTGTGATTTGAGGAAAATGTGTGAAATTGGGGAGTAGTGAGCTTTCCTCTAGTTGACCATACTGTGCCTTTAAGAAATATGTTTGAGTCGTATATCTTGTGCAGGATTTTTTTTGTTTAAGTCTGTACTTGTCAGTGCCACTGGGTCCTCTATTGTTACTGAAGCATATAATTACTAGAATGTTTGTTTTAATCTGGACAAATGCTGTTCAGTTCTTTTTTAATATTCCCCTGTGGTTTAGCAGAGTAGTACTTGATCAGAATTATTGACAGTAATATCAGGTGACTGGGTGGAGCTAGGCTTACACAAAGAAATCAAGCTCAGTCTGCTATTCGGGATCTTTAGAGAAAGGTTGCTTTCTCTGTCTCTTTTTCTCCTTCCAGACTAAGAGGCTGGAATTTACAAGGAAGTACCTCTCTTTTGCTGAGATCCCACTGTTTGGGGGTGGATTTTTCTCTGGAAGTTGCTGTGTAAGAATTAGAAGACAGGTGTCTGTCTACATTTCCGTCCAGATGTGTTACAAAGGCTCAGCATATTGAATTTTGGTGCTAAGTGGTTCTGAAAAAGGGATTTATATCTGTGGGGCTTACAATTGGAACAATAGAAATAGCTAACCATTACTTTGTCATGTTTAAGTACTTTAATTTGTAAAAGTTATGCTAATTCTTTTGGTTATGTTCTAACTGTGTTCTGAAAAATAAAATTGGTTTTAATATAAGCTTCCTAGTGGGTCACTTAAATCATACCTGGAGCAAAATACCTTATGCTCACCCGCATGCCAAAATCTAAAGGAAAAGTTAGGATCTAGGCTAACTTCCTAAAATACCTTGGAGTTTCTGATATGATTCCTAAGAGTCAATAATGTGACTACATTTGGTTGATAGCTTACAGAGAGAAACAATATTAAGAGTTAGGGGTTTTAACTTAACAGCCCTGTTCAGTTCATCAAACTTTTTCTGCTATTGCAGTCAAGTTCTCATATCGATCTTCTCTCTAACCTCTTCTCGGCTGGTTCTGGACACTTTGCAGAAGTCTCTTCCAGTGCCCTAGTGAGATAATTACCTCTCTGTTTCAATAAGCCTCCAACAGGACCTCCAGTGCAACATTAGAGGCCTTGCCAATACCACCTCTAACTGTCATTGTTCCAAAACACATGAAAACAAATTCAAGTGACCTGCTTCCAACTTCTACCTTCCTGTAAAGAAGTTTAGATTGTACTTAAATCCTGTAAGAAAGATTTGATTTTCTGCCTCTCCACACCCAAAAAGAAAGTCAAATTACCAATCAGCGATATGAGTAATACTGTAACTTTCTTGCTATATTCCAATGAATCATAAGCATCAATATCAACCCTGATCCATCTGTGCAGTTACAATTCCTCAATGTGTTAACCCATTGAAAACTGACTTTATAGAATTTCATTTCCAATGTTTTGGATGAGGCCTCAAAGAAGCCCAAAATATTGAAACAGAATTGAATTTCTTGTTTTCGATTTAATTGCCTTGCTGTTGCAGACACAGAGTGTCAGAGTGTAAGGGCTGAGGGTCACAAGTTGCAGGGCTTCAACAACTTGTGCAATGTAGCTTTCTGGTCTTCCTTCCTTTCAGAAACATAGATCAGGCAACCTTTTGTAATGTGCATTTGTTTGGAGCTGTCCCCAACCCAAGTGTTTTGTGTTACATTTATCTATATTCAAGGGCATCTGTTACATTTTTCTATCACATCCATATGTGTCTGCTGTCTGTGTTTTCTCACTTAGGGTCCCTATGCCAAGGGAACAGTTTCCTTCTATATTCTATGAACTTGGGCATATTTTCCGTGATAACTTCATCCAAACTACTGGAGAAGAGCAGTGACTCTAACACAAGATCACATGGCCTTCACTGGTGATCAATTACCACATGGAACCATTAATTGTTGCTAAAAGGAGATTTGATTTGATTTATTATTGTCACATGTATTGGGATACAGTGAAAGGTATTGTTTCTTGTGGGCTATACAGACAAAGCAAAGCAAGCTGATCTTTCTCTACACCCTAGCTATGACTGTAACACTACATTCTGCACTCACTCCTTTCCTTCTCTATGAATGGTATGCTTCATCTGTATAGTATGCAAGAAATAATAATTTGCACTGTATACTAGTATGATACACAAATAAATCAAATCAAATCGTACTGTTCATAGAGTACATAAGGGGGAAGGAAAGGAAAGAGTGCAGAATGTAATATTACAGCCATAGCTCGGTTGTAGAGAAAGATCAGCTTAATACATGCTAAGTCCATTCAAAAGTCTGATGGCAGCAGGAAAGAAGTAGTTATTGAGTCGGTGGTACGTCATCTCAGACATGTTGCTGTTGCTTTTTGTCTTGCTTTCATCAGGACAGATACAAGAATGCTGTCATTCCACTAGTTATACCCTTTTGATCCACAGTCCCATCCCACACCCCCCACACCCACCCCTCTCCAATTAAGACCTTCTTTCTGGTTGTTTCTTTCTCTTTGGTTATATCACAGATTGGTACAGCTCCTGCTCTGCCCAAGACCCAAGAAACTACAAAGATTGTGAATGGAGCCCAATCCATCAAGCAAACCAGCCTCCCATCCTTTGACACTGCCTACACTTCCTGCTACCTTGGGAAAACAGCCAGCATAATTAAGGACCCCATGCACCTTCTTCCTTTGGGAAAAAGGTACAAAAGTCTCAGGTCACCTATCAAATGACTCAAGAACAGCTTCTTCCCTGCTGCCATCAGACTTTTGATGGACCTACCCTCGCACTAAGTTGATCTTTCTCTACACTCTACCTATGACTGTAACACTACATTCTCCATGCTCAGCTTTCATTCTCTATGAATGGTATGCTTTATCTGTATAGCATGCCAGAAACAATACTTTTCACTATGTACTGATACATATGACAATAATAAACCAAATTGAATCAACTCAATACTTCAATGGGGCTTCCATACTCCATTCCCCTTGAAGCATCCAACCCACCCACTCCCTAACCCAATGGGGCTTGAACACCATCATCCTCAACTGCCCTCACTTTGGTTGAGGCTCAGTCTTACTTTCTCTCCTCTTCGGTTCTCCAAGGTCGGCTGCAAGCCAAGCCTAGCAATCGAGCTGAACTCCAGGTGAGGAACCAGACATGTTGTTGAACTAAAACTACACAGCACGCAGAGGAAATCCCTGACTCGCCACCAGCAAAGCCATCAGGTATTTGTATAGTTGTCACCCAGATGATATCTTGCAAAACACAAAGTAGTTGCTATTTGCAACTGCTGGCATCGTTACTAATTCTGTCACTCTTAGGTAAATGATTAAATAAAGTCTGCTAAATTATGGCTTCATTTCAGCCTGAACATAATCGGGTGTCTCTTGTGAGGCAACCCCAACATGAGCACAAAAAAGACACATCAAAGATACTGTTGCTTAAACAGGATCAGGATTCTGTTCAATTCACTCAGACTTCTTTCCAGCCAGTGGGCTCTTTCAGTAAATCACAGCTTTTGAGATTGTCAATTTCTGCTACAACATTAAGAAGTGCAGAAACTCAAGGACATTGATAAATGTTGTAACAGCTCAAGGCTATATCCACAGTGCGGCACTTCTTGATTTTGTAAAACTGAAGCAATAGCAGCTTGGTTTCCAAACACTGATTTGTGTATGCAAAAATACACCTCAGCAAAATATGTCCTGCTTAGCAAAGTTGAAAATGCTTTTTTTATGCAATTCATTAGTACTCCACGACCGTTAAAATCTTGCACAGATGAATGGGTGCGATATCAAAGTCTTGTTGCTTTCTGCGAAGATAAAAGCCAATCGGAAGAAAACAAATGCATGTACGCTTGTCACATCCATACTAATAAAGTATGATTTGAATATACTGCTTCCAACTCACATCAACCCCAATGAGAAAGAGCAGTCAAGCATGTAATAAATGCAGTCTTTTAACTGGCAGCCTGCTCCTTGTTTTCTGGCCTGGCGTTTTTGTCAAAGCAGCTCCGTATCTGCAAAGGGTGCTTACTACAGAAACCTCAGATTAGAAACAAGTTTAACCAAAAGACACATTATAAAAATGGAGATTGCTCCTCCTTAATTTTTCTTCTTTAAAAAAAATAATCTCAGTGGATTCAGGATGAGACCTTCCTCTTTAGCTCAAGGGGTTAGCGTGCAGTGACAACCATTGTGATGGGTGGCACGGTGGCACAGCGGTTAGCACTGCTGCCTCACAGCGCCAAGTACCTGGGTTCAATTCCGGCCTTGGGTCACAACAACCCAAATCTTTTCAGGCCCATAATCTTTGCTGTCTCAGTCGTAATTTGACATTACTTGAGTGAAACTAGTTGGCTGAAGGCCGACATCTGTGATGGTACTTAACACTGCTGCCTCACAGCGCCAGGGACCTGGGTTCGATTCCCGGCCTTGGGTCACTGTCTGTGCAGAGATTACACATTCTCCCAATGCCTGCGTGGGTTTCCTCTGGATGCCCTGGTTTCCTCCCACAGTCCAAAGATATGCGGGTTAGGTGGATTGGCTATGCTAAGTTGACCCTAGTATTAAGGCAATTAGAAGGGTAAATGGGTGTGGTTACTGGAATAAGGCCTAGGTGGGATTGTTGTTGGTACAGACTTGATGGGCTGAATAGCCTCCTTCTGTATCATAGAAATCCGATGATTCTAAGCATTGAAAAACATAAGCAGGAGTTTTCCAAGACCCAGGGTCTAAGAGAACAGGAAGATGTGTCCCTGAATATAGAAACAAGATTAGGAAATTCTGAGGAAGGCACTCTAGCTTTCAACAAGATTAAACAGGAAGTTTTGAAGCATTGTGGAGGAGATGATGGTGTGTGGGGTTCTGTAAGCATTGGAGGGGTGTAGAGCCCAGCAACATCATGATGAAGGACTCGGTGATGGGACCCAGATGCCATTAGCTCTTGTTTCAACGCTACAAGACACTGGTGAGACGAGGAATTGGCCTGGTGATATTATGACTAGATTGTTAATCCAGAAACTCAGCTAATGTTCTGGGGACTGGGTCCCTGGCAAATGTGGGAATTTGAATTCAGTGAAAAATATCTAGAATTAAGAATTTACTGATGACCATTGTCGATTGTCAAAAAAAAACATCTGGTTCACTCATGTTCTTTAGGGAAGGAAATCTGCCGTCTTTACATAATCTCGTCCACATGTGACTCCAGAGCCACAGCACCATGTGACTGACTCTCAACCGTCCTCTGAAGTGGCCTTCTAAGTCTTTCAGTTTTACTGCAGCATTTCAAGAAGGCAGCTCACCACGACCTTCTCAGGGGCAACTCGGGACGGACAATAATTACTGGCAGGCAGGCATCGCCAATGGCCCACAAATGAATTAAAAAAAAAACTCCTCTTGGCCAATCAGATACCATCCTCCCATTGTATTCCTGACGAATGGCAAATTGCTCTGGATCCAATTATAACATTAGGTACCCCGATCCCTACAACCTCATTCCCCAACAATAAAGGTTCCTGCCTGTATTGCCCACTGTTAGCAGCTTGTCTAATAATCTTCCAGGTATAGAATGGTATTGAGAATTAATTGAGAATCAACAACTGAGAAAACAGCTCACAAACTACATTTGCAAAAGAAGGAAAATAAAAACAGAAGCATTTACCCTACCCCACCATGAAGAGATTTTGCATGCATTCTCCTTTGTTAATTTGCTTCCCATTTTCAGCCTACACAGTCTTCTGGCATCAACACACTTTGGTATGTTATTCTCATCACTGCTGTGACATGACTCCAGATCATTGACACAGGGTATCTGCTTACATACAAGATTTGAGAGAAAGCTGTTGAGCTTTGCTTGCCTGTGATCCAAGACAAAGCTACTGCCACATCTTCATTAGAAATCAGCTCTACATTCGTGGTGCGCTCAAATTCCATATCAAGGAATATCTTCAACAGCAAATGGATAGACTGTCATGCTGGTAAGTAATTTGTTTAGACCATCAGCATCAGGAAGACAAATGTTATGGCCCAGCATATTGCCATACTGCCATCTATCAACATTGACAATGTGGCACTGGAGGCTGTTGATAGCTTCACATATCTAGATTCCCCAATCACCAGCAATCTGTCACTTGATACTGAAATCAATACACATATCACAAAAGCTGCACTTGTGGTGTCCAAGCTGAGTAAGGGAGTGCAGAACAACTGCAACCTGACTGAGAATACCAAATTGAAAGTCTGCCAAGCTTGTGTCCAATGCACTCCTCAATAGCGGTGAGAATGTGATAATGTGCTAAGCAGTAGAAAATCCAGAAAAGATTTTCTTTACCTCCGCTGTCTCAGGTTCAGGGATTCTGGAATACATTCATTCCATCAGCATGCACATATTCATTGAACGAATAACAGCTGCACCAAAGACCTTTTGCGCTGTGAACTGGCCATTGGAGCACGATCTCCTGGGCTTCCATACCTCTGCCAAAAGGACTCCTGAAAGCAAGAGATATGAAAATTGATAACTGGGAGACTGTAGCTAACAGTCATGATCTCTGGGAACTGACTGTTTGGAAGGGCATTGGAAGAGGAAAGCAGAAACTAAAATTTAGCATCTTGCTCGCTAGTGTAGAGGTTAGTATCCCCTCCTGTCGCACGGGGTTCAGTTCCCCGACCCCGAGTTACCAAGTTCCATGGCAGCCCGGTGGCAGTGTCTATTTTGAGCGGCATAGTGGCACAATGGTTAGCACCGCTGTCTCACAGCTCCAGGGACCTGAGTTTGATTCCAGGCTTGGGTCATTGTCTGTGTGGAGTTTTCACATTTTCCCCATGTCTGCGTGGGTTTCCTTTGGATGCTCCAGTTTCCTCCTACAGTTCAAAGATGTGCAGGTTAGGTTGATTGGCCATGCTAAATTGCCCAATACTATCCTGGGATGAGTAGTTTAGAGGGATTAGTGGGGTAAATTTGTGGAGTGACAGGGATAGGCCTAGGTGGAATTATGGTCGGTGCAGAATCGATGGGCCAAATGGCATCCTTCTGCACTGTAGGGTTTCTATGATTTCTATGAATAAAAACTAAGCTGGCCGAGAGGAGGGTCTAGAGAAAAGAGAGGCGAGCAAATTGTGCACCTCTCAGTCTTCCTCTGCAACAAATTCAGCAAAGACTGCCGTGGCAGAGCCACACCAGCTATCACTTAACACAGAGTTGACCAGAGCAGCACAAACTATTTGTCTTACGTTGAAACATAGAAAATAGGTTCAGCAGTAGGCCATTTGGCCCTACAAGCCTGCAGCACCATTCAATATGATCATGGTTGATCATGCACTTTCAGTATCCCACTCATGGTTTCTGTCCATGTCCCTTGAACCTTTAGCCACAAGGCCAAATCTAGCTCCCTCTTGAACATATCGAATGAAATGGCCCCAACAGCTTCCTGTGGTAAAGAATTCCACAGGTTTCACAATTCTCTGAGTGAAGTTCTTCCTCATCTCAGTCCTGAATGGCTCACTGCTTATTCTTAGACTGTAACCCCTAGTTCTGGACATCCTCACCATCGGGAGCGTTCTTCCCTCATCTAGCCTTCCAATCCCATCAGGATTTTATATGTTTCTATGAGATTCCCTTTCATTTTTCTAAATTCTGTTGAGTACAAGCCCAGTTGATCCAGCCTCTCTTGATACATCAGTCCTGTCATTCCAGGATCAATCTGGTGAACCATTGCTGGACTCCTTCAATAGCAAGAATGTCCTTCCTCAGACAATCAAACTAAAAATGCACACAATACTCAAGGTGTGGCCTCACCAACGCCTTGTATAATTGCAGCAAGACACCCTTATTATTAAATATTATGTGATATTATTTAACTAGAAAGAGTGCAAAAAAAATTTACTGGGAAGGTACCGAGACTTGATGGTTTGAGTTATAAGGAAAGGCTGGATAGACAGGGACTTATTTTTCTGGAGTGTGGGAGGCTGAGGGATGATCTTATAGAGGTCTATAAAATAATGAGGGGCGTAGATCAGCTAAATAGTCAATATCTTTTCCCAAAGGTAGGGGAGTCTAAAACTAGAGGGCATAGTTTTAAGGTGAGAGAGGAGAGATACAAAAGTGTCCAAAGGGGCAATATTTTTACACACAGGGTAGTGAGTGCCTGCAACAAGCTGCCAGGAGTAGTCGCGGAGATGGGTACAATTTTGTTTTTAAAGAGTATTTAGACAGTTACATGGGTAAGATGGGTATAGAGGGATATGGGCCAAATGTGGACAACTGGGACTAGTTTAAGGTTAAAAAGGGGGCATCATGGACAAGTTGGGCTGAAGGGCCTGCTTCCATGCTGTAAACCTCTATGACTCTTACTCCTATCCTCAAATCCTCCTGCTTTGAAGGCCAGCATGCCATTAGCTTTCCTCACCGCCTGCTGTATCTGCATGCTAGCCTTCAGCGATTGTTCCACCATGACACCCAGGTCATATTCCATTTCACCTTTTCCTAAACTGCCACCATTCAGATAATAATCTCCCTTTATGTTTTTGCCACCAAAGTGGATAACCTCACATTAATCCACATTATTCTGCATTTGCCTACTTAGCCAGCCTGTACTCAAGTCACGCTGCAGCCTTTTAGCTTCCTTCTCACAGCACACACTGTCACCCAGATTAGTGTCGTCTGTAAATTTGGAGGTACTGCATTCCATTCCTTCGTCCAAATCATTACTGTAATATTGTGAATAGCTGGGGTTCTATCACTGAATCCTGCGGTGCCCCAGTAGTAACTGCCTGCCACTCTGAAAAGGACCCGTTCATTCCCACTCTCTGCTTCTGTCTGCCAACCAGTTCTCTATCCATGTCAACACATTACCTTCAATTCCATGAGCTTAAATTTTGCTTGTGTAGGATCTTGTCAAAAGCCAGATACACAACACCCACTGGTTCACCCTTGTCTATTCTACTGGTCACATCCTCAAAAATATCCCATAAGATTTGTCAAGCACAATTTCCCTTTAGCAAATCCATGCTGACTTGGACTGATCCTGACACCGCTTTCCAAATGCTGTTATTGCATCCTTAATAATTGATGCTAGCATTTTTTCCACCACTGATTTCAGGCTGACAGGTCTACAATTCCCCATTTTCTTTCTCTCTCCTTTTTTAAAAAGTAGGGTTACATTAACTAACCTCCAATCCACAGGAGCTCTTCCAGAGTCTCTAGAATGCTGGAAAATGATCACCAATATGTCCACTATTTCTAGGGCCACTTCCTTGAGTACTCTGGGATGCAGAGCACCAGGCCCTGGGGACTCATCGGGTTTTAATCCCACCGATTTCACCAGGACAATTTCCTGACTAATAAGGATTTCCTTTGGTTCTTCTTTCATGCTCAACCCTTTGTCCCCTAGTATTTCTAGAAGGTTATTTGTGTCCTTAGTAAAGACAGATCCAAAGTATTTGTTCAGTTGGTTTGCCATCTCTTTGTTGCTCATTATGAATTCACCTGATTCTAAGTACAAGGGACCTACATTTGTCTTCACCAGTCTTTACCTCTTCACATATCTATAGAAGCTTTTGCATTCAGTTTTTATGTTTTCTACAAGTATACTTTCGTACTCTATTTTCCCCTTCTAAATTAAACCCTTTGTCCTCCTCTGCT
This sequence comes from Carcharhinus amblyrhynchos, assembly GCF_965287045.1. Classification (NCBI taxonomy): domain Eukaryota; kingdom Metazoa; phylum Chordata; class Chondrichthyes; order Carcharhiniformes; family Carcharhinidae; genus Carcharhinus; species Carcharhinus amblyrhynchos. Next base: position 161,109,923 of record NC_137324.1, read on the forward strand.
GGATTTTAAATTTCTCCCAATCCTCAGGTTTGCTGCTTTTTCTGGCCAATTTATATGCCTTCTCTTTGGCTTTAACACTATCACTGATTTCCCTTGTTAGCCATGGATGAGCCACGTTCCCCATTTTACTCTTGTGCCAGACTGGGATGTACAGTTGTTGAAGTTCATCCATATGTTCAGCCTATCTGCTGTCAACTACTTAAGTATCCTTTGCCAGCTTACCCTAGCCAATGCATGTCTCATACCATCAAAGATAGCTTTCCTCAAGTTAAGGACCCTAGTCTCAGGCTTAACTGTGTCACTTTCCATCTTAGTGAAGAATTCTACCATATTAGGTCACTCTTCCTCCAAGGATCTCACACCACAAGGTTGCTAATTAAACCTCTCCCTTTTACACAATTCCCAGTCTAGGATGGCCTGCTCTCTAGTTGTCTCCCTGAATTATTGGTCAAGAAAATTATCTATTATACATTCCAAGAAATCTTTCTCCACTGCATTGCTACCAGTTTGGTGATCAATATGCAGATTGAAGTCACTCCTGTAAACTACTGTACCCTTACTGCACGCATCTAATTTCCTGCTTGATGCCATCCCTAACCTCACTTCTACTGTTTGGAGACTTTAAGAGATGGGAGGTTGCCTGGTATTGTGGAACTCCCTCCCTTACAATGGGTGTACTTACACAGCTTGGACTGCAGCTCACCACCACCTTCTCAAGGGCAATTAAAAGTTTAAAGTTTATTTTAATAGTGTCACAAGTAGGCTTATATTAATGCTGCAATGAAGTTACTGTGAAAATCCCTTAGTCGCCACACTCTGGCGTCTGTTTGGGTACACGAGGGAGAATTTAGCATGGCCAATGCACTTATCTAACATGTTTTTCGGACAGTAGGAGGAAACAGGAGTACCCTGAGGAAACCCACGCAGACACGGGGGGAACATGCAGAAGGGACGTGAGCCAGGAATCGAACCCAGGTCCTTGGCACTGTGAAGCAGCAGTAATAACAACCGTAATGTCATCCTACCCAGCAATGTTGGCATCCCTTGAATGGATTTTTAAAAATTTAGGACTCCGATGAACATTCTTGTTTGGAACACTGTGTACGTTCTTCCAAAAGTTGATACAACCAAAGAGGCTCTACAAATGTCAGATTTTATTTGCCACCCAATACAACGCTAGCCTAAATCCAGTGAGCTGTATCGCTTGCAGCTTTAATTCAAATGAGGTCCCGTGCCTCGAAATGACGGAGCATTAAAACAGAACCTGATTATTTCTAAATTAACATGGCTCAATTATCCTGTCTTTTATTCCCGACCATAACACAGAATGCCTGATTGCCAAACGGATTAGGTGCCGTAAAGAGCTGAAGTTAAAATCTGTGAGCACCAACTCTGCAGTAATGGACAGAATTAATAATGCTCCTGAAAACTCCATCAAAACTAATGGACATTTCACTGCACATCACAGAAGTCTGTATTTAAAATAGAATGGCCGAACACAAAGAGGCATTACCCAATTACCTATGCCTTTTGCAGTGGAAGCAGTGATTGAGGATCTGGAAATGATAGCCGCACAATAGAACCCTGTAAACAGCTTCAAGATAGAGCGATGCCATTGTGGTCGGAAGCGTACAGTACAATGCTCCAAACACAGCTCTAAGCAATCACAATAAGAAAAAAAAGGCCTTAGTCTCATTTTACAAAGTGATGGGCTTTATTACACTGCAAACCATCGCCCCATATAGCCAGCAAATGCAGAATGCAAAATGTTGTCAGAATCGACGCACGGTGATCAGTTAAAATTCACCAAGATCAATTGATCGGCCGATACTGTCTCACTGCACACATAGACACAGGGACAAAGCCGCATTGATGTTATACCTCAGAACGGGAAACAATGGGCTAGGACAGAGCCAGCTACTTCCTCAGAGAGAATTACCATTGCCAAGATGATTGAGGGGAGTTGCAGTCTTGGCATGTCAAGAAGCGAAGGAAGCATACCAGCCTCCACCATAGCGAATGTGTGCCTCATTCACTATGGGGGTGAATTTTCCCATCCCTCCCTTCATGGGAATCGTAGCGGGCGAGGGAAAGGGCAGACCATGGAAAGGTCCACTGACCTCAGGCGGGATGTTCCAGCTTTGGGGCGAGCATGGCTGGAAGATCCCACCCATGGGGTTCAGGCCTGGTGAGCAACCTGCACCATCAAAGAGGATTTCTCTGAATAAAACGCTCATGTTCAACCTTCTTACTCAGGAATCAGGGTATTCAGCATTGAGCAACCACCCAGTGGGTGACAGCCACCACAGACTGGGCTGCAGCCATGCCAGGCTCCACCCCCACCTCCCCAACCCAACCCCCATTGCCCTAAGTCCAAATTTTTCATCCCCACCCTTTCTACTCGCCGGATAGACTGCCTAAATCCAGTGAGCTGTGTCACTTGCTACTTCTATTCAAATGAGGCCCGTGCCTCGAAACGACCGAGCATTGAAACAGAATCGGATTGTTTCTGAATTAAAATGGCTCAATTATCCTGCCTTTTATTCCTGACAATAACGCCGCCTGATTGCCAAGCAGATTACTGCTCACTCAATACTGAAAGGAGCAGAAGCTGTGTGCTCTAACCCTGCAGTAACTGACAGGATTAGTAACGCTCCGACAGATTCCATCAAAACTAATGGGCATTTCATTGGGCATCACCAAAATCCTGCATTTCAAGCAAAATGGCCTTACACAAAGAGGCTTTTGCTCAACCTTGGCAGTTACACCACAATGATAAATGCCAAGTATTGCTTGTACCCAGTAACCAGATATAAATGAGGTCCCCAGATCCTGCAACTTGGCCAGAAGTAAGTGGAGTAGAAATTTGTCTTGGGTGGGCGATGCTTTGGTTCATTGTGTGTGTATTGCTAAATATTCAGCTCAACTGCCATCAATGAAATTCCAAAGACTATCCCATAAATTCCTGAGACATTATCCATAAATTTTGTGCATTATATTCAACAACTATTTTAGTCTTGACCCACTTCGTGGGCGACACAGTGGTTAGCGCTGCTGCCTCGCAGTGCCAGGGATCCGGGTTCGATTCCCAGCTTGGGTCACTGTTTGTGTGGACTTTGCACGTTCTCTCTGTGTCTGCGTGGGTTTCCTCCAAGTGTTCTGGTTTCCACCCACAGTCCAAAGATGTGCAGGTTAGGTGGATTGGCCATGCTAAATTGCCCGCTAATGTTAGGGGACTACCGAGGGTAAATGCATGGGGTTATGTGGATAGGAATTGGTGGGATTTATTACACTGCAAACCATCGCCCCATAGATTGCCAGCAAATGCAGAATGCAAAATGTTGTCAGAATCGATGCACGGTGATCAGTTAAAATTCACCAAGATCAACTGATCGGCTGATACTGTCTCACTGCACACATAGACACAGGGACAAGTCGCATTGATGTTATACCTCAGAACAGGAAACAATGGGCTAGGACAGAGCCAGCTACTTCCTCAGAGAGAATTACCATTGCCAAGGTGATTGAGGGGAGTTGCAGTCTTGGTGTGTCAAGAAGCAAAGGAAGCATACCAACTTCCGCCATGGTGAATGTGGGCCTCATTGATGGGGGTGAATTTTCCCATCCCGCCCTTCACAGGACTCAGTGGGCCAAATGGCCTCCTTCTGCACATTAAGATTCTATGAAAATACCCTAGAATTGATTTTCCGGTGGAAATATCCATGTTTTCTTAGCTGGACAGTAAATATTTCTACTCAGAGAAATGAGTGGCAACCCACTTTCAAGTTTATTTCTTAGTGTCACAAGTAGGCTTACATTAACACCGCAATGAAGTTTCTGTGAAAATTCCCTAGTTGCCACACTCCAGCACCTGCACGGGTACACTGAGGGAGAATTTAGTATGGCCAATGCACCTAACCAGCACATCTTTCAGAGTGTGGGAGGAAACCGGAGCACCCGGAGGAAACTCAAACAGACATGGGTAAAATATGCAGACGCCGCATATTTTGAGTCTGGATTTTGACTCAAAGGGTGGTATTTTATGGCCTCACTTGTCCCGATACCATAAAATGCTGCCCTTTGAGTCAGAATCCAGATTCGAAACAGTGGCTCTCGCCAAGGAATTTCCATGGACCACCTTCCGCCCACTCTGAATCCCATGACGGGTAGGGCGGTAAAATTCCGGCTAAAATGTTGTCTCCATTGTCTCTCCACAGATGTTGTCAGACCTGCTGAGACTTTCCAGCATTTTCTGATTTAGTTTTTGCTGTGTCCTTTATCTAATCGAATGAATGCCAATATCCCAACAGCCTTTGCTTTGCAGACAGATTCTTGCTATCTTTTCATTTCTAAAAATTAGTCATACTGCTATCCTAAGTTACTCCTGCTAATAAGGCCCTATCTCTTGTACACTCTAACCTCCCCTTCTCTGGAGAGATACAGAAGCTTGCAATTACAGGACAGCGGTAATGGGGTTAGGCCCACATGCTGTATGTAGACTATCATCGAGTCTTGACCAGACACAGACTGTCAACAAACAAAGAATTACCCTGATACGCCAAAGCCATTTATTACTATGGATATTCCGACGTCCATGAATCAAATGGACAGGTGAAGGAAGTGGCAGATGCATTGTAAGTTTGAGCATCCTTCCTCATGGGCAACTGACAGTGACATTAAAGGACTGTGCCGTTTTAGACTGACAGGGCTTCTAAAGATGCCACAAGTTATGCATTTCATTTATGTGGCACCAACTGTTCAAATACACAACACCACTCTATATAAGTATCAAAGGATGTTTTTTATTATTGAGCTCATCCAAAACCACCAGCATTATACAGTCTAAGGAAAGGTTTCTTGACACCTGTCATCATGTCCCCTTTTTAAAGTAACCCATAATCCCAACATTATTTGAGCTGGCAAAACAATTCTCAGCACAGCCTATCTGCCAAGGCCCTCCCCTGCAGTCAAAGGTCATGTCACTTCTTCAGGTTCCAGGACAGCAGTCCAGCAAAGATCATACCAAGTGGCAGGTTGAGGCAGCCTAGGTGGAATTGGGATCGTCATTCAATACAGGATGGCAAGAGTGTTCAGTGATGCTGCTGTGTATTGCGTAATTTGCAGGTCGCACTTCCATTAAAACCCCTAAAGCTGTCACGGTGTTTGAGATTTTAAACATTGCCTCCTCCTTTTGTTTCCAACCCACCCTGTCCTCAGGGGTCTAAACCTCTCATCACTGTTTCTGCTTGGTGGCAGCAGGTGAACAACGCTCACTGATCCTAATCCGCTGCTTTGTCTGAGTGTCACGTCAGTGACAGGAGTGTGTGATGTGCTGTCGTGCGCCCAACAAGAATTTCTTGTGACTGAAACATCCTTGGCCTCACAGAGGCTGACTGTTGAAATGGAACTGAGACGTTTCACTTACTGCATGGACAGTCCATGCTGTGGGCTTTCTGGTGTCTTAACATTTATATGTGGGCTCTTGTTTACTTTAGCATTCTGAGACACTCTAGTATCAGCACTGTCTTGTCAGTCATATCCCTGCTATTGGCCATTGCTTCATCACAACTCCAAACATGATGGATGCAACAAGATCAGCGAGTCGCTACTGATTCCTCTAACTATTTATTGAAGCCGCAACTTATTCCACTCTACACCCCAAGTCTTGGCATCCATGGAAGAATCCTTGATTTTCCCTCAGGCTACTGTCATGGGATATCATTGCAGGCGTCCACTGATTTGCTTTATGCTGTGTGGCGGATTGCAGTTTCGCAAAGCCATTCAGCATGGTACATCCCGCGCGAATCATGGAATACTGCTTCACTGTGTGGCACTACAGCTTGATGCTCTGAAAGCTTCCTTCTGTTAAAAGCAATGAGATCTAGATCCCCAAATCAGCAGCCGAAGTGTGACTCAGCACAGCCCTACACTCAGCAGATTCCTCCTCCTCAGCTGCCAGCACCAGCTGTTCCTGCTTATCATTTCATTCTGTGCACCCCTCTGCAGCTCACTCTCAGCATGGATATATCTTATACGGTGCTTGCGAGAGAGAGAGAGAGAATTATGCTGTGGCTGGAGGCATTATTTCCTGCCTTGTTATTAACTCAAAATTGTAGAGAAGGAGATGTAAAAGAAATGGCACTGTGATGGAAAGCCATTTACAGCTTCCAGAAGGACAGATCTTGGAATCATAAAATCCTACAGTACAGAAGGAGGCCATTCAGCCCTCCGAGTCTGCACCGACTCACTGAAAGAGTTTCTTACCCAGGGCCAGACCCCCACCCTATCCCCATAACCCCATTTACCAGGGTTAACCCAACTAATCTAGTCATCTTGGGACACTAAGGGATAATTCACCATGGCTAACTCACCTAACCTACATATCTTTTGACCGTGGAAGGAAACTGGAGCGCCAAGAGGAACCCTCCCCCAAACACACGGAGAATGTGCATTCTCCACCCAGACTGACACCCAGAGCCGGAATCGAACTGGGATCCCTGGCATTGTGAGACAGCAGTGCTGATTACTCTGCCACCATGCCACTTGTAGGATGGCTTGCACCTCGAGGTTGCTAACAGTGAATGAATGAATAAGAGATGGAGGAGCAGCACAAGCTATTTCCAAAACCTAAACAGATTGTTCACCTCCACAACTTTCATACCTCCAGGCCTTATGTATCAACCATTCCAATGATTTGAAGATCTTCCTTCTTAAATGGGCTAGGAGGGTGCAGTTAGAGCAATCACCTCTAAATGATCTCTTCACTGTTGTTACAGAGTGAAACAATTTTCAATTATTAAAATAATATGGGGTAATAAGGGGGGACGTGATGGTATAGTGGTATTGTCACTGGACTAGTAATTCAGACTACCAGGGCAATGATTTGAGGATTTCAGTTCAAATCCCGCCAAGGCAGATGGTGCAATTTGAATTCAATAAAAAATGGCTGGTATTATGAAACTACTGATGGTGATGAAACCATTTGATTGTTGGGAAAAACCCCATCTGGTTTACTAATATCCTTCAGGGAAAGAAATCTGCCATCCTTACCTGACCCAGCCTACATTGGCTTCAGAGCCACAGTATTGGGATTGACTTTTAACTGTCCCCTCAGTAGCAATTAAGGATGGGCAAGAAATGTGGGTCCATGTCCCATGAACGAATAACAAATAATAGTCAAATGGCAGCATAGTCAGAGAATCTGTTTTTGCAATATCCAGCTGCATTAGATGTGAAAACATTAGGGCTAAACGAACAGTTTCACAAAGAACAAAGAAGAGTACAGGAACAGGCCCTTCACTCACCAAGCCCGCGTTAATCACATTTACCTATGTAACCAACTGCTTATATCCCTCTATTCCCTGTTTGTTCATGTGCCTATCAAGATAAGTCTTAAATGCCTCACCCACCACACTTGGTAGTGCATTCCAGGCGCCCACCACCCTCTGTGTATAAAACTTCCCCCACACAACTCCACTGAACCCTTCCCCCTTTCTCTTGAACATGTGCCCCCTTGTAATTGTCATTTTTATCCTGGGAAAAAGCTTCCAACCTATCACCCTATCAATACTTCTCATAATTTTATAAACTTCTATCATGTCGCTCCTCAACCTCCATCTTTTCAGAGAGAACAAGCCCAGTACCAGGCAACATCCTGGTAAACCTTTTCTGCATTCTCTCCAACTCCTCCATGTCCTTCTGGCAGTGTGGTGACCAGGTTTGGACACAGTATTCCAAATGTGGCCTAACTAACATTTTATACAACTGTTTTAGGTACATTGCTTGAGCTGCAAAGGGCATCTGAATGTCTCATGGCCATTAACTGCTAAACTTCCATGCCACAAATGTGAGTAAGCAGCAGTAATTGTAAGTAACAAGTATACTTACAATGTTAAATTAATGTGAGAAGATTATAGGTTGTTGTACCTGAACTGACCTGGTAAAGTCAATGAAACTTTTCCCTGAATTACTTCCAAGTGCAAGATATGGTATTCAGGTACTCACACGAGAAGTGACCCATTCCCACACCATCACTGTGAACCTCTTGAGAGCCTACACTCAGCACCGCTCATGAGAAAACTCCACCTCTGATCACGAAATTTAAAAGAATCTTGATGGCCTGTATCCATTAACCAGGCTTTTCTACGGCCTTCCCTTCTCATCGGCAGCTTTAGCTGTGGGCTTCCAACTATTCAGCAAAATGAAAGCCTGTTCTTTTGAGCTACAGTGGGACTTTAATTCCTGTAGCAATATGTGGCAAGGTCCCAAAAGAAACATCTTCCATGCCTGGAGGTCTCCTCATTATGATAATTAGCCTGATCTTCAAAATTAATTGAGAATTAGCAGTCTGCACGTCAGGCAAACATATCTCAATACTACTCAATTTCCAATTGCTCTTACAGCCAATGGGCAAATTTGTTTAGGCACTGAGGATCATCAGAAACTGGAACAGGCCATTAATTCCATCCTGATCCATCATTCCATTAGATCAAGGCTAATTTGCAACTAATTTCCATTTGCCTGTTCTGGTTCCATATACCTTGACACTCAGTATCCAGCTAAAACCTATCTTTTTCAGACTTGAAAGCTGGAGTTGTCTTGGCATCCAATTCCTGATGTTAGCACCAAGCACTAACGGATCAGCTGCAGAATATTATATGTGGAGTAGCGATGTCCTGCCCTCCTTCTCAAAAAATTATACAATGAGGGAAGCCTCCAGTTCCACGAGTACACATCTGTTGCAAATATAATCATGTATTCTAAACTTGTAATGCTAGATGTCTTGTATCCAGGAGGCTTCCACCTTCATAGAATTTAACAAACAGCAACTGGAGAATTGATGGAAGAAACAGTGAGAAAACCTCCAAGGTTTTTAATTTCTGCTCATCAAAGTGATGTGGGTGGGGGTGGGGGGGAGGGTAAGAGGGGGAGTTGGTGCAGTCATTTCAGACACCCCAGAGGTGTGAAATTTAACTTGCAAAATAAATTTAACTACAACAAGTCGTCCATCTAAATGAATCATGCCCACTCTATCTCTCTTTGATTGCAATGTAAAGGCTGGTGAGTCGCATAACAGATCATTCATCTCGTACCACCCACCCCATTTTGTAGCAGCATTTAATTTCACTTCCCCGTGCTCCCACCCCGTCAGCATCAAGCAGCCCCTGAGCAGTCACAGAGATACTCTCCTCCTAGTCTATCTCCACAATATAACTCAGTTCCAATGTTAACCAATACCCCTGACTGCACAACTATGCTTTCTTTCCATTTCCCACCCCAAACCATCCTGCAAATTTGCTAAGTTAAATTGTTAATTTAGCACCATGTAATGCGATTTTATAGTGTGAATTCATTTTCTTGGGGAGACGATGGTCTAATGGTATTATCACAAGCTATTAATCCAGAAACTCAGCAAATGTTCTGGCGACCCAGTTCAGAATCCCACCACAGCAGACAGTGGAATCTGAATTCAATAAAAAATATCTGGAATTAAGAATCTACTGATGACCATGAATCCATTGCCGATGGTCAGAAAAAAACATCTGGTTCACTAATGTCCTTTAGGGAAGGAAATCTGCTGTCCTTACCAGCCTGCATGTGACTCCAGAGCCACAGCAATGTGGTTGATTCTCAACTGCCCTCTGAAAGGGCTTAGCAAGCCACTCAGTTCAGGGGCAACTAAGGATGGGCAATAAATGCTAACCAGCTAGGAACACCTGTGTCCCACCAATAAATAAACAAAATAATGCACTGTTAATAACGGAGGGCAAGTTTTGCAAGAAATCCCATTTCTGCATCAATTGAGGATATCCACTTGTCTTCCTAAAATATCATGGTGAACAATGGGAACAACAAAATTCTGGATAACATATGAAATAGGGCAGCAGGGCATCGGGTGGCACAGTGGTTAGCACTGCTGCCTCACAGTGCCAAGGACTCGAGCTCGATTCCCGGCTTGGGTCCCTGACTGTGTGAAATTTGCATGTTCTCCCCGCGTCTGTGTGGGTTTCCTCCAGGTGCACCAGTTTCCTCCCACATCCCTAAGATGTGCGGGTTAGGTTGATTGGCCATGATAAATTGACCCTAGTTTCGGGGGGATTAGCAGACTAAACATGTGGGGTTACTGAGATTGGGTGCAATTGTTGTCAGTGCAGCCTCAATGGGCCGAATGGCCTCCTTCTGAACTGCAGGGGCTCCATTCCATGAAATATGTTTAGCCAATTTAATCAGTATATCATCAATCCTTTATCATTGCCAAATCAGAATCCTGGCACTTCCTACCTAACAGCATTGTGGAAACCACTTTCCACATGGATATCAATGGTTCATAGGCAACCAATTTATTGAGACCAACTCAGCATGGGTAATAAATCTGGCCTTGCTAGGGGCACCAAAATCCCAAAAATGAATTTATTAAAAATGAACGCAGCCTTTAAACACCTCTCATTACAAGCCCCACACATCACCATTCACCCTCGCATCCATTCATTAACTCCTACCCTCCCTTTCAGCATGATAAGTTCATGCATAATGACGTGCATAAGACCAAGGTGGATGACGGAATCCCCCAACGTCATTGCACTCACCCAGACTGAATTATCAGTATCAAGGAAGGAAAGGTTGACAGTATACGTGGGAGCGGAATCTCTTTGTCTCTTTTCTTTCAACTCAGCACTGAATTCCCTCCCCGCCCCTCTCCCCCAGGCATCGAATAGGTCTCCAGAGCAATTTTTACTGGGGTGAAGCAGTCAATCGCCTTCCCTGCAATAGTCATCATAACAGAGCTCACAGTTTTGCAGCCAAGGCTGGTTTCTTGTGTGAAAGGTGTCCTTGTGGCATCAAATTCCTGCCTTCTCAATGATGGAGGAGCCCAGCACATCTGTGCAAAGGATAAGGCTGAAGCATTCACAACAATCTTCAGCTAGAAATACCAAGTGGATGGTCCATCTCGGCCTCCTCTGAAGGTACCAGCATCACAAATACCAGTCTCCAGCCAATTCTATTAAATTCACGTGATATCAAGAAACAGCTGAAGATACTGGATACTGGAAAAAGTATGGGCCCTGATAATATTCTGCCAATAGGCCTGAAGACTTGTTCTCCAGAACTTGCTGCTCCCCTAGCCAAGATGTTCCAGTACAGCTACAAGTTTGCTATCTGCCCAGCTATGTGGAAGATGGCCCAGGTATGTCCTGTACACAATAAACAGGACAAATTCAACCTAATCAACTTTTGCCTCATCTACTCTCACTCACCAGAAAGTGAGGTAAGAGATCATCAACAGTGCTATCAAGTGAATTTAGTCAGCAATAACCCACCCACAGATATTCAGTTTGGGTTCTGCCAGGGTCACTCATTACACAGCCTTTGTTCAAACATGGACAAACAAGTTAAATGCCAGGGGTGAGGTGAGAGTAGCTGCCTTTAACATCACGGCAGCATTTGACTGAGTGTGGCGTCAAGGAGCCCTAGTGAAACTTAAGTCAGTGGAGATCAGGGGGAAAACTTTCTGCTGGTCGGAATCATACATAGCACAAAGGAAGATAGTAAGAAGTCTCACCACACCAGGTTAAAGTCGAACAGGTTTGTTTGGAATCAAAGGAAGATGAAGGAAGATGGTTATGGTGATTGGGGATCAATCATCTCAGCTCCACGAGGCCATTGCAGGAGTTCGTCAGGGTAGTGTCCCAGGCCCAACCATCTTCAGTTGCTTCATCCATGACCTTCTTCCATCATCAGGTCGGGAGTAGGGATGTTCGCTGATGACTGCACAATGCTCAATATCATTTGTAATTCCGTGAAGCAATCCATGTCCTAATGCAGCAATATCCAGGCTTGGGCTGACAAGTGGCAAGTGACATTCATGCCATGTAAGTGCCAAGCAATGACCATCTTCAACAAGAGAAGATTTAACCATCCCCCCTTGACATCCAGTGGTATTACCATCACTGATTCCCTATAATCAACATCCTGGGTGTTACCATTGATAAGAACTGAACTGGGCGAGCTATATAAACACTGTGGCTACCAGAGCAGATCAAAGGCTTGGAATGCTGCAATGAGGAAATCACCTCCTGACTCTCCAAAGCCTGTCACTATCTGCAAGACACAAGTCAGGAGTGGAATGGAATATTCACCACTTACCTGGAATAGTGCAGCCCCAGCAATACTCAAGAAACTTGACACCATGCAAGACAAAACAGCCCTCTTGACTGCTACCCTTTTTACAACAATTTAAACTCTCGACCACCGACAAACAGTGGCAACCATGTGTACCATCTACAAGATACATTACAAATACTCACCAACACTCCTTTGGCAGCAGCTTCCAAACTCACGAGCACTACTATCTAGAAGGACAAGAGCAGCAGATACCACCACCTGGACGTTCCCCTTCAAGTCATTCACCATCCTGACTTGGAAATATATCACTGTTCCTTCACTGCCGCTGGATCAAAATCCTGGAACTACCCGCCACCCCCCCGACTCCCTCCCTCCTCCCAAACCAACAGCATTGTATGTGGACCTACAGCTCAGGCACTGCAGTGGATCAAAAAGGCAGCAAGACCTTCTCAAGGGCAAATAGGAATGGGCAAAAAATACTGGCCCAACTGGTGATGTCCACATCCCATATATTAATTTTAAAAAAACAAAGGCTGGTATTCTCCAGTCTCATTTGCCCATTGCCAGTCAATCCACCTAACCTGTATGTCTGTAGACCATGAGAGGAAAGCAGAGCATCCCAAGGAAACCCACACAGATATGAGCAAACTACATGGACAGTCACCCAAGGCTGGAATCGAACCCATGTCCCTGATGCTGTGAGGCAGCAATGCTAATCACTTTGCCACCAAAGACTAATAAAAGTTGAGGCAAAAATCATAATTATTCATGTACACGTTTGTATTATTTACCTATTTAGATCCAACAGAATATAAAATGAAATTAATTCACAAACAGCTCCTGTCAGTTGAAATAACTTGGTGATGTTTTGATTTGTTTCCTTAAGACTAATTAGACTTGGGTGTCTGGTTAAACCAGGTATGTGGTGGAAATGACACTAACATTAAGAAGCATAAGTTTGTGCCTTGGTGGACAAAAACATCACCAACTTGATGGTTGGCAGCACGGTGGCACTGTGGTTAGTACTGCTACCTCACAGCACCATGGACCGGGTTTGATTCCCGGTTTGTGTCACTGTCTGTGTGCAGTTTGTGTATTCTCCCCATGTCTGTGTGAGTTTCCTCCAGCAGCTCTGGTTTCTCCCCACTGTCCAAAGATATGTTGGTGAGGCTAAATGTGATGTGATGTAATGTTGATGTGATGCTAAATTGCTCCTTAGTGTCAGGGGGACTAGCTAGGGTAAATGCATGGGATTATGGGGATAGGGCCTGGGTGGGATTGTGGTCGGTGCAGACTCAATGAGCTTAATGGCCTCCTTCTGTACTGCAAGGTTCTATAATCTTCTATGAACTTGTACTGCCCTTTTAGTGTCCTCAGAAACGACCGAGGAACATTGTCAAACGGAGGCTGACTCTCAGAAGCTGATGGCATGGCTGGACTCTAATGGTGAAGTAACAAAAATTCGCAATGTGCAAAAGAGGCCAGGATTTGGAGGAGCGTGGAGATCTCAAGAGTGCAGGAAGGCTGGAGGAAGTTAAAGAAATAGGAAGGGGGCAGAAGGATTTGAAACAAGGATGAGGATTTTCAAACTGAAGTATTACTGGACCAGGTATCAGTGTAAATCAATGAGCACAGAGCGGTGGATTAGTAGATTTGTGTTGGTCATGTATAGGCAGCTGAGTTTATGAATCGTGCAAGGTGAGCATTGCAATAGTTAAGAGCTGACTCTCATAGGGACAAATGCACAGAAAAGAGTTTCAGCAGCAGATGGGTAGCACCAAAGGTTACAGAATTGGCACAACAGTTTTATTCTAACCCTGACTTCTTTGAGCAATGCTGTGACTTGCTTTGTGAAATAACACCTTCGAAAAGCCACAACGGGGGAACTCAGATCAAGTGAATGATTACGATCCCCCAAGATATCTTAAAAAACTCACAAGGACCTTTCTCGTAATTAAAGTAACCATTAAAATTATTCCAAGCTATTATCGATTTCTTGTTATTTGAACAGTAGCAAACTCCGATGAAAATGTTGAAATAGAAACAGATAAATGGAATTATCAGAACAAAATAGAAAATATTGGAAGAAGAGGAGAAGGAGAAGCTAACAAATGTGTTAAATACTGATGCAATACTAATGGTGGCACAGTGGTTAGTACAGCTTCCTCAAATTACCAGGGACCAGGTTCAATTCTAGCCTTGGGTCACTGTCTGTGTGGAGTTTGCATGTTCTCCTCTGCATGGGTTTCCTCCAGGTATTCCAGTTTCCTTTCACACTCCAAAGATGAGTGGGTTAGTTGGATTGACCATGCCAAATTGCTCCTTAGTATCAAGTGAACTAACAGGGTAAAATGTGGGGTTATGGAGACAGGGACTGGATGGGTTTGTTATTGATGCAGACCCAAATGGGCCGAATGGCCTCCTTCTTCACTGTAGGAATTCTATGTAGGCTTTCATAATCACAATGATCGCTACATCAATACACTGAAACCACTTTCACACCATAACAACTTAAAACTAAAGCTGTGCTCCATTCTCCTGTCAGTTTCTCCCATTCGTTTTGAGATTGCGATCTCAAATACCAGTCCTATTCTTGACCACAGAATTTAGGCTGACATTTCATGCTCTCATGCCTTTCAGTTGAGAAGTTAAACTGAGACCCTCTCGGGGTAAGTTAAAAGTCCATGCCACTATTTGAAGAAGTGCAAAGGGACTTTTCCCCCAGTGTTCAGACCAAAATTTGTCCCACAGACAAGCACCAGTAAAACAGATTATCTGGTCATATTGCAGAGCTTTTGGTGAGACCGAACCTTATGTAAATTTGCTGTAACCTTTCCTATGCTACAACAATGGCGACACTTCAAAAGTACATCACTGGCTGTAAAGTGCTGTGGGATAAAGTCAGGTCAAAAATGTTGCTGTAGAAATCCAAATTCTTTCATCGTTTCTGTTCGCCAAGCCTCTCATTTAGCATTCATCTTTCTCCATTCTTAACAACTCCACAATCCCAAAGTTTTATCATAAAAGTCCAACATCAGAGCTTTTAACACCACCAGGGGCTAAACTGAACTGCATTGAACTTGCCTCTTAAATTCTACCCATTAAACCCTCCTAATGGTGATAATGGTTTGCTGGAAATGCACACACCCTTGTGATGGGGAGTCGACAGGATGTCATCTTGGTAAATGGCTTTGCGCACACCTCATGACGAAACACAGCACTTCACAGCAGTCAGATCTTGATGAATTTGGTGGCATGGTGGCACAGTGGTTAGCACTACTGCCTAACAGCGCCAGAGACTTGGGCTCTATTCCCGACTTGGGTCACTGTCTGTGTGGAGCTTACACGCTCTCCCTGTGTCTGCATGGGTTTCCTCCAAGCGCTCTGGTTTCCTCCCACAGTCCAAAGATGTGCGAGCTAGGTGGATTCTATGAAAATTAATGTGTAAAACTGATTTGACACAATTTTCCATTTGCACACTCCAGTCGCCACCCAGTTTTAACCTCGAAGTTAATCAAAATGAAAGGCCCCATCATTGTTGTGTGGAAATTAAGTTGCAATTCCAGCTATGGCCAAATATTGAATTTACTTTGTTCTGCAAGATTAAGAATGCTTACTTCAAATAAAGCAATAAATATCTTGAGTCCAAAGATATGCGGGTTAAGTTACTTGACCATGTTAAATTGTTCCATTGTGTCCTGGGATATGTAGGTTAGGAGGGTAAATCTATGGAGTTATGGGGATAATGCCTGAGGTGGGATTGTGATTGGTGCAGGCTCAATGGGCTGAATGGCCTCCTTCTGCACTGTAGGGATTCTATAATTCTGTGATTCTATGAAACTATGGTTAAAACCAGTTAAAACTGCAGATGCTGGTATGGAAAAATTAAGTCACAACAATTGTGGAAATTAAGTTATGACAAACAACTCTATTAAGTGATGGAAAATGATTATTAGCCAACAAGGCCTTCAGCGCTTACGAGCTCAGGATGCATGACTAAATCTAAACCTTATGTTAATTCCATAAGCATTGCTTCCAGTCTTGGCCACAGGATGAAAATAAGATCCTTTCATTAACAAAATTCCAAAAAACAAGAAACCGTGAACTATAACTGTTACATTTCCTGTATGAATCAACTGAACACTCCGCAATGCTTTGCGCTGGATTGTGTTCTCACTTGTGCACAAGCAATTAAAAATTTGGAAGTCTGAGTACTCTAAGTGCCGAGTGTTGTTTGCACCCAGGTATTCGACAGCTATTTAAAATAATCATGAATTGCTAACAGGTTAGTTGCCATGGTTTTTAAAGATCCATTCATAGGATGTGAGTGTCATTGGTAAGGGCAGCATTTATTTCCCATCCCTATTTGCTCTTGAGAAGATGATGGGGACTGCTTCTCTTGAACTGCTACAGAACCATGCAAAGTAGGTGTGGTGTGTGGGTTCCAGGGCTTTGATGCACTGACAATGAAGGTGCACTGATGTAGTTCCAAGTCAGGATGACTGGAGAGGAATTTGCAGGTGGTAATGTTTACATTCATCTGCTGCCCTTGTGCTTTTAAGATTTGGAAGGTGCTGCCAAAGGAATTTTGGCATGTTGTGATAGTGCATCTTGTTGATGTTCTACACTGCTAACATAGTGCACTAGTGTTGGAGGGCATGAATGTGATGGCTGAACATTAGTCTTCCAGTAAAAAAGTATAATACTCGGCAGGCACTTGTTTCATTCAATAAAGCAAAGAGCAGGTGAATCAATACAATCGCACTCGGCAACCTTGAAAATCTTAGTGAGGAAATGTGCATTTGGTCCCATTACCAATGACTTAATCAGGGATCAGATAGTCTGTGGGCTCCACAGTGGTCTTGTCAGTAAGCAGCTGCTGTGAGAAAAAGATTTAACACTACAAACAGCCATTGGCATCTGTATGTCAAACAGTCAGGAAAAAGCACCAGAGATTTTAGGCAGGAAACAGAAATTCTCACAGTTCAGGACATGCATTGCTCCAATTGCAGTGGCAATCATCCTCAGAACAGATCAGCATGTTTCGTATGCGGTAAACAATGCAATAAATGTGGCGAGTGGAATCATTGCGCACTATGCTACAGATTGAAACAACTGCAGCACCCCTTTACCACCAACCATGTAGTAGGGCAGAACCCAGTATTGGGGCAAATCCAGAGTGTTCACGTAACAGCAGGAAAAGGAATGTCTAAGAAAGGGTTAAAACACAGGGTCCATCATAACTGTGGGCAGACATACCCAATTAACAATTCAACGCCAACAAAGTTAATTTATAGGTGAGATCATTTCAAGGCCTTGGTGAACAATGCAGGGTCGATACTGATTAGCAAAGCTCCACTGATTCTAGAGAAGCCATTGTTCCTAGAAACTGGGGAGATGGGACGGTTATCGTACCATCAAAACCTATTTATCACACACAACGCTTTTGTAGACAAAATAGACAAGGATAGCTGGACACAACCAATTAATGTGAAGTACCCTGGACAATAGACCCGCTAATGTGATCAACTATAATCAATTCAAACTGTTTGTTTCCATGATATCCTGTATTACAATACTCTGGACCCCAGAGAAGTAGTGTGCACAGCCTTTGTATCTTCAGAATCAGCCTCGATACAGGCTGGACTTCACTGAGTCCGGGCTGATTTTCCCTCATGCATGTAGAAATAAAACTGTTTTATTGAAGCCTGACACAGACTCAGAGACTCCTCGTTTATTCCCTCCTACAAACCACATTACAGCTGATCACTCCTCCAAGGGTAGGAGCATCAGGGTGAATGAATTGGAGCTCAGCCAAAACAGTGTAAAGTTTATTTATTCATCACAAGTAAGGCTTACATTAACACTGCAATGAAGTTACTGTGAAATTCCCCTACTCGCCACACTGCAGCATCTGTTCGGGTCAATGCATCTAACTTACACTTCTTTCAGACTGTGGGGGAAACCAGAGTACCCGGAGGAAACCCGCACAGACATGGAGAGAACGTGCAAACTTCACAGAGACAGTGAGCCAAGCCGGGAATCAAACCCAGGTCCCTGGCGCTGTGAGGCAGCAGTGCTAACCACTGTGCCACCATGCTGCCACTGAGCCTCCAACAACACTCTATTGCAAGAGTGTTGACATAGTCACAGGAAAGGGTGAGATCTTCGCCACCCTCAACATGATTTGCAGCGATAACACAAGACTGAAGGTAAAGATTGACCCTGGAGCAAAGTGTAACATATTGCCCAGCTGACCCATATCATGGGATCATAGAAACCCTACATGCAGAAAGAGGCCATTTGGCCCATCAAGTCTGCACCGACCACAATCCCACCAGGCCCTATCCCCATATCCTGACATATTTACCCACTAATCCCTCTAACCTACGCATCTCAGGACACTAAGGGGCAATTTTAGCATGGCCAATCAACCTAACCTGCACATCTTTGGACTGTGGGAGGAAACCAGAGCACCTGGACGAAACCCACACAGACACGGGAAGAACATGCAGACTCCACACAAACAGTGACCCAAGCCGGGAATCGAACCCAGGTCTCTGGAGCTGTGAAGCAGCAGTGCTAACCACTGTGCTACCGTGCCACCCACAACATGCAGCATCGGAGCTCAACGGCCAGGTGGACCTGCTGGCTGATGGCAGTCAAACTGTCCACATGGAAGGTGTGACCAGACTCTATTGAACACAGGGAAGTTTCAATTTTCATATAGTTGACTAGATCTTAAGGCCACTGTTAGGTCTTTGGGACAGCATTACATTAGGGCTCATCCAACTTGGTCCAGCTGTACGTGCTCTGGAGCACCAGGTCCCGGAAATGAGAGAGAACAAAGACCTCTTCAACTGTGCTGTCATGGGTAGACTATCAGTAATATTCCATATGAGACTAGATGACTCAGTGCCAACAGTCTGTGCACCGTGTACCAATAGCCATGAAGCAGGAAGTAGTCAATGAGCTCCCTCAGATGGTGAAACTGGGTGTCATAACTCTATTTTTTTTTATACATTTGTGGAACCTAGGTGTCGCTGGCTGGCCAGTATTTATTGCCCATCCCTAGTTGCCCTTGAGAAGTTGATGGTGAGCAGCCTTCTTGAATCGCTGCAGTCCTTGTGCTGTACATTGACCCACAATGCCATTAGGGAGTGAATTCCAGGATTTTGACCCCTCAACTGTATAGGAATGGTGGGCAATATATTTCCAAATCAGGATGGTGAGTGGCTTGGAGGGGAAATTGCAGGTAGTGATGTTCCAATGAATTTGCTGCCCTTGTCTTTCAGGATGGAAGTGATTGTGAGTTTGGAAGGAGCAGTGTAAGGATTTTTGGTGAATTGCAGATAGTATATACTGCTGCGACTGAGACACAGCCACAGATTGGGTTTCAGCAATGGTGGCTACAATAAAGAAAGATAGCACAGTCAGGATGTAAATTGACCCAGTGCACATTCATTACTGTCAGAGAAGAACCAACCGTACATGGTGGGCAGATACCACGTGGCCAGCGGTTCATCAGCTCCACAGAGGTACAACACCCAACAAATTCACTAGGGGCATCCTGGATTGGAATCAACCAGATACAGAGCCAAGGAATCACTATACTGGCTGTTCATGTATACAGACATGGAAAAGGAACTTCCATACGCGCGCTGTGTAATGCACTAAAGCCACATGAAGCAAAAGAACTGCTGCAGCTACATGAGGTCCCAGACCTCCCATCGTCTTTCACAGCCATTTCAAATGGAATGCTAAACAACATTTGGTCTTAGTTGATTTGTATTCTGGGTGGTGTGAACCCAACTAGCTGCCAAACATGGTGAGTAACACAGTTATCATCAAGCTCAAGAATCATGTCACCACACATGGCATCCCGCAGAGCCTCGTGTCAGGCAACGCTTGACAATTCATCTCCACTGGTTTTCAAACTTTGCATAGATGGGAATATCACAAGCAGCCCCTTACACTCATAGTCTAATGGCCTGGCAGCTAAGTGAATAAAGTGTTGTTTGTTACAAGTCCCTGTTGTCAATGTTGGGAACGCAGCACTTTTACACCATTGTTGTAAGGAAGGCTGGACGGTTGTATGATTAGACATAAACTCTTTATTGGTAACTCACAACTGCACACATATCTAAGGTACAGCCATGGATGGTATTGTCTCCATGATTTCCAGACTCTATGACACACAATCTACCACCATGTGACTCTTGACATCACTATGTGAGCAGTATTGTTCTCCATTAACCCTTACTCTGCCCAAACAGCCTTGTACTACATCTCCCCCAAATATATTTACCAAAATATATTTACAATACAATCGTAATTACTTGCTTGTTATCCCTTTTCTCTCTGAATTTCTAAATTCAGAATGTCCAGAGGTTTGACAACTCTTACAGATCTCATTCGGTCACCTTTGAAGGAACGGTGAGCTCAGCTATTTTGGGTTGGCTTTGTCAATTTAGTCTTGAAGTAGCAGTGCTCTATTTCCGGTATTTGGTTGCCTCTATTTGATTCACCTTTTACACTCCTTTGCATTGAGTTTCTGCTCAACTCTGTTTCACTCAAACAGTGTAGCTTTGTCCTAATTCCCATTCTGATGGGAATGTTTACTCCATTCATTCTGAGAATGGACTCAGATTTTACATTTCTGTGGGGTCTGCCATGTTCTTCCTGGACATCGATGCTTGAAAATGCTTTGTTTCCACTTGTTTCACAGTTTAGCCCAGATAGTTCTTCTTTTCCTATTGTTTTTCCAGCTTATGAATACCTTTATTAAGGAAGAAGTCTCACAACACCAGGTTAATTTGGAATCACGAGCTTTCAGAGCATTGCTCCTTCATCAGGTGAGTCAGATAAGCCAGTTGGACTTTAACCTGGTGCTGTGAGACTTCTTACTGTACTCGTTCCAAACCAACACCGGCATCTCCAAATCATCTTTATTCAATTCAGCAATCACTCCAGTAAGTTTAGTTTTCTTTGTTTCAGAGTTAAGTGTAGAATTCTTAGATAAGTTTAACAACATCACTTCAGCATTCAGTTCTGTTCAGGATCTTTCTTGATCACTGATTAGAGAGTGATTAATTCACTCATTAGATTTGTTTCATCGAATTTCTATTATCTGCTTTCAAAGTCTGGATTTGCTCTTCCATATTCTCTATCTCAAGTTGTTCAGGTTGGATCGAAGTGAAACATTATCATTTGGTTGTTAATTCTGCTTTCCATCAACACTTCTGATTCATCAGCCATTCTTTCTCCTGTCCCAGGCATTTTGCATGATGCTTACTAAAGACTTCAGGTTTTAACTGGAGATCTATCGACATTGAATGTGCTCATACAAGTTAAGTATTTCAAGCCCTCTTTCAAATGTTGGACTTCTTCTGAGTAACACTGCAGTGTTGGCATCAATTCTTGTTCTGAGAATCACATTCTATGGTGAGAAATTTTACTTGTTCTTACCATTCTAGGTTCATATTTTCACATATATCTTTGAAAATATAATGATTTCCCAATTTTCTTCCAGATGTCCAATTTTCTATAGCTCTGTTCTGTCGTTTGTGTACCTTTGTCTTTCTCCTGGAATATAAAACATTCCTGACAGTTCTCTGACAACCGGTTAATTAGTTCTTTCAGACTTACATTAAATTCACAGAGCAAGAAACTTTGGCTGAGGGAGTCTTATAGCCTGTGAGGACAAATGGCAAGTTTTCCTTTTCTTTGGAAATTTCAATTACTTTGTTTTGAGGTTTCTTGTACTTTAACAGAGTCTTGCTGAGATAAAATACTGTGGATGCTGGAATAGGAAACAAAATAGAAAATGTTGGGAAATCTCAGCATCAATGGAGAGAAAATAGAGCCAACATTTTGAGTCAGGGTGACACTTCCATCAGAGCTAAGAGCCAAGAAAATCAGAAAAGTTTTACACTGAGGATGGGGTGAAGGGGAGGTGGGGGCGGGGGGGGGTGGGGAGTGGGAGGTGGTGGGGGAAGGGGGAGGCTGTAATGGAACAAAAGGAATATAAATGAAGATGAGGAAATCTCAGAGAGGTGCTAAAAGTGTCCATTAAGTGATTGGAGTGTGTGAATGACAGAACAGAGGTACAGATGGTTAAGGCAGTTGGCCTGAAAAGTGTGTGTGTGTGTGTGTGTGTGTGTGTGTGTGTGAGTGTGAGAGAGAGAGAGAGAGAGTGGGGGGGGTCGGTGCTGGTGCAAGAGGAGAGCAGGAATGGAGAAGTGGAAAAATGGAAGTGAGAAAGAACGATAATAAAAATGGATGAATGAGGTGAAAAGAAGAAACAGAATGAAATAAAATAAATAGAAATTGGGTGAAGGTGGAGGGGAGAGTTCATGTTGAAAAACTGATCAGTGTAGGGATGAACTCTCACCTACAAACAATGAGTTCCAAAAGTCAAACAAGAATTGATGAGAACGCTGCAATATTGGTCACAGGAAGTCCAACATTTGAAAGAGGGGTTGAAATACTTAACTTGTACGAGCATATTCAATGTCGATAGATCTCCAGTTAAAGCCTAATGAACTTCAAGCACCTGAAGTCTTTAGTAAGCATCGTGCAGAATGCCTGGGACAGGAGAAAGAATGGCTGATGAATCGGAAGTGTTGATGGAAAGCAGAATGAACAACCAAATGGTAACATTGCACTTCGGTCCAATCTGAACAACATGCAGAATGACATGGAGAATCTGGGGGAGCAAATCCAGACTTGAGGAACATGAGGTGCTGTTCTTCCAGTTTGCATTGGGGTTCACATTGCAGAAGACAAAGGAAGCCATTCTTTCTCCAGATTTGCTAACATGGAGACCAGCATGGTGTGTTGAAGTGACAAGTGACAGGAACGTCTGGGTCCTGCTTCCAGAAGGACTTAAGATGTTCAGCAAAGCTGTCACCCCGTCAACATCTGGTCCCTCATTGAGATTGTTCTGCTGTTCAGAGTAGTCCTTATTCTTTTGAACTGCTGAAAGATTGTGTACTAATTTTGAATTTGATCTTGAAGGACAATTAGTTGTTCTTTGAACTGATTATTTTCTTGTTCAGCTTTTATTTTCTCACTCTGTGCTTCAGTGTATTACTTTTTTTACCACTGAAAGTTGTAATGCAGCTTTTTTAGGAAAGCATTCAACATCCTTTTTAAGCTCTTCACATTTTCCAAGGAGTATGTCTTTGTTGCACGAAGAGTCTTTCAATGCAGCAACACCTCTGGGTCCACCTTCTCATCTTCTTTTGTACCCTGTTTGAACTTCCAATTGTGTTTTCTCAGCTCCAGCTTTGATTTGCTAACATGGAATTCAGAGTCATTCTTTCCCTTTCATACATTTGTGATACCTCAGGAATGAGTTTGTGTGGATCTGGAACATTTTCGTTCATTGAAGACCTTAGTTTATTGCACATTTTCAAAGGAATATACTCAGCTTGAATATTATGTCTCAAATCTTCCAATACTAAAACATTTTCCAATCTTATTTAATTTTCTTTTTGCAGGATTTGTGTATTTTGGACCTCATGAGATAGCTTTTCTTCATTCACAGTCAGCTGCTAGCTGCACACTACCACCTCTTGTTACAGTTTAGGTAATGTATCTGTTTTCCCAAAAAATCTCTGCACCAAAATCTTACTGCCATTCACATGGGCAGGATCTGAGAGTTCTGCTGATGGCGTATCCCTACCATAGGTTTTCTAGTGGCGAAGGATGAATTAATTGAGAAACACCATTGAAAATGGCAGATAATAAGATGCTGTCACCAGTGAGCAGCATGCTGCCTCACACAGCCACCAAACATGCCATAGAAAGTGTCCTGTCCAATGTTCTCAGGACTTCTGTAGAGCATTTGACTTCTCTGATATCCTCTTGTGGTTTGCTTTTTAGCTTTAATGGGGGTTTTCTATCCATCTTTTTAAGTTCTTGATGATTGAAATATTCTTCAAAGGCTTTTAATATTTCATCAAAGCTGGTTGTGGATTCATCAATGCCATGCATTTGGATTACTTTATCTGCAGGGTCACCAAACTAGCATTAACATCATATTAACCTTATTTTCAGAGGTTTCTGACTAAATCCTGAAATATTCTTGTAGTCTAAACGTTCTCTTCCGTGAAAACACCAAAGTTGGGTTCTAGTTTAACCCCTGTCTTAGCCTAAGTTGATCTAGTAGTTTGAATTTACACGCCTACTTTTTCAAAGCAGGTGAGTATCACTTTCTTTTCTCTTCAAAATGGCTCCACAGCTGCTGTTTTCTTTCTCTCTCTTTGACCTTCTGGTGTTTGTCAGGTTTATGTGGGCTCTCATTGTGCTGGCTGTGTTTTTTTAATGAACTAATTGATTCTCTGGGAGACATTAAAACAAATTGTTTGAACTACCTACCTCACTTTTGAAGACTTGGAGTCAACTGGAAGGCAATTTTTGATCTCTGACTGCTGTTTTTTGGAAACTTTCTTTTTCCTTCAGTGGAGCTCAGCCCTCATATGTTATGGTGCAGACTCGGTGGGGTGGGGATGGTGGTGGGGTTAACACCTTTTTTTAACCACCAAAATCTGAAATTTCTAAAAAATATTTTGAGACTTATGGTAGTCTAGAATTTAAAAAGACTTAGCTTATTTTTCTTAGGTTCACTGACTCTGTGCTCTGGGATTTGAAATTAAACTTCCAAATAAGATGCAATGGATTCTTCCGCTGCAGTATTGCAAATCACTGCCTTCAGCTTCCAAGTCTTTCTTTGAAACTATTTCTTGGCAATATTTCCTGCACACCCATACTTCCAGAATTTCTTTTCAAGTCAGAATACATTGTACAGTTTTTTTCTCAGACTTCGAGCATTTTAATTTCTCTCCGTATTCTCTGCAAGGTTTGGGCTTTTTCCACAAGCTGGCACAATATTGTAAGCTTGTTTGGTGTCTCACTAAGAAGTCTGGATGCTTGCGTGGTTACACATTAACAGTTTATGTGTAACTTATAATTATATATCCAAGGTACTGTCTCTGTGCTGGCTCTTCCCAGGCTCTATTGCACAGTCCACCATCATGTGATTCTCCACATCACTTTGTGGGCAGGACTGTTCTCCAGTCCCACATTAACCTTTGCTCTTCCCAAACAACCTTCAGCATCAGAATCCTCCCAGCAGTGAATGGGTCTCTGGCTAAGGTCAAAATCCAGAATGGGCTTTTAGGGGTCACATGTTGGCAATTAGCTAGGGAGGGGCTTCCCCACATTGACATAGACCCCATCCTTTCCCCCACTGGAGCCGCAGGGACCCGTAGGCTCCAGCTGTGCCCAAACTGGAGGGGGTTCTCCTCCCACAGTGATGCCAATTGTGCAGTCTTCAGAATATGCCTTCAGATGGAGGTGCCCTAGTGGACCCGTACCTGCAGCACCCAGCCCTGCTCGTGTCGGGTCAACAGCCTCGGGAAACCACCTACTATCCTTAACTGAAGAGCAGACAAGGACTTCAGGAGGCCAATTCTTGAATAGAGTGCGGCAAATGCGGCGTCAGAATCTGCAAATGATTCTGACCCGTGATTGCTTTTTAAGGAAGTTAAGATTCCTGTCTGGAAATAACGAGATCAGCAGCAATGCACCGGTTGAACACGAGGACAGCTTTACTTCCATAATGTTGGCACGGAGCCACCTGATAGTTTTCTCTGATAGAGACACATCTCCCATTATGTTTCCTCACAGAGCAGGCTTAGATAATAGTTAGGCTGGTGCATCTCACAACATGATCCTGCTGCTTCCTTCTCCTCGTGATACACTTGACAGAGAGCGGTGTTCGGATTACGTGACCCTTACGTAATGCACATGTGCGACCGTGATTCCTTGTGCGACCATTTTCTTTCCTCTAGCACCCGCGTCGGGTGACAAGGCAGCTGGCAGAATACCGGTTTCGTGCCAGGCAACAGTAACTGATGCGAATAACTTGAGACCAAAAGCAGAGCTTTCTGGTGATAGGGAGGATATATTTGTGGTGGAGGAGGTGGCGCACGTGGAAGTTCAGAAGGTGGTGAGAAAAACAAAGGCGAAGATCATGCAGGCCAAATTTAACCAAATGGGTATTGCCAGCACTGAAGTCTTCTACTGCCACTTTTCAGCTCTTTTTTTTTGCAGTGTCGAGGACAAAGAAAGGTTGTTTACGCCCTTTAGCTTTTTGTGTGTGTGCATTTTCTTTCTTTTTTGCTTGACAGACTGCCAAAATGATCAGCGTGCATCTCATGTGGAATTAATTCAAGATAAGCCATTTATGTAGAAATTCAGGCAGTGTTGGCAGTCTGGTCTCGCATAGCATGAAAAGCTAATAAATACTGGAACCAAGCAACAGATTTGTCAGCAGTTGTTAATACAGCTTCTCCCCTGAAGTGTCGTGGCTTTTTTTTTTCACGTGTGTGCGCGACAATTTCGAAAACGAATCTGCACTTTGCAATTACTTTTCGACCCACAGAACGCACAACAGAGTTTGAAACGGCAAGATCGTTGCTACAAATCTCTCTCTCTCTCAATTCTCGACCGCACTGCACGGAGCCCTATGCCCCTAGCTTCAAGTACGATTGTTGATTCATGCAAAAACGTTCCGAAATCAAATTTCCGACATGCCCACTAAACCCGAGTTAATGATGCGACCCAGTCGAGTGCAGAGCGACTTTTTGCGATATCCCGAGCATGCATGTGTGGCATCTTCAAGGCACACTTGAACCATTCCAGTTTATACATTTGTAAAGTAATCACTGTGACTAATGTCTTGGTTGTATAAAATGCGCCTCGGCTGGAGAAAGTGTATCACTCAAGTCCAGCACCAAAGTAGCCTGTGTACATGAACAATGTTGCCGCACAACAGTGGAGCATTTTATAATACTCCTTCGTCAAAAATGTTACACGTAAATGTTAAGCACACAATGCATCAGTGATGAGAAATAAATAGCGCCATTGAGTGTCATAATTTCTATTTGGTTCAGTTCCGCTGCTTAAATAAACAGAAGTTTTGATGCCACATTGCTTGCTTTTTGCTGTACAAGGGCGCCTCACAAACTGGCTGATCCGATCCCTCAAGAAGATAGAACGGGGACATCAGCAGAGATTATTCTGCAAGGAAGAATGATAAGTGTTGTAGGCTCTGTTAAATGCGCATGTGGAGTTGATGCAGTCCCACAGAATTTTGTCACTTGGAACATATTGAGTCTCATAATCAGATTCAACTGCTAATGGGAAATGTTTCACAGTGGCTAGGAAGCACAGACAACTACGCTCAAAAGGTAAAATTTAATCTGGCTGTTGTGCTTAATGCTAAATGCCAGCATGTCAGAGAAATCTACTAACAGCACCGCAAACCAAAGAGCAATATTCCCTTATAAGACCTTAATCTGATTGTTATACTTAAATGTTAAAGTCCAACACGCTTGAGGAAATTTCAATGAAATAAAATGCATCGTGAGATCACTCCTAGCATTTTCAGCAGGTTTAAGTTCAAAACATGATGACTTGGGACTTTACTGCCCTTCTGGATGTGACAGCACAGGAATATAGGAGCAGATCACTTAGGCCCTCAAGCATGTTCCTTCAGTCAGATCTTTATCTTACCTCTATCTATTGATCCCTGGTTCTGTAATCCTGAATACCTTTTCCTAACAAAAAAGATGACTTTGTATTTCAAAAATTATCTTGTCTGGGGCAGTTAAAATCTTGTGGGTCAAAGCTGAGATATTTTCCGGCTGGGACTGAACTTTGAATTTGATCAAGGATGATGAGCCTTCACTTTTTCTCTTTTGCACCAAGTGAAAGTCTATATTACATGAATAGTTCTGACATGACCGCCATGCAACAGATTGAGAAAAAAAGCATGATCGTGACACACGTTTGACAGGGATGGACAAGCTAGCCATGCCCATACCCCGTAAACAAATTTAAAGAAATGTTGGCAGCAGTAGAATCTGCAAATTAATAACCTCTGGAATCAGCAACAATTCCCCACTCCCAGTGGGATCACCAACACATCCTCCCTTGAAATCACCAACATCCCACCCACTTGGAATCACCAAAATCATCCCCCCCCCCTTTGAAAACATCAATAATGCCCCTCTCCACAGCCTTGGCTTCACCAGCACCCACACCCCTTGGACTCACCAACATGTCCCATGGTTCATCACCAAATTTAGGCACTGAACCTGGTTCAATGGTAAAAGGAAACACCAGTACTAAATGTGCTGTTAAACCAAAGCATGAGGCTAATAAAGCTATAGAACAAAGGACTACCTGCATGCTAAACTCAAGGAGTCACTGGCTTTGGACAAAACAGTATTATCCCGCTTCCAATGGATCAGAGGAAATTTTTAAAAATTCATTCGTAGGACATGGGCGTCGCATACCCATGTCCTATGAATGATTTTTTTAAAAAGTGGGCATTTATTGCCCATCCTTAGTTGCCCTTGAGAAGATGGTGGTGAGCTGCCTTCTTGAATCACTGCAGTCCATGTTCTGTGGGTTGACCCACAATGCCATTAGGGAGGTAATTCCAAGATTTTGACTCAGCAACTTTGAAGGAACGGCGATATATTTCCAAGTCAAAATGATGAGTGGCTTGGAGGGGAACTTGCAGGTGGTGGTGCTCCCATGGATCTACTGCCCTTGTCCTTCCAGATGGAAGGGCACAGTGGCTTTGGAAGACGTTGTCTCAGGAACTTTGGTGAATTGCTGCAGTGCATCCTGTAGGTGGTACACACTGCTGCTATTAAGCGTCGGTGATGGAGAGATTGAATGTTACTGAAAGGGTTGCCAATCAAGTGAGCTGTTTTGTCCTGGATGGTATCAAGCTTCTTAAGTGTTGTTAGAGCTGCACCCATCCAGGCAATGGGGACCATTCCATCACACTCCTGACTTGTTGCTGTAGCTTCTGTCCATTCTGTGGTGGTTGTCAACTTAATAAAATTAAAAACCTTATCATGACCTATCCACCGAACCTGCACATCTTTGGACTGTGGGAGCACCCAGAGGAAACCCACGCAGACACAAGGAGAATGTACAAACTCCACACAGACAGTCACCCAAGGCTGGAGTCAAACCCAGGTCCCTAGCGCTGTGAGGCAGGAGTGCTAACAACTGCGCCACCTTGCCACCCCCATCCAAGTGAGAACATCTCAGTTACATAAGAACATAAGAACATAAGAAATAGGAGCAGGAGTAGGCCATCTAGCCCTTCGAGCCAGCCCCGCCATTCAATAAGATCATGGCTGATCTGTCGCTGCTCAGTTCCACTTTCCCGCTTTCTCCCCATAACCCTTAATCCCCTCTCTTATCAAAAACCCATCAACCCGCGTCTTAAAAATATTTAGCGAGGCAGCCTCCACCACTTCAACGGGCAGAGAATTCCAGAGATTCACCACCCTTTGAGTGAAGAAGTTCCTCCTCAACTCCGTTCTAAACCGCCCCCCTTTTATCTTGAGGCTGTGCCCCCTAGTCCTACTGTCTTTTTTGAGCGGGAAGAGTCTTTCCACCTCTATCCTATCCATCCCATTCATCATCTTATACGTCTCAATGAGATCTCCCCTCATTCTTCTAAACTCTAACGGGTACAAGCCCAGTTTATTCAGCCTCTCCTCATAGCTCAACCCCCTCAACTCCGGTATCAGCCTAGTAAACCTCCTGCTCTTGTCTACAATGATGCATAATGCAATGAGAGTGAGCGATAAGGCAGAAGTGTTTTCAAACTTCTTTCGCCAAAAGTTTTGGATCAGGATAACCAGATAAGTTACAATGCAATCTGTCAGTAGCACAACCTGCCTTTAATTTATCAAAGCCCCTGTTTGCAACTGTAATGAACTGATTTGTGATTTGATTTGTTCATAAGTCTGCAACACAAAGAGTAAAAATGTGGGGCAAAAAAAAACCCAACAAGATCACAAAGAATAGATGACTGAATCTGTTCTAAGCTGACTTAACTCTGAAATGATGACTTTTCTGGAGAGTACTCCGGGGCTTTCAATATCCATCTGAAGCACAAAGAAAAGAAAATACAAATGTTCCTTAAAAAAATAAATCAAGGCCAGTTTAAAAATGAGAGAAAGAAGAAATCTGCAAGATGGATTCATATGTCTGTATACAGCAGCCAGTCAAGCAGAGTTAGCAAAATTTATAGGCAAGGGAGAAGGGATTAAGAAAGAAATAAATTGCGTTCCACATAGAAGTACCTACTCACTTTCATCAGAAGACATTTTTCTCTCCAATGCTCTTTGCCTGTTCCTCTTGAAGACTGAGGCTCACGCCTGCATTCTCCCCAGGTAGCAGCGACCTTCTAATATCTCTGCCAAGCGGCTATCTTTGTGGTGTAATTACACACAATTCCATCAGATAAGCCCCCAAGGTATCAATTTGTGGCTTTTAAATTATTGTTGTGTCTGGTGGTTGTTGAGCATTCAAAGTGGTTCACTGGCATCTTTTGTTGGGATGTCACACAACAGGATAGAGCAGCAGTAGCTAGCACTGTTGCCTCAGAGCTCCAGGGACCCGGGTTCAATTCTGGGTCTTGGGTGAACTGTCTGTGTGAAGTTTGTCCATTCTCCTGTGTCTTTGTGGGTTTCCCTCCAGGTGCTCCGGTTTCTTCCCACAGTCCAAAGATTTGCAGGTTAGATGGACTGGCCAGGCTAAATTGCCCCTTAGTGTCCCAAGATGAGGAGGTTTTTAAGTTCAAAGTTTTCTTATTAGTGTCACAGGTGGGCTTACATTAACACTGCAGTGAAGTTACTGTTAAAATTACCCGGTCGCCACACTCAGATAAAATGATTAGGTTAGATGGATTAGCTATGGTAAATGTGTGGGGTTATGGGGCTAGGACAGGGGAAAGGGCCTGGCTAAGATACTCTGTCAGGGAGTCGGCGCAGACTCGAGGGGCTGAATGGCCTCTTTCCACACTGCAGGGAGCCTATGATTCTATGATATGATTCGAGTTCTGTTGGCTTTTCTCCACATGTTATGTGAAGTACATCAATTAATTTAGCAGTGGGGGGGATTTAGAGCCATCTGGCATCTCTAACTTGCAAACTATTCTTGATCCCCAACTGTGGAATAAAGTAGGTAATAACTTTCCCTGAAACAATAATAAAGTTTGTCGAATGCACTCAGGCTGGGATAGGTACTCCCCGTCTGGGATTGCACTGATATCGCTTACAGGGCAGCACATTCGAGTTAGATGTTGGTAAGGAATGTGAAGGAGAAGCAAACATTACACATTGCGTCACTTGGGCCTTTTACAAGGCATTGAATCTTCCAAACATAGAGAGAACAACCAAGAATGTGCTGGGGAAATAAATGTTCAAGCTGAAAGATGAGGAAAACCCAAGCATGCTCAAAGATAAGATGGCACAATGGCAGTGTGGTTAGCACTGCTGCCTGAATTTGATTCTCAACTTAATTCACTGTCTGTTTGGAGTTCGCACATTCTCCCCATTTCTGCATGGGTTTCCTCCGGGTGCTCCAGTTTCTTCCCGCAATCTGAAAGATGTGTGGGTTAAGTGGATTGGCCATTGACCCTTAATGTCAGGGGAACTAGCTATGGTAAATGCATGGGATTATGTGGATGAGGACTGGATGGGATTGTGGTTGGTGCAGACTCAATGGGCCGAATGGCCTCCTTCTGCACTGTCAGATTTTATGATCTATAACCCACTTCAGCAAATTCTGGGCCAAATTAATTCTGTGAGCCTGATTTGGTGCTGGTTATCGGCATGAAGGAAAATATTGCAGCAAGTTATTTGTTTTTTTTGTATGATTGGCACATATTTGATAATTTTTCATTCAGGTTCGAAACTTGGCTTCAAGATGGGGGCCTGCTGCTTTCAGCGATTTAATTGAAACTCCAACAGAGAATATGCAAAAAAAAACTGATACAATATTTCACACGAGTGGTCAGACTTTTAAAGAGTCCCATTGTTCCTGCTTTAAAATTGGCAGCCAAATTGACTTTATCAGCAATGTTCTGTATTTTTTTTTAAACGGATAATTACCCCAAGCCCTGGTGGCTGTGAGAATGCACCATATCATCCTGGATTCTGCGATCAGTAATGAATGAATGGCGCTTGCTGTTCATCACACTTACAGTCGTGTACAGACTTTTACTGAGCTTTTAGGTGCCATCTGACTCTGTAATTAAGGAACCGTTTCAACATGGAGCCTGTCCAGGGAATATAGGACCTGTGTGAGCAGGACAAGCAAACCTGAACATAAGAACATAAGAAATAGGAGCAGGAGTAGGCCATCTGGCCCTTCGAGCCTGCCCCGCCATTCAATAAGATCATGGCTGATCTGTCGTGGCTCAGTTCCGCTTTCCGGCCCTCTCCCCATAACCCTTAATCCCCTCTCTTATCAAAAACCCATCAACCCGCTTCTTGAAAATATTTAGCGAGGCAGCCTCACTTCAAACAAAGAGTCTGAAGAATTCTTACTAGCCCACCTTGAGAAAGCAAGTGGGCTTGTTAGCACCAATTCTTTTGGGTACGATGCTGCCTTTAGTATGCAAGAATGGCATCCAAGAGACTCGTGCATAGTGCTGATGGAAGGTGTGCCAAATACCATCTTGGCAAAGCCCGGTTTTTGTGTACATCCTTGAAGACTGACGACAGCATGCGATTGTGGTATTAATTAGAGTGCAAACCTGCTTTGAAACTGTGATGTACGTTGGGGCACAACCACTTTTATTGGAGCAGGTCATGTGACTTTGGGTGTGAGGTGAGCCATTGGGAACCGGCATGTGTGATCAATCAACATTTGGAGTGTGGAGCGAGTAGACATAACAAAGAGTTGTGTTTCCTGACACCTGACTATGGAGTAGTTATCAAGGAGAAACCTCAGTACAATAGATTTAACAGAAACTAGCATTGCCATCTTAAAACTCCACAATCCAGCTAGTGTCCTGTCTGAATCTCACATAGCTGAGCACATTAATTAAATGGCATGAAGGATCCCCTCATCATCCCTACCCGAAGGAATCATGAACTACTTACTCATTAGATGCTGGGTTATTTCTCCTGGTGACCGGTAAGATACTCTATATTTTTGGAACTTCCCTCTCCTTTGCCAAAAGTTTTACTAGTCCACTTTTGATAGTTGCTGAAGTATTTCTTTTGAAGGGCTCTGAAGAAGAATCGAAACGATAGCTTCTTTCTCCGTCGATGTCACTGAGTTTTTCCAGCATTTTCTGTTTTTAATTCAGATTTCCAGCATCCACTGTACTTTGCTTTTACTTTTTTTTTATCCATTTGAAAAGGCATGTGTTGACATTTCACTTCTGGAGGCTAGCCATGTGCTATAATTCAATGGCTGGTGCTTAATGTGTCACACCCACAAAGAACCAACTCCAACACAAATTAATAGGGGTGACAGGCTAGTTTTAGCTCTGGAAGTTATATGCAATTCCACCAAATCTAATGCATTTTTTTGAAATTCTTCCCTGTTATTTTAGTGAAGCTGTTTACCTACTTTAAATAAGTGGCTTTTAATTTTATTCAGCTATGTATTTATATGCTTTAATGAGTTGTTGCTAAAATTGATTGATAATATTATGATTGAGTCAATATTACCCCAATTAAACAACAAAATTATAATTTTCTATTTTTAATAGATTGTATAACGGATGACAAAAAACATCACAAATATTTGTTATTGCAAAGTCTCAAAGGCTTTTTCCATTGGAATCATTTTGTTTATAGTAATCAAAGAATAATCACAGATTCCTAAACTGCAGGAGGAGGCCATTGGGCCCATCGAGTCTGCATCGACCACAATTCCACCCAGGCCCTATCTCCATAACCCCATGTGTTTACCTTAGCTCGTCCCCCTGACATTAAAGGATAATTTAGCATTGCCAATCCACCTAATCCGCACATCTTTGGACTGTGGGAAGGAAACTGAAGCACCCAGAGGAAACCCAAGCAAACACAATGAGAACATGCAACTCAACACAGACAGTCACCCAAGCCAGGGATCGAACCTGGGTTCTTAGGGCTGTGAGGTAGCACAATCACTGTGCCACCGTGCCTTCCACAATAAGCTTGATTTTCTGGCCGCATTTCTCTCAAAACTGGAAAATTGTGCTCGAGGTCAAGGGATTTTTCCATAGTCCACCCCTTGCCCTCTACGATTCCCATGGCGGGTGGAACCAGAAAATTCACTGCAATATCTTCTCAGATTTGGGAATATTCGGGCAGAATTCCAGTGATTTAGGAATGTAGGATTCCCATGTAATGGACATTGAAAGTTCAATGAATTGGAAGAACGCTTTTTGATTTGCTTCTCCAATTAACAATAGGGCCCACTACTGTCAGCAATGGTGAGTAGGTTTGTTTGTTTGAATTTTGCATATAGTCACGCTTGGTGGAATGTTGCAGAGTGTTGGAAGGAAATGAAATGTCGCCACTGTCCCAGAGGACCAAAGGCTGCTCTTCCCTTTAAGAGACAGCTGGCCGGTGGTGATTTAATCTGAGGTTAAATCACCACACCTCAGGCGAGATGACAAGATTGAGAATTGAACCCAGGATGTTGGCATCACACCATACCTCGAACCAACCATCCTACCAATTGAGCTATCTGACTCCACAGGGCTGGAAGGATTAGGAGGTGAAGCAACAACCTGTCAAACTGTATCATGAACATTCATTCAATGGCCACCAAAGGCAGCACGGTGACCACAGTGGTTAGCACTGCCACCTCACAGTACCAGGGACCCGGGTTCAATTCCGGCCTTGGGTCACTGTCTGTGTGGAGTTTGCATGTTCTCCACATGAATGTGTGGATTTCCTCTGGGTGCTCCGGTTTCCTCCCACAGTCCAAAGATGTGTGGGTTAGGTTGATTGGCCATGCTAAATTGACCCTAGTGTCGGGGGGATTAGCAGGGTAAATGTGTGGGGTTACAGGAATAGGGCCTGGGTGGGATTGTTGTCGGTGCAGACTCAATGGGCTGAATTGCCTTCTTTCTGCACTGAAGGGATTCTATGTTTCTATGAAGTCCAAGACTGTGAATCAGTGCACTCCTCTAAAAAGAGCTCCCACTTTTCAAGCTACTAAGCCTATCTTGTGATTTCTTATGCACCCTTAGTCCATAGGGGGCTACATAATATCTTTAGCTTGTGTTAGCTTTTCCTTGTTTGTATATTTTCTTCCAGCAGCTATTAGCATGTGAAGAGCAGTGTTTCTCTTTCAATTGCTGTGGCTTCTCTTCCAGCATTTCAAGAATCAATCTCAGCACCACTTCTGGCACCATGTTACAACCTATTGCCTCCAGAGATAACTTACTGCTTTGTTCCAATTAAAGCCAACTTCTTTGCTGGTAGATGTCAGAAGTATTGCTATTTCTCCTGTGGCTCCACATTGAGATCAGTATAAAAAATGTACCTGATCACTTCTTCCACAACCTGTACCAGTTCAGTTAAGTGCTGCTGGCTAAGCAGCTTCAGATCTTGGGAAATTATTCAAAGCCTATTCCGGGCAAGTTCAATGAGGCTTGCCCTTGAATCAGGCTGCTGCCAGAGTCACCTGATAAAAGACCCCAATAAATTAGGTAGAGGCTGAAATGCCTATGCAGATTAGGCAGGAACAATTGCATTGCTAAACCCATTATTTTTGAACCCTTTTTACGCACATTAAATTTAGAAACAGAATCCCTACAGTGCAGAAGGAGGCCGTTCGGGCCATTGAGCCAACACTGACAACAATCCCGTCCCATCCCCACCACCCCAAACATCCACCCCACTAATCCCTCTAACCCACATATCCTAGGACACTAAGGGGCAGTTTAGCATGGTTAACATATCTAACCCACACAAGAATTTCAACTTTGGACTGTGGGAGGAAACCAGAGCACCCAGAGGAAACCTGCACAGATATGGGGAGAATGTGCAAACTCCACACAGACAGTGATCCAAGCCGGGAATCGAACCCAGGTCTCTGGAGCTGTAAAACAGCAGTGCTTACTACTGTGCCACTGTGCCATCCAATTTCTCCCTCACTATGCTGACAGATGATGGCTCTGACCTAAATATTCCAATCTTGCTCACCGTGGAAATCGTTGCAGGTAGGATAGTAAATATGATGGAGAAGCCAAAGGTCAATTTACCTGGGGCAGGAATTTCTGATACTGGCATTAGCAGGAATTGAACCTGCCCACCCTAATGCCCATTGTTTCAGTCAGGAAGTTACACAATTATCTGTCTTCATTCAAATCATAAGTTGATTTCTCCATGAAATTAAAGCCTCAGGTTCTCAGTCAGAGGCACAAGTAAGACGACGCAAGCATCATCAAGATGTTGGGGTCAAGTGTAAGAGATCGAGGTGCTCCTTCCCCTCTCAGGTGATGCAGGACTCGCATATGCTCCTTAGCCAGCGGGCAACCCATCCCCTCCATTAGATGCCAGTCCCGGAATGGGTTGGCTTTGTCCTGCTTGACTGACCTTCCCATTAAACCCAGAGGTGAGCAAGATAGAGATCAGTTGAAGTCAAAATTATAACAACTTGACACCATTTCAACCCACCAGTCTGTGTCTGTTAAAATGCAGATCACTGGCAATTTTACTACCTCAGTCAAAGCATATGAGGCAGCTTAGTAACTTCCAAGACATTAAAATCATTAGTTCCAATTGTAAGCACTTTGCCGAATAAAAAAATCAAGAAGGCGTTTAACCAGATTTTCAAAACCTCATTTGGAGCATTTTCACCAGATCCCCCGCTTCTTGTATTTGTTCATTGCCCACACTTTCGACTTTGTGTTTGATAGTCTTTGAAATTAATACTTGGTACTTCATAAAAGTTGGAGGCTTCTTTGTCATTGATGCTGAAGACTTCAGTTGTAAATTTCAATCATGCTGTGACTGACCAAGCTGATCTGCTCTGACCAAGACCGCAGGAAACTACAACGGGATGTGAATGAAGCACAGTCCATCACACAAACCAGCCTCCCCTCAATTGACTCTGTCTACATTTCCCACTGCCTCAGGAAAGCAGCCAGCATAATGAAGGACCCCACAAACTCCAGACATTCTCTCTTCCACCTTCTTCCGTCAGGAAAAAGATACAAAAGCCTGAGGTCACATACCAACAGACTCAAGAACAGCTTCTTCTCTGCTGCCACCAGACTTTTGAATGGACTTACCATATATTGATCTTGGTCAATTGGGCCAGTGAGCTGACGAATGGCAGATGGAGTTTAATTTAGATAAATGCAAGGTAATGCATTTTAGTAGATCAAACCAGGGCAGCACTTATTTAATGGTGGGGCATTGGGGAGAATTATAGAACAAAAGATCTAGGGGTACAGGATCATTGTTCCTTGAAAGTTGAGTCACAGGTGAATAGAGTGGCAAAGAAAACATTCGGCATGCTTGGTTTCATTGGTCAGAACATTGAAAATAGAAGTTGGGACATCTTGTTGAAATTGTACAAGACATTAGTAAGGCCACACTTGGAATACTGTGTACAGTTCTGGTCATCCTATTATAGAAAATATATTATTAAACTAGAAATATTAAACTAGAAAGGAAAGATTTACTCGGATGCTACCAGGACTTGATGATTTGAGTTATAAGGAGAGGTTGGATAAACTGAGACTTTTTTCCCTAGAACATAGGAAGATTTATAGAGATCTATAAAATAATGAGGAGCATAGATCAGCTAGATTGTCAACACCTTTTCCCAAAGGTGGGTGAGTATAACACTAGAGAGCATAGGTTTAAGGTGTGAGGGGAGAGATACAAAAGGGTCCACAAGGTCAATTTTTTCACACAGAGGATGGTGAGTGTCTGGAACAAGCTGTCAGAAGTAGTAGTAGAGGCAGGTACAATTTTACCTATTAAAAAGCATTTAGACAGTTACATGGGTGAGATGGCTATCGAGGGATATAGGCCAAATGTGGGCATTTGGGACTAGTTTAGTGATTAAAAAAAGGGCAGCATAGACAAGTTGGACCAAAGCACTTGTTTCCATGTTGTAAACCTCTATGACTCTATATTAAGTTGATCTTTCTCTACGGCCTAGCTATGACTGTAACACGACATTCTGCACATTGTCCTTTCCTTCCTTATGAAAGTATGCTTTGTCTGTATAGCACACAAGAATCAATACTTTTCACTACATACTAAGACATGTGACAATAATAAATCAAATCAAACCAAATCAAACTTTCATACTTGAGCCAATCGGATACTTGTGTGATTCTTTATCTACATAACTACTTTGACAATCGAGCCCACGACATGCAAGCCGTACGATAAGAAATAAAACCTCCTGCGGTGAACACTATGGTGATTCAGATTTACTGAAGTCTTGCATCTGAAGTGTGGTGAAAATGCAGCAGGAAGCACTTGTTTAATGCAAGGTGTCTAGCAGGCGCCAGATATCAAAATAGCTGCTAATATTGTAACATGTTGCAGGGATGAAGGTGGTGCTGACATCACAGCAGCATTCCTAACAAAATAATTAAACCTTAAGTTTATTCACAGTCTGCAAGGTAAGGTGACAGTCTAGGCAGTGAAATATTCCCAGTGGATGTCGGGTGCTATCAAGGTTATAATTTAGTGCAGCTTATCCTTTGTTATTGGCACATTATAACATTTGTCATATACCAGGGGAGAGACAGAAGAAAGGGTAGCAATTAATTGCGAGTAAACTCAAAACAGAAGTCACACATAGTTTGGTTTTGATCATTAAAATGACTGAGGCTCACCTCAGTGCTACATATTTGTGCTGTATTGTAGGTGCTACACCAACTATAGTGGAGTCATTTTTTCTTCAGGTTGTGCCCAGGTAGCTTGCTTCCCAGGGACAGAGCACTGGGAATAGTGTGGGTACCTGTTTTTTAACCCTGCAGGAGTGTGGGGACTTTGTTTTCTTGCCTACCCCAAGCACAGGAAAAGCAATTCTCTGAAGCGAATATGACTGCTCCTGTGTTTATTCCTCTCAGTGTTTGACTGTTTGCCATCTGTAGTCAAGGTGCTGCAATTTAGCAAAGGGAACTTCAGGCAAGCACCATGCCTTCAAGTTGTATATACAGAGGACCTGACGACTGACAACTGTTTGGGGCTCAGGCCCTGACATGGCTGAGATAGCACTTCCCCCGTCTGCCATATTGGATGAAATATTTGTGCAATCCCATTGAATTTCTCAGCTTCTTTCTTTGCAGTGTGGCATTGGACCGAACCTGCCCTCCTGTTCTTTAGCATGCAATTCTTGAGACTGTCAATATGCAAGAAATACAGAGCATTTTTCCAAAGTCTTGTTCAATGGCTGCAGCTCTGTCAACACCACCAAAAGGGAATGTGCTGCATTCCTCTGGTAGGTTTTAGGTGCATGCTTGCATAAATCTCTTTTATAACATGACATCCGGCGCACGTCCCATCAGCAGCATGTGCAAGCATCTCAACCTTCACTAAGTAGGCATGTACCATCTAAAAATGGGCTCCACGTAGACCATTTTCTGCCCCCCTTTTCCCCGAACGCAGGTTTTATCTTTTATAACGTGGCAGATAACCTGATGGATTATTTTCTACCCTCTCAAAATTAGCATTGGTCAGGTGGATAATGAAACAGGATTGTTTCATTTTGACAAAATTAGCAGCATTGTTGACTTGCGGGCATCACGGTGGCACAGTGGTTAGCACTGCTGCCTCACAGCACCAAAGACGTGGGTTCAATTCCTGGCTTGGGTCACTGTCTATGTGGTGTCTGCACATTCTCCCCGTGTCTGCATGGGTTTGCTCTCGTTTCCTCCTACTGGTTAAGTGCATTGGCCATTGTTTAATTCTCCCTCAATGCACCCAAACGGGCACTGGAGTGTGGCGACTCGGGGATTTTCACAGTACCTTCACTGCAGTGTTAATCTAAGTCTACTAGTGACATTAATAAATAAACTCAAACTTTAAAGGGGTAGAGCCTATACTTTGCGGGGAGGTGGATATATTAGTAGAGCATATTACAGTGAAGTGTGCATTGACTGTATCTTCCAAGCTGTGTAAAGGTAGACTATGAGGTTTCTGAGTTGCTAATTAATGATCGATTTGATGTCCATGCAGAAGTTCAATTGAATTAACATAATCTTTGAATATTTATTTCTGATAGCTTAATACTCTTTACCTTCCATGAAATTAAAACTTGCCAATCTTGAATAATAGAGGAAAGTCTGTAATGTGTTTGTAAACGAAGTTTAATGAATATATGAGAGACATTTCTCTATTCTTGCCTTGTTTGTCTTGGTTATTGTGTGATTCATAATTCTTTGATCATAACTCAACTCACAGGTGCCTGAGCCTAGCTGAAGGCGAGAACGGCAAGCATTCCTGACAAGAAAAGCACGGTCTCCTTCCCACAGCTTAATACTTCTCAGCATAAAGGAGAAATGCATTGAAATGTGTCTGTGAAAATGAAGGAAAAACAATGTTGCATCTATACTCTTCACATTCTAGGAGTTATCAATGTGATTGTTTGCAGCATTCCTGTTTATGCAAATTTATGAATATTATCAGCTCCGCACTGAAGCTAATGCCTCGTTTCTAATATTAGCTTTTGTTCGCTTCTGCATAACAAATCGTAGTGTTCTGTTGCGTTTTTTTCAAACAGTAACATTTTTATGGAGCCTTCTAAACACTACTGTGATAAAAGTGAAATAATTTTAAAAAAGTAACTCCAGTGCATGTTCATAAAATTTAATTGAATATGATGTGACAAAGGGGGATAAGGCCAGATAAGGCTTCAGGGATCCTGATATGTCTATCACTCACCCATGCCCGCTCGCAATGATATAGGCAGCACCAATGTTTGTATGAGGCTAACACTACTTAAAGTGAACTTGCATCACTTGGAACCAACCTGCACCTCACAAAGGTCAAAAACATTCTGACCGCAACAGAAACTTAAACCTCAGGTGTGGCACAGTAGCACAGTGGTTAGCACTGTTGCCTCACAGTGCCAGGAACCTGGGTTTGATTCCTCAGGTAACTGTCTCTGTGGAGTTTGCCCTTTCTCCCTGTGTCTGAATGGTTTCCTCTGGATGCTCCGGTTTCCTCCCAAAGATGTGCGGGTTAGGTGGGTTGGCCGTGCTAAGTTGCCCCTTAGTGTCAGAGAGACTAGCTAGAGCAAATGCATGGGATTGTGGGGATAGGGCCTGGGTAGGATTGCGGTCAGTGCAGACTTGATGGGCCGAACGACCTCCTTCAGCACTGTAGGGATTCTATCATTTTATTCTATGATAAGCGTTTTTATCATCTATGATATCATGTATGTGAGTGTCACTGGCTAGGCCAGCATTTATTGCTCTTCCCTAGTTACCCTTGAGGAGGCGGTGGTGAGCTGCCTTTTTGAACTACTGCATCCCTGGTGTGTAGGTACATCCACATTCTGTCAGGAGTTCAGTTCCAGGATTTTGACTCAGCGACAGTGATGATATATTTCAAGTCTACAGTTGTGCAACTCTGGTCTGTTGTCAAAGGAATCGTAGTTAAATGAAGCAATCATGACCAGAAAGGGGATCATAAGGGTTGCCTCCCTTCCTCCAGGTCCTGCTAACAACTGTGCTACTCCACTACCCATGGATCAGCAAAATCAAAAATGGCAGTACTGGCATCAAACCAGCGTTGGGCGCAACCCCATCTACATAATCCTGATGCTGTTCCTGACACCCAAGCGAACACTCGCACAAAGCTGGGGCTTTGCATGGGCCATGCTGGGAGTAGAACATAGAACATAGAACACTACAGCACAAACAGGCCCTTCGGCCCACAAGTTGTGCCGATCACATCCATACCTACCAAGCCATAGAACTATCTGTAACTCCCAATCCCATTCAATCCCATTTACTCATCCAGAAGTCTTTTAAAAGACCCCAGCGAGTTTGCCTCTACCACCACCGATTCCACTCACTCACCAACATCTGAGTGAAAAACTTACCCCTAACATCCCCTCTGTACTTGCTTCCCAGCACCTTAAACCTGTGTCCACAGATACCATTTTGACACCAGAACACTGGCCAAAGCACTAAACCCTTGGGTGCTACAGAGCACAAGCTTTCAGCTGAGAAATTTGCCGCACGGAATCATGACATTTTCCTTAATTGCATTCAGACAATGTGGTGCAAATGGCTCGAAACGGAAGACTAAATTAATGACTCCAGTGTTAATAGCAGGATGCAAAGATTCACGGATTCAATACTGAATCAGCAGCTACATCTCTCTCAGCACTGCTGATACCAACTGAAATGGTAATATTTATTTACAGTGGACTGATTGAGGATTCAGTGCATTTAAATTAGTATTGATGCTACAAGTGATTTAATTTCCATTGAGTCATCCCAATTACCCAAGTTTGAACTGAAACAACATTTCTGACATATGTGCTTTTCTCACAGACATGAGTAAGGAATTGTAAGATGAACAAAAGGCCACTTAATCCAACTAAATTGGCTTACCATTTTGATTCACGTTCAAAACTCATGCTGAGCATTCATCTCCTTGATGCTAAACCCAGATCCCTCTCCCAATTACACATTCTTGTCCTTTGATTTGATACAGAGGTATATGTCATTCCAATTTTTTATAATGAACTCTTATGGGATTGTTACAGCGTTTTACATTGTTTGAAAAATCATTAACATGACGGACTTGTTTAAAATTTCATTTCAGGTCATTGACCTTTTGTCGGAACTGAGAGATGTCACACATAAGCAGCTTATGAGGAGGGGAAAGATTGTGTCGGGAGGGGAGGGAGGGGATGGGGACAAAGTGGGTGGAGAAGTGTTCTGTGATTCCACGGGTGGTAGGATATGAATAAGTGACAGAATTGGGAATGGGGTAAACTTTAATAAGAGAAAGTAGGCAAAGAGGTTGTATCGGAGACTCAAAGCTTCGACTGCTATACACCTCAAGTTTGACAAAAGGTTGTAGACCTGAAGTATTAATCTTAGCTTCTCTTTCCACTGGTTCTGTCAGACCTAATGAGTGCTTCCAAGCAACTTCTGTTTATATTTTGCATTTCCAACATCTGAAGTACTTGCTCTTTAGAATCTATTGTGTTGCATTTTTTTTTCAGTATAATTATTCAGCATCAGGTCTATGGGACACTACCTTTGGTGAGATGTCAGGTGGGAGTTTATGACTGTGCTCACCTTGAAAGTGGAAAATCTTGCCTGGGGTCAAAGGACCTTCTCATGGTTTGCCCCTCGCCTGCTATGATTCCCATGGTAGACGGAATGACAAAATTCGCCTCGTCATCTCTGATGGACCTGTATTGCCATCTTGTTAACAGTGCCTGCTGTGAGGCCATTCTTGGATCACTTAGGGCATTTGTCACTCTTCTCGCATGATCTTACCGTTAACCAAAAGAGAAAACACTGGAAAATCTCAGCAGGTCTGGCAGCACCTGTAAGGATAGTAAAGAGCTTTGACAAAGCGGCAACTGGACTCGAAACATCAGCTCTTTTTTCTCCTTACAGATGCTACCAGACCTGCTGAGATTTTCCAGCATTTTCTCTTCTGGTTTCAAATTCCAGCATCTGCAGTAATTTGCTTTTGTCCAGTGATCTTACCATTAACAGCAGGCTCCCGCTGCAACGAATCTGGAAAAATTTGGTGCCCAGGCAAATCTCCATTCACTGCAGTGGGATGGGAAAACCCCGCTGGTGTCAATGGCCGTAGCATCTTTGCTGGCCTCATCTCTAATTTGACCCAGTTTTCTGCTCACATTTTACACTGAGGTGCTTCATCTCATGGTTTACTGTGAGCAGATGCAGCTCTTTACAATTGCTTAACCCCAGCACAACAGGACCCTCAGTTCAATTGCGTCAATTATACAGTGAGCATCTATTTTTGGGCCCCGTGATTGGGATTCCTAGCTGTCGAATCTCAGTCCCCTAATAACCTGTTCCTCGGTTTCAGAGAACACTTCCTTGGACACCCTTCCTTTCTCAGGTTTTCCAATGTGGCCTGTGGGAGGCTTTTATTGCTCTATGCTCCAGTGTCCAGCTTCAGCTCTAGATATATGACTGTGTCTTATTTCTGACTGTAACATTCTTCAGGGAAAAACACCAACAAAAGCTACATAAAGGCTTGCAGCTGTTTGGGGCAGCCAGCTTCCAAGATGGTCTGGAGCAGAAAACCCTCACTACCAGGTTGAACCACCAATCTAGTTTCCCAGATCATGAGACTTTTGAACGGGATAATCACCACACTTTCCCTCTACCTGATTTGAATGGTCATGTGGATTTCACAGACTCATAGAATCCCTACAGTGCAGAAGGAAGCCATTTGGCCCATTGGATTCTGCACCAACTCAGCATCTTGCTCAGGTCAGTACACCCTCCCCCTGCTCAAATCCCGTAACTCCGAATGCACCTTACCTACACAAATTGGGACACTCAGGGACAGTTTGGTATGGTCAATCCACATAACCTGCACATTTCTGGACTATGGGATGAAACTGAGGTACCCCAAGGAAACCTATGCAGACACAAAGAGAACATCCAAACTTCACAAAGTCACCCAAGGCCAGAATCGAACTCTGGCCCCTGACACTGTGAGGCAGCAGCGCTAGCCACTGTGACACTGTGTCGCCTATTTCTTCCCCTCTTCTTTGTTTGAATGGTTGTGTGAACTTCTTTTTTCCGTGAACTGTCGCGCTTATAGCCATTTCATGATTCTTTAGCTTATTGCATCCTGAAACTCATCATCTTTTCCCAGGCTGTGGGATGGTTTGATTTATTTTACTCCTTATGTGCCTTGTTGTTCTGTCTCATTTACCATCTTCTTTCTTTGTTTTTTTCCGAGTGATTTGCCTTTTCCAAAAGCTCTACAGTCTGATCCATATTTGGGTTATTTCATCTGTCCGTGTACTCA
Organism: Carcharhinus amblyrhynchos; assembly: GCF_965287045.1. Lineage (NCBI taxonomy): Eukaryota > Metazoa > Chordata > Chondrichthyes > Carcharhiniformes > Carcharhinidae > Carcharhinus > Carcharhinus amblyrhynchos. The sequence continues at coordinate 161,154,904 of NC_137324.1, forward strand.
TGTGGTCACCCACACAGCTTGCCTATCTTCCTCTCTATCTACTGTGCAGTATCAATCCATTTCCTTTCCTGAACTGAAATCTAGCTATTTGAAATAGTTCGCATCTTCATCTGTCTTCCCGTGGTTTCATGTGCTCTGGTAGTGTCCAAACCTGCGGCACTGTGAGCTTGCTCTTTCTAATTAAATCTTTTTGTACTTCAGGGTAAGCAAAGCCCCGAATGAGCTGATTGAGTTGCCTTAAATGCCTTAAGTTGCCTTAAATCTGCGTCATTAAATGTATATTTTGTGGCTGCCTTTTTCAATCTTGTTATGAAATTGTCAACGGGCTCACCTGATTCATGTCTCAGGTTTGGTGGATCTGATGATTTGCTTTGGCCGGAGGTGAGTGCTGAATGTTGCAAAAGATTTGCCAGGGTTTCTACTGCTAGCTTTGCTCAGCTTCCAGACATTAAACAAACTTAACCCTTTCTCTCTTGCCCACAAAGAATGCCGCTGACCTCTTTCCTCCTCACTAGTGCCTTTAGAAAGCTACTGAACATCCATTTGCATTTTTAGTTTAAACTTCTCAAATTCCTCAGCAACACCATCAGTTGTCCCAATCCTTCATGGGCTGTGTTGAGTGTTTGGGTGACGGCCAATTCATTTTTTTAAAATAAAGTTTATTTATTGGTCATAAGTAAAGCTTACATTAACACTGCAATGAAGTTACTGTGAAATTCCTCTAGTTGCCACACAGCGGTACCTGTTTGGGTCAATGCACCACACCAGCACGTGTTTTCAGACTGTGGAAGGAAACTGGAGCACCCGGGGGGAATCCATGCAGACATGGAGAGAATGTGCAAACTCCGCACAGACAATGACCCAAGCTGGGAATCGAACCCAGATCTCTGGCACTGTGAGGCAGCTGTGCTAACCACTGTGCCACCCATATATCTCATTTCTCACCCTGGCACTGGTTGGGGTTCATTTCTGCAATCTAATTCATCATCAGGTCTTTTGGTTCCCACAAGATCTAAACATCAGCCTGTTAGATACGAAATGCCAGAGCTCCATCAGCTCTTCATGTGGCCAGTTGACTGGCACTTTGTGAGTTGGCAGTGTGATAGTGAATGGCACCCTGGAATATGCATTCATATAACAATTGGTTCCTAGCTCTTTATGAATAATACAATAATAAAGGTGCTATGATGATGCATGGCTCAGAGAAACTGACTAAAATCATCCAGCCATTCTTGCCCTGACACCGCTGCCAGCGAGGACAAAGAACTTGCCATTCAGCCAAATCTCCATTCATTGCAGTCGGATGGGAGAAGCATGGCTGCCAGCAAGGTCGGAGAATCTGGCCCACTTTTTTTTAGCACAGCTTCTTCACTCAAGGAGAAGGAAACGATGGCCAGAGTTTCCTGGCCATTCACTCCAGTGGGATTCTCTGGTCCTGTTGCAGTGAATGAAGAGATGGCTGAGTGTCAAATTCCCATCCTCACTGGCAGCAGCAGCGAGTGTGAAGAGCTGGAGAATTCTAGTCAATGGAACCTACAGTTGTCTTTTCGTTGAAATCTGATCTGGCCTGTACTTCAAATAAACAACGATGAAGCATTCTTCATGAGTGCGATGTTACTGACTGTTCAGGCCATGCTCTCATTGCAGCGAGTTCTGAGAATTTGCCGCCCAGTGAAATCTCCATTCACTGCAGTAGGATGGGAAAATCCCACCAGTGTGAACTGCTGTAATATTCGGTCCATACATCGAATGGAAAGGATTTTTCACCCCCACCCCCACCCCACACCATGATGTGTTTTGCAACAGAAGAGGCAGCCCATTATTGGCTGACATTGGGACCTGGGATCTTTCAGGTCCGAGGCTGACAACCTGTAGTGCGGGGGAAGTGGGGGGGCACCATCTGTGGAACTGGAAGACACTGCAAGTGGGACGGGCCAGAAAATCCTGCACAATGATAATTAAATATTTAGAAATGTTTACCTTTAGAAAATTCATCTGCTGATTTTGTCACCAGGAATGTTGAATTTTGGGAAATTATTCTTACAGATAGATAATTCCTCTAGATCTTCTGCCAACCTTTTATTGTAGAAATACATTGAATTCATTTCAAATTACCTGCAACACTTGTTACTTTTAAGTTGTATATTAATTTAGATTCTTGTCTCTCTAGGTAGACGTATGTACTTTGATTTGATTTGATTTATTATTGTTTCATGTATTGTGAACAGTGAGAAGTATTGTTCCTTGCATGCTATACAGACAAAACATACTGTACATTGAGAAGGAAAGGAGAGAGTGCAGAACGTAGTGTTACAGTCGTAGCCAGGGTGTAGAGAAAGATCAACGTAATATAAGATAGGTCCATTCAAAATGGGCAGTACTTGAATAGGTTGGTACTTGACTTCAGACTTCTGTATTTGTTTCCCGACAGAAGAAGATGGAAGAGAGTATGTCTGAGGGGTGTGAAGTGCTTGATTATGCTGAGCATTTTCTGAGTCAGTGAGAATTGTAGATGGAGTCAACGGATGGGAGGTTGGTTTGCGTGATGGACTGGGTTATATTCACAACTCTTTGTAGTTTCTTGTGGTCTTGGTCAGAAGGGGAGCCATACCAAACTGTAATACATCCAGAAAGGATGCTTTCTATGGTGCACAAATTGGGATAGCCATTATAAACTTGAGGTCAGTTTGCACTGCTAAATGGAATACCATTTCTATATTCCTTCTTCAGAGCACATTTTCTAGGTAAAGATTTGATGGAACAGAAAGGATGATCTGATATCTGGTCGAGATGAAGGAGGGAGAGCATGCTGTGCAATTGGTGCAGTGAATGGGAGAAGAAGATTAATACAGGGGAGGGAATGTGAAGGACGATCCTTGGTTCCTGATAAAACAAATGGAAATGAAGGAGAATGCCTAGTATTGGACACAGAATTCAGAAAAAAGAGGATCTACAGTGAAAAGCGGACTGAAGAAGAGATGAGGTTGAGGACGATAGCACTTTGGATTTGATAAATGTGGTGGGAAAGAAAGATCTGTACATGGAAAGGAAGATCCCAGGGGAAGAAATGGATGTGTGACTATCAGAGGGGGCAAGACAATAGCAATAGTGCTTGGTATAAGAATGGTGAATGAACAATTCCAGCATCACACATGGGCGAGCAGGTTCCTGAGGAAAGAAATCATAGAATCCCTCCAGTGTAGAAGGAGGCCATTCAGCCCATTAAATCTGCACCGACTCTCTGCCTGAGTAACCCAGCCAGGCTCTATCCCCGTAACTCCATCTAATTTCCCCCCAACCTTGGGACACTAAGGAGCAATTTAGCGTGGCCAATCAACTGAACCTGAACACCTTTGGACTGTGGGGGGAAACCAGAGCATGCAGAGAAAATCTAAGTGGAAATGGTGAACAAAGATCATCAGTACATGTTGGAGGAAATTGTAGGCACGGACAATGACACTAAATCAGTTTGACTTGATAATAAAGTAATAATGTGGGTGCTTGGGGAGAAATTTGGTCTGAAATTGAATATGATGGCAGCAGCAGAAAACTTCAGATCTTGACTGGCAAAAAAATGAATTATTGCCTCAATGGATATACGATGGAGTGTGCAAATATAATGTAAATTTATGGTAAAACTATTTTTTCTGTTGACATTTATTGAACATACAAGTGAATATGGTATGGCCCCTATTATTTTTCTTCTCCATGGAGAGATGAAGGGCAGAATTTTCCCATTCCGCCTGCCACAAGAATCGTAGCAGGCGGGACACGGGCTATGCAAAAGTCCGAAGATCTCAGCTGAGATTTTTTGGCTTTGGGGAGAACGAGGCCGGAAAATCCCGCCCGATGATCAAGTAGTCTATTGCTACAATACATGCCAAGCCCAACAATGGTCATGCCTATTTCAACCTCTGAGGCTAGATGACTTTTCAAATGCAGAGTGCATTCGGTTTCCTTTTGATCCGATTCTTCAGGTGACTTCGCCACGCAAGCGGAAAGCATGTCACAAACCGTGTTCAAATATACGTTAGTGTATCAAACCTAGCATTCGTAGCATTTCTGGAAGACATTGCGTGGCATAAACCTCCCATCTATAATGTTGCATACTCTCTCTCAAGTAATAAAAGGGAAGAAGGTATTCATCATGCACAATGCAGTTAAAGACTTCCTTGAGGCTTCCAATTACACTCACAATAAAGCTATTTCACTTTTTCATCTTTTAATTTTAGACTCCATGTCAGCCAGAACAATTGACCTGCTTAGAGTAATCAGTCTGACTGTGATGCAGGCTCCAGGAGTCACAGCTAACAAGTGCTGCCACCCTTTGCATTTCTGATTTATTGTGTTTTTATCAAATGAGGTAGAAACAATTTAATTTGCATAGGACACAGCTGTTAACAAAGCAATAAAGACTATGCTATACTTGTTTGGCATTTCCCATAATTCTTTTTAATAGCTTGAAAATGCTTCAGGAATCCCAATAGGCAGGAATTACAATATACATAAATAGGGTAATAAATACGTAAATTAAAAAAAAGCCTATCCATTTAGCTTTTCACTTAAGTTCTGAAAAGGCGATGGATGATGGAATATTTATCTGCGGTAACACTGATAATAGACCCCTCATCAGATTTTGCAGGTATAAATTGTCGCGAAAGTAACAAGATTCATTACCGTAACAATCTGTTGTTTCTCATGTAAGAAAAGCTTTCTGCATTAGGTTTTCAGACCGGCTCTCTTTTCATTATCAAATACATTGTTTGCGTGATTATCTGAAGTCAGCTGGTAACCGTTCTGGTGGAGAATTGCTTTCACAGCCACTAGCTCAGAAATGGTAACACTCGGACAGGCAGCTGCCGCAGCAGTCGAGGCAGAGCTCCACATTGACAGAGCTTTCCGAATGCTGTGAGTTCCTGACCCTGAGTCGGGAAAGGAGGATTTGATGCAAAGACAAATGGCTGGAGATAAATGCAATGCATACTTTTTTTTCATAACGCATGCATTAGAAAGGGCATTTCCATAAAACTGGTGTTCAAAGATGACTAATACTGTCATCATTATGGAAGGCTATAGGGAACATAATGCTGGGTATAGATTTGGGATTATAGGCAATACTGAAGGCGGCTTGAAAAGAACATTGGATTGGCAAGGTATGAAGCAAAAGCTGCTTGTAATCAGTGTTTCCACTGTATGCACATTGAATCCCAAGTCGCACATTCAGTTGTCTGTTGCCCTGAGCTCACTGTAATGCTATTAGCTTCTGCCAATATCTGTAAATAGATTCAAATGCGTGCCTTGCATTATAAAAAAAACAGAAGAGTCCTTCGCATCTCCAACACGGTAATGTTGTGTTTGGCAATGCATCCACAGGCAGCTATATTGATCTTAGAATACCTGACAAATTAGCTGCTTAGTTACACTTGAATATCTTATGGCCACATTGGAACTAACAGTCTGGGTGAAACTGAATTGCAGCATCTTCCTCCTAGTGGAGTAGAAATCTTAATCGTGTCTGAATAAAGTTTTTCACCTCTTGTGCGGGTCTGAAATCCAAAACTTGAACAGTAACATCTGGCAGTGTTTTTCACTGCTCTGTTAAAATGCCAGCAGTAGATTACTTTAAAGTGACCCATTTGATCATTTGCTGTGATTTGTATTTTCATGCTATTAATTTTAATAATTTTAAACTGGACATAAGTAAATGCCCCTATACCACATATCATTCTTCCATAATGTGCTTGGCAACACGTCACTTACTGTGTTTTGCAGGATAATGTATTCTATTATCATTCTCACCAGCAGTGATCTTGATGGTAAGGACATCTCAAATATATGTCCTTAAATAATAAAACTTCTCAATGGTAGGAACATCATCTGTTGAAAAATCATAAGGCAATATTTCACTGCAATTTTAAAGTTGATTTATTAGTGTCACAAGTAGACTTACATTAACACTGCAATGAAGTTACTGTGAAAATCCCCTAGTCACTACATTCTGGTGCCTGTTCAGGGCCATTGAGGGAGAATTTAGCATAACCAATGCACCTTAGCGGATGGGTAAGTGGAGCTGAATCCATAAGAAGCCATGATCTTATTGAATGGCAGAGAAAACTCGAGGGACCAGATGGCCTATTCCTGCTCCTAGATCTTATGTAACCGGCATATCTTTCGGACTGTGTGAGGAACTCAGAGCACCTGGAAGAAACCCACACAGACATGGGGAGAATGTGAAGACTTCGCACAGACAGTGGCCCAAGCCTGGAATCAAACCACTGTGCAACCGTCCACTTCTGGCTGATATTTACAGTATTAGTGAATGAATAAGTCACTAAAAACAGGTGGCAAAGGTGGAATACAATTGCATATCCTGAACACAACAGGTTGCTGCAAAACACCTTTTAATTAAAGTCATGTATGCCTCCATCTATTTTCAATAAAAATTAAAATTGCACATAAAAATCACAGCTATACATAAAGGAGAATATAGATGGTCTGAAATCAATCTGTTGTAATGATACTGAGCTATTTTTACAGCCGAACACTTGGGAAATATGCTACCAAAGTCATTTTTATAGTTAAATAAATTTACAAAATTGCAAAGGTTTATTGTGGTGAAAATGTTATTGCACAACCAGAGAATTAGATAAAGCTGATTGTTTGTGGGTTTTTAAATCCAGAACAGCTTGCGTTACTTTCATTCTTTGATGCACAGCTAATTTTAGAAGATTTTAAGGTGTAATGAATCCATTACCTTGCAATTATGTCACCTCAGAAGAAATACGGCAGCAATATTATGGCAATAATGAATGTGAAGCTATATGCTTATCACACATTTCATCATGCAAGGATTCATTTTAGTACCTGTAATGGTTGCTGATTAGGGGATGCAGGCTTTTTTGAAGTCTTGACGGCAGTCTGGTTCATTCACAGGAATAAATCCACTCAATTCAACACCTGAACATAATGAAAAATAACAGTGCAGAAACAATAGTAACTCTGCACTGTGCCATAAGATTTCTTAGCTAGACATTGACACATTCATTGTTAGGGTTGGTAGGTTTCGTGATAATAAGGTATCCGATTTTGAACTCTGAGTGTGAAAATAAAATAAGGGCTTTTGTGTACATAAAATATCCAATGGATTTTAAATTCTGCTGCTTATCGCCAAAGTTGGCACACTTCATTTCATTTACATCAGATGGTTATTGTTTTAAGCCAATCAAGATATCACAGGCATTCAAGGTATGAATTGTTTATTGAAAACTGTGAGGTGGCATTTCACATCTGTTGAATGAGATATACTTAAATAATCTTTCACCTTGTGTACTGACCCAAGCTAGTTGGAAAACCAAGGTTCTAACAATAACATCTGTGAGTTGTTTTGTTGCTTGGTTAATAAGCCAGTGGTAGGTTATTTTAAACTGACACATTTCATGGCTTTCCTGGTTCAGTTGCATAGCTCATAGAAAACTGCCATTTCTGGAACACAGGAAAGGGACATGGGCATACACTAGAGTGTCGACCACGCAAAGGTTTATTCTGGCATTGAGTATAGCCAAAGTGGCCACAGGAAAATGAAACGCAGCCCTTTGAGTTTATCACTAAAATATCACCACTTGATTTGATTTGATTTAGCAAGGAATAGTGGATGAGCAACTACCGCAGTGGATGAAAAACTCAATCCTACACTTTCTGTCAGCATTGTTATATTGAAGGAAATAACTTCCATTGATATAGCACCTTTCATGGTTGGAGTTTTCCAGCTATTCATGCCAGCGGGACTCTCTGGTTCTGCTGCAGTGAATGGACATTTGCCTGAGTGCCAAATTCTCCATCCTCACATGCAGCGGCAGAGGGGCATGAACTGCTGGAAAATTCTGACCCCTAACTTAGTGACATCCTTATGTGATTCACAACAAACAAGACCATTTTAAATATAGAGAAATGCATCAACTAATCAAAAGCAGCAAGGTCCCACAAACAATTATGAGATAAATGATTAAATAATCTGGTTAAAGTTTATTCATGAGTCACAAGTAGGCTTACATTAACACCGCAATGAAGTTACTGTGAAAATCCCTTAGTCGCCACACTCCGGCACCTTGTTCAGATACTTTGAGGGAAAATTTAGCATGGCCAATTCACCTAACCAGCTCGTCTTTCGGACTGTGGGAGGGAACCAGAACACCTGGATGAAACCCACATAGACATGGGAAGAACATACAGACTCTGCACAGATGGTGTCCCAAACTGGGATTCGAACCCAGGTCCCTGGCGCTGTGAGGCAGCAATGCTAACCAGTGTGCCACCGTACTACCATGGTGATGTTGGTTGATGGGTATTGACCATGACACCAGGAAAACCCTCCTGCTTTTCTTCAAATAATGCCTTGAGATCCATTATGTCCATATGTAAGGTAAACTGGGTCTTCATTGAACATTGAAGAGGGATCTTTTGGGTGCAGTAGTCATCTCGTTACCTCTGCACTAGAAGCTCAGATTTCAAGTCCTTTGCCAGGATTGGTTGGCAATGGATGGAGGGTTCATTCCTTGGTTCCACAAGCTGACCATCAGCCTGGGATTCCTTCCATTACTCCCCACTCTTCCCCATGAAGAAAGAAAAAGTGCGTGAAAGTGCATTTAAAGAAACTGTATGCGTCATTTGAAAGAAATGTCCATCAATATAGCATCCTCCACTGTGACACTGAAATGTCAGTTTAGATTAGATGCTGACAATTCCTGAGTAAACTTTGGACCCTCAAGCTTTTGAATTAAACACAACAGTGTAACTGTCATGCCTAGATTAATACAGAAATTATCTCTTGTAGTCACCATCCTGAGTGACTTCTTCAACAAAGATGAAATTCTCTCTGGTTGTTGTTTTAATCAGAACATAAAAGATGTTCTATTTATTTTACAATAGCAGAACTGTTGACATCCAATTGATGCCTTTTAATTGGGAAATCAATGTAGTTTTTTGTCCAAAGCATCAATACAATTCAAATATAATTGCAAATCATCAATAAAATGCTTTAAAGAAAGCCTTTCCAACTGAGGCAGTTGGTGGAACAGAGTATAAGCCTGAAATTAAGAGTGACTATGAGAATGATTAAAAAGGAAGCTAAAGTTCTGGGTGGCACAGTGGTTAGCACTGCACACAGCACCAGGGACCCGGGTTCAAGTTTGCCTTGGGTGACTGTTGTTCATACAGCAGTAAGGGCACTCCAGTAGCAAACAATAAAGGAACTAACTTCACAAAGTAAATCAAAGAAAAGCTTTACTAAAGAAACTTCATTACACCACGACTTGGACAATGCCCTGAGCACAAATGCTCCCCACAATCCCCATCTGCTTTCCAGTTGTACCTGGTCAGCTGACCATCACATCACTTTGCCATTGATTAAATTGTCTACCAGCTGACCCTTAAAGTATATCATCATTGGTTACATTATTATAACTTTTGGCATGGGTTTCCTCCAGGTGTTCTGATTTCCTCCATGGTCCAAAGATATGTGGGTTAGGTTAATTGGCCATGCTAAATTTCCCCTTAGTGTCCCAAAATGTATAGGTAAATTTGTGGAGTTATGGGAGTAGGGCTTGGGTTGGATGGTTGTCGGGGTAGGCTTGATGGGCCGAATGGCCTCCTTCTTCACTGTAGAATTCTATGAAAATGAATGTATACCTTTTCACTTTTACTAACAGTGCTGGATACGATCGTCCACACACAAAAAAAAAAGGTTTTGCTGGAAAATAGTATGCGTTTTGTAGAAAAAAAATGCACATTATCTTCTGCATAGTATTATTTATCAGCTTTTCCTTTCTTTGCAACCTTGAAAGCATTTACTTCCAACTAGTGAAATAAATGAAGAGGTTAATAAGTTTTTATCAGCTTATACGAATGAAATAAAATTCGCTGCTCAGTTTTGCTTCATACCAGTAGGTATTTAAGCTACCTTGTGTAATTTTCTTGATCCCATGATCTCATCAATTTTAAAACCTGTTAGATCACATGATCTTGTTCAAAAGGCATCATATTTGTGAATAAATATTTCTAAATAAATTTCCACAATTGGATTTCTCCAAAAATTTAGTGTATCAGAATGTAATTACACTCTTAAAAATATGCGTGAAATTCTTGTTTCTCAAATAAATTGTGCTATCATTCTTTTAAACAGAGCTTGATAGCAATGACCCTTTAGACAAAGCAGTTTATCATTAGGCTAATCGTGGCTTTGAACTTGAAATCGCTTGTTGCAAAGTGTGAGTATCTGGCCACAAGTGCCTTCGGGGTGAACATACTCATCTGCATGTTAATGTGGCACAACACTATAATCTTGGAAGTTCCTTTTGATGTATTAATATTACGGGAATGGCAACTTCCATTACCTTTATTCTTTATTTTGCGAAAGACTTAGCTCCACACATCTCAGGAAACTAACGATCACCAGCTTGATTGCCTTAAACTGTTGAGCTGGTCTTGGGTGCTCTGCCCAATTGCTGCCACTTTATACACAATGCCTGCTCGTTTTAGAGTGCTGGAAGTAGCAACACAAAGAGCAGCACATTTCCTGCCAGCACTTCCTACTGCTGCAGGGTTGTCCTCTCCAGAGTAGAACTTGTTACAAAGTGGTCCACAAACTTCTGTTTTTGTAAGGTAGAGGACGCAACAGCCTTAAAATATTTGTTTACTTTGTTTGATTTGATTTAGTCATGGAGAGTCATAGAGTCAGAGAGGTTTACAGTATGGAATCAGGCCCTTCAGCAACTTGTCCATGCCACCCCTTTTTTTAACCCCTAAGCTAGCCCCAACTGCCCGCATTTGGCCCATATCCCCATACACCCATCTTACCCATGTAACTGTCTAAACACTTCTTAAAAGACAAAATTGTACCCATCTCCATTACTACCTCTGGCAGCTTGTTCCAGACACTTACTGCCTTCTGTGTGAAAAAAATGCTCCTCTGGATACTTTTCGTATTTCTCCCATCTCACCTTAAACCTATGCCCTCTAGTTTTAGTCCCCCTCCCTTTGAGAAAAGGTATTGACTATCTAGCCTCTCATTATTTTATAGACTTCTATAAGGTCACCCCTCAGCCTCCCACACTCCAAAGAAAGAAGTCCCAGTCTTTCCACCCTTTCCTTATAACACAAACCAACAAGTCCTGGTAGCATCCTAATAAATCTTTTTTGCACTCTTTCCAGTTGAATAATATTCTTTCTGTAATAGGGTGACCAGAACTGCATACAGTATTCCAAATGTGGCCTTACCAATGTCTTGTAAACTTCAACAAGACATCCCAACTCTTGTATTCAATGTTCTGACAAATGAAACCAAGCATGCCGAATGCTTTCTTCACCACCCTGTCACCTGTGACTCCACTTTCAAGGAGCTATGAACCTGTACCCCTAGATCTCTTTGTTCTGTAAATCTCTCCAACACTCTACCATTAACTGAACAAGTCCTGCTCTAGCTCGATCGACCAAAATGCATCACTTTGCATTTATCTAAATTAAACTGCATCTGCTATTTGTCAGCCCACTGGCCCAATTGATCAAGGTCCTGTTGCAATCCGAGATAACCTTCTTCGCTGTCCACTATGCCACCAATCTTGGTATCATCTGCAAGCTTACTAACCATGCCTACTAAATTCTCATCCAAATCATTAATATAAATTAAAAATAACAGTGGACCCAGCACCGATCCCTGAGGAGTCACAGGGATTTACAGCATGCCCGCAGGCCCTTTGGTCCAACATGTCCATGCCACCCTTTTTTTATTAAACCACTGAGCTAGTCCCAATTGGGGTGGCACAATGGCACAGTGGTTAGCATTGCTACCTCACAGCGCTAGAGACCCAGGTTCGATTCCTGGTTTGGATCCTGTCTGTGTGGGGTTTGCACATTCTCCCTGTGTCTGCATGGGTTTTCCCTCAGGTGCTCCAGTTTCCTCCCACAATCCAAAGATGTGCAGGTTAGGTGAATTAGCCAAACTAAATTGTCCCTCAGTGTACCCAAACAGATGCCGGAGTATGGCGACTAGGGGATTTTCACAGTAATTTAGTTGCATTGTGAATGTAAGCCTATGTGTGACTAATAAATAAACTTTACTTTACTTTTCAATTGCCTTTCTTTGGCCCATTTTTCTCTATACCCATCTTATTCATATCCGTCTATACCCATCTTACCCATGTAACCATCTAAATGCTTTTTAAAAGACAAAAATTGTACCTGCCTCTACTACTGCCTCAGGCAGCTCATTTCAGACACTCACCACCCTCTGTGTGAAAAAAAATGCCCCTCTGGACCTTTATCGATCTCTCCTCTCTCACCTTAAACCTTGCCCTTTTAAACTCCCCTACCTTTGGGAAAAGATGTTGATGTTCTAGCTGATCTATAGAGTCATTGAGAATTTGATTTAATATTGTCACATGAATTGGGATACAATGAAAAACACTGTTTCTTCCATACTATGCAGGCAAAACATACCGTTTATAAAGTACTGAGGCGAAAAAGAAAGTGTGCAGAATATAGCATTGCAGTTAGAAGTGAAGTGAAGAGGAAGATCAGCTTAATATAGAGCCATCCAAAAGTCTGATGTCAGCAGGGAAGAAGCTATTCTTGAATCGTATGATACATGTTTTTAGACTTTTATATCATTTCCCAATGTAAGAAGGTGGAAGAGAGTAGAATACTGAAAGGCTTGGATAGAGTGGACTTGGGGAGATGTTTCCATTAGTAGTAGAGACTAGGATCCAAGGGCACAACCTGAGAGTAAAGGGATGATCCTTTAAAACTGAGATTAGGAGGAATTTCTTCAGCCAGAGGGTGGTGAATCCATGGAATACAATGCCACGGAAGGTTGTGGAGGTCAGGTCATTGAGTATATTTAAGACAGAGAAAGATAGGTTCTTGATAGATAAAGGGATCAAACGTATGGAGAAAAGGTGGGGAATAAGGTTGAGAAACTTATTGGACATGATTGAATGGCAGAGCAGAGTCGATGGGCCATATGGCTCAATTCTGCTCCTATTGCTTATGAGTTCATGGTTCAGGGTGCGTAGGGTCCTTGATTATGCTGGCTGCTTTCCCCAGGCAGTGAGAAATGTAGCCAGAGTCAATGGATGGGAGACTGGTTTGAGTGATGGACTGGGCTTTATTGACAGCAATGTGTTGAGAACAATATTATTATAACTGCTCCCAGCAATTTTGATGAGATACTCATGGAGGTAATGGTACAAAAAACTTTTAAGTATATATACTATAAATGTATATAATCCCCGAATGTCCAATAGAACGTATAGCACAGAACTAGGCCATTGGGCCCAGCAGATTCATTCCGGTGTTTATGTTCTACTCAAATCTCCTTCCAACTTTGTCACCTCACCCAACATATTCCTTCCTTCCTCTAGCACTTATCTTGCTTCTCTTTAAATATTATTCACCTCATTCACCCATTGTTTGTGGAAATGGGTGACAATAATGGATATAAACAACACTCCCAGAGATTCTTCCAGCCTCATATTTGTCAATATAAGGTTTATAAAATGTTTTGTTGAATGCTGAAGGGAGATAAATATTCACAGGGAGAACTCAGGACACCAACATCCAAGAGCAAGAGAGATCGCGGAGGGGAGAGATCATTAACTATTGCTTTCTAACACTCTTGAAATGTAGGAGCAGGCTTAGAAAGTAGGGATGTAAATTGTGAGGACGATGTAAGAAGGCTACAAGGGAACACAGATAGGTTAGGTGAGCGGGCAAAGATCTGGAAAATAATTTGGGAAAATATGAAATTGTCCATTTTGGCAGGAAGAATGAAGAAGAAGCTTATGATCGAAATGGTGAGAGATTGCCGAACTCTGTGATTCAGAGGATGTCCTAGTGCATGATTCACAAAAGGCTAGCGTGCAGGTAGAGCAAGCAGTTAGGAAAATTAATAGAATATTATTAGTTCATAAGATGTAGGAGCAGTATTAGGCCATTCAGCCCATCGAGCCTGCTCCACTGTTCCATCTTGGCTGATATGCTCTTCATCCCCATTTTCCTGCCTTCTCCCCATTACCCTTCAACCCATTAGCAATTAAAAACCTGTCCACCTCCTCCTTAAATTTACTCACTGTCCTAGCATTTTGGGGTAGCAAATGTTACTATTTGTTGTGAGGGGAATTTAATATAAAAATAGGGAATTGAGGGGAATTTAATATAAAAGTAGGAAGGCCATGCTTCATTTCTATAGGGCTGGAGAGACCATGGTTAGAAATCTCCAGCCATTCACGCCCTGCCGTCGCTGCCAGCAAGGATGGAGAATTGGGAGCTCTCCATTAACTCAGACAGGATCAGACAATTCTATTGGCGTGAATGGTTGAAGAGGTCCTCCCCACATCTGAAATGCTGTTTGTGAGTGTGTCTACCTACTTAAGAAAAAATGTCAATGCATTCGAAATAATAATTCAGAATTACTAAACTAGTACCAGCGATGGCCAGGTTGACTAATGAGGAAAGATTGGACAGATTAGACTTGATTCCAATGGCAAATTAATATAAACATAAGATGTGTCTTGAGAGGGTGGAAGTGGGCAGGGTGTTTTCTGTTGTGGGAGAATCTGGAACTAGGGGAGGGATCTTTCTCCTTTTTTGTGGTGTGTTAGCTGGTGGCAGGAGGCGGAGCACCACTCGCTGGCAGCAAAGCCTCATGGTCCAGCCCTTGTCAATGGCGCTTCCCATTGAATGCACCTCTTGTCACCAGAAAACCTGTGGTGGGGGTGTGGCATTGGCAGGATTATACGTTACCATCGGCACAAACGCCAACAAGATTTTGGCATCGCTGTTTAAGAATAAGGGATTCCCATTTAAGACAGAGCCAAAGAGGCTTCTTTTATCTCAGAGGGTAGTGAGTTATAGAATGACAGAATGCCTACAGTGCAGAAGGAGGCCATTCAGCCCATCGAGCCTGCACCGAACAACAATTCCACCCCCCCCCAGCCCTATTTCTGTAACCCCATGTATTTACCCTGCCAAACTCCCTGAGGGTACTAAGGGTTAATATACCATGGCCAATCCACTAAACTGTGCATCTTTGGTCTGTGGAGGGAACCAGAGCATCCGGAGGAAACCCACGCAGACACGGGGAGAACATGCGTGGTCCACACAGACAAGGCTGGAACTGAACCTCGACCCTAGCGCTGTGTGGCAGCAGTGCTAACCACTGTGCCACTGTGCTGCCCCATCTTTGAAACTGCTTTCCTCAAGAGGCAATGGAATTAGAGACATTGAACGTTCTCAGGGCAGTGGAGGATAAATGATTGATAAACAAGCTGGTGAAAGATTCTTGGGGGTAGGCGGGATGCTACTGTCAGATCAGCCATAATCTTATTGAATGGTGGAGCAGGCTCAAAGGGCTGAGTGGCCTGTTTCTGCCCCTAATTTGTATGTCCGTATAAAGTACAATATGAACACAGCAGCTGAAAGAAGAGGAATTACATTTTGTGACAAGAATAGTCATTGAGAAAAAGCCCCTGCTTCTGGTCTACAAAATCACACTAATATTGCAAACATGGAATCCAGTGTTTAACTATTTCAACATCCAAAGAAAACAAAGTGATTGTGAGTCACACTGGATGTTGTTGGTGTTGAATCTCTTTGTCATTTGTGTGGTGCTTACTGTACTGCTGTGATGTTGGCAACTTTTCTGTTCAAGGGAAGCCAAACACCAGCCACATTTAAAAAGTTTATTTCTTTATGTATTAGTCACAAGTAAGGTTTACATTAACACTGTGATGAAGTTATTGTGAAATTCCCCCAGCCGCCACATTCCAGCACATGTTCGGGTCAATGCATCTAACCAACAACGTCTTTCAGGGGAAACCAGAGCACCAGGAGGAAACCCACGCAGACATGGGGAGAGCGTGCAAACTCCACACGGAGAGTGACCCAAGCCGGGAATCGAACCCGGGTCCCTGGCGCTGTGAGGCAGCAGTGCTAACTATCATTAAGTGTCATCAACCCACCCCAAGTCCCTTCACCTTTCCAGCTGAACTCCGTATTCGATCACATCCATTAAGGCGAGACCCACTGGCAAAGTCCATCCCAGTTTCCAGAAGTTGAGCCACCAAACGTTGCGGGGGAACTTGAGACACAGTTCAGTGAGATGCAGCAGCTGTCAGGGTGAGCCCCTTCAAGGCAGAGGTGAGAAGTTCCTGAAACAGCTGGAGATCTTCAAATTCAGATTCATGCAAGTGGGAGGCAATTGTTCAAGTAGTTTGTTTTGTCATTCTGCCGATAGAACTCTGCGTTTGTTACTGCACAAGGTCAGGACTGCGGCAGATCTTTGGGTTGTCAAGATATTAGTCATGAGCTCCAAGAGACAAGTAGACTGCAAAATATTGGGGCTGTATAGAGTCTGCACACAGCAGGACTTCTGCCTGAGCTGCGATTAGATTGACCTGAGATTATACCCCACAGGCTAAATCGCAAAGTTTTGGAAAACAATTCAGTTATCCTGCGATGTGTGATACCTGCAGCGTGTGAGAAGCCTTTAATTCTTCATGTGCCTAGGATGTCCACAGATGCAAGAAGTGTCACTAGTATGTGGGTGGCCTTTAAGTTCTTGAGTTCACAACTCTGGCACCGATCAGCACAAGTAAAGTGAATAGGGATGAAGCACTGTCAATCTGAGGAGACGAGATACAATCCAAAAATCCCCAGTGATGTGTTAAACAGATAAAATTGACTAGTACCTGGGTAGCAAAGTCATTAGTTCTGCTGCCTAACAGTGCCAGGGACCTGGGTTCAATTCTGATCTTGGGTGACTGTCTGTGTAGAGTTTGCACATTCTCCCTGTGTGGGTTTCCTTCGGGTGCTCTGGTTTCCTCCCGCAGTCCAAAGATATGCAGGTTGGGTGGATTAGCCATGCTAAATTGCCCATTTAGGTCCCAACAAATGTGGGTTGGAGGATTTGTGGGATAAGTACATAAGGTTGTGGGGATAGAGCCTGGATGGGACATTCTATCAGAAAGATGGTGCAAACTTGATGGATCAAGTAGTCTCTGTGGCCACTGTTGGGACTCTATGACTCTGTGTAACAACATAAAACAAGTTGAAAGAGTAAAACAATGAACTTTGTCACAATTAACACAGTGTTCGCCTAAGAGATGAAATGTAGTTAACAAATATATTAGGAAGAAGGGATTCTGGAGGCAAACTATACATTGGTGCTTATGTAGCCACAACCAAATAGACCATTATCTTCTGAATGTCGTGGTAGGAAGTATCATGGAGTAAATTTTGGAGAAGGAAGAAAAACAGTCAGAAGTATGGTCCAAATATGGACCAATGACATAAAGTTCAGTAGAACTGAGGTTATGAAAATAAAATTTAAGGAATTAGGAGACAGACTGAAGTGGAAAAATCTTCAGGATAGTAATGTAGGAATTAATTCCAGTGACATGTCTTAGTCAGTATGGGAGTGTTAGTGCCAAAAAGGTAAATGTGTGGCTGAGGGGAGGGAATACTTTTGAGTCATACGACAAATGGACATCAAATGATCTTGATGATGTACCAGGAATGTATCTGATCACCAAACCATTTTCACCTGCATACAATGTTGTCCCAAGGAATGAGTTTTGGACCTTTGACCTGCTCAATGTAAATCATTTATCCAGACTGGGGTATGCAGACAGAATATCAAGCAGTACAGGCTGCAATTATATAAGTGGCGTGTTTGACAGTGAAGAGCTCTGTACTGATTTCAGGAGAAGTGTGGAGAACCGTAAGATGATATATTTCAGAAGGGTTTGTCAGGAAATCACAATAACATGAAAAATCAGGGAAATCGGTAACTGGAAATGTGTTCTGCTGTTTGTATGTTTGTTTTTAATTAGAAAAGAAGCTGTGTAGTGATATAGTTTGGCTAGGCTATTGCTTTTGATATGTTGATAAGCCGAGAAACCCTGTAAACAGATGCTTACCAAAGGCAAGTTGGTTTAAAGTTTATTTAAAGTTTATTTATTTGTGTCACAAGTAGGCTTACATTAACACTGCAATGAAGTTACTGTGAAAATCCCCTGTCGTCACACTCCGGTGCCTTTTTGGGTACACTGAGGGCCAATTTAGCATGGCTAACGCACCTAACCAGCACGTCTTTCAGACTGTGGGAGGAAACTGGAGCACCCGGAGGAAACCCAGGCAGACACAAGGAGAACGTATAGACTCCAGACAGGCAGTGACTCAAGATGGGAATCAAACCCATGTCACTGGCGCTGTGAGGCAGCAGTGCTAACCATCATACTCTGCCTTCCACCGCCATAGAAAGGGAGAAAAATTCCACCCCCCCCACCCCAGGTCCAGTAGCAATGGAGAATAGAATATTAATGTTTGCAATAAGTTATTAGAAGTTCAAAGGGCGAAATAGGGTGTGAACTTTGCAATTACAACCTAAAAGCTGGACTCAAGAGGAGAAGGTAATAAGGTGGGCTTTTGAGGTTAGTTCAGATAAGGAAAGATCAAAGAGGAGAAATTTGAATGTTAACAGGAGGTTGACCCAAAAGTTACATTATTTCGACTTTCAGTTAACAACTTTAAATTTCATGGGATTTTGAAAGTTGCCAGGAGATGGAAAAAGCTCACAGCCTCTACATGACAGCTAGGATCTGGAAGCGTAGGGAAAATGCTATTAAAAAGTGCTTTCAATTTAAGAAATCAGGTTGACAGATTGTGAAATGGCAGCAAAACTGCTGAACCAGAAATGTCAATTAGAATGGTGAATATCAAATCAGATACAAAAAAGTGAAATAAAAAGCAAAATTGGATTAATGGAGAGATTGAAAGAAAAAGAAGTAAAAATGAATTTTAGATCAATCTCTAAAAACAATTAAACGCTGAGGGAATGGGAATCCAGATTTGTAATAAGTAATTTTCAGCATCAGAGTGCTGTAAGCAGTAATGAAAAATTATCATCAGCTGCATTTTATGGTTTCCAGTAGGGTGAGGGACCCCACCCAATCCCAATCCACCCCCCTGCAATTGGTATAGATCATGAGCGAGTAGGGAAACAAATTGGCAGTGCGAAGGGTTGGATCGTGGTGTGCCAGAGGCTGATGTTGTGAACAAGTCATGATACAAATTTAAAGGCTGTCTGATCTTTCAATCTCTATTATTTTTTCCTTTGCTTAAAAATGCCAAAGAAATGAGTCCAAAAATGCTAAACCATCTTCACCAGCAAAATTTGCTGCCACATGCAGCTGGGGTCCTGATGGAGGAGCTTTTCTTCCACCCTGCACACAATTGACTTTTTAACAAGCTCAACATTGATTTCAAAATGGAAGATGAACTTCTGATTTCAGTGCCCACTCTCCTTCTATAATATCTGGGAATGGTGTGTTGAGGCCATATAGTCAACCCAATGTCATCACACTGTATTTTTACATAAAAGTGGAGTTCTCGTCCAATTTGTGACTCTAAATGTTATTAAAGAGGTGGCATGGTGGCACAGTGGTTAGCACTAGAAACTGTCACTATTGGCAAATTGCCCTGGCAAAAAAGAAAATCAAAAAGTGACAATTGAAATTAGGAGACAAACGATTGGAAGTTTGGAATATTTTGTGCAAATGCAAAATATCAAAAACTTCGTCCAGATCAAATTACATCAGGTTTGTATAAAAACCTAACTGCAGTTTCTTTTATTGAATTTGCAAATTATCCAATGGCTGGAAAGTTTAGAAGCAGATCTTCCTGGAGTGAAGTTAGGAAAAGCTTCCACACGCAAATACGTCAGAAATTTGGAATTCTCTTCCACTAATGACAGTTGATGGCAGTGTGTTAATTTTCAATCTGAGGTGAAAAGCTTTTTGTAAAGGTATAAAGAGAAAATGGGCATGGTAAGATATATGGGGTGAGTATTTCTGGTTCCGCTCGCCGTTAGACTGGAAATTCTCACCTGAGATCAACACATGTTTCATTAGTTTGACAATTTGTCCATTGCACCCACGACAATTTCCGTGGCCGGAAGGACTAGAAAACTTACCTCATGGAATTTGGCCATGGATCAGCCATAAGCTCCTTGAATGTTGGAACAGGCTTAAGGGGTTGTAAGGTCAACTCTTAGAACATAGAGCAGTACAGCACAGGAACAGGCCCTTTGGCCCACTATGCTGTGCTGAAACATGATGCCAAATTAAAATAATCCCTTCTGCCTACCCTTGGTCCATATCCCTCTATTCCTTGCATATACATGTGTTTATCTAAAGGCCCCTTGAACTCCCCTATCCGATCTGCTTGCATCACCATCCTTGACAGCACATTCCAGATAACTGCCACTCTCAGTGTAAAAGAATTTGCCCCTCACATCTCCTTTGAACTTTCTTCCTTTCACAAGTGCATACCCTCTGGTATTAGACATTTCAACTCATAGAAATAGATTCTGATGTCCTGTCTCTATGTTCTTGTAGCCTCATCTATTTCAGGGTGTGTGTTGCTAATAAAGACCAGCAGTGAACTCAAATCTCAAAAACATCGTTGACTGTCATGAATGGACTAGGAGAATACCCATCTGGGTGTTTGCTAGCATCGATCTGGATGATGGGTTACAAAAACATAATTATTCCCACTCTAAAATGTGCATTAATGTATATCAATAACCACGCTTGCAAAAAGATGATCCAACATTAGTTGGTGTTGGACAAAGATCTCCTGGGGTGATGCAGATGTATTCAACATCCGACAGGCAAGCTCATGATTGATTATTGCTGCGGATGGAGCAGTTCAGGAGGGGTCAACTTAAAAAAAAGACCACTCAAAAGTAACAAAAGATTGCAGAGTCTTTTTTTTACATCTGAAGAGCTAACATCTTGAACTCTTCAAGAAAGTAAGATTTAATCATCTTAATCATAAGGTGTTTGAGAGCTTCTTTGCAGAAGGCGGATATTTTCAAGAGAAAATTAAACATCTGCTGAGCCTTAAGACCTTGGAAAAGGAGAACATATGTCTCTGCAATTTAAGCTTAAACCTTTGGAGATGGCACCTTCCAAATTGAAGTTTGTTTTTAATGTCCCCAGACTGAGAGTCTACATTAAAGTTCTTTTTGGAACTGTGATTTTATGCTGAAAATTCTGAGGAGAAAGACTTGTGGTACGTACTCCAGAGTTCCGAATGCAGAAAGTCAGTACTAATACAGGACCTCAAGAATAAATATTCTTGTTTCTACGCAAACACAGCAGAGTTATCATTGGAACCATACAAAATGGCAAAGGAATAACTCAGTCAACACTCTCGTAAAATCAGTAAATGTTTCAGCACAGCAAGGGGGTCTCTCAGACTACTATGCCTGTGCTTGTTACTTGCAATGACTTTCCAGTTTAAGCCCCACGTAATCCCACAAATTATTCCTCTATAAGGACCTATCTAATTGCCATTAGAAAGTTCCTTTGGAAGCTGATTCCTTTGCCCTCTCAAGCAGAGAATTCCAGATGGTCACAATCTTCTCTGTGAACAAAATCCCCTTGTTTTTCCTATCACTCTGTTGACAATTATGTTGATTTGATTTGATTTATTATTGACATGTGTTGGGATACAGTGAAAAGTATGGTTTCTTGTGCACTATACAGACAAAGCATACCATTCATAGAGTATATAGGGAAGATGGAATGGGAAGGGTGCAGAATGTAGTGTTACAGTCATAGCTGGGGTGTAGAGAAAGATCAACTTAATAAAAGGTAGATCTATTCAAATTTCTAATGACAGCAGGGAAGAAGCTGTTCTTGAGTCAGTTGGTATGTGACCTCAGACTTTTGTACCTTCTTCTCAATGGAAGAAGGTGGAAGAGAGTCACCGGAATCCTACCACCCCACCCTTCACGGAATCGGAGTAGGTGAGAGGCAGACAATAGAAGTGTCCGATGACCTCGGGCTAGATTTTCCGATCTTGCTCGAGCAAGACCATAAAATCCTGCCCACTATGTCTGGGGTGCGTGGGGTCCTTGATAATGCAGCTGCTTTTCCAAGACAGTGGGAAGTGCATATGGAGTTAATGAAGGGGAGGCTAGTTTGCACTCTGGACTGGGCTACTTTCACCAACCCTTTGTAGTTTCTTGCAGTCTTGGTCAGAGCAGGAGTTTCGTCTTAGTTACCGACTGCCCAGCAGTGTTATGTTCTGATCTGGTGTTACTTTGTATCCTACATCGTGAACAGATTAAAATGCAAGGAGCTGCCAAAATGAGCATAATATTTTATAATAACTCACAACCTGTAGTGTGGTATGAGGGAGTAATGAACTGGAAGGTTGACACAATGGTATTAGCTGTGAAAGTGAAGCTTGTCCAGTTCCTACTTCCCATATGCCTGGATGACTACACCTCCAACACACCCAAGGACAACACCAGCCAGAATAAAGCTCAATTGGAACTTCATCCTCCATCTGAAACATTCACTCCCTCCTTTAACAGCATTTCCAAAACCCATGACCTCTACCACCTAGAAAACAAGAGCAGCAGCAATCACGTGAGCTTCCCTCTGAATCATGCACCATCCTGACTTAAGTATGTCACCAATCCTTCCCTGGTGAAAATCCTGGAACTCCTTCTCTCACAGCAGTATGTGTGCATACAAAACATGGACTTCAATGATTCAAGAGGGTGACTCAATCATCAATACCAAATCATGTGCCATTAGGGATAGGAAATAAATGTTGGCCTTGCCAATGACACCCAATCTCGTATATCAGTAATAAAAAAAAATGCCATGTTACTGCTTTAGGGAACCTGGTGCCAACCTTTATAATTGTGAGTGTGATGTGACTCAAAGTAAGAAAGGATTTATTGCCAACAATAAATATGTATTTACAATAAAGGATCAGACAGAATTAAATATGTGACTATACGTTACACTCCCTCAGTTACAGAAACTACTGTTTGCTCTTGTTCCACATTTACAACCAGACTCCCTGCAACCAATGCTGCTGAATTCAAATTTGATGTGGAGGTCATCTGTTGATCCCTCGTATAATGCCCAGCTCTCCTCTGCAGATGGTCTACATGTTTCCTGACACAACAGTCTTGTACCTCTGCTATATAGGAGACCAAAATCTTACCAGCCACCCATGCCAGTCCTGCTGCAAAATTTCTGACCTTGACTAAGTCCTTGACTTTGAAAACTCTGAGCGCGATCTTACCCATCATTCATGCCATGCTCCTGTTGGAGTGAGGTCGGCACCCAGGCAAAACCCTGTTCACTGCAATGGAATGGGAAAATCCCACTGGTGTGAACAGCCGTAATATTCTAGCCTCTGTCACTTTTCCCTTGAGTCGTGATTTTCATTCTGCGAGGCTTCCACCCTCCCTGCCAAATCTGTGAATATTATATCCAACCATGTCCTTAAGCAGTGTCCCATTAGTAGCTCAGCTGGCATGACCCGTGTGGTCACATTTGCGTGGTGTTGCAAGACAACAAGATACTGGCAATATGTAGTGATAGAGGCCTATTGACTTGTCCCTTCATCGATGATTTGAATATTTGTACAGCTCATTCTGCTAACCCATTTGAGGCTGGATAGTAAGGTGCTGACTTAACATAGTGGTTAACACTGCTGCCTCATAGTACCAGGTGCCTGGGCTCAATTCCTGGCTTGGGTCACTGTCTGTATGGTATCTCCCTTTGTCTGCATAGGTTTCCTCCGGGTGCTCCAGTTTCCTCCCACACTCCGAAAGATGTGCTGGTTAGGTGCATTGGCCATGCTAAATTCTCCCTCAGTGTACCCAAACAGGCGCCGGAGTGTGGCGACCAGGGGATTTTGACAGTCACTTAATTGCAGTGTTAATGTAAGTCTACTTGTGATACTAATAACTAAACTTTAAATTTTAACTTGGTGAATACCATTTGATTTGACAATTTTTTTGGCATTCCTCTGCTGTAAATTGTCTGACACTAAGAGCCCCAGGATGCCATGTATGGCAAAAACTAAATTCCTCAATTTGTGTCAGTTGCCTTCTGGACTTCATCAACTAAACATCAAACCACTCAGTGTGTGTGTCTACTAATATTAAAAAAAACTGTGCCCACCTCAGTCCAACTCCACATCAAAATTTGGAGCAAAATTTATGCAACCAGGCATGAACTGTAATGACGTAATTTAAACTGACAGTTCCAATATTAAAATTAGTGACTGTCACCAAAATAAAATCAAATAATTTGAGAGAAGTAAACTGTTGTATTTGAGAAGCAAAATTGGCCTCTTTTAATCGATATCTTCTCTGTTTTGGTACTTGGTCATGGAATCACAGAGTGGAACAGTGCAGGAGGAGGCTATTTTGATCTTTACTTGCACCAACAATTTGCTCTTCAAATCCACACCATGCCTTTTGAAGATCCTGATGGGACTTACGTGCAGGCCACTGAAGATTAGTCAGGATATGGGGCAGAAAATAAATCAGGAGATAGAAAAGGCAATATTACAATAATCATGGGGGACATCAATATGCAGGTGGACTGGGAAAATCAGGTAGGTAATGGATCCCAAGAAAACAAATTTATGGAATGCCTAAGAGATGGTCGTTTGGAACAGCTTGTGACAGAGCCTACTGGGGAACAGGCAATTCTGGATTTGGTGATGTGTAATGAGGCAGACTTGATTAGTGAACTTACGGTGAAGCAACTCTTAGGGAGCAGTGACCACAATATGATAGAATGTGCCCTGCAGTTTGAGAGGGAGAAACTGGAATTAGATGTAATGGTATTACAATTAAATAAAGGTAACTACAAAGACATGGGGGAGGAGCTGGCCAGAACTGATTGGAAAGGGAGCCGAGCAGGGAAGAACAGCAAAGGCAAGAGTTTTTGAGAGTTATTCAGGAGGCACAATAGAAATTCATCCCAAGGAAGAGGAAACATGCTAAGGGGAGGATGAGGCATCCATGGCTGATGAGGGAAGTCAAGGACAGCAAAAAACCAAAAGAAAAAGCATACTAAGTGACGAGGATTAGTTGGAAGCCAGAGGATTAGGAAGCCTTTAAAAATGAGCAGAAAACAATTCAAAAAGCAATAAGGCGGGGGGGGGGGGTAGAAGATGAAATATGACTATAAGCTAGCTAATAATATAAAAGAAGATAGGGAGATTTTTTTTAACATATAAAAGGGAAGAGAGAGGAAAAAATAGCCAATGGATCACTGGAAAATGAGGCTGGAGAAGTAATAATAGGAAACAAAGCAAAAGCAGGGGAGCTGAATAGTTACTTTGCAACAGTCTTCACAGTGGAAGATACCAGTGGGATGCCAGAGCTCCAGGAGAGTCAGGAGCACAAGTGAGTGTAGTGACCATCACTAAGGAGAAGGTTCTGGGGAAACTGAAAGGTGGGTAAATCACCTGGGTTCCAAAACAGAAAGCTGAGGAAATTGTGGGGGCATTGGTGGTGATCTTTCAGGAATCACTGGAGGCAGGGAGTGCATCAGAGGGCTGGAAATTAGTTAATATAATACGTCTGTTTAAGAAGGGAGGCAAACAGCAGACGGGATATTATCGCCTAACTTCGGTCATAGGCAAGATTTTAGAGTTCATTATTAAAGATGAGATCGCAGAGTACTTGGAAGTGCATGATAAAACAGGACTGAGTCAGCATGGCTTTGTCAAAGGGAAGGTCATGTCTAACCAATCTGTTAGAGTTCTTTGAGGTTTTAACAAGGAAGTCAGATAAAGGACGTGATTTATTTACATTTCCAGAAGGCCTTTGACAAGGCAGCACATAGGAGGCTGTTAAATAAGTTAAGTGCCCATCGTGTTGAGAGTAAGATACTGGCATGGATTGAGGATTGGCTGACTGGCAGAAGGCAGAGAGTGGGGATAAAAGGGTCTTTTTCAGGATAGCAGCTGATGACTAGTAGTGTGCCTCATAGGTCAGTGCTGAGACCACAACTTTTCACAACATTAACTATTTGGAGGAAGGAATTAAAAGCACTGAGTTTGCAGATGATATACTATATCATATATGTAGAGGGACAAGTAGTATTGAGGAAGCAGGGGGGCTGCAGAAGGACTTGGACAGATTAGGAGAGTGGGCAAAGAATTGGCAAATGGAATACAATGGGGAAAAGTGTGAGGTCATGCACTTTGGAAAGAGGAATGGAGGCATAGACTATTTTCTGAATGGAGAAATGCTTAGGGAATCAGAAACACAAAAGGACTTGGGAGTCATTGTTCAAGATTCTCTTAAGGTTAATGTGCAGGTTCAGCCGGCAGTTAGGAAGGCAAATGCAATATTAGCATTCATGTCGAGAGGGCTAGAATACAAGAGCAGGGATGCACTCCTATGTCTGTATTGGGAATTGGTCATATGCTATTTGGACAATTGTGAGCAGTTTTGGACTCCATATGTAAAGAAGGATGTGCTGGCTTTGGAAAGGGTCCAGAGGAGGTTCAGAAGAATGATCCCTGGAATGAAAAGCTTGTCATATGAGGAACGGTTGAGTCTGTACTTGTTGGAGTTTAGAAAGATGGGGGGATCTTATTGAAACTTACAGGATACTGCAAGACCTGGATAGAGTGAACGTAGAGACAATGTTTCCACTTGTAGAAAAACTAGAACCCGAGGGCACAACCTCAGGCTAAAGGGATGATCCTTTAAAACAGAGGTGAGGAGGAATTTCTTCAGCAGAGAGTGGTGAATCTGTGAAACCCTTCACCACAGAAGGCTATGAAGGCTAGGTCATTGAGTGTCTTTAAGACAGAGATAGATAGGTTCTTGATTAATAAAGGGATCAGGGATTATGGAGAAAAGGTAGGAGAATGGGAATGAGAAAACTATCAGCCATGATTGAATGGCAGAGCAGTCTCAATGGGCTGAGTGGCCTAATTCTGCTCCTATGTCTTAAGGTCTAATGATCTTATATGATCCATAGATGGACTTGCAAAGTCGATATGCATTTTTGCCCAAGGTCTATCTGGCCACTCCCAAGGATACATATTCACCAGGCCGTTGAGCTTGCATCCAATTGGCTCAGCTTCATTTCAACAGTCCACTGGGTCTGGCCTGGTCACGTGACCCTCAGAGAAAGGCCTTTAAAGACACCATACTACCACACTAATACAGGCAGTTTTCACATCGTTTAGTTTTGTGTCTGTTTTCTTTACTTCTTCAAACCATTTTAAGAAACTAATCTGCAATGAAAGCACAAGGGATTTGACTTGACTGATGTCAGATCAAGTTGATTTGAACAGCAACAATATTGGGGTTTATTTCACTTGAAATTTGAAGGATAACACTGGTGCTTGAATATATGATACCATGGTAACACAGAATAAAAACTAAGCCCAATTATGTGTACGCTCAGCCAGTTTTACGAATTGCATCCTGAATTTTAGCAAAGAATATTAAATTGCTTGTTTACACAGAATGATCTGCATAAGTGATAATGCCAAGTGTGGCATTTTATATAGGCTTGTGTGAAAAGTTTCCATCCTGCTCATGGTGAGACCATACTGTTGACTCAATTTCCATTCCCTTAGCCTTATGTTCCCAAATGTACCAAAGGGCAACAACAAAGAAAAATCAGGCAGAAGCACCCAATGCTTTAAGCCTCTGTCTCAGAAGAATCTTTACAAGTCCTGCTACAGCTGAACCTCTTTAGAAATCCCATTGTAAGTAAATTAACAACTTGGGGGCTGGATTGGGGGGAGGGGGCTGGGATGAGTGTTGAAGGGTAGAGTATGGTATGCAAGGCTACATTTGTCTCAGTTACTATCCAATGGCTGAGGCTGATACAGAGGAAGAGACATTGAAAACTGTTTTGTTGGATGAGAGCTGCTTGCTAACTGAGAACTATAGGGATTGTAATCAATTTCCATTATGATTACTTAAATTTGTCCTCAGTTTTTTTTAAGTTTTTCTACTTTGACACATTGGGTGGAATTTTACCGCCCTGCCCACTATGGGAATCATGGCGGTGTCATATGGAATATGCAAATGTCCGTTGACCTTGAGTGGGATTTTCCAGCCTTGGGGGCGAGCACGGCCAAAAAATCCCATCCGCAGTTTCAATATTTTTTTCAAAAAATCCTTTAAAGCTACTTTACAATTTATTTTTGTGATTTCTAAAGTTACCTGTAAGGATTTTCAAACCAACTTTATTTTTGTTTGAAAATTTTGAGATTGCAGTCTTTGGTCTTAAACCAATGGAGTTCCCTTTTATCTTCTATGTTTCTTTGCTTTGAGGGGGAAGTGAAGGAGGGAGATCGGGAGGATGAGAGAAAAGACATCTACTACACATCAGTGACTCCATTTCACTGCCTGCAGATAATGCAGTTTAGAGACTTCACAATAATCCAAATAGGAATGCTTAAGAAAGCTGTGCTTCCTCACAAGTCAATGACTGGCTTGTGTCATGCAAATCCCAGACATTTGTAAGCATATATCTTCATCTGCTAAGTCCACCCTCTCTGCCAACTAAGTCTGGTTTCGTGGCCCCTTTTAGATAACAAGATCAGCTCAGGAATAACAATGGAAAATGCTGGAAAAAGTCAGTAGGTCTGTGAAGAGAGAAACAGAGTATACATCTTCAGCCCTGAAGAAGAGTCATATGGACTCAAAGCGATTTTCCAGCTGTTTTCACCGGTGGGATCTTCCGGTCCCACCGGAGGCAAACCCCCTACCATGGGTCCCCCTGTGGCAGAGGATTCAATGACAGAAAATCCTGTTGACAGCGATGTAACCAGAAAATCCTGCCACTGGCCAATACAAATACATGCCGCAAACACATGCTGTGGGGGAATGCAGAAAATTTTGCTCATTAACTCTTTCTTTCTCCACAAATGCTGTTGGGTTTTACCAGCATTTTACTTCTATTTCATATTCCTAGCACTTTACTTTCATATAAAGGTCAGTTCAGTAACTGTCTGACACATTTTGTTCTCTTCAACATCTTGCAATGTTGTCATTTTGTTCTGCTACTCTGCTGCACATTTGTTTTCCCATCTTGTTTCAAATCATTCCACACATCTCCTGTGATAAAACTTTGCAGTCACAACAAATCTGTTTGACGACATTCTGACTCCCCTTGATGCCTGCTGTTGTGAACAATTTCTGGCCAGAATTCACCAATGTTGCCACCGCTGCCTGCGAGAACGGAAAACTTGGCACGCAACCAAAACTCCATTGACTGCAGTGGGACTGGATAATCCCCAGCTGCGGGTAAGGTTGAAAAATGTTTGACTCTTTTGTATCCTATTTTCCCAAATTCTGCGAGGAGTTTAAGATGCTGGCCAGAATTCTCCAGTCTCACTGCCAGTGAGAATGCGGAATTTGGCACTCAGCCAAAACTTCATTCACTGCAGTGGGACTGGAGAATTCCCAGCTGTGGGCAAGATCGGAGAATTTCCAGCTGAGGGCAAGATCGGAGAACCCTGGACTCTTTTGTATTCTATTTTCCCAAATTCTGAGAGGAGTTTAAGATGCTGGCTGGAATTCTCCAGTCCCACACGACCCACCACCACTGCCAGTGAGAATAGGGAATTTGGTGCTCAGCCAAAACTTCATTCATTGCAGTGGGACCGGAAAATCCCAACTGTGGGAGAGGTCAGAGCATTCCAGCAGGCAACTGTCATGGTTTGGTTTTAGTCCCCTTCGCTCAGGGCCTGAGTTCTCAATTCCCAGATTGCAGAAACTAGAATTCCCAATTGAAATTTGTTGGTGTATTGAAAAGATTAAGATGTCACAATGAGCCAAGTGGTTACAGGTACAAATGGCAGCATTCAGCTTTCAGGTGCTGCCCTGAAACTGGACTTCATCCTCTGTAGAAGGGGCTAATTGTGCCTAGGGTTTACCATGAATTTGTAATGAAGGTGCCTTGGGAGAAATTGTGCAAGCATTAGGGAATTAGATGGAGATGAGTTAAAGACCAATTTCAATATCGAAAGCAAAATACTGCAGATGCCGGAGATCTGAAATAAAAACTGAGAGTCATGGAAAATTTCAGGCAGTCTGGCAACACCTGTGAAGAGTGGAAAACAGAGTTAACATTTTGAGTCCAAAATAACTCTTTCGCAGAACTGCAGTGATAAACCCACTTATGAACAAATAAGAAATGTCCCTATATATGCCTGAAGATAATCTGGTCACCACTTTAAGAGCTGATACAGTAGGATGTCACACAACCGCAGGCTTATTTGGCAGCACTAGCTTTCGGAGTCTCAAGCTCCTTCATCAGGTGAGTGAGGACTTGTGTTCACAAACAGAGCATATAAAGACACAAACTTTGAGGCTGTCCTCATGCGTGTGGAACTTGGAACTGCGTTGTCGTGTCCCTTGAAAGCTGCCTTGGAGAAACTTACCCGAAGATCAGAGGCTGAATGCCTGTAACTGCTGAAATGTTCCCCTACTGGAAGGGAAGATTCCTGCCTGGTGATTGTCAAGCGGTGTTCATTCATTTGTTGTCATAGCGTCTGCATGGTCTCCACAATGTACCATGTCTTGGGACATCCTTTCCTGCAGCGTATCAGGTAGACAATATTGGCCAAGTTGCAAGTGTACATACCGTGTACCTGGTGGACGGTGTTCTCACGTGAGATGATGGCATCTATGTCGATGATCTGGTATGTTTTGCAGAGGTTGCTGTGTCAGGTATCGTGGTCACAGTTCTCCTCAACCAGAGGACGGCCTCAACCAGAAACTTGGGTTCATGTCACACTATCTGTAACCCCCACGAATTGCTTGGACTTGCAAAATCTCACTAACTGTCCTGGCTGGAGATAATATCTCTTTAACCAATGCTCTCCACTCTCTCTCCACTCACATTGTGTGTACCTTGAAGACTTGCTTACCTCTAAAGACTCACATTCCAACCATTATCTTGTAAATTGAGTTTGTGTTTTTATATGTCCAGTTTGTGAACACAAGTCCTCACTCACCTGATGAAGGAGCTTGAGACTCTGAAAACTAGTGCTGCCAAATAAACCTGTTGGACTTTAACCTGGAGTTGTGTGACTTCTTACTGTGCTTACCCCAATCCAACACCCAAACTCCACAGCGACACTGTGACCAAATTGTATTTGTAAGTGAGGATATACCAACATTCACAGGAACATCACAAATTTATGTATTTGGTACCAGATTTTTGAATGGTATAGCTGAGAATGAAAAGAAACTTTCATGTCACAGAAGAATATCACAGAATCACAACGTTGCAGAAGGGGACTATTCAGCCCATAGAATCTGCACCAACTCTCCGACAGAACAGCTCACCCAATCCTTAGCCGCGTTACCCCAAGTATTTACCCTGCTAATCCCCCTAACCTACACATCTTGGGAAACTAAGGGGCAATTTAGTACGCCAATCAACTAACCTGCGTATCTTTAGACTGTGGGAGGAAACCAGGGCATCCAGAGGAAACCCACGCAGACAGGCACCCAAGTCTGGAATTGAACCCAGGTCTCTGGCACTGTGAGTCAGTAATATTAGCTACTGTGCCACCGTGCAGCCCACATGTGGGTATCACTGACAAGCTTGGCCATTCCTCATTTCCATTAAACTGAGTGGCTTGCTAGGGTCATTTTGGAGGCCACTTGAGAGTTAACCACATTGTTGTGAATTGGTGCCACATGTAGGCCAGACTAGGTAGAGACAGCATATTTCCTTCCCTGAGCGAAATTAGTGAACCAGCAGAGTTTTTACAACAATCGATGATCGTTTGGCAGTCACCATGACTGAGCTTTCAATTCCATATTTGATTGATTAAATACAAATTCCATCTATGGCTTCAATAACATGGGGGAGGTGATGGCCTAGTGGTATTATCGTCCAGAACTAGTCCTATAATAGTCCAGAAACTCAGCTAATGTCCTGAGGACCCGGGTTCAAATCCCGCCACAGCAGATGGTGGAATTTGAATCAATAAAATGTATCTGGAATTAAGAATCAACTGATAACCATGAAACCATTGTCAATTGTTGGAAAAACCCATCTTGTTCACTAATGCCCTTCTGGGAAGGAAATCTGCCATCCTTACCTGGCTTGGCCTACATGCGACTCCAGAGCTATAGCAATGTGGGTGTTTCTCAACTGGGCAACTAGGGATGGGCAATAAATGCTGGCCCAGCCAGTGACGCCCAACAAATGAACTAAAAATAAAACACTTGACCCAGAGCCTTTGGGTTACCAGTTCACTGACATCGGCCATTGTTTCCCCTTAAGTGCTAGCGCTGTGGGCAATGGGATACAATTAAATCTGTGCAGTGAGCAGAACGTTGATGTTGTTTCTTTCGTTAAGTTTAACCAATCCTTCTTTCAAATTTGGTGTACAAGGATGACAGCAGCAAAGTAATGTGTGATCATGTCATCCATATTGTGACAGCTGGTAAGCAGTTCCAGGGAGAAAATAAAATGGCGTTACACTGCTTTGGTCACCATAAATCCTGCTCAGCAACGGAATGGTTTGCCTGCTGGCTGGTTAGACACTTAGTTCTGCTTGATGCTTTGCCTCTGACTGCTTGACCTAATCAATTTCTAGAATGTTCCAGCGAATTACAGCTTCATGCAGTTGCATGACTTGGGGAAGCTGCTGAATTATTACATGGAACCGCGCTCTGCTCAAAGTACAAACTGTTCCTTCTGTTCCTATGGCAATGCACTGAGATGTAAATCTTCAAAGAAAAAAAAACGTGTCCCTGCTGCCCGGAGTCAAAATCATTGCTTTGCTCAATGGAGCCGTGTTATCTGAAATGTTAAAAACCAAAAGTAGGAAACCACCATTAATTAATAGACCAAACAAATAACCATGAAATATGCTCAAGATTTTGAACTGACTCGCAACTTAGCAGTGATTTCTTCCAAGAGACCGAATACTATGAAACAAATAAATGTGTATGTCAAAGAGGCACGGTGGCACAATGGTTAGCGTGGCTGTCTCACAGTGCCAGGGACTCGTGTTTGATTCTGGCCTCGGGTCACTGTTTGTGTGAAGCTTGCACGCTCTCACCGTGTCTGCATGAGTTTCCTCCGGGTGCTCCGATTTCCTCCCACACTCCAAAGATGAGCAGGTTAGGTTGATTGACCATGCTAAATTGACCTTGAGTGTCAGGGGAACTAGCAGTGTGAATACGTGGAGTTTAAAGGGTAGGGCCAGGGTGGGATTGTTTTTGGTGCAGGCTCGCTGGAATAAATGGCCTCCTTCTGCACCATAGGGATTCCATAATCTATGAAGAGCTATATTTGCATAATTATAAATACAGCCTGCAACTGATTGGCACTGCTCCTTTGAGAAGCTATAAACAATGCCTACTTATCCCCTGTCCCCCACCCCCTCCCTCCACCTCACCCCACAATAAATACTGGGCATGATAAATTGAGAACTTGTATTTATATAGCACCTGACACAAGCTCAGAACTTCCTTAAAGATAAAGTACTTTTGATGCGAGTTACTGTTGTAATATCAGCAAACACAGTAGGCAATCTCTGCACAGCAAGGCTCCACAGCTAGCAATGGGATAAGTGATCAGTGGTAATCAAGCCAATTCCAAGATCATCCATTCAGTAAGAATAAACAGTAATTCGATCAAATTTTATTTCACCCAAAAAAAAATACACATGTCATCTCTCTTCACAGTCTGTCCCTATTTTCTACTATGGATTGTCAGTGACTTATTTGATTTCCTAGGGAAGTGTGCAGGATGTGTAATCTTAAGTAACCAAAGGACTAACTTTGGCAACTGCAAAACCTCCACGTTGCCCTTTCAGTATCAAGATTTTTAAAATGATTCCATTTATTGTCCAACAGTCAGGGGTACCTGTGATAGCATGGCCCATTTAATGGGTAATCCTTTGTGGACATGTGGCTGGACTAGAACCAATGGAGCGCAAGTATGCAAAACTGGGCTAACTGGGACCGAGGACACACATTCCCTAAGGTTGGAAGACTTCAGTTGGAGGTAGGGCATTGTCGGGAGTAGACTTGTATAGTTGCGTTGATAAAGCGTTAGTTGTACGTAGTTCTTCTCAGTCAATAAATCTATCAGTTTGTTACTTGCCACATCGAGTCATTTCAAGTTACTACGGTATCTTAAGAACATCACTGATTTGTAAAAATGGCAATATTGAGTTGGTGATCAGTCAAATCTTTCTCTCATTATATCCAATCCATTCCAGGCAAGACTCTCTTTCTTGGATCATCTGTCAACAGCTCATCCTGCTTCCGCCATTTTGAAATAGAATATCACCATCAAGATTTATAATATAACAATCCTTACAGTGCAAAAGGAGGCCATTCAGGCCATTGAGTATGCACTGACTCTCTCACAGATTATCTTATCCAGGCCCTCTCCCCTGTCCTATGGCTTTAACCCCATACATTTACCATGGCTATCCATCTAACCTACACATCTTTGAGACAATAAGGGGCAATATAGCATAGCCAATCCACCTAGCGTGCACATCTTTGGACTGTGGGAGGAAACCGAAGTATTTGGAGGAAACCCACACAGTCATGGGGAGAATGTGCAAAATTCACACAGTCATCCAAGGATAGGATTGAACCCAGGTCCCTAGGGCTGTGAGGCAGCAGTGCTAACCACTGTGCCACCGTGCCACCCTAATTATTTTAAAGTAAAATAATTACAAAGACATTTCATTAATGTTCATTTATTTTTGTCTAGGTCTGTCTACTTTTGTTCATCTTAAACAGTAAATGCCGATAGCAAAAGTAATGATACAGAAGTTAAGACTGATATTGTAATGATGCTGAATTCGCATCAGCTGACATCGGCACCATTAAGCTAACATTGCAAATCTCCTCCCAGCTCAAATTCTGGCATTTCAAAGAGCCTCCTCCGTGGCAACAGGAAGGAGTGAATATCCTTCACTTATCTGGCTGGATGCAGCTCCAGCGACACACAAGAAGCTTGACACAGTCCAACGCAAAGCAATTTGCTTGACTGACAGCCCATCCACAGGCTCCGTCACTAGTGCGGTGTGGCTGCAATGTGTACAATATACACAATTCTACTATCTACATTCTTTGACAGTATATAGAAGAACAAAAGCAGCCGGTGCATGGGAACACCATCACTTCCACCATTTCTCTCCAAGTCACAGCAGCCTGAGCATCTAGCTCTGTTCTGATATCGCAACCTTCCTTGTGGAGGGCCTTAGGGAAGGCGATAACTTTGTGGTATTATCGCTAGTCCATTAATCCAGAAACTCAACCCATGTTCTGGGGACACGGGTTTGAATCCCGCCACAGCAGCTCATGGAATTTGAATTCAATAAAAAATATCTGGAATTAAGAATCTACTGATGACCATGAAACTATTGTCAATTGTCGGAAAAACCCATTTGGTTCACTATTGTCCCTTAGGGAAGGAAATCCACTGTCCTTACCCAGTCTGGCCTACATGTAACTCCAGAGTCACAGCAATGTGGTTGTCTCTCAACCAACCTCTCAGATGGCCAAGCAAGTCACTCAATTATACAAGGGCAACTAGGGATGGGTAATAAATGCTGGCCAGTCAGTGGCGCACATGTCCCATGAATAAATAAAAAAAGGGCCTTGGATGACACACCATTCCTTTTCACACATCAGCAATTCCAGATTCCACCCATCAATCATTTTAACACGGTCTATTTCTGACTCTACGGCAACTTCTTCAACAACTTTGCCTCAATTTGTGGGGTCTTAGTCAATCTTCTCTCTCACCTACCTTGACTGCATTTTCTTAGATGCCAACTCCTGTAAGAACTCTATTCCAATCTTTCTCTCTCTCCTTCACACTTGTTTAGTTATGCAACCTTTCATAATCAAGGGAGTATTTGCCTGTAAGTGTCTTCAGGGGGCCTGAACAAAATTGAAGTCGGTAGGAATTAGGGGAAAAACTGTTCATTGTTTGCAGCCATATCTAGCACAATGGAACACAGTTATTGGAGGATTCTGAAAAATCATATTCGTAACTTTGTTTCTCTCTCCACACTTGCTGCCGGACCTCCAACCCCTTGATCGGGATTTTCAGCCCCCCCAAGATGTGTTTTGTGGTGACTGAGGCATCCCACAATTGATCAGCAGTGGCATGATCTTCCAGTCCTGCTGCTGTCAATGGGGTTTCCCGTTGTTCACACTCTCCCCGTAACCGTAACCACACACGCGCCCCCCCCCACCCCATTTGCAGTCTTAATCCCCTGACACTAAAGGGCAATTTAGCATGGCCAATCAACCTAACCCATACATCATTGGACTGTGAGAGGAAACAAGAGCACCCAAAGGAAACCCACGCAGACACAGGGAGAATGCGCAAACTCCACACAAACAGTGAGCCGAGACTGGGATTGAACCCGGGCCTCTGGTGCTAGGAGGCAGTAGCACTAACCATGGTGCCACCATGCCGCCCCATCACTTCCTACTACTGAAGAGAGAAGGTGGTCTTTTCAAAAAGGACAATTGATCTCCATGCACGTTGGAAGGCAGACCTTCTCCAGCACACCACATATGGAAGTCCAACTGCAGATGTTCTCTCCAACAAGTTCTATGGTGTTTTGGAGTCCAGGGCTGCCAATGAACTCCATCCTGGATTCGGGAGGCAGCCCCAGACATTGTTCAGGTGAGTCCCGATACTTGCACACAATATTTTCCAAACGTGTTTTGCACTGGCATGTTTTCCCATTGGAGCAGTGGAGAATCAGATGTGGGTGGTTGGGCCATCATCTGAGTCCCATTAACTGGATGCAAATGGGTTTCATGCTGGCCTCCAGCAGCTTTCCACATCTGCAATGATGGGCAGCAGCAGACGGTCCAGTGGGAAATTCATGCTGGAGTAAAACAGATTTTTGTGGTTCCAGTTAAATTCTACTCCTCCCCCACACCCCATCACTGAACCCACTGATGAAGCCATGGGAGAATTCTGCCCTATTTCTTTAGGTTTGCAATTTTAAAAGAAAGAAAAGCTAATGCGACCAGTTATCCACAAGTTAATTGCAAAAGACACCATCCATCTCCTATTGTGTAGTGATGACTTTGGTCTTCTCACCCATTCTGGCTGGATGATTGCCAGAATTGGTCATATGATTGAAATGGGCTTGAAGTTTTATCCACAGATTCAGAAAGACTGGGACAGACTGCAGAACAATCCTGATGGCACAATAGCTACAAAGAAAAGCTGTCATCTTTGCAGTTTTAAAGCCATCAATCATGAATCAGCCTGAGGAATGGTCTCTGAAACTAGCTATGAGTCACCAAGCAGCCCTGGTTGTTCCTGAGAACTGATGTCCTAGGTATTCAATGACAAGAAACCTCACAAGCTGCTGTGAACCCTTCGCTTTACAAGGTCCTCAACTTTAAAGCATCAAATCCATTCAATAAACCATAGGCTTATGGTTCATTGAATGGGAGACCAGAAACTATAAATCTGAAAGACCAGAAACTATAAATCTGAGAATGAATTAACTGTGGTCTGTAAAGGTGCACTCTCTTTGTCTGCATTCAATCTTTGTGTGCATATGTGTTCGTTGGTGGATGAGGGAGTATGTGTGAACTAGCATTAATTTGCGGTAAGTGCAGGAGAATAAATAACATTCTTTAGTTTAAACTCATGAGTTCTTGCTGCTGAATGATTAAATTCGAATACATTCTCCAAGGTTAAGAAAAAATGCAATCTTTCCATCTAAAAACTTAACAATTCTGGGCAGTTGGAGAGCCAATGCACTCTATCTGTGACACCCCTAAGGTTGATTGAATGGATAATTAAGCTTTGTTTCTGGCTGGAAGTTTCACACAACTACAGATCATGAAATATCATAAAAACAAAATTTTAAATGTTTATTCACAAAAGGATGAGTCATTGAATTTTAGAGGAATGGCACTTGATGCTCCTGAATTTATTCAGGTAAATGTACTCATGTATTTGAAATGTATGCTTTTCTCTGGGACACTTCACACCCTGTCGTGTTTTGACATAATTGTGTGTCATTAAAAAAAACAATCAAATTACCATGGCTCCAATTCAACTGCGCCAATATCAACTCTAAACCAATGCTATAATTTGAGCTGAAGCTTCTGTTTGTAATTGTTGGGTGCAAAATTATATTCACAGTTCACACTCAATTTGTGTCTATCTAATCAAGGCATTTTTCAATCTCAAACTGTCTACTTACCACTGAACCAATTTGAATAGAAAGTTTACACTTTTCCCGCAACTTCACAATGCTTATTCATGCTGAGCATCCAGTTTTCAAAGTGAAAGACAACTCAGCATGTCATCCAGTCTCCTGAGTACGGAATCCAGTTTGAACTTCATGCTCTCAAAAATTACTTTCAATATATCAGCTTAATCTTGTAGAACTGTGCATTTATAGTTCACAAGCATCAGACTTCTATTCTGGTGGCTAGTAAAACTTCAGCACCTTCTCTGTTTCATAATGCATAGCTAAAATTCAATAAAGTAAAACATTTATCTGAAACATTCCATGAAACGTCAGATATGGCTGAGGTCAGTGTTTCTTTAGAGTGTCTATTGCCTGCGTAATTTTAACTTTGTGGTGCAAAATGTTACTCCAACTATATATACTCAACTTCCCTGGCTCCTAGTGCTGAGCAACATCCTACCCCTCACATAAGGAGGGATTTTTTTTATTCATTCATGGGATGTGGTCGTTGCTGGCTATTTATTGCCCATCCTGAATTGCCCTTGAACTGAATGGCTTGCTGGGTCATTTCAGGCGGCACTTAAGAGTCAGCCACATTGCTGTGGGTCTGAAGTCACATGTAGGCTAGACCAGGTAAAGGTTTCTTTCACTAAAGGACATTAGTGAATGAGATGGGCACCTATGACAATCCACAATGGTTTCATGGTCATCATTAAACTTTTAATTCCTGATTTTTATTGATACAAATTTCACCATCGGTTGTGGTGGGGTTTGAACCTAGGCTCCCAGAGCATTGCCTTGAGTGACTGGTCCAGTGACAATACCATTCTGCCACCACCTCCCCACAACAAGGAAGCTCCTGGTGAAGATTTGCATCAACCCAAGTCTGCCGCCACACAAGGACCTTACCAATCCACCTACCGCCTGTCTCCCATCACACCAGCCTGTATGGCTGAGACCACTGTGCCAAGGAACAACAACAGAAGCCCTGTGGCAACAGCAATAGAACCAACACACCACCTTAAAAACCACTCCCTCATCATAGATCCCACAGCCTGCCCACCCGACTTCACACAGCCATGCGAACACTGCCCTCTCCTCAACCGTTTCCGCACTAGCCAAACTCTTTGTGCAGCACATTGCCACAGTGAGACCTTGCAGGGAACTGGGACTGCATCTGTGATACACTCCTATCAATGACTCACATCACTGCCCCTTGACAAAACTTAGCAGTGGGGTGGGGGGAGCTCAGAGAGCTCTATTTAACCACTGCGGAAGCTATTCCTTGGCTTGGTGAGTACTGCATACACTACAAGTAATAACTATACAGAATAGGGTAACTCAGTGAATCATAGAGGATTCCCACACTGAGATTGGTGCACGCTGCAATAGCAAAGGAAATTGGGCAAAGCATAAAACCAGATGCTGATTTGCCATTGCCTGACCGGTGTGAATGTAATTTCATGGCCTTACTGTACACAGAACGCGCTGTCATACAATATCGTGGCCAGATGGAGGGAAAATCTGACCATGTGGAGGCTTGACTGTCACAGCAAGTCATTTACCAACTGCTGTCAGACTTTCTCCAGCATTATCAGTGGCATATTATCTGCGTGCACACATCTGAGAATAATGGTTGGTTTAATTAGACCACACTCACCTTTTTTCCATTCACTCAACTGTCAGGGACTTTTCAAAACCTGCCAAGCAAAGTAAGTTTAATTCCAGGACAGTCTGACCCATGACTGAACCAGCTCCTATTGAAATACTTCCAAAGTTTGTACATGACAGACAATAACTCTGTTCATTGAAGAAGAACCATTGAATGGAGATTCTTCTTTTAAATGGGAGGAACATATCTCCATTCAAATATCATAGTCAGTGCGTTGGGTTTACATGAATCTTTAGCCGTATACTCTGCTGACCTTTTGACTTTTTAACGGCTGACAGAGTTTTGCCAGTTCTGGTCGCTGAAATGGTTCCTTTTATAGTTGGTTGGTATCTTTTAACAACTTCTTTTATTTAGCATAATCTATTCATGCAGAGAATTATGAACCAGGGAGTGATTAATTTACGTAATCCCTTTTGCTTTTCAAGAACACGGGTGCATGTGGACATTTGAGTCAAAACTGGGAGCATTTGTCTGATGGGACAGTTGTTAAGTGCATTTCAATCAATATTTTATGACCATTCCAGCTGTGTTTTAGAAATTGGTACCATGAGGGGGGATTCAGTTTACTTGCTGCATTCTAGTTGTAAAACAAAGATTGGCGGGATATTCTTCTACTGATTTTATTTTTCAAGGAAAATTTGACGTTTCTTACATTCCTGATTTTCGACATTTCTTTTCTGTTGAAGCTTTCTTACTTTCTGAGAAATGCGTGCTGAAGTAATTGAGAAGATATCGTCTGGGTGTCATGAAATAGCTAATTTATAAATATGGCAAGAAGCTTTCACCTGGATGTTCTTTCCAGAAAATTCATGGATATCTGTAATTCTCTTGGGGATTTTCTGCTGAGCGATTGGCAAAGCTTCCACAGAAATGGCATAAACATAACATAAAAATGGCTCATAATGCTGCTTCTCCAGAATTTTTGGCCAAAATTACAGCAGTGCGTTCCATCTTGAAAATGCACAAGAACAAAACATGAAGTCTTTGTAAATTCCTTGCAGTGCAGAAAGAGGCCATTCATCTTATGAAGTCTGCTCTGATCTCTGGAAGAACACCCCACCCAGACTCAACCCCTACCCTATCCCTTAAACCTTGAACTTTATCATAGTTAATCTACTTAACCTGCACATTTTTGGACACAAATGGGCAATTAGCATGGCCAATCCAGCCAACCTGCACATCTTTGGACTGCGGGAGGAAACCAGACTATCCAGAGGAAACCCACGCAGACATGGGGAGAACATGCAAACTTCACATAGTCACCGCAGGCTGGAATTGAGCCCAAGTCCCTGGCACTATGAGGCAGCATTGTTAACCACTGTGCCACTGTGCAGCCCCACAATCCAAAACCACTGATGTGGACACAACATTTGTGCAAAGTCATATTGCCTTGAAAGAGCCATCTCCTATCCCATTTGCAAGGAACATGATGGTCAAGGGATATTATCACTAAACTATTAATCCAGAAACTCAGCTAATGTTC
This sequence comes from Carcharhinus amblyrhynchos, assembly GCF_965287045.1. Classification (NCBI taxonomy): domain Eukaryota; kingdom Metazoa; phylum Chordata; class Chondrichthyes; order Carcharhiniformes; family Carcharhinidae; genus Carcharhinus; species Carcharhinus amblyrhynchos. The sequence goes on from NC_137324.1 coordinate 161,196,156, forward strand.
TGGAGACCTGGGTTTGAATCACACCATACCAGATGGTGGAATTTGAATTCGGTAAAAAATATCAGGAATTAAGACTCTACTGATGACCGTGAAACCATTGTCAATTGTTGAAAAAATCCATCTGGTTCACTGATGTTCTTCCGGGAAGGAAATCTGCCATCCTTACCTGGTCTGGCCTACATGTGACTCTAGAGCTGCAGCAATGTGATTGACCCTCAACTGCTCTCCAGCAACTCAGGGTGGGCAATAAATGATGGCCAACCAGTGACACCCATGCCCCACAAATGAATAAATAAAATGCTTTCACCTGATAATCTGGATACTCAACTGGCTGGAGACAAGCCATTAAACTAAATCACTTGACTGAAGGAAAGATTGCTGTAATCAAACTAATTTGAATAGATTAGCCATGTCCATATCGATGTCCATATTGAAGTGCGGCGGGGGGACATGTATTCAACTATTCCCCTCCCCCACCTCAAATGATCATAGCAGTACTTTCTCAGTTATGTAAGCTGCTGATGAATGAAAAACTTGAATATTACTGTCCAGTGCACAATTGCCCATGACTATTTTGGCATTGGTTAACTTGTTATCTATGCTGTATACCTGTAAAAATATTTTTTGACCACTGGAATTAACTCGCTATAGATCCCACACACTTTTCTGAACCTATTATCAGGAACTGACCCTAAACCAATTATTTGTATGGCTTCCCATCAAAACTATGTTTAAGGCCGTGTAGTTTCCATGGAACCACTCAAAGCGTGACTTTGACCTTGATTATTTTTCCATTAATTGCAAGTTCTCTCGGGTCCTTTGCTGACATCTATATTTATCTGACATCAGTCATCTCTTCTGTTCACCTTCACACCTTATCTGAGCTTGCACCTAATAATTCCACAGTACACTCATTAATGTCCTTTGTATTAGATGCAAACCCCAGGACTCTGGCTATTTCCACCCCACAGCCCTAGATGGCCCAGAGAAAGTCATGCTTCTTTCAATTGTTCAAACACATGCTGGCAAGATGCTGGCATTAAATACTAGATTATACTGCTGTAAATTGAACCTGCAAGTTGTGAAATCAGAATTATTGCATTAACAAGGAAGATCCACAGAAAGCAAATAATTAAACAGAGCTCAGCTATGAACGCTAATCTGTTTTTAACAAAGACTTATGTTCATTAGAAATTAGTATCTTATGATCTACATGCTCTGAAGTTCATTACTTTATTGAATCACATATTTTGAGCTAAATGATGTTTTCAACAAGGCAATATATATTCAAATTATTAGTTTGAAATTCATATGTTGTGGTTTAATTCTTTGTTGATATGAAATGCAATTGTGTCTGCCGTGGTTTCATATTCTGTGCACCGTTATGGTGATTGTTATTTGAAAATTAATGGTAATATTGGGTGGATTTTTCCCAAAATTCGAATTGTCATCATGGCAAGAAAAACAGAGTGATTCACACCGGTCTGCCTGACATGGTCTGGACTGCAAGAGTCCCACACTTAGTGCAACAAAAGAGCCCCCACATGAAACACGCTGGTATGGAGTCCCCAGGCATGTGACTTGCCCACACTGGCCACAGCTATGCAGTGTTAACAATGGAGAGCCATATTTAAATGCTTCCTCTCACAACCAGAAGGATGGCAGTACGTACGTCAGTCTCAAGTTCCACGGAGGGAGATCTGGAACTGGTACAGCCTCCAGCCTGGGTTGGCCTTGCCGTGGTCAGTGGCATCTGTCAAACGCCACAGCAGCAAAGAGGATTACTGAGAGCTCTGCTGGTTCAATCCAAACATTCATAGTTCCTCTGTGTGTGTGTTGGGGGGGGGGGCGGTGGTGTTCATGTGGTGGTGGTGGTGGAAAAGGAGAGAGAGAGTGTGACAGACTGTGAGGTTATCCATCCTGGGCCCTTCAATCTCTCCCATCACCCCGAGGCCTCATCATTCTGGAAGCTGGCAACCCTACACTGCCTCCGGTGTAATGCGTCACCTCAATTGGCTGCTGACCTTTAACACATCATCACCTCAGAGGCCACGGGCACTGCCTGTGCTCCCTCATGGTTGCCAATTGTCTCTCACACTGTTGTATCATTCCTGCACATGATGCAGCATGATTCGTTCTGCACCCCCACCATGGTTGCTGATGTGAGGCTTAATGAAGTTCCCCCAGATGCGGACCCCTTCCTGATACCACAGACCATTGGCAGGGACATGTGGCAGACGGGGCTCAGCACCTTGACGCTCATGTAGAACATAAAGGTAGCTGTGCAAAGGTTCTCATTAAGCAATCTTGCAGTATAAACCTGCATACACTCACCTGGAGAACTGGCTCCCATGGCAGTTCAGGCAGATAGTAGGGAAGTACCCTTCTGCCTTTCATGCAATGGGTGGCCATTGTAGGGAGCATTGCAGAGTTCATGCAGTGTGAAGAGCCATGTTAACATTTGCCAAGCTCTCTTGATAAGGGTGAGAGCGACTGCACCTGGTGCCAATGGACCAGTGAACCACAGAGCCTGTCCAGTGGATAGCTGGCAGGGTAGCCAGCTCAACATTAGTGGGATTTGAATTCAATCTCATATGGGACCTTTCAGCAAGCAGCGAGCATACTCGCCACACGTGCCCCAACCCAGTGACAATCCTCAATCTGAGGCCCTCCTGCCCAGTCCAAGCCCCAACCCCTCCAGCGCCCCTGCCCCTTGAGGGCCCCCAACCCCACCCTGCCCCCTGGCAGTGGCTGACTCAGCCTCTTGCACCTGGAAGCTAGCATTCAGCGATACCTCCTCACTCGCCCTCCCGATTGTGATGCCTGAACCACACTTTAGGCGACCAGAACTGATTCGCGTCCATGTGACGTCCTGCTGGAGAGGGTGGAAACGTTCCAGGAGGGAGGAAGATCATGTGCCAAGCTCGCTAATGAGATTAAAATCCAGTCAGTCTCATGCTAATTAGCCTGGCACGCTTTCTGGCTGCGATCCAGCTTGTGCCAGTAGAAGGGAACTAGGACGATTGCAAACTGTTTGGCATCAGATACAGAAGCAATTTTTAGGCCTGCACACTATTTCCCAGGATTGGCATGATCTGCCCCAGGCAGGGCGAGGCTGAAAAACAGCCCCCTTTATTTTGCATTAGTATTCATATTTTTCATATTAAACTAACTGATTATAGATAAATGTTGCTTCCACAGAAGATACACATCATATAACATATAAGAAATGAACAATTCAGATGTTAAAATGCTATGCATTAAAAAGGAATTGAACCAAAGCTTTACCTTAAATCCTGTTGGTCAATTTCTTGCAATTCATTCGGCTTATGACTGATTTTCCATACGATTTGGAGTGGCAATTTAAGGTTCCCAGAGACCCATTCAATGCAGTGCCCTCTGCAGCGAATCTGTGTCATATATGAGTAAGACAAGCAACAGTGCACCTTTCCAACAAACCAGAATGACAAATCCTCCCAGAGATCTTCAGGAATAGAAATTTGATTTGTAAGATAGCAGAAAATAAGTCCTATCCGACGAGTTGCTCATTCAACACGGTTCCTGATATAATCTGCTCCATTGACTATCAAAAATGAAAGTTCTTATTGCTGTTGTGTTGAATGGGTGGCCACTCTATCACCAGCCATTTAACACTATCAGCTGAAATGAATTCTGACACCATTAAGGCCAAATGAGGCAGGATTGATTAGAATAGTTAATTTGTTGTAAAATTATGTACAGAAAGTGAAATAAAAGGGAAAGAAAAAATGGATTTAAGAGAGGTATAAAAGAGACAGAATGAAAAGAAAGAGAAACCATTTTTTTTTTAATCTCCAGCAGTAACTAAAGCCTGATTGAATGAGACACTATGCATATAATATTTTTAAGGATGGAGATAATGTTTGGCAGTAAGACTTATTTCACCATTAAAAATTTGATCACACTTGAATGCACAATATCCACATTTTTTTCTACCATGTTTCGTGGGTACCAAGTTGGGAAAATAGCACAACTTTACATGCTTTAGATTTGGAGCCATAGTATCTGACAGTGCGGAAGGAGGCCATTTGGCCCATCAAGTCTGCACCAACTCTCCGAAAGAACACCTTTCCCAGCCCACTCCCTCATCCTATTCCCACGCATTTACAGAGACTAATCCACCTAACCTACACATCTCTGGACACAATTTAGCATGTCCAATCCACCTAACCTGGAGGAGATAGGGAAGGGTCGCCCCCCTGCTATATCCCTGTAACCCCATACATTTACTCCACTATTCCCCTAGCCTCCACATCTTGGGACACTAAGAGGCAAACTAGAATGGCCAATCCACCTAACCAGCACGTCTTTCGGACTATGGGAGGAAACAGAGCACCTGGAGGAAACCCACGCAGATGAGGGGTTAATGTGTGGAGTCTGCACAGACAGTGACCCAAGCTTAGGAACCTGGGTTCCTGGTGCTGTGAAGCAGTAATGCTAGCCACTGTGATGCCACACACATGTATATATAAAATATATTTAGAAACTGACTGTATGTGACTGTGTTCAACAAATTGCATCAAGTTACCACACTGAAGTATAAGTTGTTTTAAACATAATTCTGATTCATTTCCTGATTGTGTTGGTTAATGGCAGATTTTATAGCCTTGATATATAAATGCGTTTGAGCAGAAACTCTGGAAGATTTTTTAAGAAAAACCAGCACAATTTTTGGCGCAACTTGCAACTTGGTCAGTAATTGCTTTCAAAGCAGAATATCTGCGTCATATCACAGAATCATAGAAGAATCGTAGAATTATACAATGCAAAAAGAAGCACATCAAGTCTGCACCAACCTGAACTCCCAGCTAATCCCATCTGCCAGCACTTGGCTCATAGCCAAATGTTCATCCAGCGACTTCTTAAATGATGTGAGGCAACCCACTTTAACTATGCTCCCAGGCATGCATTCCTTGCCGTCACCACCCTCTGGGTAAAAAAAGATTTTCCTCACATCCCCCTTAAATTTCCTGCCCCTCACCTTGAACCTATGAAGCCTCATGACTGACCTTAATCTAAGGGGGACAGCTGCTCCTTATCCACTCTGTCCATGTTTCTTCTCTCATAATCTCGTATACCATGATCAGGTCGCCTCTCCGTCTTCTCTGCCTCAACAAAAACAGCCCAAGCCAATGCGATCGCTCTTCATAACTTAAATGTTCCATCCCAGGGAGAATCCTGGCGAATCTCCTCTGCACCCCCTCCAGCGCAATTACATCCTTCCGATAATGTGGTGACCAGAACTACTCATAGAACTCTAGCTGCTCGTACATATGTTTAGCTCTATTTCCGTTTTATAAAAACTCTTACTTGTTTTCACTTTATTATGTAAATATGGGCAAGAAATGACATATTACATTCCTTGGAACACATCAACTGTATTCATTTTCTTTAGGAATTATTATTATGTTTTAGCCTTTGCTGTTTGTGATCATCACTTGTCAATCGAACAGGTGGGGTTCCTGCTGCTTTGCGAATGTGATTGCTCACCCCAGTGGAAACTGATCCTTTGGTAAGTGGATGTCGTCATGTTCACACTGCTCGAGCAGTTAACGAGCTGATTAATCCCCTGTGCTTGTGGTCAGCTTGTAAACGCAACTGTGCAGAAACAACATACAAGCAGTCACTGCGTGCAGCGTTCTGAAAGGTTGGTTTTCTAATTATGATTTCACTGTCTGAGGCATCAACATTAAGAGGCATATTCATGATGAGATGAAGACCTGGCCATTGTGTTCTACTCCAGGGAAACTGAATAAGAGAAAGAAACTCAGGAAGAATGGAAAGATATGGGACAAAAGTGGCAATTCTAGAAAACACCACAGTGAGGGTAAATCTTTGAGTTCTATACCACTGAAGATTGGACAAACCATCTTTATATTACCAGTGAGTCAGTGAAGAACTGACCTGTTTGTGAATGAGAGCTGTAACCATTAAGGACTGACCGACTGAACCCAAGGAAAGATGTGCAATGGCTTGCAGCAGAGAACAAAACTACATGAATGGAAAAGAGCCCAGAAACAACCATCTCACAACCTTGATAGAAATAAACTGATTATGAGCAAGGATCCACTACATCTTGCAACTGTAAGGGGTTTAGAGGAAATCCAGGTAACAAGCTTAATGTTCTGCTTACATATATAGGAATTTAGGAAAACAGTAGGGAATTTCAATGTTTTTATTACTAAATTAGATCATGGCTGATCTACATCTTAAAATCATTTATCCTCCTTGCTTTTATGTCACTTAAACTTAGAAATATAGAAAATGGAAATAGGCGTAGGCCATTTGGCCCTTTGAGCCTGTTCCACCATTCATTTTGATCATGGCTGATCATTAAATTCAATATCCCGATCCTGCTTTCCCCCATGTCCCTCGATCCCTTTAGCCCCAAGAGCCATATCTAATTTTTCTTGAAGTCACATAATGTTCTGTGTTTGTGAATTTCACACTTTCACCGCTGTCTGGCTGAAGAAATTTTTTCTCACCTCAGTTCTAAATAGTTTGCTCCTTACCCTCAATCAAGACCCCAAGTTCTGGACTCCCCCACCATCTGGAACTTTGTTTCTTAATCTATCTATCCTGTCTAATCCTGTTAGAAGTTTATATGTTTCTATGAGATCCCCTCTTGCTCTTCTAAACTCCAATGAATATAATGCTAACCGACTTAATCTCTCCTCATGATAGACTTGTCTTCTCAAGAATCAGTCTGGTAAACCTTCATTGTACTCTCTCTATAGCAAAGACATCTTTCCTCAGATAAGGGCACCAAAGCTGCATACAATACTCTAAGTGTGGTCTCACAAAAGCCCTGTATAATTGAAGTAAAACATTCCCATTCCATACTCAAATCCTCTTGCTATGAAGGCCAACATACAATTTGGCTTCTTTACTGCCTGCTTTATCTGTGCACTTAATTTCAGCAATGATGCTTGGGGACACCAAGGTCTCGCTGAGTATCCACCTCTCTCAATTTACCACGTTCAAATAATAATCTGCCTTCTCCTTATTGCCACCAAAATGGATAACCTCACATTTATTTACATTATTCTGCATCTGCCCTTTCACTCAGCCTGTCCAAATCATGCTGAAACATCTCTGTATCCCCCTCACAGCTCCCTCTCCCACTCAACTTTTTTTTTATCATCTGCAAATTTGGAGATAAAACATTTAGTTCCCACTTCCAAATCATTAATATATAACGTGAAAATTTAGGGTTCTAGTACAGATCCCTGCAGTACCTCACTTTTCACTGCCTGACAATCAGAAAAAGAATCATTTATTCCAACTCTTTGCTTCCTATCTGCTAATCAGCTTTCTGTATATTTGTAATGACAAGTGTTTTATAAGCTTTTCTTTATTCGTTTATGGGACATGAGCATCATTGGTTGGACCAGCATTTACTGCCCATCCCTAAAGCCATTTAAGAGTCAACCACATTCCTATTGGTCTGGAGTCATATACAGTCCAGACCAAGTAACAATGGCAGATTTCCTTCCCTAAAGGGCATTAGTGAAGCAGATAGCTTTTTTATGACAATCAACAATGCTTTCATGGTAATTCCAGATTATTATTTCATCCAAATTTAACCATCTGCCATGGTGGGATTCGAACCCGGGTCCCCAGAGGATTTCCCTGGATCTTTGGATTACTAGTTTAGTGACAATACCATTTATACCACTGCCTCCCAATCTTATTGTTGCCATGAGGTTCATTGGTTTATCTAGAGTGTTGTGATATTAGTGTACCTTTAAGAAAGGTTTACTTTGAACATGATGTCTGCAGTTCATAGCTTCAATGATGTTATTGTTGCTGCCTTCAATGGGAATGTCCTTTTGTTGCTACTTAAGTGGTTGAATAGGTGTGTTTTATGTTTACTCTGGGATTAGTTTTATAATCCTGCATTGTTAGGAGGACAGTCATGCGTTTTTGGACAGTTTTTTTTCAGTGAGTTTAAGGTTTCATTTTCTGTTTGGTTGTAGTTAGAGTTAGTTTTAGGAGGTACAGCAAGTGTTTTCACTCTCTCCCTGTTGTTTTGAAAATTCTGTTGGTTAGTCAAAAACAAGACTTTGTTTAATGGAAGGATGAAAATCTGCTGTTGTTGGAACCTTGACCAGTGTCTCTCTGATGTTTTGCAAAGCTGTCTTGTCTTCAAACTGTTCAGAATGAAACCAGAAAACTGCAAACTTCAACCAAAGGACTCAATTTCCATTATCACATGAGCAGTGAACTTTGCTGTATTTAACCTGTTTAAAGGGTTTTATCTACGGCAAGGATTTTAGTTTAATTAGAACACATTGGATATCTTTATTAATGGTTATACATTATAGTGATTGTTTTCTTTTTCTTAGTTGTAATTAATAAAAGTTCTTGCTAACTTCCTTACTATACATGTTGATTATATTCTTAAATAAACTTTGTTTAATAAAAGCTCCCTAATGGGTTATTTGAATCCCTAGTGAATTATTTGAAACCTATCACGTTTACCTAGCCAAATTCAAGATGTAAAACCTATGATCCAGCAGGCCCTATAAAACATACTGGAGTTTCTGACCTGAGCCATAACAGTGTATGGTGTGTGAACTGATATGTAAGTGCTATAGTTTGGCATTGGGTGTATGAGGGGGCCATGGTTGCAGTTGGAGAGGGATAGTTTGATATGGGGTTTCAGAAACCATTAGGAGGTGGATAGAAGGATGTGGTGGCATAGATAGGGCATGGATAGTGGGGTGGGGATATAGGGGGCAGGTGAATGTAAGTGAGGGGTGTAGACTCGAGGACCTTACTGATTTATTCTCGCTGGGATGAAGCCCCAATGGACTAATATGGGCATTCTAAAAAGCCAACCTCTGCCCCTGTGGTTGCTTCAGAGCTCTTTCATTCTTTTTGGGGATGACAAGCTAACTCCAGCATGCAGCCACACCTCCAGGTCCCTGCCCACCACCCAGATCCCCAAACCCAGAATGAGAATTCCACCTTTGTGGACTCTTTCTTCCGAAGTGAGCATGCTGAGCCAGTGAATTTCCCAACTCCCGCTAACCACCTCAAAGATGAATGTCCAGCCGATTATACCTGGATGTCTGTGTGTAATTCAGGGGATGGTGCATCAGCTTAAGCAGATTACCCGTGGTGGGCTACTTCCAGGCAACACCACTCCTTTCTGATAGTTTAATAGTTTGCAAGGGGACTTAAGCTATGATTCTTAAGTCAGGTAAAAATACTGTTATCAGTCTTTTAAAACCAATTAATGAATCAAGTTTTTTTTAAACATAGTATATGTTTTTATAATAATCAAATAGCAAACTCGAGCAACTTCCCTACAACATACCTTTGACTAACAGGCCTATACACTGGTGTAACTTTCTCTTTAATATTGGAGTGAGAGTTGAAATTTTTTTGAATCCAAGAGGGCAGTAGAACCATAGAATCCCTACAGTGCAGAAAGAGGCCATTCGGCCCATTGAGTCTGTACCGACCACAATTCCACTCAGGCTCTATTCCTGTAACCCCACATATTTATCCTGCTAATCCCCCTGACACTGGGGTCAACTTAGCATGACTAATCAACCTAGTATTTCAACTTTGGACTGTGAGTGGAAACCAGAGGACCCGGAAGATTCCCACGCAGACACGGGGAGAACATACAAACTTCACACACACAGTGACGAAGCCTGGAATTGAACCCAGATTCCTTGCATTGTGAGGCAGCAGTGCTAATCACTGTGCCACCATGCCGCCCTATACATGAATGAAGATATTTGGAAAGGTACTGTTTAAAAAAAAACTACAATTTCCTCTTATAATTATTTTAACACGCTGGGTTGGAAGCTTCGGGCCTTGGAGATTTATGTATCCACAGTCTGATTATTTTCAGCATTCCTATACCACTACTTACATTAAATCTAATCAGCTGTTTTTATCTATGGTTTCCCTTATACCTTTTCCTTTAGACTGGTAGTAAAATGTTGGACCAGTTAAAAGACAGCTTGGAAAGGATACAAGTGGCAATCCTCTTCATTTGGTCCTGAAGATGGTCTTTTCTTCATAGGATTTACACTCTAAAGCTACGCTTTTCTCCATCCTCAATTTGGAACAGAGACATCAACCGATGTCTCTGGTGTCCGATATTTCTGGTGGGATTTGATGGCCATTATACACAATTGGTTGGAGTGTAGTGTTATTGTTCAGGTCAGAAACTTCAAAGTGTTTTATGGAGCCCCCCCTTGGATTATTAGTTTTGCATCTTGAATTTGGCTAGGATAAACATGATATGTTCCACTTCAGGTGTTATTCAAAAGACCTACTAGGGTGCTTTTATCAAACAAAGTTGATTTAAGAATGTAGTTAACGCGTATAGTAAGAAAATCAGCTAGAACATTTAATAGAATCCATAGAATTCCTACAGTGCAGAAAGAGGCCATTTGGCCCATCAAGTCTGCATGGACCACAATCCCGCCCAGGCCCTTTTCCTACAACTCCTCATATTTACCCTACAAATCTCCCTGACCCTAGGGTCAACTTAGCATGGCCAATCAACCTAGTCCACACATCTTTGGACATCTATTCCAAACAAGAAACAAAACACTACAATGTATAATCCTTAATGAATATCTCTAATATGTTTCAATTAAAACCAACTTAGCATGGCCAATCAACCTAGTCCACACATCTTTGGACATCTATTCCAAACAAGAAACAAAACACTACAATGTATAATCCTTAATGAATATCTCTGATATGTTTCAATTAAAGCCAAAACCCATAGACAACAAAAACCCTTTTCACAGGTTTAACACAGCACAGACTAATGCTCATGTCACTAATGGAAATTTGAGTTCCTTGGTTGGAGGCTGCAGTTCTCTAGATTCATTCCAATCAGTTTGAAGACAAGACAGATTCCCAAAATGCCAGAGAGACTCTGGTCTAGCCTCCAAGAACAGCAGATTTTCACCGTTCAGGAAACCAACAGAATTTTCAAAACAATAGGGAGAGAGGGAAAACATTTCTTTTTAGCTCACTGTCCCTTCTAAAACCCAACTCCAATCTGTAGCTCCAAACTGAAACTGTATATGAAATCCCTATCACCTGAGCTGGCCACAGTTTTATTTCCAACAGTGACATCGCCTATGGCTGGCTGTGAGCATGAATTAAAAAAAAAACCTTAAATGTACACTAACATCACAGTAGAAAAAGACCAGTTAACAATTCTTATCTGCATTAGCCATTGCCAAGGGATTGGACTTAATTCTGGACTTTGTTCTTCTGCTTCGAACCGGAGGATATTTTACACCATAATCACTGGCAAAATTGGATGCTAGTAAATCTGCAGCAGATTTTACACATTGCTGGCATATTTGTTGCCTGGATGAAGAAAATCAGACACCGAGGAAGTTATGGCCCAATATTATTTCAAAGAAGAATAGATGCCCTGGCCAATGTTTATCCCTCAATCAACATCATACTGTACCGACCTTGCTATGCACTAAATGGGTGCATTGGCCATGCTAAATTCTCCTTCAGTGTGCCCAAACAGGCACCAGAGTGTAGCAACTAGGGGATTTTCACAGTAACTTTATTGCAATGTTAAGTAAGCCTACTTGTGATATTAACAAATAAACTTAAAAACTAAAACATTGCAACAGTTACTACACTTTAAAAATATTTAATTGACAATAAAGCACTTAGGGACGTTGTGTTGTTGTGATAGATTCTATATAAATGCAAGGCTGTCATTTTACCCTGTATTCAGTTTCCTTGATAAAAGAGCAAGAACTCAATTTCTTAAATGTTTGCCAGAAGACAGAACTTGTTCAAAAGCCATGCCAGTCTTATTTCCAGTTAAAACTAAACCAACTTGCTTCCAATTGTTGATATAACCACCCTGATCAAAACAGATGAACTAGTTAAGCATCTTACTGCTACTTGTGGCATCTTGTTGCTTACGAACTGGCTGCTGTATTAGGCTAAATATGCAGCCAAGTATATGCATGGGCTGCGGAGCACCTTGAGACAGTCAGAAGGCAGGAAAGGCACAATGAGAACTTATTTCTTTATTCCGAATTAGCATCTCCAGCAGCAGGGAGGATGGAGCCAAGAGGCTTTAAGGATCTATATTCTATTTGTATTTGGATCTAACTTACTGCCAAAATACAGATTTCCATTCCTTAGAGCGGCTTTTGAAATCCAGCATTGATCTTGTATGCATTTTGCCAATCACATTCCATTCCAAGGTCTTGACAGCAAAGAGGCTGTGGAGCTGCTTTGGAGGAGAGCCATCACAATTGAAAAGGAACATAATAGCTGGAAATTCGTGCTTGTTGAAGAAACTATGGTTTACTAAATGTTTTGGGGAGGCACCTCCCTTGCTGGCTTACCCGTAAATTTCACCCGTAAATTTTGAATTTGTGAGAAAGGAACAAACCAACACACAGGAATTGTTGGCAAGTTTTGTGACCAAGGTAAATGAATGTAATGGGGTGCGGGGCACATATATTTATATATCTTCTAGCATAAACTAAGGCCTTTTGAAACTGCTTCATAGCCAATCAAGGGCTTTCGAAATGCAGCAGCATCAGTGGAGAGAAAAACAGTAAATGTTTCAGGTCTTATGTCCTTACATCAGAATGGAACCTGATGAGATATCACAGACCTTAATTCCTGCCAGGATTGTCTCACTTTTTTTACCTGAATGTCAACTCAGGCCGGATGAACGCAGCATAGCTGCTTCACACCGTCAGGGATCCGGGTCCGATTCCGGCCTCGGGTGACTGTCTGTGTGGAGTTTGCACGTTCTCCCCTTGTCTACGTGGATTTCCTCCGGGTGCTCCGATTTCTTTCCACGCTCCAAAGATGTGCAGGTTAGATGAATTGGCCATGATAAATTGCCCCTTCGTGTCCCAAGATGTGTAGGTTAGAATAAGGCACCACGGTAAATGTGTGCATTATAGGGATAGGGCCTGTGTCAGATACTCTATCAGAGAGTTGGAACATACTTGATGGGCCTGCTACTGCACTGTAAGGATTCTATGATTCTAAGTGGTGTGTAATCCATTGGTTCCACTGACAACTTTTGCTGCCAGATTTTTTGAAACTCAGTTGAAAATAACCAATCCTGGAATTGAGTCCATGATGCCACACTAGTGGGACGGAGTCTGCATTAGATCGTCCCGCCCCACCAGGAACTTCAGCCTTTCAGAGATCGGGGTGCCGATCTTCAAAAAAAGAACAAAGCTCCTCCACTCCTGCACCACCCCACCATCCCTTGGCCCCTTCCCCCCCACTCTGATCCTGCTTCTTGGGACATGCGCAACCCTCACACCCGGGAACATGGGGAACTCTCACCTTTCTCGGACACGGAAATCTCTCTCACGGAATTCCCCCCTAAGCCCCCTTCCATGGATGCGCCCCTGGGCACTGCCAGTGTCCTACCTGGGTATGTCCTTCTGCCCTGCTGGGGTCTGTACACTAGCAGGTTCTCTTCACCTGGTTCCCATTGGTCCAGACCAGTTGCAAATCCTGCTGACATGATGGCATCACGTTGGTAGGGGTGGTGATGAGGAGGAATCTAACATGAAGGGACAGTGCAGCTGGGAAGCCTGTTAATAATATGTTAATGTATGGTAATGGAGTTCCTGTCATTAGGAGGAGACGGGGACAATGAGTATGGGAAATTCTCCAAGCCACCTGGAAGTTCCCACTGGATCCTCTGCTCTACCAGCTTTCCAGCCCGCTGAAAATGGGGACAGAGAATCCCGGCCTCCATTTCTCTCTCCACAGATGCTACCAGACATGTCCAGTGTTTTCAACATTTCCTGTTTTATTTCAGAATTTCTACAGCATTTTGGTCTTGTACTTTAAAAACTTGTTCGCTGCTCAATGTAGGTAAAGCCGCAACCAGTTTGCACACAGCAAGATTCCACAAGCAACAACGGGATAATAATCAGTTTGCATGATGTTGATCAAGGGATAGTTATTGCCCCAAACATCTTCTTCGAAATAGTGCTGTGGGACCTCTCAGATCGGAGAGAACAGACAGGGCTCAGCTTATTGCCACACATGAAAACCGAGACCTCTGACCCTACATTACTCCTTCATTACAACTGGTAGTGGAATAAAATTGGTGGAACAGAATCACAACATTCAATGGAACTGAATATTAGGGTGTTGCGTATAACGGGAACTCGCCTTGTTACCTTCTATAGGTTATGGGGAGAAAGCAGGATTAGGCTATTGAGTTGGACGATCAGCCATGATCATGATGAATGCCGGAGCAGGCTCGAAGGGCCAAATGGCCTCCTCCTGCCTATCTTGTATGTTTCTGTGTTTTTACCTCCCCTCTTGTGACATTACCTAAACTGAGTTTCTATGCCTGCATGCTAAAATTGTGGGAAAGTCTACTCTTTTTCACCAGGGGAATTCTCCCATCCTGCCCACCACGGGAATCATAATGGGTCCAGATCAGACCATGCAAAGGCCTATTGACGTCAGGCAGGATTTTCCATTTTGGGGCGAGTGTGGTTGCAAAATCCCCCCCACTGTGTGGTTTGATGAAGATTCTGGAAAAGTGTGGTGAAATGTCTGAGATTTGTAAATGTGTAGTTAAATTCCCGATTCTCTACACTGGTAGAGAATCCCACCCTTCCACCTCCTCTAACCTAATTATAAGTGTGAGGGAAGTTTTTTTTTATATTTTTACTTTTCTGTTGGTAATTGATTCAGGGATGGCAGTTCAGGCTGTAAGCTGCATCTCCTGTGGGATGTATGTAGTGAGGGACTCCCACAGTGTTTCAGGTGATTTTACTTGTGGGAAGTGTGTTAGATTGCAGTTTCTGGAGGAGCGTGTAAAGGAGCTGGAAGGGGAATTAGAGGAGCTCCGTATAATTCGGGAAGTGGAGGCGGACATAGAAAGGAGTTATAAGGAGATAGTCACTCCTAGGAATAAGTCTTGGGTCACTGCCAGGAAGAGGGGCAAAAAGCAGTTGGGGGGACAATCCCCTGGGGCTGTTCCCCTCCAAAATAGGTTCTCGGTCCTGGAGGCTACAGTTGAGGAGAAATCAACTGGGGATAGCCAAAGGGAGCAGGTCTCTGGGGGTGAGCCTATTGGCAAGCCTCAGGTGGTTAGGGGTAAGAGATTGGGCCTCGTGATTGGGGACTCCACAGTTATGGGGACGGATAGGAGAGTTGGAGGTAAGGGTAGGGACTCTGGGCTGGTGTGTTGCCTACCAGGGGCTGGGGTCCAGGATGTATCGGACAGAGTATTCAGGACTCTTAGGGGAGAGGGAGATCAACCCCAAGTTATAGTTCATGTGGGGACACATGACATAGGGAGATTAAGGGAAGGGGATATTAAGCAAAGATTTATGGAGTTGGGGTGGAAACTAAAGGCGAAGTCAGAAAGAGTAGTTATATCTGGACTCTTGCCTGTGCCACGGGATAGTTTAGAGAGGAATAGGGAGAGGGAAAGTTTGAACTCGTGGCTGAGGGGATGGTGCAGGAGGGAGGGGTTCAGGTACTTGAGCAATTGGGGCTCATTCTGGGGAAGGTGGGACCTCTATAAGAGGGATGGTCTACACCTGAACCAGAGGGGAATCAATATCCTGGGGGGTAAATTTGCAAAAGCGATGCAGGAAGGTTTAAACTGATTCGGAGGGGGGGAGGGATAGTGAGGAAAGGGGGTGAAAGTGAGGGGGGCATAGTTGGGGAATGCAAGGCACGGCATAGTGGGGGTGGGGCGGAGCAGGGTTTGAAATGCGTGTACTTTAATGCGAGGAGTATTCGCAATAAAGTGGATGAACTTGCAGCGTGGATCAGTACCTGGGACTTTGATGTTGTGGCCATTTCTGAGACATGGATAGAGCAGGGTCAGGAATGGATGTTGCAGGTTCCGGGGTACAAATGCTTTAGTCGGAGTAGAGAAGAAGGTAGAAGGGGGGGTGGGGTAGCATTGCTAGTCAAGGACTGTATCACAGTGTCGGAGAGAAAGTTTGATGAGGACTTGTCAGTTGAGGTAGTATGGGCGGAGATTAGAAATAGGAGAGGAGAGGTCACCCTGTTGGGAGTCTTTTATAGACCTCCTAAAAGTTCTAGAGAGGTTGAGGAAAGGATTGCGGAGACAATCCTGGTTAGGAGTGAAAGTAATAGGGTAATTGTTATGGGGGACTTTAACTTTACGAATATTGATTGGAGTTGCTATAGTTCTAGCTCGCTAGAGGGGTCAGTGTTTGTACAAAGCGTGCAGGAAGGTTTTTTGTCTCAGTATGTAGACAGGCCAACTAGAGGTGAGGCTATATTGGATTTGGTGCTGGGAAATGAGCCAGACCAGGTGCTAGACTTGGAAGTTGGTGTGCATTTTGGTGATAGTGACCACAATTCGGTTACGTTCACCTTAGTGATGGGAAGAGATAGGCATGAACCTCGGGTCAGCAATTTTAGCTGGGGTAAGGGCGATTATGAGGCTATCAGGAGTGAATTAGGAAGCATGGATTGGAGTAGGGGATTACAGGGACTGGGAACGTCTGAAATGTGGAGTTTTTTCAAGGAGCAGCTACTGCGAGTCCTTGATAGGTATGTCCCTGTCAGGCATGGTGGATTTGGTAGATCTAGGGAACCGTGGTGCACTAAAAGAGTTGAGTCGATGGTTAAAAAGAAAAAGGAGGCTTATGTTCGGATGAGATTGGAGGGCTCAGATAGTGCACTAGAAAGCTTTAGATTGGCTAGGAGGGAGTTGAAGAGTGAGTTGAGAAGGGCTAAAAGAGGACATGAGAAGACTTTGGCTGATAGGATTAAGGAGAATCCTAAGGCGTTCTATAAGTATGTCAAGAACAGAAGGTTGGTCAGGGCAAGATTAGGGCCAGTTACAGACAGCAGGGGGAAGTTGTGTGTGGAACCGGAGGAGATTGGAGAAGTATTGAAACAATATTTCTCTTCGGTGTTCACGCAGGGGGACATGAATATAGCTGAGGAGGACATTGGGTTGCAGGGGTGTAAAATAGACAGTATTACGGTTGATAAAGAGGATGTGCTGGAAATTCTTGAGGGGCTGAAAATAGATAAGTCCCCTGGTCCGGATGGGATCTACCCTAGGATTCTCTGGGAGGCTAGAGAGGTGATTGCAGAGCCTCTGGCTCAGATCTTCAGGTCGTCATTGGTCTCTGGTGTAGTCCCGGAGGATTGGAGGATAGCGAATGTTGTCCCATTGTTTAAGAAGGGGAACAGAGACTTTGCCGGGAATTATAGACCGGTGAGTCTTACTTCTGTTGTGGGCAAGGTTTTAGAAAAAATTATTAGGGATAGGATTTATAGTTATTTGGAGTGTAATGAATTGATTAGAAATAGTCAGCATGGTTTTGTAGCAGGTAGGTCGTGCCTTACTAACCTTATTGAGTTTTTTGAGAAGGTGACCAAAGAGGTGGATGGGGGTAAGGCAGTTGACGTGGTATACATGGATTTTAGTAAGGCGTTCGATAAGGTTCACCATGGTAGGCTTCTGCAGAAAATGCAGATGTATGGGATTGTGGGTAATCTAGGAAGTTGGATCAGGAATTGGCTATCAGATAGGAGACAGAGGGTGGTGGTGGATGGTAAATATTCATCATGGAGTGCAGTTACGAGTGGTGTGCCTCAGGGATCTGTTTTGGGGCCACTGTTGTTTGTAATTTTTATTAATGATCTGGATGAGGGTATAGTTGGGTGGATTAGTAAATTTGCTGATGACACCAAAGTTGGAGGTGTGGTAGATTGTGAGGAAGGGTGTCATAGTCTGCAGGGAGACTTAGATAGGTTGCAGAGCTGGGCCGAGAGGTGGCGGATGGAATTTAATGCGGAGAAGTGTGAGGTAATTCACTTTGGTAGGAGCAACAGATGTGTCGAGTATAGGGCTAACGGGAGGACTTTGAATAGTGTGGATGAACAGAGGGATCTAGGTGTGTGTGTACATAGATCCCTGAAAGTTGGGAATCAAGTAGATAAGGTTGTCAAGAAGGCGTACGGTGTCTTGGCGTTTATTGGTAGGGGGATTGAATTTAGGAGTCGCAGTGTAATGTTGCAACTGTACACTACTCTAGTGCGGCCGCACTTGGAGTACTGTGTGCAGTTCTGGTCCCCGCATTACAAGAAGGATGTGGAGGCGTTGGAGAGGGTGCAGAGGAGGTTTACTAGGATGTTGCCTGGTATGGTGGGGAGGTCCTATGAGGAGAGACTGAGGGATCTAGGGTTGTTTTCGTTGGAAAGAAGGCGGCTAAGAGGGGATCTTATTGAAACATATAAGATGATTAGAGGTTTAGATAGGGTGGATAGTGATAGCCTTTTTCCTCGGATGGAGAAAGCTAGCACGAGGGGGCATGGCTTTAAATTAAGGGGGGGTAGCTACAGGACGGATGTCAGGGGTAGGTTCTTTACCCAGCGGGTGGTGAGGGATTGGAATGCCCTGCCTGCTGCAGTTGTAAATGCGTCTAGTTTGGGGGCGTTTAAGAGATCTCTGGATAGGTTTATGGACGAAAAGGGATTGGTATAGGCTAGTGGGTCATTGTTTTTGTAACTGGTCGGCGCAACATCGTGGGCCGAAGGGCCTGTTCTGCGCTGTAATGTTCTATGTTCTATGTTCTAAATGTATGCAAAATATTCTCTGGGCGTAGGATTTCAATGTCCACCACCAAGAGTTGCTTGGTAGCAGCACTGCTGATTGAGCTGGTTGGGTCCTAAAGGATACAACTGCTAGACTGGGTCTGCAGCAGGTGGTGAAGGAACCAACAAGAAGGAATAACATACTTGACCTCATCCTCACCAATCTGTAGGCCGCAGATGAATCTGTCCATGCCAGTATTGGTAAGAGTGACCACCGCGCAGTCCTTGTGGAGACAGAATCCCGCCTTCGCACTGAGAATAACCTCCATCACGTTGTGTGGCACTATCACCGTGCTAAATGGGACAGACTTTGAACAGATCCAACAGCTCAGGACTGGGCATCCATGAGGTGCTGTGGGCCGTCAACACCAGTGGAATTGTACTCCAGCACATTATGCAACCTCATGGACCGGCATATCCCCCACTCAACCATTACCATCAAACCAGGGGATCAACCCTGGTACAGTGAAGAATGCAGGGGGGCATATCAAGAGCAGTACCAGGCACACCTAAAAATGAGGTGTCAACATGGTAAAGCTACCAAACAGGACTACTTTATGCCAAATGACTAAACAGCATGTGATGGACAGAGCTAAGCGATCCCACAACTAATGGATCAGATCTAAGCTCTGCAGTCCTTCCACATCCAGTCGCGAATGGTGGTGGACAATTAAATAACTCACTGGAAGGGGAAGTTCTACAAATATTTCCATCTTCAATGATAGAGGAGCCCAGCACACATCAGTACAAAAGATAAGGCTAAAGCTTTTGCAGCAAAGTTCAGCCAGAACTGCCAAGTGGATGATCCATCTCGGTCTCCTCCAGTGGTCCTCAGCATCTCAGATGCCAGTCTCTGGCCAATTTGATTCACTCCACGTAATATAAAGAAACGGTTTGAGGCACTGGATACTGCAAAGGCAATGGGCTCAGATAACATTTCGGCAATAGTACTAAAGGTTTGTGCTCCAGAACTTGCTGCTCCCCTAGCCAAGCTCTTCCAGTACATTATAACAGTGGCACCTACCCAACAATGTGGAAAATTGCCCAGGTATGTCCTGTACACAAAAAGCAGGACAAATCCAACCCAGCCAATTGACGCAAAATCAATCTACTCTCGCTCATCATTAAAGTGATGGAAGGGGTCATCAACAGTGCTATCAAGCAGCACCTGCTCAGCAATAACCTGCTCAGTGAGACCCAGTTTGTGTTTTGCCAGGGTCACTCAGCTCCTGACCTCATTACAGTCTTGGTTCAAACATGGACAAAAGAGCTGAATTCCAGAAGGGAGCTGAGAGTGACAGCCCTTGACATCAAGGCCGCGTTTGACTAAGTGTGGCATCAAGGAGCCCTAGCAAAGCTGGAATCAATAGGTATCAGGGGACAAACTCTTCTCTGGTTTCAGCCATAGCTGGCACTTAGGAAGATGGTTGTCGTTGTGGAGGGTCAGTCATCCCAGCTCCAGGATACCCCTGCATAAGTCCTCAGGGTAGTGTCCTAGGCCCAACAATCTTCAGCTGCTTCATCAATGACCTTCCCCCCATCATAAGGTCAGAAGTGGGATGTTTGCTGATGATTGCACAATGTTCAGCACCATTCACGACTCCTCAGATACTGAAGCAGTCCATGTTCAAATGCAACAAGATCTGGACTATATCCAGGCTTGGGCTAACATGTGGCAAGTAACATTTGCGCCACACAAATGCCAGTCAAGCACCATCACCAATAAGAAACACTGTAACCACTGCCCCTGAATATTCGATGGTGTAACCATCACTGAAAACCCCCACTTTCAATATCCTTGGGGTTACCATTGACCAGAAACTCAACTGCACTCACCACATAAACACAGTGGCTGCAAGAGCAGGTCAGAGGCTAGGAATAGTGTGGTGAGTAACTCACGTCCTGATTCCTCAGAGCCTATCCCCCATCTACAAGGCACAAGTCAGGAGTGTGATGGAATACTCCCTATTTGCCTGGATGAGTGCAGCTCCAACAACAGTCAAGAAGCTTGACACCATCCAGGATAAAGTAGCCCACTTGATTGGCACCACATTCAAACATTCAATCCCTCCGCCACCAATGCTCAATAGCAGCAGTATGTACTATCTACAAGATGCACTGCAACAATTCACCAAAGATCCTTAGACAGCACCTTCCAAACCCACGACCAGCTTCATCTAGAAGGACAAGGGCAGCAGATACATGGGAGTACCATCACCTGCAAGTTCGCCTCCTCCCACACACCATCCTGACTTGGAAACACATCGCCGTTCCTTTGCAATCACTGGGTCAAAATCCTGGAATTCCCTCCCTAACATCATTGTGGGTCAACCCACAGCACGTGGACTGCTGCGATTCAAGAAGATAGCTCACCACTACCTTCTCAAGGGCAACTAGAGATGAGCAATAAATGCTGGCCAGCCAGCGATGTCATATCCTACAAATGAATTTAAAAAAATGATAGGATGAGTGAAAACCCAATAGAAGTTCCAAGATATCTGAAATGCAGAAGTTGTTTCTGTCAGGGCCAAGAGATAAATTTTATAGCAAAATGGCTCGCGCTCAATCTCGCTATACATTCAGGCTACTAATAAGTTTGTTATGCCTTTTTGTTTAAGTATCCCAAGCAGCCATGTAAAAGGTATATTTGTCCCTTGTGTGTGTTATCCAGGAGTTCAGCACCTTTGGGAAACTGATTTCCATTGAGTGTAGCAGAGGGATATACTTTGCTCAAGGATGTTCGGCCATCTTCAACAGGAAACTTTCCTTTCTTTAATTAAGATGTTCCTGTAGAATCAAGAGGAGCAGAAGTGGTTCTCCAACTCCATGGTCCTGGCGATTGCATTGTCCCACCTCTCCACCAACATTACTATTTCAAACCTCCTCCTGAAATTTGCCTTCCAGATTTGTGGTCCAATAGTCCAGCATGAGCTGCATGTGGAGCCATAATCATAATTGGCAGCCCATTCAAGTGTTCTTGAAGCTCAAGCTCTAACTTCAGATCAGTCTCTGTGGAAGGATATGCCACAGTTGTACAGCTGGAAGCTCGAGTTATCTATTGAAGAAAACTGACAAGTGCAAAATGGAGTGGCGTTACCTCAGTGCTCATTGAGATACCTGGTCAGCCAGTCAACCAACCCACACAGATTTTACAAAATCAAAGTTCAGATCTAAACTTGAAGGTGGTGGTTTAAAAACAACTCAGCCCAAGAAATTAAATGTACATCTGAGGATTTGAATAGAGATATCAGAATGTTTTATTGCAATTATATAGGGTGTTGGTGAGGCCACACTTGGAGTACTGTGTGCAGCTTTGATCTTCTTATCTGAGAAAGGATATCCTTGCTATAGAGGGAGTACAGTGAAGGTTTACCAGGCTGATTCCTGGGATAGCAGACCTGTCATATGAGGAGAGGCTTAGCTGCTTAGGATTATATTCACTGGAGTTTTGGAGAGTGAGGGGGATCTCATAGAAACTGTAAAAATTTTAACAGGGTTAGACAGGATGGATTCAGAAAGAATGTTCCCAATGCTGAGGAATCAGAACTAGGGGTCATCGTTTGAAGATAAGGGGTCTTCAGTAACAATTTTACTAAAGATCTTTTAGGGCTGAGGTGAGGAGAAATTTCTTCACCCTGAGAGCAATGAATGTGTGAAATTCATTTCCACAGAAAGTAGTTGAGGCCAAAGGAGAAATTAGATTTGGTTCTTGGGGCTAAAGGGATCCAGGGATATGGGAGGAAGTGGGGGGGGGGGGTGGGGGGGATCAGGATATTGAATTTAATGATCAACCATAATCATAATGAATGACAGAGCAGACTCAAAGGGCTAAATGACCTACTCCTGCTTTTAGTTTCTATGTTTCTGTGTTTCCCCTTGCTCTAATGTCTAGTAACTTGATGAGTGCAAAATTAACTAAATAAATATATTTGAACAAAAGACAGAGCAGTAAGGAGAGAAATTTCTCCGCAAAGTTTTCAAACATTATCATCCCAGGCTGCCTGCAGAATTCTCAGAACACAAGAGGTCAAAATTAATCTTTGCTTAATCTCTCTCCGAGTAAAGAGATTGCATTCTTTGTTACTTCCTCTCTGATCTGGTGAGCAAGCAACATCTCTGTTTTTGTTCTTTCCTGCATTGAATTTCAATTACTTGCATATAAACTGGGCCAATATTTCCAAGTTCAGATTTAGTTCTTGTGTCTTAATTTCCCTTCAGAGTTAATACGTTCTTTTGCATTTCTGGTTTTTTTTCTTAAAGTTTTGTCGTACGTGGGGTATCCAAGACTGCATCACTGTCACCCTCCCACCCCCCACTTCCCCCAGTGTCGATATAATGGTTTTAAGAAATAGTAAGATGCATTCAGTAGAGTCACAATATTAAGGATTTCAGTAAGAAGGTGGGGGTATCATTTCTAAGAAATGGTTAATTCCAAAAACTCATTTTAGTTCTCTTGACAAATGCTACTTGGCCAGTGTTTCCATTTTCTGTTGCATTGGAGGTCAACATAGCTTAGGGTAACAAGGTGGCACAATGGTTAGCACTGCTGCCTCACAGCATCAGGGACCCAGCTCAATTCTGACCTCGGGTCACTGTCTGTGTTGAGTCTGTATGTTCTCCCCGTGTCTGCATGGGTTTTCTCCAGGTATTCCAGTTTCTTCCCACAGTCCGAAAGACGTGCTGGTTGGGTGAATTGGCCATGCTAAATCCTGCCTCAGTGTGATGACTAGAGGATTTTCACAGTAACTTCATTGCACTGTTAACATAAGCCAACTTGTAACACTAATAAATAAACTTTACACCAGATGCTTTGAGATGGTCATTATCAAGGAATGTATTATCAATGAACAGTGTCACGGGAAATCTTTGTGTACATCATTAACATCGTCTAAATGTAGCACTGTACAAATCAAACCTGGCTGTAGAATTTTCAACTGCATCACTTGACAGAATTTCAACACTTAAGGTTTATGCTCGATGGTTTAAGGCAGAGCAGGACTGAAGAATGAACCATCCTTTGGATGTAAGATCCAACTTCCTGTGATTGTCGAAGTCTCCAAGAGAGCTCAATGTTCTTCTACTTTCCCCCCAACTGATTGCCATTTTGGCCTGAATAACAGCGACTGCAAATTCATTCATTGCCAGTAAAGTGCTTGCGATCTCTCTCTGTTTTATATGCAACTAATTAGAATGTAGTCTTTCTATTTTAAAGTCCAAATTGAATAAATAATCACGTTGCCCACCATTCCCCGATAGCACAAATGGCATTATATAGCTATACCATTGCTGTAATTTATTATAAAAGCAAAATACTATGGATGCTGGAATCTGAAACAAAACAGAAAGAAGGGTCATCTAGACTCAAAGCATTGGCTCGATTCTCTCCCCACAGGTACTGTCAGAACTGCTGAGATTTTCTAGCATTCTCTGTTTTTGTATCATAACTTATTCATGCATGATAGGTCAGGAAAGCTATCCATCAACAATCTTCATCTAAAGTTTCATGGATACAGCTACCATCATCAAGGCACAATTATATGAACCCTTTCTTCTTCAGGTTGCAACAATCTTGATGGTGGATCCCTCCAAAGTTCCTTTCCATTCGACCAACCAGTAACACCTTGGTTCATATACTCTATCTTGGATGCTCAAGCTATGATTTTTGCCTGGTTCAAGTGCATTACAGGCCTTCTGTCAACTATTGTCTGCTGAAATGTCCTGGCAAACCTATAGTGGGCTTGAGGTTTGTATGGGGGTGGCAGATGTGGATGGGTGGGCGGGGGGGAAGGAAAATACGGGGAGAGCCAGACTGGAATGGATCCCCAATGAATTCCTGTCCCTGCAGAATTCCACACAGATGGGAAGCTAACTAACATTGTTAAGGCCCCAGTTTGGGGTAAATCTTGGGACCCACTTGCATTTTACTGATGGCAGAGTGACAGCTTAATGGAAGTCAGGGGACCAACGGAATAAATAGCTCCATGGTTTCAGACAGAGTTGATGGCAGGAAGGGTCTCACCAATCACCAAAGCAATCCAACTAGAAGGGTTCCCCCTCCACTCCAAAAGGCATCTCGGTTTTGTACGTTGGAATTACTTATTTAATTTTACACTCAGAGAGTACTTGAATAGATCAGCGAGCTCAAAGGCAGCCAGTTAGGAGGCTATCTTCAGGAAGATTGTGTCAACATTCCCGTCAAGTGCAAGCTCAGGTCCCCCATTTGGCCAGGTTTTGACCTGTCTCTCCGATGAACCTTGAACAATGCTGAGATGGACTCAATTTGAGCATGTTTTCAACCAAGCATTTTTGTCATAGCTAGACAGTTCCTCTGGCAGAACGTAGACAGAAAATTCAATGGTGTATGGCAGAAATACAGTGACACAATGCCAACTGATGGGATGGCATTTATTTATTTTTTAATAATTGGCAGAGTGTAACTTGTCTGCAAAAGATTTGCGTGCATATTGGCTGGTATGCGTGGTAAATTATTTGGCAGGCTTTCTCTGTGAGAATATTAACAGTTGGGTGTACGTTGGCTGGAAGCCGATTGCAGACTGGTGATAAGTTGTCTTGCATCTTGAGGCACTGACCTCTAAGACCCACGCATTAATCTGTGTCTCATAGTGGCTTGGCATTGCTGCACTACAGCCATTAAAAAAGCGTCATTATAGGTCACGGTTAATAAATACCACGGTCAATAAATGCCAATTTAATTATCATTATCATGTCTGTGTACTTCTGGGAACTGGGATGGAAAACATACATCTGAGATACAAGCAATATTGTGCCACTGTTAGTTCAGACTCGTAGCTGTCACCAAGAGTAAGATAATTCAGTTGTGGAGATTAGTTCCCGCTCATCCATTATGTAGAGGGCATCGCGACCGTGGATGTGCTTAATATCAACAATGTGGGCACTCTGAGTGTTTTCAGAAACCAATTATGAAACTGTATAAAAATACAATTTTGATAACAAAGACAAGCTGAGAAAAATGCCTGACTTTGTTTTGGAGCACTTTGCCTTATTTGGATTCCAGAAATAACAACTGCATTTCCCATTCTCTTTCATGTGGTAAGAATGGCAGATTTCTAATATTTGAGGATGGTAATTTTGTGCATAACTTGGGAAATTATCTTATTTTGTTCTCTGAGCGGAATAAAACTTCCACCCTCTTGCAATTTTATAACATGCTATTAAAAAAATACTTTGTGTAAGCGCGGAAAAGCATATCATTAAAAAAGTCATATGACCCCTTGCGCTGCTCCATTATTCAGTAGGATCAGAGCTTATCTTTTACCTCAATTCCAGTTTCTGCCTGATCCCTATATCCCTTGATTCTCATCGCACCCAAAGTAAGATAAATGACAGCGCTTTTTATGCAACATTTTGCAAAGTATTTTCATCTGCAAATTTTTTACACAATCTCAACCATTAAAGCTAAACAATGCTTATGATAATCGTGTAACAAGATTTATTACATGCCTAATCACATTGCCCCATAGCATAATGGGGGCCATCATATCTGTTGATGTCTTTACGTGGAAAAATGTTTGCACTCAGGAATCTATGCTCAGAATTCAAATCAATTGGTAAAAACTGTTAGGAGTGCATTAGAGTAGCAAAGTTTCCATGCAAAACTTCTGGAAAACTGACACATTTATGTCTAAAATGGATGCAAAGCATGTTGTAATATGCCTTTAAGGGATTGCAGCAGGCCATCACTTTAAAGAAAGTGTGTCATGTAATCCTACCTCAGTTTTATTTGGGTCTGGATCAGAGCACAGGCACACAGCTCTGAACCTCTACAGTGCAGATGGAGGCCATTCAGACCATTGAGTCTGCACCAACCCACAATCCCACCCAAGCCCTATTCCTGTAACCCACTGATCCCACCGACAGTAGGGTCAATTTAACATGGCCAATCAACCTAACTCACACATCTTTGGATTGTGAGCCGAAACCAGAGTACCTGGAGGAAACCCATGCAGACATGGGGAGAATGTGCTAACTGCACGCAGACAGTGACCCTAGGCTGGAATTGAACTCAGGTCCCTGGCGTTGTAAGGCAGCAGCACCTCAGAGTGCCACCATGCTGCCCCCTGTGATGTCTTCAAGTTTTCCGTCCATACCACATCCGTTCACATGTGCCTAGAATTGAATAATGAATGCACAATGTGGGTGTGCTTTAATATCATTATTAACACATATGCCCACAAGGTCAGTTAGCTCAGTTGGCTGGGCAGCTGGTTCATGATGTAAATCAATACCAACAATGTGAGTTCAATTCAAATACCAGCTGAGGCTACTCATGAAGGCCCACTTTTTCAACCTTGCCCCTCACCTGAAGGTGTGTGGTGATCCTCAGGTTAAATCACCAGCATCAAAGTGGAGAACAGCCTGTGGTCATCTGGGACAATGGAGACTTTACCTTTAATTTCTAAATGACTCAAAAGCACTCCATGTCAAAATGCAGCAAGGCCTGGGCAATATCTAGGCTTGAGTTGACAAGTGGCAAGTACCATTCGTACCACATACTGCTCGGCAATCCAACAAGAGAGAATGTAACCATTGCGCCTTGACATTAAATAGCATTACCATCTCTGAATTCTCTACTGTCAACATTAGGTTGTCAGACTTCTTACTGTGTTTACCCCAGTCCAACGCCGGCATCTCCACAACATTAGGCATTACCATTGACCAGAACTGAACTGGACTAGCCACTGTGGTGGCCTAAAGCTTCCTGTTCATGTACATCTTTTCAAATGTGCCCAGGATTCATAAATGAAAGCACAATGTGTTTGTAAAGTCCCTTCTGAGCAATTGGTGCTTTAATAAGATTATGGCACGCATGACAATGCTTACCAATTTTGCATGAATGCTTAAAATTGGCAATGGTTTTGGTCCCACTGACAAATTTGCGGGGACCATGTTTAGGTGCCCAAGACAGGTATTAAGTGCCTTCAATGGAAAAACAAATAGAAGTTGAAGCCTGTTAAAGAGTCCTGTTGTAAAATTAATCCATAATGAGTAAGGTTTTGATTTGATTTGATTTACTATTGTCACATGTATCAGTATACAGTGAAAAGTATTGTTTCTTGCGCGCGATACAGACAATGGTGGCCAGAATGTGTTGGACTGGGATGGTCAAGATGAGAGGTCACACAAAGTCGTCACCTGATGAAGAAGCAGTGCTCCAAAGCTTGTGATTTCAAATAAGCCTGCCGGACTATAACCCTGGTGTCATATGACCTCTCATCCTATACAGACAAAGCATACAGTACATAATGAATGAAAGGAGAGGGTGCAGAATGTAATGTTACAATCATAGCTAGGGTGAAGAGATTTATTTGGTTTATTATTGTCACATATATTAGTATACAGTGAAAAGTATTGTTTCTTGCTTACTACGATTTGGAGATGCTGGCGTTGGACTGGGGTAAACACAGTAAGAAGTCTCACAACACCAGGTTAAAGTCCAATGGGTTTATTTAGTACAAAAACCACTAGCTTTTGGAGCACTTACTGTCCCTTCGTCAGGTGAGTGGGAGTTCTATTCACAAACAGGGCATATAAAGACACGAACTCAATTTACAAAATAATTGTCTGTATAAGAAGGAAAAATATTGTTTCTTGCGTGCTATACAGACAAAGCATACCATTCATAGAAAACGAAAGGAGTGCAGAATGTAGTATTATAGTCGTTGACAGGGTGAACAGAAAGATAAACTTAACATAAGGTAGGTCCATTCAAAATTTTGATTGTAACAGGGAAGAAGCTGTTCTTGAGTCGGCTGGTACACGATCTTAGATTTTTATTTTTTTTTTCCCGATGGAAGAAGATGGAAGGGAGTATGCTGGGGTGCGTAGACACAAAATCAGATGTTTGTGGATTCAGGATTAGAAGGAACATCCTAAATATCACATTTCCCCCATTCCCGTTACCCAATCCAATACAAACCCCACCTTCCAAAACAGATCTGTCTATTTGCATCTTGAGATTAATTTTTCTTTCGGGGCAAATGCTTTGTTGAGGTGTGATGGGTGCCAGTAACAAAAACCCATATATTTAGATTGGACCTGAAAGGCATCTTCAGGTCCGATTTGGGTCCTTCTGACTTAAGACAAGGGAAAAACCAATGGTGAACACATTGAATCATCTATCATCTCACTGCTGCTAGTGGAACTTCAGTGTGTGTGAGACGTTCACTGATTAATGGTTACTGCAGTTCAAAGTAATGCGTGAAGAGCTGTGAAGATTTTGACATTTCCAAAGAGACATAAAAACATGTTGAATAGCATATTACTACATAGTGTTTACAGCATAGAAGCTATTCATTCCAGTAGTTACATGCCAGTTTCTGCTCTACACAAACTTCCTCCCATCATTTTCCAGCTAATTCTATCAGATTATCCTTATTTTCCTTTCTCCTTCATAGGTTCGGTCTGAATGTATTTATGCTAGTAGCCTCAAATACCCCCTATTGAAGCAAACTCCATTTTAACCATTTGCTCGGTGGAGAATGTTCTCCTGAATTACCTACTGGATTTATTCATGACCATCTTATATTTATGGCCCCTATAGATATGGTCCTTCCAATAATTGGAAACATCTTCTCTATTTCTAGCCTATCAAACCCTTTCACAATCATCCCTTTAATGACTTTTTGAGAGAAAGGAGCCTCATTTTTAAAGGCAAAGGGTAGCACAATGGCACAATGGTTAGCACTGCTGCCTCACAGCACCAGGGACTCAGGCTCAATTCCAGCCTCAGGTCACTGTCTATGTGAAGTTTGCACATTCTTCCTATGTCTGCATGGGTTTCCTCTGGGTGCCCTGGTTTCCTCCCACCCTCCAAAGGTGTGCAGATTAGGTGGTTGGCCATGCTAAATTGTCCCTTGAGACATTGAAGCAATGACACAGCCTTATTTGATCTCAGTTTTCACTGAGATGGGTTTTATGATTGTTACGCCACTGAGGGCACTGTGGGAGTACGTGGAGTGATCGTGAAACATTTCTGAGGATAGCCATATTGAAGGAAGATACCTAACTTCATTGAGTAATGATGTCACTTTGTGGCATGGGGGATGTTCAAGCTTTCTGGGGATTGTTTCATGACATGTCCTTTTAAAACTGTTTGACAACTATCGTTCTTCTTCTGTTATAAAGCAGCTCCGCCTCTAGGCAATTCTTCAGTTCCTTTTGAATCAATGGATGCAGAGCAATGTAGACTAATTACAGACAAACTATAACAATGCTGAGCAAGGACTCTTCTGGTAGTTTGAATAGCAATATCATAAGTGAATTTGTGAAGCTATCCTTTGGTATTTCTGTCAATATTGTAAGTATCTTTGAAAAGAGAATGCCCCTTTCACAATTCTAAAGTAGCTGAAATACCACACGTAACTGACATGAATTCTGAATATTGTATCTTTTTAATTTATTATTGTCACAAGTAGGCTTACATTAACACTGCACTGAAGTGACGATGAAAATCCCCTAGTCTCCACACTCCACGTGTTTGGGTACACTGAGGGAAAATTTAGCACGGCCAATGTGCCTAACCAACACGTCTTTTTGGACTGTGGGGGAGAACCCGGAGCATCTGGAGGAAACCCATGCAGACATGGGGAGAACATGCAGAATCTGCACAGACGGGGACCCAAATCAGGAATTAAACCCGGGTCCCTGGCACTGTGAAGCAGCAGTGCTAACCACTGTGCCACCGTGCCACCCCATTGTGCAATTGTGGTGCATGCAGTCCTTGATTAAAATAGCATAACACAGGTTGACCAAAAGCCATTTCACTGATATGGGATTAATTAGTATGGGAAGCCGTACTCAATGTAATATTGGACTGGAAAGGTTAACTCTGTTCATCTCTCCGCAGATGCTGCCAGATCTGCTCAGTTTCTTTTCCAGCGTTTTCTGTGTTTGGTATTCTTGAAATCATGTTGAACTTTTTGAAATGGAGGTAAAAGAGAAGTTGTTGACAAACTTGCGCCAGACACACACAGGTTACTAACTGGGGATACGTGAAAGGAGGCTTGTATGGACGTCCATGACATGAGAGAGACACAAAGATAAAACACTACTAAGGGGGAGGAGGGGAATGTTTAGAAGTCATCTGGTCCTGCCAAATGTCAGAGAATTGCTACAGCGCAGAAGAGGCCATTCAGTCCATTGAGTCTGCACCAACTCTCTGACAGAACATTTTACCCAGGCCGTGTCCCCTCATCCTATTCCTGTAAGCCCACACATTTCCCATGGCTGATCCATCTAACCTACATAACTTGGGACACTAATGGGCAATTTAGCATGGCCAAAGCACCTAACCAACACATCTTTGGACTATGGAAGAAAACCAGAGCACCTGGAGGAAACCCACGCAGACATGGGGAGAATGTGCAAACTCCACACTGACAGTCACCCAAGGCCAGAATCAAACCAGGTCCCTGGCGCTGTGAGGCAGCAGTGCTAATCACTGTGCCACCATGCCACCCTTTTGGCTGGGCCACCAAATCCCCTGCAGCGGATCCCGACACGACAGGACTGGAAAGTCCCAGCCCACGTCTTAATATGGATGATCTGTTTAACGACAGTTAGATTATATCAAAAAATAAAGAGCAAAATGCAATTGTTTGTACCGTGTAAACGCTTCTCTATTTCTTTATAAATAATTGATTTTGAAGCAGTCTTTCAATAACTATGCATTATCTTGTCCAAAGCAATTGACTTAATCACTAATTGACTAAGGAGTCATGAGTTAGAAGACAGGAATTGTGGTTCTTTGACTCCTTGTGTTATTGAATTGAGACTGATTCCATCTGGAGAGAGGTTAAAGCCAACATCTCCAGTCTAGATAACCCTTCATCTAGGGTAATCTAGATTGGAAACATTGGCTCCATTCTTTCTTTGTAAGAGCTGCTCTGATGAAGGGTCATCCAAACTTGCTGAGATTTTCCAGCATTTACTATTTTTGTTTCAAGTCCCAGCATCTGCAGTATTTTGCTTCTATCTGATTCCTCGTGGTGTGAAGTTATCGGACTATTCCGTACTTTCTTGTAAACTGCACGCTGTAATCCCAACAAAATGGGATAGACAAAAATGACTATCATGGGAACACCATCAACTCCAAGTTTGCAGCCAACTAATGCCTCATCTGATTTAAATAAATATTGTCATCCCTTCATTGTCACTGAGTCAATATTATGAGGAGGTGGTAGCATAGAGCTATTGTCATTGGACTAGTAATCCAGAGACCCATGTTAATGCTCTGGGGACCCATGTTTGAGTCCCACTATGGTACGTGATGAAATTTGAATTCAATAAAACGAATCTGGAATTAATATAAAAGTCTATTGGTGATGAACAAAGAACAGTACAGCACAGGAACAGGTCCTTCGGCCCTCCAAGCCTGCGCCAATCATGATGCTTGCCTAAACTAAAAATGTATGCACTTACAGAATCTGTATCCTTCCAATCCCATCCTATTCATGCATTCATCTAATTGCCCCTTAAATAGTACCATGGTACCTGCTCCCACTACCTTCCTGGGCAGCACGTTCCAGACATTCACCACCGTCTGAGACCATTTAACCATTGTCGACTGTTGTAAAAATAAAACCCCATCTGGTTCACTAATGCTCCAGTTAGGGAAGGAAGTCTGCTGTCCTTAGCTGGTTTGGCCTACATGCGACTTGAGGCCCATAGCAATGTGGTTGACTCTTAAACAACCTCTGGTGTGGTCAAACAAGCCATTTAGTTCAAGGCCAATTTGGAATAAATGCTGACCAGCCAATGACACCCACACCCCATGAATAAATTAAAAAATGCAATTTCCTGCCTCACAAAATTGTGGGGCACCATCAGCTCAACAATCAGTAACACTATGAAGTTGACATTTATTGCCCACCCAAAGTCATCTTGAGAAACAAAGTGCATAACTTGTGCCAGTTCCTCCTTAGCTGAATAAAGAAAAGATTTTGCGCGGGGTTTTCCAGCCTTTCTCGCTGGTGGAATTTTCCAGCCCCGGCGAAGGGCCGGGCCCTACGGCGCTTTCCCCACAGGGGGTCTGGCAAACCACACAATACACCGTAGACAACAGTGGGACTGCAAGATTCCTTCAGCGACCAACGAGGAGCTGCCTTCACTGCTGTAAAACACACTATGGGGCGGCAGGGGGAGGGGTGAATTGGGGAGGGAATGGGGGGTAGATTGGGGGGGAGGAAATGGGGGGACAGGGACGGGAGTGGGAGAGGAAGTAAACCCTGCCCTGTGAGTAAGTTACAACATTCTACGGAACAATATTGATTCGGCAAATCAAAATTAGGTCATGGTGAACAGGAATAAACACCTTCTGCCATACTTTCTATCGTAAGTAACAACAGTCTGAGTAAATGGATACTCAAAAAAATTGAGTCATTCCTTTGAAGAATTTATTTTGCATTCATTTCTAGATTCATACTGAACATATGTTAAAAAGAGCCCAACATGTGTATAAATCAAACCATCTCTACAGTTAAGCACATTCAAGTTCCTTATGGCTGCTCCATGCCAAGAGATCTAAAATGTTAATTACAGTGATGCATTATGCTCTTCAACACGCAAGGAACAACACATATGTGATAAGTGATTGAATACAGAATAAAGCCTTGAAAGGTAGTGTTTGAAATATTTGAAGTCAAACCGCATTAGTCCTGATTGCTCTTTGCAACTCTCCACCCTCTGTATTTACTGAACGATTATGGCATTAAAGGTTGTAAACGTTCTCTTGCCTTTTAACCTTACTTATTCTTTACTTAAAAAACGCAATAAATGAAACCTGAATGCTTCACTAATATTCTGTAATTCGATTGCAATTTTTAAATCAGTTCTCCATATTCAATAGTGCTGTTGCTCCCTAACTGATCGAGCTTTGACTTTCTCTTTAATTTACACAGGTACTTTATTGAGAATCCCAATTCTAAACCAAAGTCAGGGAAGCAGAATCTCAAATGTCCTCAAGCAATATCTTCCACAAACAAAAGTGGAAAAGTAAACTTAATGTGCTTCCGCTGCAAAGTAGCACTGGGCCAGTTGGGACTATTGAGCTGAATTTTACCAGGATGGAATTTTCATTCAATTCATTTGTGGGACATGGGCATCACTGACTGGCCAGCATTTATTGCCCACCCTTAGTCACTCTCGGAGACCAGTTGAGAGTCAACCACCTTGTTGTTGCTCTGGAGTCACATGTAGGCCACAATGGGTAAGGACGCTAGATTTCCTTCCCTAAAGGACATTAGTGAACCAGATGGGTTTTTCTGACAATTGATAATGGTTTCATGATCATCATAGATTATTAATTCCAGATATATGTTTCATTGAATTCAAATTTCACCATCAGTCGTGGCAGGATTCGAACTTGGGTCCCCAACGCATTAGCTGAATTTCTGGATTAATAGTCCAGTGATAATAACGGTAGGCCATCATCTCCCCAGTAGACTAGCGGATTGCCACTCCACTTCTACTGGTCTACCCAACATTGGGATTCCACATTTCTCACCTGGACTTTTGAACTGGGCTACTTCAGAACTGGGGAGTGTACCTGTTCTCAATTTCCCTCTTCATGGGAAGGATCATCAGGGAAGCCCCCTTTTCACAACATGAGCTATTTTGGTGAGTCTTCAATCACAAACAGAGTGAAAACTTTGGGATATTTGAGTAATAAATGGATACATTGGATAGGCGTACAGGATGGAAGGGTGGCAGCATGGCAGGTGGCAGTGAGCGGGTTGCACGATGGTAGAATGGATAAGGCAGCAAGGTGGATAGGGTTGATACGTGGCAAGATGAGTGGGGTGGTAGAACAGCAACGTGGACAGGACAGCAGGCTGGCTTGTGGCAGGGTGGTAGGTGTTAGGACGATAGGTGGCAGGATAGTAGGTGGCAACATGATATGATGGGTAGGGTGAAAGCTGAGTAGGGTGCCAGGTGGTGAGGTTGGTTCAAGTTGCATAGGGGACTGGGGGGGAGATGGAGAATTAGCAGAAAAGGGAGATCAGGGGGTGTACGGAGGAGACAGGGATGTCATTTGTATTGAACCATGTAACCATAACATCCTTACAGTGCAGAAGGAAGCCATTCACCCCATCGAGTCTGCACTGACTCTCCAAAGAGCATCTTACCAGCCCACGCCTCTCGACGTATCCCTGTAACATTGTTTCTTTACCATGGCTAATCCACCTAACCTACACATCTTTTGACACTAAGAGACAATATAGCATGTTCAATCCACCTAACCTGTGCATCTTTGGACTGTGGGAGGAAACCGGATCACTTGGAGAAAACTGCAGTAGACAGGGGGAGAATGTGCAAACTTCATTCAGACACCCAAGGCCAGAATTGAACCCGGGTCCCTGGTGCTGTGAGGCACCAGTGCCACTGTGTCACAGTTAGATACGTGTATTTTATGTCTCACATTTCCTTGGTAAGTGAATCAGATCCATGCGATGTCTTCTCAGAATCTCCAGCTCCGAGTTGGAGAATTCTCCGGATGCAGGGGAGTTTCTCATCAGAATTGAAACTTAGTGGGCAATTCCCAAGAAGTCCTTGCATTGGGATTTCAAAGGGGTTGTTCTGGGATACCTCTGGGATATGAACATCCAGGGACCTTAACAGCTTGGCCAATTTTACAATTTTTAATGTCAAAATAAGGGGCCTCTATTTTAAGACAGAGAAAAGGAGGATTTGTGTTTTCTCTCTCAGGGATTTTTGAATGACACAGTTGTCAAAGGTTATGAGAGGAGGGGCAGGTAGGAAAGTGGAGTTAAAGGAATAACCAGATCACCCATGATCTTGTCGAATGGTGGAGCAGGCTCATGTGGACAAATAATCTTCTCCTGCTCCAATTTGTGATATTGCTATGCTGAAATAGCTTGCTGGGCATTCAGAACATGTTCAACCAGCAAACCAAACTACCAAAATGCATACTGGAGTATAATGATTGTGGTGCTGACTAGCAATCCAGAGGTTACAGTTCAAACTGCCTCTGAAGTCAATACCTTTGGCACATGATTATTAATTATCAGTTACTATAATGTTGGAAAAGTCCAACTGACCCATTAGCATCCCTCAGGATGTGGGATGTGCCAGCGCCATGCAGTGTGGCTTTGTGACTTCAGTTTCTCAAAACAACTCGGTAATTTTAAAAAAAACCTATGGCAAAGAAGAACAAAAAGGCAAATGTCAACTAACTCTATTGGCAACAAACTTCTTTTGAGATTAGGATAAGATTCAGGAAGCCTGATTAAAAGTGATGAAAGAAATTTGTGATCAAGTACATAGCAAAGGTTACGTTTCAAGTCACTTGAGACATTAACTATTCATTAAGATTCCCACCAAATCTAAAACAATCAGCTTAGATCTATATGCTTAATGAATCATCTCATTAGAGTGAACTTGAAAATTGTAATGGAAAGAAATAACAACACATTTGAAGCAGAATTTAGGGTAACCCAGTCTGGATTTTTTGATTTGATTTAATTTGATTTATTATTGTTACATTCACTGGGATACAGTGAAAATTAGTGTTTCATATGCGCTACAGAAGCAAAACATATTGTTCATAAAGTATAAGTAGGATGGCATGGTGGCACAGTGGTTAGCACTGCCACCTCAGCACCAGAGACCCAGGTTTGATTCGTGGCTTGGCTCATTGTCTGTATGGAGTTTGCACTTTCTCCCCATGTCTGTGTGGGTTTCCTCCAGGTGCTCCAGTTTCCTCCAAGGATGTTCAGGTTAGGTGGACTGACCATGCTAAAATTGCCTCTTAGCGTCAGGGGGATTAGCTAGCGTAACTGCATGGGGTTATGTGGATAGGGACACGGTGGGATTCGATGGACCAAATGGCCTCCTTCTGCACCGTAGGATCCAATGATTCTACAAAGGGGAAAGAAAAAGGAGACGGTGCAGAATATATTGTTACAGTTACAGGTAGAGTGAAGAGACACATCAGTTTAATATATGATAGTTCCGTTCAAAAGTCTGATGGCAGCAGGGAAGAAGCTGTTCATCAGTTGGTTAGTACGTGATCATAGAATTTTGTATCTTTGTTCCCATGGAAAGAGAGTATGTTTGGGTTACATGGGGTCATTGATTATGCTGGCTCCCTTCCCAAGACAGGAGGATGGAAAGACAGAGTCAATAGATGGGAGGCTGGTTTGCATGATGGATTGGGCTTCATTCATGACCTTTGTAGCTTCATGTGGCTTTAGGCCTGAAGTAAGCATGAGAGAGGATGTTTGATCAAAAAATCTTCAAGAAATATCGAGAAGTAAACAAAAACATTTCCATTTATAAACTATGAAAAGGCGTGAGATTGTCTTTCTCAATAGAAGTTATTGCTGAAATGTGACATTGACCATAAAAAGAGATTTACCTGGAACTATATTGGAGCAAATAGTGAGCACCAGGCCAGCAGAACAACAAAGACTAACGCATGGCACAGTGATTAGCACTACTGCCTCACCATGAAAGGGATATGGGTTCGATTCCTGGCTTGGGTCAATGTGCAGAATCTGCACATTCTCCATATGTCTGTGTGAGTTTCCTCTGGCTTTGGTTCCCTCTCACAGTTCAGAAGACTTGCTGACTAGGTACATTGGTCTTTCCTTCGGTATCCGAATAGATGCCAGACTGTGGCGACTAGGGGATTTTCATAATAATTTCATTTCATTTCATGACTTGTGATACTAATAAATAAACTTTTTTAAAATATATATTTCATTAGAAGGGGTGGGGGGGTTCAAAAACACTGTATTGTCACCTAAATGATTCAGTCTACATATAGAACAAATATTCAGAGAATTAGATGTACTTCCAGGTGTACGTATTGGGAAAAAGAACATAACAAACCTGCGGTGACAATATGGTACTACTTGCAGAATCAGAGGAGGCCCTATAAAATATCATTGCTCAGGCATTTTTGTGTTGGTGTTAGTGGGGCACGCTGTGGGGGTGGGGGGGGGTGGAGGGGGGGGTCAAGGGTAAGCAATTTCTATTTTTCGCCCTCTCGAGGAGCTGATGTGCAAATTTCATGAAGATAAGGTCTGGCACTTCATTGAACAAGGAGAAAAGATATGACTTACTGGGCATAAATAAAACAAAATCAAAGAAATAATATTTGTTTTTTTTAAGAAAAAAGAGTATTTAGTTACGCTGAGTAATAGAGTGTAAGAGGATCAGAACTTGTGTGTTCAGATCACTTCCAGTCTCTCTCCCCCACATACACTCTATCTCCTCCACGTACACACATACACTACCTGCCCCACACGTACTCACTCTCTCTCCCCTTCCATGCACACTCTACTTCATCCCCACACACACTGGCCAAAATTTTACTGCCACAACCATCCTGTAATTGGGGCAGGCACGGCTCACAGAACGGAGCTCTACGTTGGCCTCAGGTGGAATTTTATGAGCCTCGCCCTACCAAGGTTGTAAAATACTGACCACTATCTCTCTCTCTCCCCCCCATACATTCTAAAGGCAGAATTTTACAGCCTTGTTGCAGCATACAAATGATATGCCCTGTCCATTTGAGCTTATTTTGAATGATTAGTACCTCTATGCTGGGCATATTAACTTGGGAGGGGACATGATTAAGGTTTATGAATCAAAAGAAAAAAAAACCTTCAAATATTGGTTACATAGTTGATAGCCTGGCTTTTATATCAACAACCAGCACAGCACATCTTTAAGCTTAACTTGTTCAACTTCAAAAAAAATACTCTCGCACATTCCAGCTCTTAGAAGGTTCACTTGATCCATTCCTGGGATGAGGGGCTTATTTTATGATGAACTATTGTAGTTCAGAAGACTGAGAGGTGTAGATCCTGAGGGAACTTGATCGAGTGGATTGTTTCCTTGTGTGGGAGAAATTAGAACGCAAATCTGATGCCTTTCTTGTTCAAACCTCCTCAGATTTGTATAGTTGACCAACTAGGATGAAGTTTCATTCACAGCTGAGCTCAGACAGATATGGAAACTGGCTGAAAATGAATGTGGCTTATATAATTGTGCACTTATGAGTGTGAGCTACATTCATGTCTGCAATACACACCTTGGTCTTTTACATCCATCCATTATACCCTTCATCTAAAACAAATTATCATGAAATGGCTGGATCCCGAACTCTCAGATGTGGGAATCCAGCAATTCCACAGGTCAAGAGAATGTCTTAACATTGCCGCCAGATTTTGAATTGCACAGCCAGAAAGCAGGTCAATTTTTTGGTGTTCAATTGCAATTTTATGAGGGATTATTAAAAAAAATTAAATTAACCCTCAATGAGACCAGTTCTGTATTCTGTGTTTCTTTGATTAGATTTTTATGGCATGCTTAATTAAGTCATATTAAAAATTAAAAGTCTTCCCTGATTGCAGGTCTTCAAACATGCTGCACCTGATGTGCATGGATAATGACTAAAGCTGCAACTTGCATTACGATATTTAGGGGAGAAATATGTGGTGTTGGCCTTGGTTTGTTCTTTTGCCCTTAATTCTCCACCCCGATTTACAACCATTTTAAATCTCCGTGTGTCTTAACAAATGTGGGAGGATACTTCGCATGTCAATGTGCTTTTGGGTAAAACATCCACCTTCATCTCCAAAAAAAACAGTCTCCAGGGTACTATCCTTTAGCAGCATATCTGTGACCTATCACAGTGTTGAGCAAATGTTTGTGTTTGCTGGGCATTTGTGAAGAGATGGTACCCTGCTAAAATTACACTAAATGAAGTAATTAATTTTTGAAATGATAGAAAAAATATGCATCAAATGCCACATATCACTTCATTCAAGTATTCAAGTGAAGAAAGGAGCCGAAAGATGGGATGATAGGATGATGCAGTGGCACAGTGGTTAGCACTGCTGCCTCACAGGGCCAGAGACCCGGTTTCGATTGCAGCCTTGTGTGACTATGTGGAGTTTGGACACTCTGAGTCTGCATGAGCTTCCACTGGGTGCTCTAGCTTACTCCCACTGTCCAAAGAGATGTGGGTTAGGTGGATTGGCCAAGCTAAATTGCCCCTTAGTGTCAGGTACATTAGCACGGGTTATGGGGATTGGGCTTATATGGGATTTTTGTCAATGCAGGCATAATGGGCCCAATGGCCGCCTTCTGCACTGCAGGCATTCTATGATTCCAAGATTAAAATGCCTTTGCTATTCATTGAACTTTGTATGTGACACTGCGTACTAAACTAAATTAGAAGATGTCAGCCTGTTACTGACTCATTGCTCTGTCCTGCATTCC
Organism: Carcharhinus amblyrhynchos; assembly: GCF_965287045.1. Classification (NCBI taxonomy): domain Eukaryota; kingdom Metazoa; phylum Chordata; class Chondrichthyes; order Carcharhiniformes; family Carcharhinidae; genus Carcharhinus; species Carcharhinus amblyrhynchos. The sequence continues at coordinate 161,236,107 of NC_137324.1, forward strand.
CATTCTGACTGTTTGAAATACATATTTTTCTCTCTTTAATACCCAGAAAGTGAGGAGTAATCTCTACATTAATCCTCCTTCATACTGAGAGGGAATTTTCCCTCAGGGTAACTTTCAAGAGATGTGCCTAAATTATTGCCTCAGCGAATATAGAAACTGCCACTGAGATGACGAGAGAATGTTAAATTCTGCACTGCCAGAACTCACGTCTGTCCATTCTTGTTAATCCACAATAGTGCACATTTGTTCTCCCTTTAGTTTCAAATTCCAACCAGACTCCCAGTTGATTTCAGGCAGACACTCTATTGAGTTGAGAGGAATAAAAATAGATGGGGGGGTGGGGGGGGTGGGGGAGGTTGAGGTGGGTGGGGGGAGGGGGTGGAATTCCCCAGCTGTTCACGCCAATGGGATTCTCTGGTCTTGCTGGCAGTGCACCTCCTCACGCAGCGCCATCAATGGGAATTCCCGTCGGCAATGGGGGAACCATGGAATCCTGCTGCCATCGAACAGCGCGCCATCCCTCACCACTGAAAAACACTGGGCTGGGAGGCCGAAGAATTCCTCCCGAGATTTTCAATAACAGCAGCAGGTTCACACACAGGATGATCAGAAGCCAAGAAGGAGAAACAAAAAGACTTGTTAGAGAGAAACTTACCTGGATGAGGAAAGTTACCTGGACCCTCTGTGGTCACACCCCTCAGGATAGGGTCATCTGCTTTGTTCTATGATCAGAGGCAGAGAGTGTGACTGCAAATGAGGCAGTTAAGGGGGTGGAGAAGGTAAAAGTGGAGGAGCCTGAGCTTTCGCAATTGTCCAGCAGATTGGAAGTTCTTGCAGCCTGTATTGAAGAAAGTCGGGGCTACAGGTTTAATGTGTGAACTGGCCATTGCACCATGATACAGGAAGCCATTCAAGTGGGGTGGGTTAATAGCAGTGTATCGATAATTGGACAAACTATGGTTATTGGTATAAACACTATTCTCCATAAGTGAGAATGAGAGTTCAGAAAACAGCACTTTCTGTCTCATGCCAAGGTTTAGGGCATCTGCTCTGGACTGGAGAGGACCTTGCAGTGCGATGGGAAGGATCCAGTTGTCATGGTCCATATAGATTGGACCAGGAAAGAGGCCTAGCTAGGAGAATATGAGCAGCTCAGAGCTATAAAAAAACAGCCTCAGAGGTAATCATTTCTGGATTATTATCTGAGCTGTGAGCAAATTGGCATAGGGTAAGGAAGATTAAAATGTTAAATGTGTGGCTCAAAGGCTGTTGTGGGAGAAATAAGTTTTACTTCATGGGGTATTGGCTCCAAAAATGGGGAAAGTGGAAGCTGTACTGCTGGAATGCTCTGCACCTTAACCAAGCTGGGACTTGAGTCAAAGAACCAGGACAGTTGAGAGAGATTTAATCTAAATAGTGGTGTGAAGGATCATGTGAGGGAAGATATCATAACTTAAAGAGTGAAGACAAGGCAAGAGAACAAAGTTGCATTAAGAGAGATGATAATCAGAGTGTGGCAGAAAGAGAAAGAGTATATAAACACAAGAGTGCACCCACAGGTTAGAGGTTGCAAAAATAATTAGAGAGACAGAATAAGGCACTTTATCGTTCAACGTTTAGGACGTTTAACTAAAATGGAAAAAGAGGTGGGATATCACTGCTAACAAAAGATGAAATCATTACATTCATGAGAGAGGATCTTAGATTGGTGTTTACAGATGTAGGGGACAATCTTACCAATAAAATTCTAACTGCCAAACAAACGTGAAAACGGGAGAGCTTCGGATCCATTTTTCGGTAAGGCCACAAATAAAATCTTATATCAATAAGTGCAAAAGATGATTCAGGATCTGATTCCCGCCAGTAGATGCAGTGGACAAAGTCTATTATCACTAGAAAGCCAGCTGCTCACACGAGAATGCGCTATGGCATGTGTACACATCTCTCTGTTCTGTGCATCCGCTCTGGCCTCCTCAGCTGATTGCAGAGTGCACAGGTTCCTCCTCAGCCAATCCCCAGCTGCAGAAAGCACAGCTCCCTGACCCACCCATCTCCCCTAAGGCCCTGCTGCAATCATGGCCCACCCTTGGCACTGCCCCATGCCCGGTGGGCAGTGCCACGGTGCCTAATAAGCATTGCTAGGCTGGCAGTGCTGGGGTGCTTGGTGGGCAGTGCCAGGGTACTAGACTGACACTGCCTTGGTCCCAGGCTGACAGTGCCAGATTGGTACTGTCCCCCCACCCTAAACCATCAAGGGGGCCTCAATGCCCTTTGGTCCTACCAGCAAGGTGACCACATCAAGTCCCCATTGATGGGGGCCATACATGATCCTCATGGGGAGGCCATTAAGATAAGTGAGCCCGGACAATTGCATTTCAGGCTCACTAATTATAGAGAAATAAAGCTTTTGATATTTAAATCAGTCTCGCACCCTTCCCTGACGCGAGGCTGATCTTGTCGGAAATCCAGGGTGGGTAAGATTGTGAGAGGTGAGAATATGGGTGCGAACCCAATCTTCATCTCTTGCGCCATTTTACTGACTCACCCTGCCCATTGACTAGGGTGACGAGCTGGTAAGATCGCCCCCGTAGAACCTATTTGGATAGAGTCAAGAAACAGAAAAGGGGCAGGAAACACCGGCAGGAGTTTTTATAGGCCACCAAACAGTAATAGTAATGGAAAGCACAGTATCTATCAGGAAATTAGAGGTATAAGTGTAATACAATAAATGTGAGGAGCTTCAGTCGACACCTAAACTGGGCAAACCTAATTCGCACTAATACTGCGAAGGATGAATTCCTGGAATTTTAATGAGATGATTTTCTGGAACAGTATTTGAGAAAGAAATTAGAGATAAAATGTCTTGCCAAAATACTCAAGAATCAAAGGGCTTGCAACATTGAGGACTTAAAAGAAATCAGTTAAAATGAAAATATTAAATATTGAATGACCCACATCCAAGAGTGTTGAAAGAGGCGCCTGTAGAGATAATGGATGAATTGGTGGCTGTTTTCCGAAATTCTATAGATTCTGGAATGGTTCCTGTAGATTAGATAGCAGCAAATGTAATCCCACTATTTCAGAAAGGGGAGATAAAACAGGAAACTACTGATCTGTTAACCTGGCATCAGCAGTGGGGAAAATGTAATAATGTCTAATATAAAGAATGTGACAGTTGACACTTAGAAAATAACGGTAGGATTGGACAGCATCAACGTGGGACGGTGAAAGCAAAATCACATTTGACAAACCTGTTGCAGTTGTTTGAGGAGGTAACTAGCTAAGGGAAAGGCAGTGGATGTGATGTATTTGGATTTTCAGAAACTTCTAATAAGGTTCCACACAAGAGGTTATGACCGAAATTGTGACTAGCTGTGACTACTGGCGTACTGTAAGGATCAGCTCTTGGTACCAGGTATTAACAATCTCCAAAGTCTCACAAGCTTTCACAGCGCAGCTCCTTCATCAGGTGAGTCAAGTACCAAAAGCTTGTGATTCCAAATAAACCTGTTGGAACTTTAACCTGGTGTTGTGAGACTTCTTACTGTGCCCACACCAGTCCAATGCTGGCATCGCTACATCAATAACAATATATATCAATGATTTGGTGTGGGAACAAAATATAGCCTTTCCAAGTTTGTTAATAACACAAAACTAGCTGAGTTGTGAGGAGGATGGTAAAAGGCTCTAAGGGCATTCAGACAAGCTCATTTAGTGGGCAAAAATGGAATATATGAAAAAATATGAAATTATCCACTTTGATAGGAGAAACAGAAATGCAGGGCAAAATTTCACCGAATTCCCCGAATTGGGACTGCGTGCCCATGTTGGCGAGAAAATAAATGTTTTCTGCTGGCATTGGCAGCATCTTTCAAGTGGGATTGACTCACCTGAAAGATGCTAATGAGTTGAGTTTGAACAACACGCTGGCCAGCCCCACCGTTCCAAGATCGGGCTGTCTTTTTTAAAGAATGGCACAGTCTCTGCACTCCCACTGAAGAAGGCACACCACCAATCCCTCAACAAAGAGTGGGGCATTTGCCCCCCTCACACACAAATAATGGGTCTCCAACCCTGCTCTCCCCACCCCCGCAGGCATGAGGTTTATCTGACCCGACGCCCCACTCAGCTCCACTTCCCCTTCAATATCCCCCCTCAGACCCTCCACACATTCTCCCCTTCTCCCTCAGAACCCTTAATGGGCAGGAACCAGGTTATGTCCAGGAACAATGGGTGGAAAGACTCCGACAGGGTTTGGCATCTATACTCACCTGTGATTTTTCAGCCCTGTTCTGCTCCAACCTATTCAGCAGTGGGCTCAATGCAGCTGGAAAATTGTGGCTGCGTCATACTTCTAAATGGTGAGAATTTGGGAAGTGTTAGGAGTCAAAGGGACCTGGGTATACATGGTCACAAGTCATTGAAAATTAACTTGCAGATGCAAGAAATAATTGGGAAGGCTGAAAGTATGTTGGCCTTTATTGCAAGAGGATTTGAGTACAGGAATAAAGAAGTGTTGCTGGGGTTGCATAGAGCCTTTGTGAGACCGCATCTGGAATATTTTATCCATAAGGAAGGATACTCTTGCCTTAGAAAGACTGAAATGAAAGTGGGGTGGCAGAATTGTCCTGTGAGGAGAGGTTGAGGAGACTGGACCTATATCATCCAGAAGTTTGAAGAATGAGGGGTGACCTCATTAAACATACAATATACTTATAGGGTTTGACAGGGTAGATCTTTAATCTAGAATCAGAGGATACAATCTGAGAATAGGAGGTATTAGAGGACTGAGATAAGAAGGAATTTCACTGGAGCATCTTTGGAATTCCCTGACCCAGAGGACAGTAGAGGGTCAGTGACTGAGTATGTTCAAGACAGAGCTCAATAGGTTTTGAGTTGTTAAAGATATCGAGGGAAATGGGGATTGAGTGTTGTTGATGTAAACAGTGAACCATGATCTAGTTGAATGATGGAGTAGGCTTGAGGGATGAATGGCCTACACCTGCACCTATTTCCAATGTCCCTGTGAAACACTGTGGTCAACAACCTTCACCAAAACCCAGCGTTAACCAAGTCATCAAAGAGAATCCCCACAGTGCAGAAGGAGGCCACTCAGCCCATCAAGTCCGCACCGACCACAAGCCCATCAAGGCCCTATCCCCTTAACCCCACATACTTACCCTACAATTTCCACTGACACTATGGGGCAATCTAGCATGGCCAATAAACCTAACCCGCACATCTTTGGAGTGTGGGAGGAAACCGGAGCACCCAGAGGAAACCCAGGCAGACACGAGGGGAACATGCAATCTCCACAAAGACAGTGATCCAAGGCTGGAATTGAACCCAAGTCCTGGCACTGTGAAGCAGTAGTGCTAACCACTGTGCCACCATGCTATCATTAACTCTTTTCAGATATTGACCAATCTGGCTATGTATTTCTAACAGATTCTGTTTGTAATCCACATTTCACAGAAACACAGGGATAGGAGGAGGCTACTTAGCCCCTTGAATCTGATCTGCCATTTAGTGAAATGATGACTGATCTGCAATTTACCTCCTTATATCTGCTTGTACTCCATATCCTTTAATACTTTTGTCTAAAAAGTATGACTCTTAAAATTAGCAATTGCTGGAGCACCAATTGCAATTACGAAGGAATTTCCAAAGTTCTACTATTCTTTTCCAGAAGATATATTTCCAAATTTCACTCCTGCAAAGGTCTAGCTCTAATTTTTTTTGTCTGTGTCACTTATCATAGATTGATAAGTTCATTTGTCTGAAACCTATCCCTAGTTTCCCTGATCTTTATTTTTTAAATTACTTTCCCACTCACCCAATTGCTGCCTCGTTTTATTTTAAACATTACTGGCGTCTCTGTGCTGTCTCCCTGCTCATTTATTGCCTTTGTTTTAATGTGTTGTTTCCTGCAGCCTGTGCCACATCTAAAATTAAGTCTATTTTCTGCGCACTTCTTGACTTCATTTCCAACCTCTTAGCTTCTGTCATCTTCATCGTTCACATCTTTCGACAAACAGCATAAATAATGGAAAGCAATCTGAAAGTGACTCATCTCAGAACTGAAAAATGGCAAAGGGAAAAAAAGACTACAACAACTAAACACACCAAATACTCTGTAGTTACTTAGGCAATATAAACCAGCCATTTGAATAAGAGAGGTTGCGGATGCATGGGTTTGAATCCCACTGCTGCTAGAAATGATTTGAGTTTTAGGACAGCACAGTGGCACAGTGGTTAACACTGCTGCCTCACAGCACCATGGACCCTGGTTCAGTTCTGGCCTCGGGTCACTGTCTGTGTGGAGTTTGCACATTTTCCCCATGTCTGCGTGGGTTTCCGCCGAGTGCTCCTATTTCCTCCCACAATCCAAAGATCTGCAAACTACGTTGATTGACCATGCTAAATTGACCCCAGTGTCAGGGGGATTAGCAGGGTAAATGTGTGGGCTTTCAAGAACAGGGCCTGAGTGGGGTTGTGGTCAGCTAAGACTCGATGGACTGAATGGCTTCCTTCTGCACTGTAGGGATTCTATGAAATTCTATGAGGTTCAAATTAAATAGGACAAATAAAATAGTGATTGGAATTTTCATAAAAATTTAATTTTAGACTTTGAACATTAAATATAATTGACAATAAGGAAATGTTTGCTTACATGCTGTGAGCACGATGATGGAATCTTGCCTTGTACATGTGACAGTGATTTTTCGGATCATACTCTGCATTGACCTCAAGGACAAAATGTTTCATTTGACTTTGTGAACATGGCTGGAATTTTACCCACCTGCCCGCCACGGGAATCGGAGCGGGCGAGAGACAGTGTATGGGAAGGTCTGTTGAACAAGCAAGACTGTAAAATCTCGCCCTTTAAATTGCATTCATAATCTCAGGTGTCTGCTGATCGAGAGCAAAGAAAACTTTAAAATAGAAGATGCTGGAAATAGAAGTAGACCAATCACTATGTACAATAAGAAAAGATGGGTTAACGTCATGGATCCGTCATGAACCTGACTTCCTGGAGTTGTGAAGCAGCACTGTGCCACTATACAGCTCGTAAAGACCAGATAATCTTTTTTACTGATGCTTCCTGAGGGATACACATTGAGAACTCTCCTATCCACCTGAGAGAGCAAATGATGCTTCAACTCATTCAAAAGCATTTCTTACATTGCAGCCCTTCCCCAATATTGTAGTATCAGCTTAGATTTTGTGTTCAAGTCACTGGAGCGGGAAGCAAATGCACAACCTTCTAAATCCATCAGCTTCTGGGCAAAAAGAACACCGTCCACCTTTTTGGCCACTGAAACAATTCTGCGGTATCGGGAAAGTAACAGGAAACTCCACCCCCTCAGTCCCTCCCAATTTTCCAGCCACCTCCCCCCCCCATAACTTCCAACCCCACTTCCCAGAGCCTTACTAAATTCCATCCTCAGTTGTGAGGCTCTGCACTAAGAACTCGTACTCTGAAAATCAGCCTTGATATACAGTTGGACAGCACAAACTTCAAAACTTAATTTCAAAAGCTTTCCAATCCTCTTTTCTGCCTGCTCCAGTCTCCAAACTAATCCATTAGCAGAAAGCCCTCGCTAACATGAACCGATTGTAATGGATCTGTCGACAAATATGAAGATTTATCTAACTGTAGCAATTACGCTAGCTTTGTACTGCAAGAAAAATTATATCTATCCAGGTTCATTGCAACTCATTGTACTTCCATTGCATTAAATTGGTATAGATTCCACTTCTAAGTCCCTGCATCAGTTTCACAATTCATGTCTCTAATGGCAATCAGTAACCACAGTAAGACAGAACAATATGACAATCCTTCCACTGTGTCGTGGAAGCAGATAAATCCACATAAAAGGATCACGGGTAATGAATGTAATTCGCATTATTTATTAATGCAGTGTAATAATCTGACAAGTTCATCCTCTATCATGGTGTCCAATTGTTCCCTACATGGTGTCAGAGATTCCCCAGCCATGGATACTGTTTTTGTTTCTCCCATTAAGGTATGGATCTGAAACCCCAAAGTATGTAACGGAGTCTGATTAGACCCCAACAGTTTTTCTATTTTGGCATTAGCATGAGGATAAAATATTTCACTCCAGGTGTGATTCTATTGACACAGTATGAAGCTTCTTTCAAAACAAACTTTCTTTAACAATACAGTTTAACTCTAACAAATGAATTAGCTTAACTTTTACCATTGAATTACTTAAACATGACAAGATACAATTCTTAACTGCTAACCTATCTCTATTAATTCCAATTTGAGCAATGTTCCTTCTATAGGCTTAAACCCCTCTTCAAAATCAGTTAGCATCACACAGGCTTATGTCATTGTACTTGGGCTACCAGTCCTTGAGCTTCCAGGACACCACTGAAGATAGAGACAGAGAGAGAGAGAGACATATTTTTCCTAGCAGGTTCCAAACAACAGCCTCCAGAGAGACATACAGAGAAAACGATAGACAGAGAGAGAGAGAGGGAAAGAGCGACCTCTTCTTTCTTTCAGAACCCAGCAGTAACTGTCTGCTTTTCCTTGTAAGCTTAGCTCCTCCCCTAAAGTACACAACTTTGTCAATCAACCAAATCAAATCCCCACTCTGAAACCCCAGGGAAAAATCAAATAAATAAAAATGCATGAATTTAGATTAAAACAAACATACCCCTAGCTAAAATCAATCATTAACCTGCATTCTCAGCGTGTGAGCTGCCTGGTGCTCAGACAAATCGGCACCATATAAAACAGAGCTGAATTTTAAACATACCCCTCACAAGAAACATGATATGAATACATGTTCTTCTTCCTGAACATCCTGGTGTCAGTCCTAAATATTAATGCCTGCCTTAAACTTAGGAGTCTTGACCTCCTCTTGCACTTTATTGTCAGTTCCTAATTCCAAATTTGAAATAAAACATGGTTTAATTTGATTCCAATATGCTCAACCAATGAGTTGTGGAAGTAAAATATTAATTAGATAAGGAGCTTGCCAACTTCTCAGACACAGAAACATTTGAAGAATTTAATCTTTCAAATTTACCAGTGGGGGTCAAATCTAAGTACAGCATCTCAGGAATTCCTGCTTATGGTTCTGGGAATGGCTGATCTCTCCGATTGCTTCAACAATACACAGTAAATAGTAATAAATTTTAAACACATATAACAGTTATACTTTGTAACACTGAAGGTCTTCAGGGTAAGAATTCACCTTCAGTTCTAGGTGATGGGCAGATCATTCATCTAAAGTAGGATATGTTCCATTTTCATGCCATTATAAAATGGATTCTACAATGGACACTCATAGAACATAGAACGTATAGCACAGGAATAGCCCTTCGGCCCATAATGCTGCGCCAAACATGACACCAAATTAAACTAGCCTCTTCAGTTCACTCTAGGTCCATATCACTCTGTTCCTTTCAAATTCATGTGCTTATCTAAAAGCCCCTTAGATGCCCCTATTGTATCTGCCTGCACCACCACCTCTGGTAGCGTGTTCCAGACATCTATCAGTCTCTGTGTAAAAACTTGCCCCTTACTTCTCCTTTGAACGTTCCCCCTCTCACCTTAAGTGTGTGCCCCTTAGTATTAGCTACTTCAACTCTGGGAAAAAGATTCTGACTGTCAACCCTATCTATGCCTCATAATTTTGTAGACTTCTATCAGGTTTCCCCTCCAGCCTCCAAAGAAAACAACATTAATTTGTCCTGCATCTCCTCATAGCTCATACCCTCTAATCCAGGCAGCATGCTGGTAAGCCTCTTCTGCACCCTCACCAAAGCCTCCACATCCTTCTTGTACTCCAATCCCTCCATTCCACCAAGTTAGTCTCCAGGAGCTGAAGTTGAAGACTAAATTGTTTTTATTTTCAGTGTTTGAATTGAGCAATTTCCCTTCTGATTAAAATATTTATTGAATGTTGCCAACATCAGAAAGCCAGAAGTGCTGAACTTTTAATCAGCTTAAAGCACAATTCAATAAATTACTCTGTACAAGATGGGGATACATAGGACACTGGTGTTTCCTTTGAGTATTTAAACTCTTCAAATGTTCCTGTGTCTGAGATGTTGGCAAGCTCGTCATCCAATGAATATTTTACTTCCACAACTCATTGACCTGTTGACTAATTGCAGTCAATACTTGTAACTAGTTGCCTTTGAGAAATGGTTTGATATGTTTATTTTTTCAGAAAGGCAAGTTGTAATAAAATAGTAACAGAAAATTGATATCCGTTATTAGCACTTTAATTTTGCCAGCAGCCCCAAAGAGTAACAGCTCTTCAGAAAGAACAATCAGGATGAGCAATTTTGTAATAAAACAGTCACATTTTTTTGCCAGCTTATGGAAATGCCTCCACAGGGAAGTATATGTAAACACAGTGCAAAATACATATTACTAGTAGCAGCTTAGATTTATCTCGCGCCTTTAAAGTAATGAAACATCCCACGGCATTTCATTGGAACGTTATGAAATAAAGTATAACACCGAACCACATAAGAAGATATTAAGAGGAGATTAGTGGAGCCCGCCACAGTCGGCATGATGGCAGGAATGATGTGAGAATGGTGGGCGGCACGGTGACACAGTGGTTAGCACTGCAGCTTCACAGCACCAGGGACCCGGGTTCGATTCCCGGCTTGGATCACTGTGTGGAGTTTGCGCGTTATCCCCGTGTCTGCGTGGGTTTCCTCCCACAGTCTAGAAGACATGCAGGTTAAGTGCATTGACCTGAACAGGCGCTGGAGTGTGGCAACTAGGGGAATTTCACAATAACTTCATTGCAGTGTTAATGTAAGCTTCACTTGTGACTAATAAATAAATGTTAAATGTTAGAATTGGGCAGGTGGCCCTGAATCTCATTCCCAGTAGTGCATTACTTGAAACCCTTCTTGTGGCAGCAGGATGTCAATTTGCTTCATAATGAGGGGATCAGGGGTTATGAGGAAACGGCAGGAGAATGGAGATGACGAAAATATCAGCCATGATTGAATGGCTGAACAGACTTAATGGGCTGAGTGGCCAAATTCTGCTCCTATATCTTATGGTCTTATTAATAAATCACTTGAGAGCAAGTATTCATGAGCCCATTCGAGTTAGTCCTCAGGGAATTAACAAGACTCACTTGGGTCTCCCTCCTGAACGTTATCTAGGCAAACCTATTTCATTGGCCTGTGGCCTAGTAGTGGAGGGCTCACAGGTACTTGATTGAGGAAACAGGCATCAGGAATAGTGAGGTGCCATTGAAAGCCACCACCTTGCCCTTGCATCTCATGCCACCACCCCTATCACCACTACGTCGACCCCTCACCAGTAATTCCTCCTCCCAACAACAATGAAGAACTGCTGGACTCTGATTGACAGCTCTCAGGGAGTGGGATTTCCACCCGACTGTGCACTTGATTAAGTGGGAGTACGACGCTCGATTGCACTAAGGTTGTTTGAGGCTTCATGTATTAAGGCAAAGTGGGGTTCCTACCAGTTCTTCCAATGATATGTGGTAGCCTCCCCCATTGCCTCAACTTAATTCAGCTTGGTCAAAGAGGTAGGTTTTTAAGAGTTTGTTGAAGGCACTGGAAATGGTTGGAGGCATTGTATACTGCGAAGGCAATGGGCCCTGATAACATTCTGACAGCAGTATTGAAGACTTGTGTTCCAGAACTTGCTGCTCCCCTAGCCAAGCTCTTCCAATACAGTTACAACACTGGCATCTGCCCAACATTGTGCAAAATTGCCCAGGAATGTCCTGTACACCAAAAGCAGGACAAATCCAACCTGGCCAATTATTGGCCAATCAGTCTACTCTTGATCATCAGTAAAGTGATAGAAGGGGTCATCAACTGTGTTATCAAGCGGCACCTGCTCAGCAATAGCCTGCCCAGTGATGCCCAGTTTGAATTTCACCAGGGTCACTCAGCGCCTGATCACATTACAGCCTTGCTTCAAACATAGACAAAAAAGTTGAATTCTAGAGGTGAAGTGAGAGTGACAGCCCTTGACATCAAGGCTGCATTCGACAGAGCGTGGCATCAAGCAGCCCAAGCAAAACTGGAATCAATGGGTATCCGGAGGCAAACTCTCTGCTTGGAGTCATAGGAAGATGGTTGTGGTTGTGGAGGATTAGTCATCTCAGCTCTGCAGGAGTTCCTCAAAGTGGTGTCTTAGATCCAATTTATCTTCAGCTGCTTCATCAATGACTTTCGCTCTGTCATAAGGTCAGAAGTGGGGATATTTGCCAATGATTGCTCATTGTCCAGTGTCATTCGTGACTCCTCAGATACTGAAACAGTCCATGTTCAAATCCAACAAGATCTGGACAATATCCAGGCTTGGGCTGACAAGTGGCAAGTAACATTCGCACTACTCAAATGCCAGGCAATGACCATCACCAATAAGAAACGCTCTAACCACCACCCCTTGACATTCAATGGTCTAACTATCATTGAACCCCCCACTGTCAACATCCTTGGGGGTACCATTGGCCAGAAACTCAACTGGACGCACCACATAAACACAGTGGATACAAGGGCAGGTCAGAGGTGAGGAATATTGCGGCAAGTAACTCACCTCCTGCCTCCCCAGAGCCTATCCACCATCTACAAGGCACAAGTCTGGAGTATGATGGAATACTCCCCACTTGCCTGGATGGGTGCAGCTCCACCAACACTCAGGAAGCTTGACACCATTCAGGGCAAATCCACTGACTTGATTGGCACCACATCTACAAAACATTCAATCCCTGCACCATTGATGCTCAGTGGCAGCAGCTGTCTACAAGACACACTGTAGCAATTCACCAAAGATCCTTAGACAGCTTCTTCCAAACCCATGACCACTTCCATTTAGAAGGACAAGGGCAGCAGATAAATGGGAACACCATCATCTGCAAGTCCCTCTCCAAGTCGCTCATCAACCTGACTTGGAAATATATCACCGTTCCTTCACAGTCGCTGACCTAAATCTTGGAATTCCCTCCCTATTAGGTCAATTGTTGGTCAATCCACACCAATCATGGACAGCAATGATTCAAGAAGGCAGTTCATCATCACCTTCTGAAGGGCAACTAGGGATGGGCAATAAATGCTGGCCAGCCAGCAATGCCCATGTCCCATGAATGAAGAAAAAAAAGGAGGGAAGTGAGATAGAGACTTGAGACGCAGGAACTGAAGGAGAGGCCACCAGTGGTGGAGCAGTGACATTCTGGGATGTACAGAGTCAGAATTAGAGCAGCACAGGATATCTCAGAGTGTTGTTGATCTGAAGGAGATTGCAGACATAAAGAGGGACAAAAATATGATACGATATGACAAGAATCTGTCGGCCAAACTTCCCCTGTTTTGTCCACCTGGGGAATTGTGGTGGGCGGGACAGAAAACTTAGCAGGCCGTTCAAAGGTCCATTGTGCTAGGGTGGGAATATGCAGTCTTGGGGGGTTTGTGACCGGAAAATCTCAGCTATTGTGTTTATGTAAAGGATGTTCTGAAAGTGGTCATATTTGACAAAAAAATGATTAAGAAGGAATAGTGTACTCAACAGCAGTGCTAATGCTTTTTGGACTTGTAATTTGAACCATCTCTTAAGACAATTTCCTAATTTAGAACCGTGAGTTATATTTTAAAATTCTTCATTAGCTGTAGAGCATTCTGAGATGCCCTGAAGATCTGAAAAATAGAGCATAAATCGAGTTGAACATACTTTGTCACTTCTTCACCAATGAGAAAACTCAAGTCGGATACAAATTCAATGGTGTTAGTGATAATGTGCGCTCATAGAATCCCTACAGTGCAGAAGAAGGCCATTCAGCCCATTGAGTGTGAACCAATAACAATCCCACCCAGGCCCTATCCCCGCAACCCCACATATTAACTCTCCTAATTCGTCCAACGCTACACATCCTGGGACATTAAGGGGCAATTTAGCATGGCCAATCAATCTAAACCAGAGCACCCTGAGGAAACCCATGCAGACACAAGGAGAATGACTGTGTGGCGTTTGCCCAACGAAGCTGGAAATTGAACCAGGGTCTCTGTGCCACTGTGCTGCCCTCCCCAAAAAAAATCCCAAATATTAATTTCTTGGTTAGGCCGTATTTGGAGTATTGCATTCAGCTGTGGTCATCACACTATCAGAAGGATGTGGAAGCTTTAAAGTTAAATGTTTATTTATTGATCACAAGTAAGGCTCACATTAACACTGCAATGAAGTTACTGTGAAATTTCCCTATGCTGCAGCACCTATTCGGGTCACTGCACCCAACCAGCATGACTTTCAGACTATGGGAATAAACTGGAGCACCTGGAGGAAACCCATGCAGACCCGAGGAGAATGTGCAAACTTCACACAGACAGTGACCCAAGCCAGGTATTGAACCCAGGTCCCTGGCACTATGAGGCAGCAGTGCTAACCACTATGCTATCATGCCACTTAGCTTTGAAGAAAGTACAAAGAAGATTCACCAGGAGGTTGCCTGGTCTCAAGGCCATTGACTATGAGGAGAGATTGAATGAACTAGAATTTTTTTTCACTGGAAAGACAGAAACTATGGAGAGACCAAATTATGAGAGCCATGGACAGGTTGGATAGTCAGAAGCTTTTTTCCAGGGTGGCAGAGTCAATTATAAGGGGCACAGGCTCAAGATGAGAGGGGGAAGGCTTAAGAGAGATGTGTGGGGCAAGTTTTTCATGCAGAGGGTGGTGGCTGCCTGGAGTGTGCTGCCAGAGGAGGTGGTGGAAGCAGCCACATTAGCAACATTTAAGAGGCATCTGGATGTGTACACGAATAGAGAGGGAATAGAGGGATTTGGTCTGAGTTTGTTTGGTATCCTTAGAGTGTCATGATTGGTATGGGCTTGGAGGGCCGGAGGTCCTGTTCCCGTGCTGTACCTTTCTTTGTCCTTTGTTCTTTGAAAACACTGGGACTGCAAGATTGGATTTGGAGGATCCAGAATTTCAGTATTCCAGATCATAGCTTGCACACACATGCCACTAGGAGTGGCTATGCATCCCTATTCCATGCTACTTGCGAGCTACTAAATTCCATCTGTCCACAGAGCATTGACAATGGGAATACTAAGCTCTCAGAGGACGTCGCTAAGTGTTTCGCCATTTCTCCTTGGTTACTACCATCAGTTTTAGCACACAAACCAAGGCCAGGTCTCGGTGTGCCAATCTTTAAGGCTAGTGACTCTTCATAACCAATTGGCTCATAAAACCACTGTTCTGACTATGACCGTTTGGCATGTGTAGGGGATTTATTAAGGGCTCATCCTGTAAGCCCCCATCCCTGTGTCGTAACTGAAGCATGACATTAAAAAGAGGCATTGATTCATGAAGTGAATGGGCAAATCTCTGGCAAATGGTTTTTAATGTGGGAAAGTGGGAGGTCCTCACTATGGGCCTAAAAAGGATAAAATAGCTATTTTCCAAATGGCGGAAACTAGAAACAATAGGCATCTACTGGGTATCATAGTATGTACATATATTATATAATGAGATAGAAACAGATCATTTACATCTGTTTGAGTGCAGCAAAGATTTACCAGGCTGATTCCAGGGATGGGGGAACTGATGTACGAGAAGAGGTTGACTAGGTTTTTGCTGGAGTTCAGACAGATGAGGGGAGAACCTCATGGAGACTTATAAAATTCTAGGATAGACACAGGGAGGATGTTTCCAATGTTGGGTATATCTAGAACCAGGGGTCACAGTCTGAGGATTTAGGGTGGACCGTGTACGATGGCGATGAGGAGACATTTCTTCGCCCAAAGAGTGGTGAGCCTGTGGAATTCATTACCACAGGGAGTAGTGGACTCTAGACCATCTCAGCATTTATACTTTACTAAACCCTCTCCTTATACTTCCTTATCTAAATCGATCAGCATATCCCTCTATTCCCTTCTCCCGAGCCTCATGCTTACATGCATCTTTACTATTGACTTCAACCACTTCATGTGTAGTAAATTCCACAATCTTGTCATTCTCTGGGTAAAGAAGTTTCTTCTGAATTCCTTGTTTGATTTTCTGATTCAATAGATCATGAACAGATATAGAAAATAATTTAAAGAACGCTAATCAACTGCTGGCATCCCTATCTATCGAGAAAGCTAGACTACCAGAAGGTAGAAGTCAAAGCTTAGCTATTTAAAACTCTGGTTACACCACATCTGTGAATAGTTCTGAGCATCATCGTCAGAGGCAGCGCAACACTGAGTTACCAAAATGATATCTGGAGACTGAGGATTAAACTCCAAGAAGGTTACGCCAAAAAAGGTTGCATTTCCAGGCATTTCGAAAGTTAAGGGGTGATTTCACTGAAATTCTCAAGATATCAAGGGAAGTGGAAACACAGGCATAGAAAAAATATGCAGGAGTAGGCCATTCAGCCCTTCGAGCTTGCACCACCATTCATTTTGATCGTGGCTGATCATCAAATTCAATATTCTGATCCTGCCTCCCCCCCAGATCCCCTGACCGCTCTAGTCCTAGGAACGACATCTAATGGATAGTGTTGATAAAGAGAATTTTTTTCATTGATTAGGGAATTAAGAGTTAGGGGCATTGTCTAAAGCTTAGGGCCAGATTTTCACTTCTGAGGTAATTTCCTGAGTCGATCAATCCACCTCAATTTAAAGGGCCCCATTGAGTACAATTTTCATCCAGGGGAGGTAAGGCTGGGATTGAATTAGCCCTTTCAACCCCAGAAGTATGGGATTAATCAAGATGCTGAGGCAGGTTAGTGGGAAAGCTTTCCTTGGTTGCTTTTCTGATTCTTCATCCCAGTTGCTTTAAAGATATTAAGCCCTCTAGCCATCACCCACCACACCCACAATGCCCACCCCATGGTCTCTCCATACCAATTCATTCTCTCTACCTGCTTGTCATATCTCCTCATACACCCAGGTCATCTCCTTAGCCATTAACCATCATAGGCAGACCTCAAGATCCATACATAGATGAAAAAAAAACTTCTAACACCCTAATACAGCTCTATGTTATACGCAGCATTTAGTGAAGAAATCTCCCATTCAGGAAAATGAGTCAAAATTAAATCTCTAATAAAAACAAATTCTATTCAGACACTGGATCAACAATAGTTAGTCCTTTAATAGCTGCTTTAAACTGTCAATCAACCCATGAACTCAGGACACTTGCTAAGATAATTTGAGCTTTTAAAACTCAAGCATTTCTAATATAGTAATAGCCCTTCCTGCATTATCAGATAGTAATTTATCTTGTAATATACATCAGATGGCATGTCAATAAAAATAGTCCAAATCAGAATTTTTATAAACTCCTACTGATCTGTAGAGCATATTTATTTTTCAAGTTCAAAAAACAAAAAATTTTAAAAACTTCAGATCAGAACATTTAAATTGACCTTTTCTGCAGTTCAAAAGCATTTATATCTATTGCATAAATGTGTGTCTCCCACACTGTGGAATAACATCCTTGGGCCAGCCAAACCTGGTATACTTAAATTCAGAATTAAATTCAAGTGGCCCTGCTGAATTTGGGTTTCCTACCTAGAATCATAGAATCCTACAGTGCAGGAGGCCATCCAGCCCACCAAGCCTGCACCAACCACAATCCCACCCAGGCCCTATCCCCATAACCCCTATCCATTCACCCTAGCTAGTCCCTCTGACACTAAAGGGCAATTTAGCACGGCCAATTCGCCTAACCTGCACATCCTTGGACTGTGGGAGAAAACCAGAGCACCTGGAGGAAACCCAAGCAGACATGAGGAGAAGGTGCAAACTCCGCACAGGCAGTGACCCAAGCCAGGAATCGAACCCGGGTCCCTGGTGGTGTGAGGCGGTCATAATAACCACTGTGTCACCATGCTGCCCCCATCTATTTCTGACACCAGCAAAAATAGGATCTGTCTGAAATATTGGCAAGATTACTGAATCTGGTTCCAATTCACCATTTTCAAAGGTTCATGGCATCTTCATAACTGTGAAAATTTGGTGTACACAGTCAGAAGCAAAACTGGAGAACAATTCTATCTGCAAAAGTGTTAAAATTTTGGAATTCTCTTCAACAAACGGCAATTGACATGAGATCAATTGTTAAAATTGACAGAGTTTGGTTAACAAAACATATTGATTGATATGGGGCAAAGATGGATATACAAAATTAATCACAGGTCAGTCCTGGTCTCATTGAATGAAGTATTTTACTTGAGGGCCTCAATGGTATACTCCGATGTTGCATTTGTCCCAAAATAGCCCAGATATTCTGATCAATGGCACCACTGACCTCAAAAAGGCTGTTGTCAAAGAACTTGCGCTCTTTGCAATGTGAATGTCACCTTTTTTGACGTTAATTTCATCCTGGCTTCAGCTCCAATTCTTTTCCAACATTCAGCAACAAGTCAAGCAGGCTAAGTGGCGAATCACTTCCAGGAGAATTCTCACAGACAGTAAAAAGTACAGGTTATCCCGTACCTCTTCATTTTACAAAAGGTAAAATAAAGATTATAGGGCAGGATTTTATGGCCTTGCTCATCCCGAAACTGCAAAATCCCACTTGAAGTCAACAGACCTTCACATGAGCCACCGTTCTGATTCCTGAGGTGGTGGGATGGTAAAATTCCATCACGGGACACGCATTTGGAATCCAAAGTAGATGCTGAAATATCATAAACATATTTTTTAAATGAACAATCTGTAGAGCATTATAATGGGAAAAAATTGACATTTATGCAGTTTCAGGGCAAAAGAAGTTGTTTAGCAGTAATTATCACTTAGTCCATTCCAATTCTCTTCCTGAGCCTTGGGGTGCACTAAGGCAGACTTTCCTCTGTTTCCATAGCCAGTAATTCCCAGAACAGGTCACTGGTCTGTCATCAAAGGCGTATAGCTTGAGGGGCTCCACTCCACATCAAGTATGGCTGACCAGAAGTCTCTGCCACTCTTGCCACCAGCCACTGGCATGTTTTTGGAGATTTTGCAGTTTGTTAACTCTACCTGTTTGACTGCATTATGAAAGCACAGTCCTTGGCCATGTACTCCTGGAGTGGGACTCGGAGCTCCATGCTCAGAGGCAGGAATGCCACCCATTACTCCACCAGATCTCCTTCTGACTTAGAACATTTCAACAATGCATTATCTCATTCAACAAGACGTATCTTTTTAAAAGTTTTTTTTTTACAGTGAGGCTAAGAAGTGAATTTTCCCGTTCTATCCGCCACAGGAATCGTAGCGAGCGAGGGGCAGACCATGAAAAGGTTCATTGACCTTGCATGGGATTTTACCAGTTTTGGAGGGATGCAGCCGTAAATCCCACCCCAATAATGTAAAATGTGAAGTTCATATCAAATCAAGTGCCTGCGAAGATTTCCATCCACAAATCTTTCAATCTCTGGGGAAGTAGGTATCACTGACAGCAATGTCTTGATTTCTATGTCAAACTGCACAAGTGCAGCAGTCCACAGTTGCTGTTAATTTCACAGTTGTAATGACAGAGGGTGAGACTCTTGCCATCCACAGGGATGCCCGCAGAGGCTCAATATTTGGCAAAATCTAGAAATCGTGAATCTCACCGGTCTGGCAAAACAGCGGCATGTTCCCTTGACCCTTTGTTTAATTTATGTCAGTAGCCCCGGATAACCCCACAAAAATGTTCTTCCGTTTGTCCAGTCTGAGCATGCACCGTGAGTCTGATTTCCCAAGGCGCACCAGAACAATTCAGATGCCTAGCTAAAGCAATACATTTCACTCTACCTCCTAATAGAGGAAATATTTCTCAAGCTTTACTGAAAAAGAGCGTGTATACGTCTGCATGTATGTGTGAGAGGGAGATTGAGAGTATGACTGATTGGATTATATACCTGTCTAGCTTTGCTTGTGTTCCATACACTTTAAAAAGTACAGAGAGGGAGAGAGAGGGACAGACATCAAGCAGACAGAGGTGGCAGGGAGTGAGGGGGTAGTGAATGCAAAGAAAGACCTATGAATATTTGACAATGCCGCTCCCATTTTACAAGCATGAAATGGAACCTCAGCATTCAGTATGGTGGGCCGAGCAGGTACAATCATTACGCACTTGAAATGCAAATCAGGGGCCTAATTCTGTTCCATTCCCACTCAAGCCAGTCTAAACCAATATCTATGCCAGTGCATTTCTTTATGTAATGAAAGGAATGAAATAGTGGTGGCAGTGGGGGTCATTGTGTAGTAGGAAGGGAAATGGAATCTGAAATGACCCAAAGGGAACAAGGGGATGAGAAGGATATGAATGGGGAAGAGGAGGGGGAGAGGAAAAGGAGATAATTACTGAAAGCTACATTTTCTCCACAATCCTGCTCTAGATGCAAACTTTGGTGCCTCTATTACATGCCACACTATTCTTTACAGTAACTCCTACCAGATAAAGGGTGGCACAGTGGTTGGCCCTGCTGCCTCACAGCACCAGGGACTCAGGTTCAACTCCAACCTCAGGTAGCTGTCTGTGTGAGGTTTGTACATTCTCCCTGTGTCTGCGTGGGTTTCCTCCCACACTCCAAAGGTGGATTGGCCATGATTAACTGTTCCATTGCATCAGGGGGCTTAGCTGGGTAAATACATGGGGATATGAGAATAGGGTCTGGATATGAGAATAGGGTCTTGGCGTCATTGTTGTCGATGCAGGCTCAATGGGTCAAATAGTCTTCTTCTGCACTGTACGGATTCTACGACTCTATGAAAAAGAAAACATGGGGGTAAAGACCAGAGAGGGCAAAAGGGAGCAAAGAAGCAGAAGGGAAGAAGAGAGGTGAATCTAAAGGAGGACAGGCTGAAAGACAGCAACATAAAGAGAGGAAATGAAGACAAGAGCGGCCATATTTGACAACTTCATATCGAAAACGGCACATCATCCAACGCACCTTATTATGTATGCTGTCTAAAATTGAAAAAAAAAGTACCTTCCAGTATACTCGTATTACCACTTCCACATCGTTGCAGAGCAACTCTGGAATCAATTTTGCACCAAATATAGAATATCTAAGGCTAAGGTTGTCAGTCTCAGCATATCTCACTTTTGTCTGGGGGCCTCAGATAATCATGAGGAGGCAGTTCCACACAATTAAGTTTCACAACAGCTGGAGTATGACTGATACCGGCAGGCAGGCATCTTCTGACAGCGCTGTTTTAAATTTAATTACCTTTAAAAAGCAGATAACCTTTGAGTTTTTAATATTGGTTACGGTCGACTGTCCCCCGCCAACATCCCACAACTCTCTCGAACCTGAAACACATTCTGAGTTCCTCATCAGCAATAACATATGGCTTTAAAAGCTATGAATATATAAGTGCAAATTGGTGAAAGGAATAAAACAAATAAGGAACTTAAAGACAAAACCACCTTTTGCATTGTATAACTGGCTGTATAACTTCTGCTCACATTTTAAAGTTAAGGCCCACTGAACATACAGTTGATTTCCTGGCACTGAAAATGAAGCACTTCCAAGAAAAGAAAAAAATGTTCTTAACTGATATACAATACCTACAATATCTACAATTCTTTTGATTGATTGAATAATAAGTGACTTTTTTTTACCTTTGCGCAAATCAATTTTGCTGAAATGCTTCCTTGCTTCTGTGCACCTCTATATATAAAGATCTCAAATCTAAATGACTTAATTGTGACACAGGCTTCTTACTCAAAATCGTAACAACAGTTATCAGGAAAATGTTTTTTTTTGTCATGCTCCATATAAATGTGGTACAATACGAGAACCGGAGATGTGCAGTGAATGATTTCCTCCGGCTTGTTACCATTTCCTAACCATGCTCCGGCACTCAAGAGCTTACTGACAGCTGAATGCACTGTGGTAAAGAAGAAAGTCATTATTGCTGACAGCTTCTTTTTATGTGATGAGTTGCAGATGGAGATGATAAAATACAAATGACAGTTTAGTCCCTAACTATCGTCTGTCCAGAAAGCAATGCAGTACACCGCACATAATTGCGTAATTTCCAGTTTTATCCATTAATTGATACAGGCAATACTTTTTGTTGAGTGGACGATAGATCACGGAATGCTATCAATAAGCACAGACTGGTAGTCTGCACAAAATGGGCGAAACTCTATCCCACCTTTAAAAAATGCATTTCGGCGCAAACAGCTACAAATGATAACGTAATAAATCTGTCAAGTGTGTCAAGAAAATCATGGCATACAGACAATTTCCACAAGCTCATAACCAATGCATAATACAGCTTATGGATTATGTAGTGAAGCCATCAAGAAAACTATTAATCATATTCCGGGGACATCAATATCCACTTACTTTATGCCACGGGAAGTAACACTTTCTGAGGTCGGTTTTCAAGCTGTTTACCTTTGTCTTTCAACTGCTGCAAAATGTCATTTTAGGCACTGAGTACTTTTAGCTGTGGTGGTGGTGGCAATACACACATGGGTATACACTCAAGCATGTCAATATTGCAGTGCAAAAAGCAATTAGGCTTGACCTGCTAAGGGGGAGCAGAAAACAGGTTTTCACTGCTGTCTCACAGCGCTGGGGATCCAGATTCGATTCCCAGCTTGGATTACTGTCTGTGGAGTTTGCACCTTTTCCTGCTATCTGCGTGGGTTTCCTCTGGGTGCTCCAGTTTTCTCCCACAGTCCAAAGATGTGTGGATTAGGTGGACTGTCCATACTAAATTGCCCCTTTATTTTGAGGGACAAGCAGGGTAAATATATGGTGAAACGGGGATTAGGACCTGGGTGGAATCGTGGTCGGTGCAGACTCGATGATCGAAATGGCCTTCTTCTGCACTGTCGGATTCTATGATACATACAAAGTATTAAAACAAAGTAAAATACTAGTTCTCAACTTTTTATACAGTAACATTAAAAACAGAGACAATGGATACAATGAGGTTCACTGGTGCCAAAAATATGCAATGCAGCTGTGGAGAAAATTGATCAATGGGATAGGACTGAGGAAAGAACAACTTGCAACAGATTTTTAGGTTTTGTAACATATTCTAAATTGTCACACCGCCGGAATCTCTTTCATTTATGTTCAAAAGGATAAAGAAGATGAAGTGATTTCAACTGCATCCAGTTGTGGGAGAGCTGTAGTGATTAGAAGAAAGCTCCGAATAAAGCCTTGAATTTAAAAATGATTGTTCAAGTAATTTTTTTTGATTATCACTGTGGAGTTTACTTATTAAATTAATTAATTTATTTATTAGTTGTCACAGGTAGCCTTACATTAACACTGCAGTTAAGTCACTGTGAAAATCTCTCAGTCACCACACTGGCACCTGTTCAGAAACACTGAGGGAGAATTTGGCATGACCAATGTGCCTAAGCTGCGCATCTTTTGGAATTATTTAATATTTCTTTCTGCATTAGCAAAGCACATTGGCAGAAGTGGAGTACATGGAAAGAGTTGCTCCGCCATACATTAAGATGTTCACTTATATAAATGTGGTTACGTGAAGGGAAAACAATTATTTATTTGACACAGCTCTGATGTAGGGCCATCCAGACTCGAAACATTGGCTTTATTCTCTCCCCGCAGATGTTGTCAGACCTGCTGATATTTTCCCAGCATTTTCTGTGTTTGTTTCAGATTTCAGCATCTGCAGTATTTTGTTTTTACAATGTTTTATTACCTGGAAATGTTATTTCTTTGACTGGAACTAACCAAAAACTACTTGCTTTGTTATTAAGGATACACCTCTACGAAAGTCATTTCAGTGATGTGTAATACATCCACACATCAGCCCCCTTTACAAGAGGAGAATTTCATTCTCACCATGGGTAGTGTCATATTGCGTAGGATCTGCTACTATACATGGGTTTCACAACAGTCGCACTTCAGACCTTCGCACTGCATTCCTTCCATTTTCTATGAAAACTGACAAAATAACACTAAGAAAAAATGAATACAGAAATATATATTGGATTCATTTTTGAGGCTTTTCAGACTTTGACATTGCCTGCCCGCAACTGAGAATAGTCAAGCAGCAGGTAAGAGCAATGGTGGCAAGATCCACTTCAAACACTGTCCAGCAACAAGGACTTCACAGCAGAAAAATATTGGGGGGTGAATTGTGGCCAAACGGGCCACCTAAGATGGCAATTTACATGAGCATGCTGGGATAATTGAACAATTACTGAAACAGACAGGCTGCAGCCTCAAATTGGACAGAGATAAACAGACTGTAGCTACGGACATTGGAATACATAGGATATAGGTCATCTCAAGGACAAAGGACACTTTCTGGTCAAATCAGGTTGTTTACCAGACACAAGGGTGCCCTTACTCCTTATTTGGGAGGGAGGTGTGTGACCTATGTGCCTCCAGCACCTACAAGCATGGCTGCCGGGTGCACACCCAGAGATCAGTGTAGCAGCATCTGATTGGACTGTATCTATCAGGGTGATCAAGCCCTGATTGGCAATAACCAAAAAGGGTGTGAAACCAATGAGGTATAAAGGATGGTGCACAACAGAAGAATCTCTCTCTCTCTCTCCCTCCAATAAGCAAACCACAACAATGGTGACCTTTACCAACAATGACCAGCACAAGGAGAGCCACCACACCAAAGAAGGAAGAAAGACCAGAGCCAGAGTATCAGACAGACCAAAGGACAAGACTATGCAGAGGACAACGGAGGCCGATGCATGGATAAAGGCCAACATCTGCCTGGATACTTGCCAGTCATTGCAAAAGCTAAGTTAAGGTATTGGGCTTGAACTTTTGTATTCTGAGAGATAATTTAGTATTGATTGGATGGGTAATTAATAACTGTGGGTGTCAATAAATATTATTGTACTAACAAGAAGTCCATTTGCAATTCTTTATCCATTGTTTAAGGGTTAAAACAGACTGCAGCAGGTAAATCAACAGAACCTTTCTGTTCCACCTGCCACGGGATTCGTAGCAGGCGGGGAATGAACCATGGAAAGTTCTGTTGATCTCGGGTGAGATTTTGGGACAAGCACAGTCAAAAGATTCCAGCTGACAACTGTACGCCAGGCTCCACATTATCCAAGCGTAATGCCATGGAAAGACTAACATGTTAACTGTGTGATGCATATTCATTAATAAGAGGCCAAGAGTCAATTTATCGATTTTTGGAAAATAGACTTTTGATCCAGGTTAATCCCTCTTAACCAGAATCAGAGATTTAACTGCCCCACGGCATAACCCACAGCAATTCAATCATTTTTTCATCTAAAGTCATATATTTCACTATATTTTTCATTTAGAATTGAAAAGATTTTCTTATTTTACTTTGATCTTCTGAAGGCCTTAACAAATTGGCTATCTAAAGCTATTGGTTGGCAACCCCCAGTGGGAAGACGATGAAAATTTTAAGATCAGTTAATGAAACCAAAATCTACTTGGTAGTTCTATAGAAGCTCAGCTTGCATTAATAGTGGTAAATCTTAGCATAGATGATCTTCAGTCTGAATGAAGAGGAGGCAGGGCATAAATGGGAAAGCCCCATGACTGGTTTAAGAGTTTTGCATTCTCAAACTGCAGCATCCTTAGTTATGATCTGTAATAACACACTAACAATGTGTTCAATGAACAATTTAATTGCCTCTATCCCATTACTCAGTTAATTCTTCATTTGGAAGATGAGTCAAGCAGCCGAGACATGTGGTTCAAGCCTGTTTCAGACTAAAGGACTCGATGGGGGGAGTTTTTGCAGGCTATTGAAGGTGGGTGGGTGGGGTCACGCCAATGTCGAGATGCTTTTCCTAACAGCAGGATGAGTACAAGGTAGGCAATCCACCCTTCAGTGGCGGAAAGCCAATTAAAGTAATTATGGAGGCAGTTAGTGGACACTAGGAAGGCTATGGAATTTTACTAGCAGTAGTGGGTATAGCACTGGATCCTTCCTATATCTACAACTCATCTTCTCAAGATAAGAATAATGCTGGAGGTTGGGGCACTGTTCAATTCATATGCAGTGGTCACTTTAAATGACAGAATTGATAACCCTCAGAGCATTATTAAGTCATACTTGCAAATGTACCTGTGGATTGATCCATCAGATAATGCTGGTTGTGTGAATTGGCTGCCAACCCATCACCAAGAGGACACTTCCATCTTGTGCAGCCCTGTCCTTCTCCAGTCACCTCAGCCACGCACAGGATTCGCAAAGGGTCTGCCAGCAACCCTCTACTTCACACTGGAAGGCATCTCGGGGAAGGTTCCACTGGGCATCTGCTATCCCAATTGGATGGCACTCTCAAAGGTGCATCTTAATTTGCTTCCCCCAGGAAAAGGGATGACCCACCATGCATCAGTTCAGGTTCCTGATCCAGAAATCAGCCCAATTTTGGGCTCTCGAATGGGAAAATTTAGCAGTGTTTAACTATGGCCTCCCAAAGTAAATGTTGGCAGTGTGGGCTTGAAAATGGTAATGGGGCCATCTTGTGCAGTAATTATGCTGGCAAGATGTATTATTTGGAACTTTTAGAAATGAATAACCTGTATACCTAACTGCTCCAAGTGGGAAGTTACTTTTAACATGGAAATTTGGATCTGATGATGAACATAGTAATCCACTTGTAATTTTGATGAATAAATGTGCAAAGAGTGTGCTACAAAGGCTCCACCCATTTGTACCAGCACTCCAGAACTAAACAACTGAACCAGAGCTTATGGTGGCACAATGGTCATTACTGCTGTCTCATAGCACCAGGGACCCAGGTTCAAGTCCAGCCTTGGGCAACTGTCTGTCTGGAATTTGCACGTTCTTCCCATTGTCTGCTTGGGTTTCCTTTGGTGTTCTGATTTCCTCCCACAGTCCAAAGATGTACAGGTTAGGCAGCTTAGCCATGCTAAATTGCCCCTTGGTGTCCAAAGATATGTAAATTTGAGGGATTAAATGTGTGGGGTTATGGAGATAGGGCTAGGGTGAACCTGGGCAAGATATTCTTTCGGAGGGTTAGTGCAGACCTTGTGGACTGAATGGCCTCATTCCACGTTGGGGATTCTATAATAAAGGAACAACTGAAAGTCACTGAGAAAGATGATGCCAGTTTATATTTTGTGCACTGAGAAGAGAAATATCCTCCACGACTCAAATATAGTCTGACCTGTAAGGCCATGGATGCAACCTCCAGCACCACAGACCATTTTCCATTGCTCTGTGATAAGAGAAGTGACTTCTTCTCTGTAAATGACCAGATACATCAGAGCACCGGCTTTGGCATTCACAGTATGCCAAATTGAAACCAATGGAGCTCAAACCACAAAATGCTTTGCATATCACAGGCAGGTGAATTAGGGAACCCATCCACTGTCTCTTAAATCTCCCCCCCCCCACCTTTATTAAAGCTTCTTCACCCTGAACATTCATCAGCTATGTGCTTTGTGTGTAAACTGATAGATTAACCTTCCCCTCATTTAGATCAGTCATCCACCTTGCAAGTAAGAACTTTTTGGGGGAGTATACATCTGACAACATCCCAGCAATGAAGTCTTGTGCTCCAGAATTAATTGAGGCCCTATCCAAGCTGCTCAAGTGCAGCTAAAATGTGGCATTTACGCATCAATATGGAAAATTGTCCAGTTATATCTTACCAAGAAAATGAAAGCTTAAAATCAACCTCGCCAATTACTGCCCCATTCTACTCTGGATTACTAGCAAAGTAATCGAGGGTTTCATCAATTGTGCTAACAAGTGGCACTGACAGCAGTAACCTATTCACTGACGTGCAGTGTGGATTCAACAAGGGTCACTCAAGCCTCATGACAGCCCTAGTCCAAACTTGGACAGAAGAGCTGAACTCAGGAGATGAGGTGAGAATTGTGGTGTAACAGATTGAGAATAGATATGTTTATGAATGATGCCAATGAAAATGTGTCAGTGACCTCTGTCATGTATTAGCCTCTTGAGGGAGAGGATTGAACAGTGTATTCAGGGGAAATGTCCAGCTTGGAACCGTCACGGGCAGGACAGACAATATCACAGACCACTTAAAGATACGTTGACCTCAGGTGGGTATTTCTGGTCTTGGGGTGACATGACCAGAAAATCCCTCCAATAGTGTTAATAAATCAGCACAATCAGAATCTTCAGAGCTTTATAGCTTCAGAATCCTGGACAAGAAATTCATCTGCCCAAAATTCATCTTCTTAGTATCTTAGCGATCCATCCCATTGTGGAAAATAACATTATCTTATCCTAAGAAATTCTTCCCACTGCCCATAGTGGAGCAGCCTCACATGTAGCACTGTTACTGCTGCTGATAGAAAGAAAGAACATTATTTTCAAAATATTGACTGCAATCAGTAAGGATAGGCAATAACATCTCCTCCACAATCATACTTAACACCTGTGCCCAACAAGCCATGTCCTCAGCCCCTCACTGTACTCCTTATACATCTATGATTTGTGGCCAAATTCCTCTTCGAGTTGATTTTCACATTTGTTGATGACACCACCATAGTGAGTCGGATCTCAAACAATGGTGAAGCAGAGCATAGGAATGAGATAGAAAATCTGGTGAAATGGTGCAATGACAATAACCTTTCCCTCAATGTCAACAAAACAAAGGAGAATGTCATTGACTTTAGGAAGCAAGTGGAGGACATGGTCAAGAGCTTCAAGTTTTTAGGTGTCCAGATTACCAACAAAGTATCCTGGTCCCTCCATGCTGATGCTCTAATTAAGAAAGCCCACCAATGTCTCCATTTTCTCAGAAGACTAAGGAAATTTGACATGTCCGCTGTGACCCTCACCAACCTTTACAGATGCACCATAGAAAGCATTCTTTCTGGTTGTACCACAGCTTGGTGTGGCTCCTATTCTGCCCAAGACTGCAATAAACTACAAAAGATCATGAACAAAGCCCAGTCCATCACTCAAACCAGCTTCTCACTCATTGACACTGTCTACACTTCCCACTGCCTCAAAACAATATAACAATAATAAATCAAATCAAAGGATATCATCTCTACTTCAGAACTTGAAATGCCTGCAGGAACTTTGTCATATTTTTTCATGTCATTCAATTTGATAGAATCTCAGATCTTCATTACATTTTCTTATCTTCAATGCAGCAGTGATTTCTTTCATTTTCAGGATGCGTGTATTGCTGGACTATTTCAGAGGGCAGTTAAGAATCAACTACATTGCTGAGATTCTGGAGTCACATGTAGGTCAGACCTGGTGAGAACGACCGATTTCCTTCCTTAAAGGACAAAAGTGAACCATACAGATTTTTACAACAATCCTTTTAAATTCCAGATTTTTTATTGAATTCAAATTACCATGGTGGGATTCAAACCTGTATCCTGAAAGCACTCACTGGCGTACTAGTCCAGGGACAATATCAGTGTGCCACTGCCTTCCCCTCAGTTAGCACGCTGATTATCAAAGCTGCTGCTCCATTTTGCTCGTAGTGATATCCTCCAAGAAAAAATAGGAATGCTGGCATGTTTGCAAAACATCATTCCAGAGGGCTGAGAATTCTGTGAGACATTTAATCTTTCAGGAATGTGCTTTGGAGTGGAGGAAGAGTTGAGATAGGAGTTGGGTAGAATCTGTAGCAGTCAAACAGAGTTAGTGAAAGTCTAAGCATAGTTTCATTTTGTTGTTGTCAACCTGTTAGAATGATGGGGCGGTGGTGAAACAGGTTAGTAGAACAGATAAGTTGATGAGTGATGTTGATGATGATATGTCAGTGATATCAATAGTCATATTTTATATTCTTGAGGGAGAGAATGGAGCAATTCACGTGCTCAGGGCACGCATAACTATTCTTTAATCTGTTTTATACTCAGAGTTAACAGTTTAATAAGTAACAGTAAGACAAGAGGCTGTCTAGGGAAGATTGGCTATGCATACCAGAAGCCAGGAACACAGCAGGAGACCACAGTGTCAGTCCAAAACAAGAGTGACTACTCTTGACATCAAGACAACATTTAACTGATTAGAATTTTGCAGGTTTTGATGTCAGCCTTTTAATTGATCACATCTTTATCTTTCAAGTAACCAGACCAAGTCATGGATTTCTCTCAAACTGCTGTTTTAATGAAGCTATATTGATCAGAACTTGGAAAGTTACAGGTCACGTTCTGTAACTAGCCAGAGCGCAGTATTCAGACATACACAAGCAATTATAGTTCACATTTGTTCATAAGTGATTAGTGTATACCTTATGCTTCCTTCATTATAAGATCCAATCAGTGTCAAGACTTAATCATTGTTTTTACAAGTTATCACGGTCCAGTTCATTCCTGTGTCTGCATATCACTGTTTTTCTAATTACAGATATTTGATTTAATGAATGTTGTCCAGTCTAATGGCCTTGGTGCCTATCTGTGAAGGCTCTTGTAAGAAAACCTTCACTTTTCATAGCAGCTTGGGTGATATTTAAACTTGTGTGATTATTAACCTTTTTATGGAACCCAAGTAAAACCGAGCAGGAGCAAAACACCACACTGGTTGGAGTCATACTTACTGTAAAGGATAGTTGTGATTGTTGGAGATCAATCATCTCAATTCCAGGACATCATTGCAGGAGTTCCTCAGGATAGTTCCCTAGGCCTATCCATCTTCAGCTGCTTCATTAATGCCTTTCCTTCCATCATAAAGTCTTAATCAGAAAGCGTTGCACAATGTTTAGCACTATACATGACTTCTCCAATATAGAAGCAGTCCATATTCAGCAAGACACGGACAACTTTCAGATTTGGGCAGATGAGTGACAAGTTACATTTTCACCACACAAGTGCTAGGAAATGATTACCCACAACAGAGACAATCTGACCATCTCCCCTTGACACTCAATGGCATCAGCATCACTAAATCTCCCATCATCAATATCCTGAGCATTACCACTGACTAGAAATTGCATAGGACCAACAATATAAATGCTGTGAATCCCTGAGCATATCTGAGGTTGGGAATTCTGCAGAGAGTAACTCACTTCCTGACTACCCAAGACTAGGTCCATTTGGAATCATGAGCTTTTGGAGCACTGCTTGTGATTCCATAAACCTTTTGAAATTTAACCTGGGGCTATGAGACTTCTCACTGTGTCCACCCCAATCCAACTCCGGCATTTCCACATCATGACTCCCCAAGGTTTGTCCACCATCTGCAAGGCACAATTCAGTAGTGTAATGGAATACTCTCCACTTGCCTGGATGAGTGTAGCTCCAACAACGCTCAGGAAACTCAACACAATCTAAAACTCCCTATTTTGCTGGCACCCTATCCACAGCCTTCGACATCCACTCCCTCCACCACGGTCACACAATGGTAGCAGTGTGTACATCCGATAGAATAGAATCCTTACAGTGCAGAAGAAGGTCATTCAGCCCATGAGTCTGCACTGACCGTAATGCCACCTAGGCCCTATTCCCATAACCCCATGTATTTACCCTGCCAACCCCCTAACACGAATCGTTAGTTTAGCATAACCAATCAACCTAACCCACACATCTTTGGACAGTGGGAGGAAACTGGAGTAACCAGAGGAAACCCACAGGGAGAATGTGAGTGACCCAAGGCTAGAATTAAACCTGGGTCCCTGGTGCTGTGAGGCAGCAGTGCTAACCATCATGCCACCATGCACCCTTTATAAGATCCATTGCAACAACTCATCAATGTTCCTTTAAAAGTCCTTGCCCAATCTGCGATTTTTATCACTTAAAAGGAAAAGGGCAGTAGATACATGGGGATACTGCCACCTGCAAGTTTTCCTTCAAGCCATACACCTTCCTGATGTGGAACTAAATCGCAGTACTTTCACTGTGGCTTGATCAGAATCCTGCACAGCACTCCTAAACAACACTGTACGTGTATGTACACCAGATGGATTTCTGCAGTTCAAGAAGACAGCTCACTACAACCTTCTCAAGGTCAATTCAGGATCGGCACTAAATGCTGTCCTAGCTAATGATGCCCACATCCTATGAAAGAATAAAAAATTGATGGTCAGTTGTACAAAGAGTATTAAAACGAGCTGAAGGGTAATGGAGACATGTTACGAGAAGTTATGCAGAAATAATGTGATTAAAGATTATTAAAGTATGTGTAACATTAGAAGTTACAGAAAAATATTACTTCAGAGTAAATCAGTAACATAGAACAAAGGACACAGACTTAAAATGGTGCAATCTGAATTTCAAGCATGCATTAAAAGTGACAAATATTTAGAATAATTTAACCAGAAGGACAATGGAGATATAAATAATAAGAATTTTACATGCAGCTGGATTAAATAATGGGATAGTTAAATACATAAAAAAACAGCTTCCAGTAGCTGAATGGTCTTTTCTAGTCTTTGATCTTTATGTTCTAATATATCATTTGGTGGAAATGATCAACTTTTATTCAGCATGTACTATATTGTTATATATGGCGAACATATCATTAGACCTTCTCTGCGCCAACTTAGCCATTCTGGATAACTTTACAGTGACCGGCCAGCGTGGATTTCTAAAAGTGTTTGGAGCGCACACGAACACTCTGAAGTTGCCAGGCACAGAATAATGAGGAAATCTGTGACTACTGTTACCAGTTTTGATGCTGATATTCTCTCAGTTAAATTGGCACCACAGTACATCAGAAAGAGAAAATGATGGAAGTGTACAATGGGTCGAACATCACTTGCAAGATGAAAGATAGAAGGAAACTTTCAAAGTTACCCTCCAGCAGACAGCGTGGACATTCTGCGATTTTTGTTTTCTGATAGTTGATTATTTTATTCTAGGCATTCTGTCAGCAAATGGCGGTCATTTATAACGGATAATCTGCAATTACATACCTTTATATTTTACCACGCCAAAGTCCCTTTGTTCATCAGAACTTCCTAGTGTCATGCCATTCATTGAATACTTCCTTGTCAAATTACTCCTTCCAAAATGTATCACCTCACACTTTTCAGAGTTAAGTGTCACCTGCCACTTATCTACCCATTTGACCATTCTATTTATATCTTCCTGTGAACACTCAATCTCACTATTAACCACCTGGCCAATCTATGTGTCATCTGCACAATTAGTAATCTTAACCCCCATATAGTCGCCAATATCATTTATATAAATGACAAATAATAGGGAAGTCAGCACAGATCCCTGTGGTGTGCCACTGGACACTGGCTTCCAGTCATTAAAGCAACCTTCCATCATCACCCTCTATCTCCTACAACTAAGTAAATTTTGAACCCACCATAATCAAATTACGCTGGATCCAACGTGCATCTGCTTTTGTTATAAGTTTCCCAAGTGAGGCCTTATCAAAAGCTTAGCTGAAACCTGTAAAGACTACAAAAACTGCACTACCCTCATCTACACACTTGGTCACCTCCTCAAAAAAAAATCATATTTGATAAGCATGACCTCCCTCTGACAAAGCCATGTCGATTACCCCTGATCAAACATCCACTGGCAATAGATTCTCTCCTTCAGAATTGTCCCCAATAGGTTATAACTAATGCCAGACTTACTGATCTGTAGTTCTCTGGCTTAACCACGCAATCCTTCTTAAATAGCGAAACCACATTAGCTGTTCCCTGGAACTCCTGCCCAGAGAGGAATTAAATATTGGGCCAGAGTCTCCTCAATCTCCTGCCTTGCCTCCGTCAGCACTTTGGGAGCAATCTGGACCTGGAGATCCATCCACTTTAAACCTGCCAACACCTCCAAAACCTTGTCACTCCCAAAGTCAATTTGCTCAAGAACCTCACAGTCTGTGTCCTTAGTTCTATATCTTCATCCTCATTCTCTTGGGTGAAGATGAATGTGAAGTATTCATTCAACACTCTACCAATGTCTTCTGGCTCCACCCGAAAATTGCCCCCTTGGTCCCGAATGGGATCTTCTCTTGGTTATCCTCTTTCCATTGCTATACTTATAAAATATCTTGGGGCGTTCCTTACTTCTATTAGCCAGAACTTTCTTATAACTCTTCTTTGTGTTCCTAACTGCTTTCTTAAGCTTCACCCTGAACTTTCTGTACTCCATCGAGGCCTCTGCTGATATGTTCCCCTTGTACCAACTAAAAGCCTCTCTTTTCCTTCTCTTCATATCCTCTTCATCAGTCCTGCCAATGTCTATGGCATTTTGCATGGCTTGCCCATCCCGTCACTGGTATACCTGCTATGGGGAGGTGGGGTGTCACTTTTGACGGGACTGGAAAATGTTATCAATGGGAAGAACCAAAAAATCCCATTCAATGTTTCTGGATATTGATGAGCATGAGTAAAGTGGAGACAATATTTGCTGGGTGTTAATTTTTAATAAAATGAATATTTGATGTTTGCGATGAACTGCTAGGTACACTTTATATGTATATAGATAATTCATGTATTATTTACAACCAGTGGCAGATTAGCTGTCTCCTTTTATGTCCTTCTGGGAATGTAAGACATTCAATTGCATTGCAGTATTTAACCAGATGGATTTTGATTCTACTGCCCTCCTCCAATTGCTCTTGGACAGATGTTTGTTTGAAGCACTGAAGTTCTCCCCCAGTCTGCGTGAGTTTCCTTTGGGTGCTCCAGTTTCCTCCCACACTCCAAAGATGTGCAGGTTAGGTTGATTGGCCTTGTTAAATTGCCCCTTCGTGCTAGGGGACTAGCAGAGTAAATACATGGGGAAGGGCCTGAGGGGGAATGTTGTCAGTGCAGGCTTGATGGGCTAAATGGCCTCCTTCTGCACTGTAGGGATTCTATGATTCTTGTGGTGCAGGTACAGTCTCAATGCTCAAAGGGAACTTGACTCAGTGACAGTGCTGAAGTTGCAGAGGACTCGCATGCTGACTTTGATGGGGCACAGAAGATGACTAATTAGTGTAGACACCAAATGTTTGGCACAGTGGGAAGTCTGTCAGAAAATTTGTTTTCAATCTTGAAGGACATGGAAGAGTCTGATGACAAAACGTGGCATGGGGCTTTGGGGAGAACTTGGAACCAAATGGAACAGATGCCCACATCCACCATTGCCAACCATGATGCCACATCTGATGGCTGCTGTCTCAACTTCAGTTGAACCTCAAGAAGCATCCACCTTACATTTGAAAACTGCAGTAGAAAGTCATTGTGCAATCTGAGATTTCTGTCGTTCAAGGTCAGATCAGTGTCATTATGGTTCTGGACACCAATGTTCAAAGGCAAGGGCAGGGTATCACCACATTGTTTTCCAGCAGACCTGTCCCCTAAACACTGGTTGCAACTTATGGCCTTTGATTATTCTCCCCCTCCTGCTCCTGGTAGCTTGCCCTAATCTGTGCGACCTCTGTCCTTTCTCCCAGTCTTGCTCAATGTCAGGAGGAAACTTGCCCAGCCAGCCATGTCCAGAAGCAACAGATTGTGTACAAACATTCAGGTCACCAGCAAAATACTTTACCACCAGCCAGACTGCCCACTTTGAAAGATTGAATCATTTAACAAGAATGGGAAAACACCAACACACAGAGAGTTTCAGAAACAGCTGGAAGAAATATTCTAGCCATTAAGCTGATAATAAGGGATGATTCCTTGACAAAGCATTGGTGGTGTGGTGGGGACAGAGTTTCTTCATGCTGTTTAACTTTGCTTTCAGCTAGGGCGTAGAGAGGAAAATGTGGAACTCCAAAACACCAGCGCTGTCAAATCAGCATTGTGCGTTGATGGCTGCCATGTTGACTCTGCACATTTCCACTGGATGTTAGTGGTGTGTGCCCTAACCTCTTTACCCAAAATGGTAACTGGCACATTTCATGACAGAAGCATGTCAGCATGCTGCAAAAATTGGGACCTTCAGGAACACTAAAATGGATGTTCCTGGCCCTGAATCCTCACATAAATCATTTTGTGTAAAATATTCAACATTTCAGAGAAAAGAAAATGACCTTTATTGGATGAACAAAATGATTGGAGGGGGTGGCGGGGATTGGGGGAGGTGGTTCTGGAATAACAGGGGATGGGGGGAGTTCCATAGAAGTTGCAGTTGGGAGTTTGGTGAGTTTTTCCTGGGGAGGGAGGGGGATGATATAATTCAAAGTGGTTTTAATTCCTATTTCATAGAATCTTGGCCAATCTTGGCGTACACCACATTTACTCTCCCCTGGAGCCTGAAGGTTACGACTCAGGGCCCCACATCTCTGAGCAGGTTTGGTGAATCGATATTACGTGATCCTTCTCTGTGACTATATAATGGTTAAAGGAGTTATTAGGGTAACAAGAAAGAAATTATCTCCTCTGGGAGGGAGGGATTCCAGAACAAAGAGAGAGCTAAAAAAATTGAATTTGATCTTTTGGGGTGTGAGGGGAACTGGGATCAGGTGATGGGAGCAGCTTGTCAGGAAGCATTTCTTCGCATAAGAGATGATGGAAATCTGGAACTTTCTTTTCAAAAAGGCTGTTGTGGGAGCAACTGAAAATTTCAATACTGAGGCTGAAATATTTTTGTTAGCTAAGGGTGTGAAGGGACATGGAACAAAGATGGGTAAATGGAGCTGCGATACTGATCATTCATGATCTAATTGAATAACAAAACCAGCTCCAGAGCTTAAACGACCTACTTTTGTTTTTCAATGTTCTCTCTATATTCTTTACTTTGAGACAGAGAATTGCATTCACATATTTCCTTGAAACAGCTGAATCATGGAACAGGCTGTTACTCTGAAGTGCCAGAACACCACCCTTCCACTCATTGACTCCATCTACACTTGCCACTGCCTCAGAAAAGCAGCCAACATAATCAAGGATCCCACTCATCCCGGGCATTCTCTCTCATGCCTTCTTCCATTGGGAAAAAGATACAAAGTTCTGAAAACATGTACCAACTGATTCAAGAACAGCTTCTTCCCTGTTATCATCAGACTTTTGAATGATCCTATCATACATTAAACTGATTTTTTTCTTCACGCTACCTTTAATTGCTACACTATATGTTACTCCCTATCCTTTCCTTTTTCCCCATGTACTTTATGAATGGTATGTTTTGTCTGTATAACATGATAAAAACAATATATCCCAGTACATGCGGCAATAATAAATATAAAGATGTGCAGATTAGATGAATTGGCCGTGCTAAGTTGTTCCTTTATGTCAGGGGGACTAGCTGGGATAAATCCATGGGGTATAGGAATAGGCCTGGGTGAGATTGTGATCGGTATTGAAAATGCAGAAAATGCAGATGTATGGGATTGGTGGTAATTTATGTACTTGGATCAGGAATTGGTTAGCAGATAGGAAACAGAGGGTGGTGGTTGATGGTAATTATTCATCATGGAGTTCGGTTACAAGTGGTGTGCCTCAGGGGTCTGTTTTGGGGCCACTGCTGTTTGTAATCTTTATTAATGATCTGGATGAGGGTATAGTTGGGTGGATTAGTAAGTTTGCTGATGACACCAAAGTCGGAGGTGTGGTAGATTGTGAGGAAGGGTGTCGAAGTTTGCAGGGTGACTTGGACAGGTTGCAGAGCTGGGCCGCGAGGTGGCGGATGGAGTTTAATGCGGAGAAGTGTGAGGTAATCCATTTCGGTAGGAATAACAGATGTGTTGAGTATAGGGCTAACGGGAGGACTTTGAATAGAGTGGAGGAGCAGAGGGATCTAGGTGTATGTGTACATAGATCCCTGAAAGTTGGGAATCAAGTAGATAAGGTTGTTAAGAAGGCATACGGTGTCTTGGCGTTTATTGGTAGGGGGATTGAATTTAGGAGTCGCAGCGTCATGTTGCAACTGTACACAACTCTGGTGCGGCCGCACTTGGAGTACTGTGTGCAGTTCTGGTCCCCACATTACAGGAAGGATGTGGAGGCTTTGGAGAGGGTGCAGAGGAGGTTTACCAGGATGTTGCCTGGTATGCAGGGGAGGTCCTATGAGGAGAGACTGAGGGATTTGGGGTTGTTTTCACTGGAAAGAAGGCGGCTAAGAGGGGATCTTATAGAAACATATAAGATGATTAGAGGTTTAGATAGGGTGGATGGTGATAGCCTGTTTCCTCGGATGGAGAAATCTAGCACGAGGGGGCATGGCTTTAAATTAAGGGGGGGTAGTTATAGGACGGATGTCAGGGGCAGGTTCTTTACCCAGAGGGTGGTGAGGGACTGGAATGCCCTGCCTGCTGCAGTTGTAAATGCGCCTAGTTTGGGGGCGTTTAAGAGATTGGTGGATAGGCTTATGGACGAAAAGGGATTGGTTTAGATTAGTGGGTCAATGTTTTTTTTAAAAAATAAGACTGGTCGGCGCAACATTGTGGGCCGAAGGGCCTGTTCCGCGCTGTAATGTTCTATGTTCTATGTTCTATGTTCAATGGACCAAATGGCCTCCTTCTGCACTGTAGGATTCAATGATTCCTTGACTCACTGAAATCAAATCAAATCATGATTATGATGTACTTTCGTTTTGTTACTTAACTGTTCTTCAAGACAGTAGTCTAAACCAAATCTCTTATTTTCATTTAACTGTACAATTCCACGGAGCTCAACTTACCCTGTAGTACCTTTCAGCGGCATTCAAATGGTTGCTTTATGCGTTTCTACTCAGTGACAGCCCTGCCTCACCCTACACCACCTCAGCGTCTATCAATGCCTGTGAATCTGGCTCCAACGTTGCTTCTGCTCATTCCCTACCTGAGACCAGCTGCACAATCGCAGAATGCACAACTATTTCTTGCTGCCTCTGGGCTGAATAAAGCTGTTTATGTGACCATAGAAGGAACAGCGTTCCGAAAGCTTGTTGCGTTTACTATCAAATAAACCTGTTGGACTTTAACCTGGTGTTGTGAGACATCTCACTGTGTTTACCCCAGTCCAACGCCGGCATCTCCACATTAACTGGCCATCAGTCAACCGACTAGAGAGTAAAGGCACAGGAAGACATGCATACACTGCAATCAATGCTTTTAAGTATCCTTGGGTGACTTTGGTCGAGCATTAATTGTGCAGCTTATTCAAACAGCACTTGGACCACTCAATCTTAATGCTGTCACTTCAACTCAGAGTGGCAATGGAAAAAGTTAGGTCATTCAATTTTTACAACGAGGTGCTATGATGGACAAACTAATATTGCCCTTTTGTGATTTACGTAACTGATGTTGCAATTCAATAAGGTCAGGATTGCATTCTGTTCTATTTGCTGTGATAATATTTTTTAAATGCTCATGATATGAAAAGGAAGATTCTCCTGGATCTGTGTCTGAGATCACCGAGGTCTGGATGGATCAATACAAACCTGTAAAGGAGTTCACCTGATTTTCAGACACTTGATGCATCGGGATAGTCCAGGAAAATTCCCTGTCTAGAGTTAGGGAATGAGAAAGCAAGTCTGATAATCTGAAAAGTTATCATAGAATCCTACAGTGTAGAAGGAAACCATTCAGCCCATCGAGTCTGCATTGACCACAATCCCACATAGATCCTATCCCCATAATCTCATGCATTTACCCTGACACTAACGGGCAATTTATCATGGGCAAACAACCTAACCCCCGTACATCTTTGGACTGTTGGAGGAAACCAGAGCACCGGGAGGAAACCCACGCAGACATGGAGGGAATTTGCAAACACAGTGACCCAAGTTGGGAATCGAACATGCGTCCCTGGCACTGTGAGACAGTCATGCTAACCACTACGCCATTGTGCCACCGGATCTGGCTTTACTTTTCCAGTAAATAACATCAAACCTGCAGCACTACATACAGATCCAGCTCACCACCATCTACTCAAGGGCAACGAGTTACCTGTATTAAATTCTGACTTTGCCAGCAATGCCCACATACCATGGACTAATAAAAAAAAATTGCTGTTAGCAGACTGTTTACCTCCTAAATGCAATAAAAGGGACAGGAGCAATTTGGATATGAAATTGGCTTAGTGACAGGAAAGAGAGAGCTGTGGTTAATGGTTTCTTTCAGGCCGGAGGAAGGTCTGTCGTTGGGTTCCCCAGGGAGTTATT
The DNA here is from genome assembly GCF_965287045.1 of Carcharhinus amblyrhynchos. Taxonomy (NCBI): domain Eukaryota; kingdom Metazoa; phylum Chordata; class Chondrichthyes; order Carcharhiniformes; family Carcharhinidae; genus Carcharhinus; species Carcharhinus amblyrhynchos. The sequence goes on from NC_137324.1 coordinate 161,275,994, forward strand.
GTTGGGACCCCAGTCCTTCATTGAATCACTGAGTCCTACAGTGTAGAAGGAGGCCATGCAGCCGATTGCGTGTGCACCGACCACAAGTCTACACAGATCCTATCCCCATAACCCCATGCATCTACCCTAGCTAGTCCCCCTGGAACTAAGGGGAAATTTAGTATGGTTAATCCACCTAACCTGCACATTATTGGACAGTGGGAGGAAACTGGAGCACCCAAAGGAAACTCACACGGGGGGAGAATGTGCAAACTCCACACAGACAGTGACCCAAGCTGGGTATTAAACCTGGGTCTGTGGCACTGTGAGGCGGCAGTATTAATATTGTGCCATCCATTCCTGATATATATTAATTATCTTGTCCTTGATGTGGTGGGCACAGTCTCAGAATTTGCAGATAATATAAAAGCTGAAAGCATTGTGGAGTAGGATTTTACATTTGTAAATCAGGACTCTGCTGCTGGCCTATGCATGCGTGATAACATCAAATCGTGAACTAAATGTCATCATGTCAGTTCCCCATAAAGCAGTGGACAAGTGGTGGCCAAAATCAGTAGCTCGGCAGTCATTTTTTTTTGAAAGGGGCAATTGAGCTTGTTTAACAAATTAACTGACCCAAGTATTAAGCTGCACATGTCATTATATGGTTGACACGGGCAGACACACATGAATGAGCAGGAAGGAGAGGTCCTCCTTTGGCAATTGCCCTGTGCACCTCAGGGGCACCCCTTCCCTCAGGATAATATCATCCCTTAGTGCCTCCGATCCAGCCTCCAAAATTCGCCCTTCCCCTCCTCCCTCTCTGACAATGCCTCAATCCCTATCTGCAGATGTGATGCCAGGTACGTGACCTGCACCTCCCAGTGACTGGCTAATTGAATCAAACACATGTTACTTCAGTTTTTCATAACAAGCAGAGTACAGGCCATACTCAATCAGGCCACACTTGCAAAACCCAAAACATAATGAAGGGAATTCTTCAGCCTCCCAGCCACATGTTTCTTGGTGGTGGGAGGTGGCGCCTTGTTCACTGGAAGCGGGATACTCTGGTCCTGCTGCTGTGAATGGAAAATCCTATTCATGTCACCCTCACACCCCCGGGGAACCGATGGGAGGGGGTGTGCTGCTGACGGGACTGGAGAATCCTGCCAGCAAGAATGGCTGGAGAATTCCTCCCAATGTCTACTATTAGATGTGATTCTGCAATTGGATAGCACTTGCTGGACAATCCTGTATGCGCTATTAGCGGCATTAACAGCCAATTTAAGATAATCAGTCAGGTTTGTAATGTTTTAATATTTGCCAGAAGTGACATATATTCATACACAGGGAACCATTCTCTTCAGACAAAAGGAATATGCCCAAGCCTGATATGGACATATAGATGGCACAGTGATACAATGGTTAGCACTGATGCCTCAGAGAACCAGGGACACAGGTTCGAGTCTGGTTTTGGATGACTGTCTGGAGTTTGCACGTTTGTTTGTATCTGCATGAATTTCCTCCCAAAGGTGTGCAGTTAAGTGGATTGGACATGCCAAGTTGCCCCTTAGTGTCCAAAGATCTGAAGAGGAGGTCAGTTAGGCATGGCAAATGCATAGGATTATGGGAATAACGTGGCGGTCTGAGCCTGGGTAAGATGCTCTTTCAAAGAGTCAGTGCAGACTTGAGTAACTGAATGACCTCCTTCAGCACTGTAGGTATTCTATGAATTCTATGATTTTTTTCAAATTGCCCAGGAGTTTGGGGAGCCTATATTTTCCCATTGCTTTCCCCATAGCGATGTCTCAATAAGTCAGAATAGACTTAGGAACCAATCAGCACCCCTTTCTCCTGCATTCAACATTATTGTGACTGTTTGAACTTTCAATGTTCTCTTCATTGCAGAGCCAGGGGTCCCAGAGGGTTTTGACAGCCCTATTGATTTAAAGAGCCGCACTCTTGTAGAAGGTTTTGTGCCTGCTAGGAGCAGCTCCACGTAAATGAGTGTCAGTAACAGTGTAAATATCAGACAATCAAAGCAGATTTGTGAGCTGACAGATTCCAGTGAGGTTATCAGTGTGCTATTTCTGGCAATGCACGACTCCCTGATTCCTGCATTACCCAGCTCCTCTGAACTTGTGTTTTCCTTGAGACCTTCAATAGCAGTGAACATCATGGCATTCGCCACTACTGAGACCGTGAAGACACGTTCCCATAAATATTCCAGTTCAGGATCGAGCATGCTGCCATTGAACTAGGGGTTAAATCTATTGTGAAAGGATATGCCCCATTCTCTGTTGGCGAGGCACTGCTGTCACATTTTTCTCTCCACTCTGAGTGGAAAAATAAAACAGATTGAAAATAAAGCAGTTTTAGCAGGGTCAAAACACTTAAGTAATCAAAGCATGGTGACAACATTACCTGCTGACACAACATCTCAAATAACCCACTGCGCCTTGCTTCCATAACATAGTAAAATGCCAACCAATCCAACCTGTATTTTCATGTCTTATTATCAGGGAACATTACCACTTATTTTCTTATTTGAAGCATTCAGCCCTTATGCAATTGGACAATACCAGACAAATAACCCATTTTCTATATCCCTAATATTCTTTGTGTTCCTGCCAAAAAACTAATTCTTTCAGCTGACCAGCATAGTTACGTAGGAATGGCTATACTGGTCAGTCATGCAATAAAAGATGTGATTGAATGGTTTCCTTTTATCACAGGGCTGTTCAGATGAAGGGGGATGCTTAATAATGCAACAATTTATAGTTCATGCTTGGATTAAGCTTTCATGAAAAATGTGTTCAATAAATCATCCGTTTTATTCACAAATGCACAACGTAATTAATCAAAACAATTTGGATTGCTCATGTTGCCGTGACCAAGTATGATTGGTTCTCTTCCCAACTCAACAGATTGGGGAAATGGTGGCTTTGTGGTCATATCACTGAACTAGTAATCGAGAGGCCTAGGCTAATTCTCTGAGGGGCTGGGCTCAAATCCCACCATGGTTGCTGAAAGAATTTGGATTATCATAGAATCCTACAGTGCAGAAGGAGGCCATTTAGCCCATTGAGTCTGCACTGACCACAATCCCACCCAGGCCCAATCTGCATAATCCCAAGCATTTACCTTAGCTAGCCCCGCTGACACTAAGGGGCAGTTTAGCATGGCCAATCCACCTAAATCTTTGGAGTGTGGGAGGAAACCAGAGCACCCAGAGGAAATCTATGCAGACACAGGGAGAATGTGCAAACCCCACACAGACAGTGACCCAAGCCGGGAATTGAACCTGTGACCCTGGTGCTGTGAGGCAGCAGTGCTAACCACTGTGCCACCATGCAGTTAATAAAATCTGGAATTTCAAGTTGGTCTCAATAATGGTGACCATCGAATGTTGTAAAAATAAACCTGGTTCACACATGTCCTGAAGGGAAGGGAATCTGCTGACCCTACCTGGTCTGGCCTACATGTGACTCCAGACCCACAGCAATGTGGGTCTGGAGCACTTAACTGCCCCTGTAAAAAAAAACCAGCAAGTCACTCAGTTCAAGAACAATTAGGGATAGACAATAAATGATGACCTTGCCTGTGACACCCAGATCACATGAAGAATAAAGGGGATTGCTGTACTGAGCTATTCTCGAAAGAGAGCTATGATGATGAAACAGAAATTCTCCAAAAGCATTTTTTTTTACAGAATTCCGCCAACATTCACACAGCAGTTATAAACTGAAAACAAGTCAGGAGCAAAACAAGTTTCAGGAATGTTATTTCAATGAGATTGAATCAAAACTTGACCAAGAGAATGCATAACAACAAGTCCGTATTTGGTTAAAAACACAACTAACACAACTCACTAAAACAAAACTGCAAAGGAAAAGTGGAGCTACAGGTTCTGTTTTGGAACTTTCAGCAGTTTATAAAGGAAATTAGGTCAAATGGGTTGGATTTAGTTCAGATCAGACAGTCCTCAAAGTGGAAAAGTCAAATGATTCACTCATCTCTATCATTGTCTGTGTTTGGTACTTCTGAAGATTGCATTTAGCATTTTTTTTTCACACCACGACTTGGACCATTAAGCTCAGCTGAAGAAAAAGGATGAGATTCATCATTTTCCACTAAATCAATGTTCATCTATTGCCACACAATTTATAATATCAGAGCAGCTTCTGATAGCGAGGAGACAACAGTGAACAAGTAGAGGAGAAAAATGCAGATTTACCTCTATACACAAGCATATATGTTCTCCAATTATTAAATAATTTGCTTCTAATTATTGGACTAACAATTATTTCTCCCTTTGACCTGTTTATTTAACATCAGCTAAAAAATATTCATTGGGAGCAACAACAAAAAAACTAATACATTAGGACCGCGGTGAGGAGAAATTTCTTCACCAAGAGAGTGGTGAATGTGCAGAATTCACTACTGCAGAAAGTAGTTGAGGGCAAAATGCTGTCTGATTTCAAGAAGAAATTAGATGTAGCTTTTGGGGCTAAAGGGATTAAGGGATATGGGGTGAAGGTGGGATCAGGATACTCAGACATGATCTAAATGAATGGCAAAGCAGTCTCAATGGGCCAAATAGCCTACTCCTGCTTCTAGTTTCTATAGTTCTAACATTGCTAATCAGGCCATAAATGTAACAATTTTTTTGCAATTATTTATTTATTTGTGTCACAAGTAGGCTTACATTAACATTGCAATGAAGTTACTGTGAAAATCCCTTAGTTGCCACACTCTGGCGCTTGTTCGGGTACACTGAGGGAGAATTTAGTATGACCAATGCACCTACCCATCAGGTCTCTTAACTGTAGGAGGAAAGCAAAGTACCCGGAGGAAACCCATGCAGACATGGGGAGAACATGTAGACTCCAGATAAAAGTCCGGCTTGTCCAATCTTTTTCACGAGAGAGTATTACATCACACTCCTGACTTGCACATTGTAAATGGTGGACAGGTTTTAGAAGGTCAGGAGATCAAATACCCACTGCAGAATTCCTGATCTTGGACCTGTTCTTGTAGCCACAAGTGGCTGGTTCAGTTTAAGCCTCTGGTAAATAGTGATCCCTGGGATGTTGATAGTGGGGGATTCAGCAATGGGTGATACTGTAGAATGTCAAGAGGTACTTCCTCCATTCTGGGCATTTGTGTGGAACAGACGTTATTACTTATCAGTCCAAGCCTGAATATAGTTTCGGCCGTGGTACATACAAGCACAGACTTGCAATCTGAGGAGTTGCAAATGGAATTGAAAACTGTAATGATCAGCAAGTATCCCCATTTCTGGCTTTCTGTTGGAGGGAAGGTTATTGGTGAAATGGCTGAAGATAGTTGAGCCTAGGACATCACCCTGAAGGATATCCACAGTGATGTCCTGAGACTGAGATGATTGGCCTCTGAAAACCAAAAGCATCTTCCTTCATACAAGATGTGACTCCAGTTGGTTGAGAGTTTTCATCTTTTCTTCACAGAAAAATTTGAATTAACATTGAAAAGCACAGATATTAGAGCGAGTTATCATACACTTAGATTTCACTTAATAGATGAACTTCCAGTCGGCATTTGATCAAGTTATTTATGTGAGACTATTAGGGAATATTAACGCTCATGGGATAAATGATACACTGAAAAATTGTTCAATGACTACAGTGGGCTGGATCCTTTCTCACTTAAACTTTTCTTAAGCCATCTAATGCATTCATTGAATTCAAATGGACATAAGCAGGGCTGGCTCACATGAAATCATCTCATCACAATTTCTATTTGGAAAGTTGAATAAAATCTGCTGCTCGTGATGTAGAAGTAAGTACTCATCATTCCTTTAATTTAATCTTGCAGTAAAAGATTGTAAAGCATTGAATATTTGGCGAAATTTCTCAGGCAACAGGCAATGTCTCATTTTCTGTGCGATATATAAATCAATAACCAGACCATAGAAAGTGATGAGTTTTCGAGATTTCATTGAAGGGGTTGTCAAGTTTAGGGTAAATAGGCTTGTTCCTTTTTTCAAAAAAGACTTCAACCTCCATCCAATCCTAACCTGTGGTGGTGAAGGGTCATCCAGACTTGAAACATTGGCTCCATTCTTTCTCCACAGGTGCTGTTGGACCTGCTGAGATTTTCCAGCATTTGTTGTTTTCGCTTCAGATTCCATGATCCGCAGTATTTTGTTTTTAACCTAACTATAAGTTCCCCTTCAAATATCAGGCATTCCTCTGAAAACAGCCCTTAGCCTGATGCAGTAGGGTCCCTCCTTTGGCCTACCATTTCTTACAATGTACACTCAAGGCTTGTGTTCCTTTGCGGTCTTCCAAATCTATATGAAAGCAGTTTTTGGATGGTCTGGATTTGATCATGTTAAAGTCGACTTCAGTAGGAGTTCACCTTTTTTCAACACTAACAGCTGGGAAAATACATGCTTTTGGACTTTATTTAAAAAACTGATAAGTGCTGCTAACTCCACACAAGGACAGCAAAGTAAATAATATCGATTCCGAGGTGGGAACTGTTCATTCAGGAATCCGGTGGTAATGACCTCTGTCAAACTCTCCCTTTCAGTGTGTGATCGAACAATCGGTTGCAGCAGCAAGGCTGAACCAAAATATCAAGGGAGCTGACATATCAGCTACAAAGCTTAAAATCTCACCGTATGCAGATTGCGTCCTCTCATAAATCACAAAATCAGTATTTGCTGATTCCTTCGTTATTGAATGTTGACTGTAAGCCAGCATTTGGTGCGCTATCAGGTTACGCAACCAATAATGACATGATGTGATAGAAGTGAAGCCACATCTCTCTGATTGATATCCCCAGTTAACTCGCAATTTATCTTTCCATTTGATTGGGCTGACAAGGGCTTCGCCTACATGGAGATATCCATCACACCTATCACAGATGGCCTATATAATGGCAGTTATTCTTCCTTCATGTGCATGAAGCAATGCTGCTTCATTTGTGCCAGTCAAGTTATATTTGCCCAGAGAGATGGTGCTGGATTTCAATTTGTGCAGCTGACAAAGTGAAACTGAACACGGATGTATATCCGCTGGCAGAGTACATAGGTGTGCAGTTTTGATGCAGACAGGGGCACTCCTACTATGGGGCATTACCCTGCCAGCCAAAGTGATGCAGTGTTTAACATATGCCCCACTTGAACTGTTACAAGTGGCCATTATGCTGGACAGGGTAGATTCAGAAAGGATGTTCTCGATGTGGGGGAGTCCAGAACTAAGGATCACAGATGGAAGATAAGGGGTAAACCTTTTCGGGCTGAGGTGAGGAGAAATTTCTTCAACCAGAGAGTGATGAGTCTGTGGAATTCACTACCACAGAAAGTAGTTGAATGTAGGAATTAGGAGCAGAAGTAGGCAAATTCAGCTGTTCAAGCCTGCTCTGCCACTCAATTAGACAATGACTGATCTTACCACCTCAAATCCACTTCTCCACCTGTTGCCCATATTCCCGTATCCCTTTTTTTATTAGCAATATATCTTTCTTCTTCTTGAAATCATTCAACGGTTCAGACTCCACCTCACTTGGGGCAGCAAGTACTACAAATTGAGGCCAAAACATTGTACAATTTCAAGAAGGAATTAGACGTAGCTTTTGGGGCTAAAGGTTTGGGGGGAAGATGGAATCAGGACATTGAATCTCCTGATCAGCCATGATCAAAATGAATGCCAGAGCAGGCTCAAAGGCCTACTTCTGCTTCTACTTTCTATGTGTCTATGTAATCATTCTAGGTACAACAGGTGCAAGAAGAATAAGCAAGCAGAGAGACTGTGACTTGCAAAGAATCATATAACGGAAAAGGAGATCATTCAGCTCAACATAAGGCAGAATTATCATGCTCCATCTTTGAACCAGAAACTTATTTTGCTTTAGCCTCCTCACCATCACCAAAAGTCCTTGACCATCTTAAAGGAAATGCTGAGGCTCCTCTCATAAGTTCACAGATGTTCTTTCAGTCACAATGGAGCCCTTCCAATATGAAGTCTTTCTTGATATTATGTGGTGCCATGAGATAGGTGGGGTGGAGGAAGGCAACATTCATGCCATATTAATGCCAGGAAGAAGGGTCCAATATCCAATCAATAGAGTAATTGGAAGTAGGGACGGGTGGTGATCACATCTAGCCCTTGGAGTATTATTGTCAAAATCAAAACACTAACAGGGCCCAATATTTGGTCCTCACAGTATATAGAATTAAAGAATTATACAGTGCAGATGAGGCCCTTCGGCCCATCGAATCTGCACCAACATGTGAGAAACAACTGAACTCCCAGCTAATCCCGTCCACCAGTGCTTGGCCTGTAGCTTTGAATTTGATGACATGCCAAGTGCTCAGTGTAGTATGAGAGACAGAATGATTGACTTTCTCCTTGTGTTCTTATGCACCTACTTCCAAAACTACAAAAGTAGATAAACACAGATTTTCCAATATATGGATACATTTAGGGTGGGAGCTCGATCTTCCACTATATGGAGTACATTTAGACTCTTCAGATGTGATGGGAGCTTGAGATTTTGGGAATTGAAGGGGAAGTGGTTTCATGGCAGTAAATAAAAATCCACTCCCAGTTTCTCCTGAGAGATTTTGGTTAATCCTGGAAGGCATTAAGTGCCTCATCTGACCAAATTTCAGGGGATCACTGGAACTTTTGACCAGAGCAGTCTGATTCAATATGGTGGGTGGTATATTACAGCTGGAAACCTGTATACATTCTTCCTGCTCACTTTACTGGAGGTCCAGTTGCCCAGGTAGCACCTCAGTAATGGATGCCATACCAAGGTTAGCTTGCCAGACTGCATGTACCCAATTCCTCTGAGGTAGTATCCCATTCTTTGTTCATCATCACCTCTCCATTCCCAATGCCACTTCCTGCACTTTCACTCTGCTCTTTTCCTGTCCTCTCATCTTCTCGTTTCTCTCTTCTGTCATTGCCATCCCTCCACCCTTCCCTCTACACCCTACCTTTTCCTCTTAAGCCCCCTCATCTATTTCACTCATTTTTTGGTTGTTCCCTTTCCCATCCCCTCATTTTCCTTCTAGGTCTCTGATTGAGCCTGCCCCGCTGGTAACTTAATCTATTTTAAAGATTAAGAATGATAGGGAGTGGGATAACTTGGTCCTGGTTTCGGAAAAACTCGGCACAACATCGAGGGCCGAAGGGCCTGTACTGTGCTGTACTGTTATATGTTCTATTAAAATTGGGGCATCCTTCAAAAAGGTCTTTGCAATACAAAAAAGTAATTTAGAACAACCCCACCCCCCCTAAATAAAATGCTCCCCCCAGCGCTCACAGTGACAAAGTGCACAGAAGGGTGTGTTGTCTGCCTGGTGCTCGGGTACAGGATGTTGCAGCTGGGCTGCAGAGGAACCTGGAGTGGGAGGGTGAGAACCCGGTCGTTGTAGTACATGTGGGTGCCGGCGACGTAGGCAAAGTGCGGACTGAGGATCTGGGGAGGGAGTATGAGAAGCTGGGAATGGAATTAAAAAGTAGAACCGACAAGGTGGTCGTCTCTGGGCTACTGCCTGAACTGAGTGCAGACAGGCGTAGGGTTGACAAGATAAAGGAAGTGAATGGGTGGCTCAGGGATTGGTGTGGGAGGAATAGGTTCGAATTTATGGGGCATTGGCACCAGTATTGGGGTAGGTGGGACTTGTTCGGGCGGGATGGGGTTGGTCTGAATCGTGCTGGGACCAGAGTGTTGGCGAATCGAGTAAAGAGGACTGTAGACAGGGCTTTAAACTAATTAGGGGGGGGGAGGGTGCGAGGGTAGGTGACGCTACGAGGTCTAAAGTTAAGGATAGGGTACAGGTAAGGGAAGAGGCCGAGGATGTCCCAATTGGTGGCGTTACGGCAAATAGGGTCCAGGTGAAGGCTGGGATGAAAGCGCTTTATCTGAATGCACGAAGCATTCGGAATAAAGTGGATGAGCTGGTGGCGCAGATCGACACAAATGGATACGATCTGGTGGCCATTACAGAGACGTGGCTGCAAGGTGACAGGGACTGGGAGATGAATGTACAGGGCTATCAAGTGTTTAGGAAGGATAGGCAGGAGGAAAGAGGGGGTGGCGTAGCTCTGCTGATTAAGGATAGTATCAAGGTGGTAGCAAGGGATGATATCGGAGCCAAAGAGCAGAACATGGAATCGTTGTGGGTGGAGATTAGGAACAGCAAAGGGAGGAAGACGCTGGTGGGTGTCGTCTATAGGCCCCCGAATAATGATCTGGAGGTGGGGCAGGCTGTTAACACGCAAATAAGTGCGGCGTGCAGGAATGGGACGGCAGTAGTTATGGGAGATTTCAATCTGCATATTGATTGGTCGACCCATGTTGGACGAGGTGGGCTCGAGGAGGAGTTCTTGGAATGCTGCCGGGATAATTTCCTTGAACAGTGTGTGTTGGAACCGACGAGGGAGCGAGCTATCTTGGATCTGGTGCTATGTAATGAGGCGGGTAGAATTAGGGACCTTGCAGTGAAGGATCCTCTTGGAGAGAGTGATCATTGTATGGTGGAGTTTCTGGTGCAGATGGAGGAGGAGAAAGTGGGTTCCCGGACACGCGTCCTTTGTTTGAATAGAGGGGAGTATGGTAGGATGAGAGAAGAATTGGCAAATGTGGACTGGGGGAGCGCGTTGGAAGGTAGGTCTGCTGAGGAGCAGTGGAGGATCTTTAAGGAGATCTTTCTTGGTGCTCAGCAGAAATTTATTCCGATGGCTAAAAAGGACAGTAGGAAGAGAGGTAATAAGCCGTGGATAACGAAGGAGGTGAAGGAAAGTGTTAAATTAAAAGCGGAGGAATTTAGAGTAGCTAAGAGCAGTGGGCGAGAAGAGGATTGGGAAAGGTTTAAATGTCAACAAAGATTGACAAAGAAGTTGATAAAGGAGGGTAGGAGAAGCTATGAGGCTGGGCTAGCACTTAATATAAAAAAGGATAGCAAGAGTTTTTATAAATATATAAAAAGGAAGAGGCTGGCTAGGGTGAACGTTGGTCCTTTAGAGGATGAGAAAGGGGAGCTAGTGGTAGGGGATGGGGATATGGCTAAGGTCTTGAATAACTTTTTTGTTTCTGTCTTCACGGAGGAGGACGTGAATAATTTGCCGGGTGTTAGAGATGGAAAGGTGGTAGGAATGGAGGGTCTTAATGACATTACTGTTACTAGAGAGGTGGTGCTCGACAGACTGGAGGGGCTGATTGTGGACAAGTCCCCAGGACCGGATGGAATGCATCCGAGGGTTCTGAAAGAAATGGCGGAGGTTATAGTGGATGCCTTGGTGGTTATTTTCCAGACGTCGCTGGATTCCGGGGAAGTGCCGGAAGATTGGAAAACGGCTAATGTTACGTCGTTGTTTAAGAAGGGTGCCAGGCAAAAGGCGGGGAATTATAGGCCGGTTAGTTTAACGTCTGTGGTAGGTAAAATGTTAGAATCCGTCATTAAGGAGGAAATTGCGAGGCATCTTGAAGGGAATTGCTTGATAGGGCGGACGCAACACGGTTTCATTAAAGGGAAGTCGTGTCTGACAAATTTACTGGAGTTCTATGAGGATGTGTCTAGGGCAGTGGATAGAGGAGAGCTGGTGGATGTGGTCTTTCTGGATTTTCAGAAGGCGTTTGACAAGGTACCTCACAAGAGGTTATTGCAGAAGGTCAGGGGGCATGGAGTTGGGGGTAGGGTGTTAGCGTGGATAGAGGATTGGTTGTCAAATAGGAGGCAGAGAGTGGGGGTCAATGGGTGCTATTCGGATTGGCGGTTGGTGACTAGTGGGGTGCCCCAGGGGTCGGTGCTGGGGCCTCAGCTATTTACCATTTATATAGATGATCTGGAGGAGGGAACCGAGTGCAGGGTGTCGAAATTTGCTGATGACACCAAGATTGGGGGAAAGGCAAATTGTGCGGAGGGTGTGGAGAGTCTGCAGAAGGATCTAGATAGGCTGGGCGAATGGGCCAGGAAATGGCAAATGGAATTTAATGTTGGCAAGTGTGAGGTGGTCCACTTTGGTAGGAAGAATGGTAGGAAGGACTATTACTTACGTGGCGAAAAACTGCAGCAGGCGACGGTGCAGAGGGACCTCGGGGTCCTTGTGCATGAGTCGCAAAAACCCAGCTTGCAGGTGCAGCAGGTGGTCAGGAAGGCGAATGGGATGCTGGCCTTCATAGCGAGGGGGATTGAATATAAAAGTAGGGAGGTCTTGCTGCAGCTGTATAGGGCATTGGTGAGGCCGCAGCTGGAGTACTGTGTGCAGTTTTGGGCGCCGCACCTGCGCAAGGATATTTTGGCCCTGGAGGGAGTGCAGAGGAGGTTTACTAGGCTGATACCGGAGTTGAGGGGATTGAGCTATGAGGAGAGGCTAAATAAACTAGGCTTGTACTAGTTAGAGTTTAGAAGAATGAGGGGAGATCTCATTGAGACGTATAAGATGATGAATGGGATGGATAGGATAGAGGTGGAGAGACTCTTCCCGCTCAAAAAAGACAGTAGGACTAGGGGGCACAGCCTCAAGATAAAGGGGAGGCGGTTTAGAACGGAGTTGAGGAGGAACTTCTTCACTCAAAGGGTGGTGAATCTCTGGAATTCTCTGCCCGTTGAAGTGGTGGAGGCTGCCTCGCTAAATATTTTTAAGAAGCGGGTTGATGGGTTCTTGATAAGAGAGGGGATTAAGGGTTATGGGGAGAGGGCGGGAAAGTGGAACTGAGCCACAACAGATCAGCCATGATCTTATTGAATGGCGGGGCAGGCTCGAAGGGCTAGATGGCCTACTCCTGCTCCTATTTCTTATGTTCTTATGTTCTTAGTTCCCTGGAGCATCCCCGTGGTACTGCTCCCAGTGCCAGAAGAAAGCAGAAAGATGGCAGTGCCTGAGTACTGCCAGGGTGCCGTGTCAGGGTGCTGTCCAAGCATGACCGTCTCTCCCCTGAGCGATGCACTCACCAGAGCTATTCTGCCTACAAGATGCAAGCCATGGGACAGCCATCGTAATGTACGCTGACGTGACTGGGGGAGATTATCAGGCATAGGGGCCTGATAATTAGAATTAATTTTATTCTAATGGGGTCCCTAATTTCCAACATTTTGAGCCTCATGAGAGAATTTGTGCTCCCATCGTCATTCACAACTGATGATAACAGAAATGCAACATCCTGGCCACTGTATTTAATGTTCACTCCCTAACTTTTGATTTGATTTAATTTGATTTAATATTGTCACATGTATTGGTATACAATGAAAAGTACGTTTCTTGCGCGCTATACAAATAAAGCATACCATTCACAGGGAAGGATAGGAGAGGGTGCAGAATGTAGTGTTACAGTCATAGCTAGCATGTAGAGAAAGATGAACTTAATGGGAGGCAGATCCTTTCAAAAGTCTGATGGCAGCAGGGAAGAAGCTGTTTTTGAGTCGTTTAGTGCACGTCCTCAGCCTTTTGTATCTTTTTCCCGATGGAAGAAGGTGGAAGACAATATGTCCGGAGTGCATGAGGTCCTTGATTATGCTGGTTCCTTTTCCATGGCTGCGGGAAGTGTGGACAGAGTCAATTCATGGGAGGCTGATTTGACTGATTGACTAGGCTTTGTTCACAACCGTTTGTAGTCTATTGTGGTTTGAGACAGAGCAGGAGCCATACCAAACTATGATATAACTGCTTTCTCTGGTGTATCTATAAAAATTGGTGAGAGTTGTAACGAACATGCCGAATTTCCTTCATCTTCTGAGAAAGTAGATGTGTTGGTGGACTTTCTTAATTATAGTGTCAGTATGGAGGGATCAGGACAGGTTGTTGGTGATCTGGACACCTAAAAATTTGAAACCCTTGACTATTTCTACTTCATCCCCATTGATGCAAGCAAGGACAGCTGCAAGTCCATCGGGAATTAACTGGTATGTTTAAATTATAAGCAAAAAAAATTACACATTTACTGATAAAATATATATGTTTTCATATCAACAGCTTGGGCAATGTTACAACTGCCATATAAATGATTGTATGTTTCAGGAAGATAAAATGTTCTGTTCCCTAATTAACTTTCAAAAATACCTTTATTACATTAATGTCAGCTTCCTGAATTGAGTATCTACCACAATATTTTGCATTGTGATTTGATGAGTTTTTTTCCTCCATTTGGAAATGTACGCTAAAACAGAAAGTCACAGGTAAAAAGATATAAAACCACCTTTCATTTCCCTCCAAGCATGAGATTTGCATGTGTTTTCCAAATCCATGGTTCAAGAAAAAATACTCTACTCAGTAAGACATTCACGCTACTACAAGCCATAGATTATACTCAGTACATTGAATGCGTTAGTTTCCTCCAAGGCAGCAGAGTGCTTCTGCAAGATGTCTTTCACGCATACATGATTGATCATCACAACACAAAATAACATTTGCTTAACCAAGCAGAATTCCTCCCTTGAATGCATAAAGGAGGTTACATCCACCTCACATTTTGCAGTTTATTGCAATCCGCACCTTTTTACATTTGAAGCTGTTTTAAGTGTAAAATTCTGAAAAAGACCTAGGTATAATTCCTGACCCTCATTACCATCACTTCTCCCAAAGGCATCAAAATGACCACGCTCTTTTAAACAAGGCGGTCTCTACAATGAAGAGGATTAGGATGGCATTTAATTTCGTACAGAAACGTGCAGCTGGTGTTGGTGACTGTCATGTTGCTGACCACCGTTTTCTGACTGAGGGTATTCTGAGTGTCTGTCAGTCCATATATTGCTGGCCTTTCAAGCCTTTCAGGTGACATGGTGACACAGTGACTCAAGAATAGCTTCTTCCCTGCTGTTGTCAGACTTTTGAATGGACCTACCTTGCATTAAGTTAATCTTTCACTACACCCTAGCTATGACTGTAACATTACATTCTGCACCTTCTCCCTTCCTTCTCTATGAAAGGAATGCTTTGTCTGTACAGTGCGCAAGAAACAATACTTTTCACTGTATTCCAAAACATGTGACAATAATAAATCAAATCAAATAAAATCAAATCAGTGGTGAGCAGTGCTGCCTCACAGAGCCAGGGATCTGTGTTCAATTACGGCCTCAGTGACTGTGTGTGGAGTTTGCACATTCTCCTCGTGTCTGTGTGGGTTTCCTCCGGGAGCTCTGGTTTCCTTCCATAGTCCAAAGATGAGCAGGTTAGGTGCATTGGTCACCTAAATTGCCCCTTATTGTCCCAAGATGTGGAGGTTAGGGGGATTAGCATGGGAAATGTGTGCGGTGAAAGGGATGGGAGATGGAGAGGACCTAGGTAATACACTTTGTCAGGGAGTCAGTGCAGACTCAACGGGCTGAATAGCCTCTTCTGCCCTGTCAGAAATCTATGACTGTTTTATTCATATTGGCAGAAGTTCCTTGGCCAGTAAATGGAAATTGCAATTGCAATCTTTAAGCTTCAGCTTGAATGCAAGCTTGATCATCGCACATTTTTTCTCCATTCTGTGGATTTAATTTCATCCAATAAATAAGATGAACTTCATACCAGCTGCAACTCCTGAATATTAGTTTCAAAAAGAAATGGTTCTGAACAATAAAAGAAATATTAATTTGGCAATGACTTAAGATCACAATGCCGTATGTCTCTTGGATTACTGCTGTATAAAATAATATTAAGTAATATAGTGACAGATCACTTGTGTCACCTCCACTCCCATTCTCTTCCATTTTCACAATGATCCAAGCTTCAGCATGTTTGTTTTAAGTTTGCTATGACTAAGTAAAAATGGGAAAAGCGTCCTTTAATGGTCGCGATAATGTGTTGGATATGGAACTTATTATGTTTGAGGTGAGATATGGAGACGAATAAAAGACCAGGAGGTCAGTGGGAGTAAACTAACTGGAACTGTTTATTAACACATCTATTCTCTGACACAGTCAGCACCAGACTGGCTGAGCAAGCTCCATTCAGTGTGGCGCTTGAATCTCAAGTCACCTGACCCATTCTCTTAAAGAGGCATGCCCCAACATGTGGAACAGAACTGAACTAGCAACTATTTCAGAGTTTGCGAATTCATAATCTGATCATCAGAGGAACGGAGGAGCAAGAGAAAGCCGCTTAATTCCTTGAGATTATCCTGCTAGTCAGTTGGATCATGGTCGATCCATATCTCTATCCCATTTACCCACATTTGCCCATATGCCTGATCTAACAAAAATCTACCAATCTCGGTCATGAAAATGTCAATTGTTCCAATATCCATGATCCTACATATGGTGGCTTGGGATGGGCACATGCTCAGACTCCCAATTATCTGCTGTATCAATAAGTGCTTCTTGATTTCAATCCTTAAATGACTTTGCGCTAATTCTAAAGTTATGCTCTTTTGCTCTAGATTCCCCCATCAGTTGGATTATTTTCAATTTTAAATGCTTCGATTAAATCATACTTCTAAATTTATGAGGTATGTACCAAGGTTATGCAGACTGTTGTCATAACTTAACCATTTAAACCCCATTGTCATTCCGGCGACTCTGTGCTTTGCTCATTATACGGCCAAAGTTCTGTGCCCAAAACCAAATGCCGTACTTCAGATAGGGCTGAACTAAAGCTTTGTGTAACTGAAGTATCATGTCCGACTATTGCATACTAACCATCTTGAGATAAAGACGAATGATCCGTCTGTCTTTTTCTATCAGCTCAAAAACTTGAATCATCTTTCTCGGACTGGCCTCATACTCATCCATTTTCTGCTACAGTTTTCACCATTCACTCAGCCTGACAATTTCTCTGTGCAATTCCCTGCGACCATCTACACAACATACTTTTACCTTCCAGCTTATTGCCATCTGTAAATGTTGGCACACGCTCATTCATCCAAGTCACTGATACATCTGGCAAAGAGCTGAGGCCTGAGTAGAGATACTTGCCTGATCACATTACCCAAGAGGAAAACATTCAGCTTATTCCTACCCGGTGTCTCCTAGCTCCCAACTAGCTACCTACCACGGCATTTTTAAGAAGTGAATTACATAAATCTAGTAACTTCATTTGAACAGCAGCTGCTGTTTCAGCTTAAAAGCACAAGTGAAAAGGGGGATGTGTCAAGTCAAAATGACCTACCTCTGTAGATGCTTCTCAACACCATGCATTTTGGCAGATCATGCCACTTAATGCCAGGACTAGGAAATAAATGTGATCTGACCATAAGTATCCATAGACTGAAATCAAAGTGCACAGTAAGCAGGATTATGATGTTTTGCAATAGTTACTGGAGGCACATGGAGTTTACAATGGATTTGTAAGAGTGATCAAAGTTTCTATCAAATTACAATTCACTTTGCATATCTTTGAAAATCAGTAAAGTAATGAATAATAATGCTTGAGAAAGAAATATCCATCTCGTATCCAGTGACAGCATTACATACTCTTATGTCAGAAATGGCATTGGGTGACAACACTTTGGGGTGCCTTTTAATAATGGCTCAACAATTTGTCACGACTGGAATATTAACAGAATTTTACAAATGTGCTGAGACATTTGATATCTTAAATTACCTGTGTCTTTGTCATCTTGCAGTACAGATTTGAAAATTAAATTGTCACTGCTTGTGTTGTTTGAGTCTGAGTGCTTGGTGCCCGCAACGATTCCAATTGTTCAAGAAATATCAGATCATTTACACGTATCAATTAGCAGAAGTCGGCATGATGGCAGAGTAGTTAGCACTGCTTCCTCACAGCGCCAAGGACCCAGGTCCAATTCCAGCCTTGGATAACTGTCTGCGTGCAGTTTGCATGTCCTCCCTGTGTCTACGTGGGTTTTCTCCGGATGTTCCAGTTTCCTCCCACAGTCCAGAGATGTGCAGATTTGTCATGATAAATTGTCACTAAAGTGTTCCAAGGTGTATGGCTTTGAGAAATTAATGGGATAAATATGTGGAGTTGTGGAAACAGGGTTTGGGTGGAATTGTGGTCAGTGAAGTCTCAATGAGCCAAACAGCCTCCTTCTACACTGTGGGGATGCTATGCTTCTTTGTCTGCTGTTGCTCAACTAAAGAGCAGGGTAGATGTCCATTAGCAGTGATTATGAACAAAACCAGCTAGTTTCATGAAAAAAAGTGCTTCTGTCTCTGTGTGTCCGGCATGGATTCTCTGCTACCGGGAGTGTATTGTCAAAGCACGGGAAAGCATTACTACCCATTAACACTAATGAAAAGTGAGCCCCGTGTTCGCAGCTTTCATCATTTGCACTTCTGGCAAGTGAGGTTCCATGCAGGGAGCACACAATGGAAAACGTACACCTTTAAGCACTGTTGATCTAATCTATTTCCAATAAAAAAAGTACTGAATAAACCAAGAAATCCAGTCAGGTCCAAGTGGCCATCAGGGAATTAGACTCAAATGGGCATGATCGTGGCCAGGATTTTATGAACCCTCCCACCCAGCGGGATTTTACAGTCCCACCAAAGTTGCTGGCAGCTTAAATGCCCCATTGCATCCACCACTGGAAAACACGTTGTGGCGTGCTGTAAAATCTTGACTTCACTGAATGGTCTGATGAGACTTTGTGCCAGACTAAGGGCAGTGCCTCCTTGATGGGCACTCTGTATCCACCCCTAGGTGTGACCACCCCTATCCTGTGTCATTCCCCACCCCCTCCTCCAATCCTCCAACAAAGGGTATGTCCTTTCCAGTCATACCCTTCACCCCCCCACTGCACCCATCCCCTTGCCAGATTGACCCCGACAAAATGCTGGACTTCCCTCACATTCCGGCTTCATTGCAGCTCCCTGCCCTCTGGAAATCCCTATAGTTCTGGCAGGGCCACTTCTTTCGGTAAACTTGCTGGGACATGAGAGGGGCCAGCCCTCTGATTAGCTAGCAACTTTCTGAGGTGGGATTTCTGCTTAGTAAGGGGCAGACATGTCACTTCAAGCCAATTCAAAGGCTGTCGGCCATTTAACGGATTCGGGAAGAGCTAGCTGAGTGGAGGTGGGCTCTTGTCTGACACTTAAATCAGCAAGAGGGATCCCAGCACCCAGTACAAAATTCAATCCCTGGATAGTGCTGCTAATGATTCATATTACTGAAAGGAACAAATATTAGAAAATTAATAAGCACTGTTGTAATTTTGACAACAGCTGGCAGAGTTAGATGATGCATACGGCAGAAAAGCTTGTCTGTCACTCTTCTTGTATCAATCTTGTCACGGGCAATTTTCAGGTGTTCCCTTTTATTGCTCATGATTATTGATTTATATTTTGTTATTATGTATATTTCTGACTATGAGAGTGAGTGAATCAATCTTAAACAATCTAGTAGTAAGCCTCATGTCATTAAACAGGGAAAATATTTTATTGCACACCTCTGCCCAGGAAATTACTAATGAAAACTAGGCCTCACTCACTTTCCTATTCTCACACTCCAGACACACACACACACACACACATACGCACAACCAGGTAAAGCTGAAGATAAAGCAATACTTGAATGGATCTCAAGCAATTTTTTCGAAGCTAACCTGTTATTTCATGGTTGCATTGATACGTTGTCTAAAGTGAAGACATTGCAGTTTCAGCAGTTACTATGGCTCCTGTAGTCGGTATGCCAGAGGTTTATTTTCTCAGGTAAACATAAAGATGGAACTAGGTACTGTGGGAAAGAATTGATCCTTTATTTCTCTTTCAAGGAACTGTGGTTTAGCCCCTTTTTCGGCTTGTTTCATTACCGATGTTGCTGTTGGTTCCTCTCTCCCTGAGTGAAGTCCTGCCATTGAATTCTATCCCGGAATTCTGTCTGTTTGGAGCATATTTAACAGGAAGTAAAGGTGGTCACTGTATCATGTGACTCTGCATCAGTGTTGAGTCATGATCCGAACAAGGTATTGTCATAATCCCATTAAACATTTGCGTTCCTTCTCCCATCTGTGCGCCAGAATTCTGCCAGAATTTCCACCACGGAATCAGAGCAAGTGAGGGCCAGACGACGGAAATGTCCATTGACCTTGGGTGGGATTTTTTAGTTCAACTCGAGCAAGGCCGTAAAATCCAACCCATACTTACAGCACACCAAAGCATTTGCATTAATTTACAATGAAGTTGTCAGTGCAGTTTTGCTCATTTCTTGGTCTGGTAAACAATGGGTTTGAAAAAGTGAATGGAATTATCCAACCTTTCCCATGGGTGGGAACATCTGGTCCCACCAAAGAGGACCCCCATGACGGAACCCCCTGCGGTAGGATGGATGAGCCATGCAAAACACTGTAGACAATCAGTAGGACTGGAAGATTCCAGCAGTGGCTCTCTGGAGGTGAGCTGCCTCTGCCATTGGAAAACAGGCCATGGAGGGGCAGTTCCACCTGTACTTACTGGCGCTGGGAATAAACACGCCTCTTTTACCTTCACATCGCTCACATCTCATGAGGATCTCAGGTGAACTGGGCCATCCCTATGATTTGAAAAACTTCATCACAAATGTGTATGGAAAAAAATGGGGACTACATTCTGGACAAAAAATGTGACGGCACCAGCAAAACAAGCCAGAAACTCACAAAGTCAGGCCTCAGTCCAACATTCAGGCCGAAAAATATTTCTGCAGCATCACCATGGTGATAAAATTAAGGAAGGAGCGAGCAAGTTTGTGGCCACTCAAAATTATGCTCTACATACCTGGACAATCAGGACAGCCTTAGAGTACAACCTACTCCAGTCTTTTCAAATCACGTAAGATATACTCTCACAGCTACATCTGAAAAAATACTCTTTAGCTCAGTGAATAATACCCCAGTAATATTCTGATTTAATGACCTTGATATTTTGGGGCATATTAAAAGGAGCAGCAATGCATAATTTGCATAGGTATTCCTCTCACTGCCTGGAACATTCTGTGACTGCCAACAAGATCCGATTTGATGTTTGAATGTAAATTCGAAATAAGTCTGAAAGGCGTGCCAATTAGGTGCATTGGCCGTGCTAAATTCTCCCTCAGTTTATCCAAACAGGCGCCGGAGTGTGGCGACTAGGGGATTTTCACAGTAACTTCATTGCAGTGTTAATATAAGCCTACTTGCAATGCTAATAAAATAAGCTTTAAAGTTTAAAACTTTAAACTTCAAATCATTCGGGCATTTTGCTGTAAACCCAAGAGGAACAGGAATACTCCCCACAAAGTCACAGTTATCGGCTTTCCATCCATTGCCACTCCAAACCCCCAAGGGGGCACCCCCAGTGGCACAGTGGTTAGTACTGATGCCTCACAGTACCAGGGACCTGGGTTTAATTCTGGTCTCAGGTCACTGTCTGTGTAGGGCTTGCACATTCTCCCCGTGTCTCCGTGGGTTTCCTCTGGGTGCTCTGGTTTCCTCCCACAGTCCAAAGATGTGTGGGTTGGGTTGATTGGCCATGCTAAAATTGCCCCTTAGTGTCAGGGGGATTAGCGGGGTAACTATGTGAGGTTACAGGAATAGGGCCTGGATGGGATTGTGTTTGGTGCAGACTCGATGAGCCGAATGCCTCCTTCTGCACTGTAGGGATTCGATGACTCTAAGATTCTATGACTTATCCTCAGATTGGCAGGTCAAGTGAGCCCAATCTTCACCTGTGTTCAAAGGTCAAACAGCCTCTGGGTCTTGGACAGGCTAGCAGCTGACCAAAATGAAACAGCTGCCCTGCAGACATGGGGCTGGTTGAGGCCTCAGGCCTCCTGGTTAGAGAATGTGCAGAAGGGTAAGGCCTTCTTTGTGGGCTCAAAGAATGGGCCATCATAACATTCTTTTCCCTTTCTGTTTCATCGTCCTGGTTTTGGCTCTGCTGCAGAGGAGATAGATAAATAAACAAAATGCACATATTATTTTTGTTTAACCTTAGGCCTGTAGGAAATTAGGCTGCACAGGTCACCCTATGAATTTGGCTCTGAACAGTATTCGCATGGAATGGGCATATTGGATAAGTCTATTTTTTTCTTTATCTTTCTTTCAATTTTCCTCCATCTGATTGATAGAACGCCATAAGGTATTCTTACCTGCACATAATTTGTGGATATGAAATAAAGATTTCCTCAAATAGGAGCCAGCTCACAGCCTGTGATTCATTCTTACCTTATCTCTCAGTCTGAAAATGTCATCATGCAGCAGCAGATTTTCCCTATCAACTGCATCCGTTCTCTTGGAAAAGAAAATCGGCTTCTTTCCCTTCAGATCTGCCTAAAGTTCTTGCCGTGCTGTTTGCTTTTAAATATCAAAGATAAAAGTGTAAAGTTCATGAGTTGCGTTAAAGCCACGTACCTTAATTGCATGAAAGAAATAATTACTGACCTCTGTTGAGATCCCCAAACATCCTCAATGGGTTTACACCCCTAACATGCATTTATAGAATTATAGTTAATTCACAGAATTTACAGCACAGGAACAGGCTATTCAGCCGAACTTAACTATGCTGGCCCATGCTCCACACGAACCAAATAATGAGCAGTAAGGAAATCGAAGATTGGCCTTTTTACTGTTTTCACGTTAACAAAAACTTAACTGAGAAAAGCTACATTTACAATTTAAAACTAAATATAAATAAAATAAATCAGGAGTTGGCTCCTCTTCTTATTTTGAGAGTTTTAATTGCAGTTGCAAGTTCATAGAATAGAATTCCCACAGCCCATTTGGCCCATCGGGTCTGCACCAACCACAATCCCACCCAGGCCCTATCCTTGTAACCCTGCTTAATTACACTGCTAATCTCTCTGAAGCTAAGGAGCAATTTATCATGGCCAATCCACCTAACCCGCAAATCTTTGGACTGTAGGAGGAAACCAGAGCACCCGGAGGAAATCCACGCCAACACAGGGAGAACATGCATGTCCGTGGCACCGTAAGGTAGCAGTGCTAACCACTGTGCCACTGTGAGCTGATACTGATCATTCTTCTGGGAGTAATGCGTTAAAATAAGAAATAGTGTGCGTGTGGGTTAGTAGGGGTGGGGCGGGGGGACGGGGGAGGCGCGGTTACCAATTGGGCAAAGAACAGCTAACCGCTCAGCAAAATATTACAATGATAGCGTAGTTCTCTGTGGTACACTGGGTAATACTTATTTCTCAGCCAACATCACAAAAACACACTTGCAAATCATGATAACATCTAAGTGAGACCTTACAGTGGAAAACTGGCTTCCGCATGTGCAGTTCTTGGGAAGAGACAGTAAAATTATGTGAGAAACGGAACTGTGGCCACATGCTGTTAAAACATGGATTCCATTATTCCCCTGCCTCTCAGCTTGTGCGTGAGTATGGCAGCCATAAGTGGGCAAAATGCACAACGCCATTTTCGACAACCCCTGATCCCTCTTTGTAAATGAGAGACATTGTGGGCGTGATCTAACCAGTCGTACACGCCACGCTCCCACTGCAGTGAGGTTTGGTGACCAGCCAAATCTCTGTCCACTGGGAAAAACCCATCAAAATGAATGATGAAACGGGTCTAGCCAGCGTATTTCAATTATGTTACCGAATGTGTAAACCATAAATTTAAGAATAACATTCAACTTCAACAGTAACACAATTATATATTCTAAATTTTCTATTAATTTAACAATGCACTCAATCATGCACAGTGAGAGGGAAGATTTATCCATTCTCTGAAAATAGTGCACTTGTGACATAATGTTTTAAGTCTGGTGGATGTTTTCTCTCACAAGTTGCGTACCCCTGAAGGATAGGGGGTTTTTAGTTAAGTTGGTGCAGTCTTGAAGGGCCAAAGGACATGTTCCTGTGCGGTAATTTTCTTTGTTCTTTGTCTTATATCATCTGACATTGGGTGGAATGTCATTTAACTCATTGATATTGGATCAGATTCAAATCTTACACATGGTGGTTTCAATGCTTTGTGGAATGATGCATTTTGTGTGAATTGCAAACTGTGCTTATCCTTGATCCTTTTGCATCAGTTGTAACAATGGCTGGATGTCATAAGGGGTTTCTTGATTCCCAACATGTTCCACAAGCATTTTATCTTTTGGCTTTAATTGCATCCTTCTGAATTTAACTTACACTATACATTTTTCCATTTGGTTCTTCCATTCTCTATCACACTCGTGTACATGTTGATTGTTAGCCCTGGGGGATAGCTCAGTAAGATGTGTGCACATGGGATGTGCAAAGATGAGTGTAGCTGGAGGCTTTTGAGTAATCAAGTGAGGAGTCACTCCATAATTGTGAAGAAAATGATACAGCTCCTGCCTCCGAGACTTGTTGCAGGCTGCAGCTGTATACATCACTTTTTTCAATGTAGACACTGATCTCTCGGCTTCTCCATTAGCCTGTGACCAACAGGGTGTGATTTTTCACTGAATGAAGACCAGGTAGCTTCACAAAGTTACTGAACTCATTGATCCTGAAAGAGGGTTAATTGTCACATTTCAGCATTTGCGAGTCCCCAGACAAAGCGAGAAGTTATGGGATGATTATTTTCATCGAAGTAGACATAAGACCATTAGACATAGGGGCAGAATTAGGCCATTCAGCCTATCAAGTCTGCTCCATCATTCAATCATGGCTGAATCTTTTCTCACCCTCATTCTCCTGCCTTTTCCCCATAACCCCTGATCCCCTTATCAATCAAGAACCTATCTTTGTCTTAAAGACACGCAATGACCTGGCCTCCACAGAGTTCCACAGACTCACCACTCTCTGGCTGAAGAAATTCCTCCTCATCTCTGTTTCAAAGGATCGTCCCTTTAGCCTGAGGTTGGGCCCTCTGCTTCTAGTTGGGCAGGATTTTCTGGCCGTTCGCACTGGTGGATTCTTCAGTTCTGCTGCAATGAATGGAGATTTGGCTGAGCGCTGAATTCTCTATCCTCATTTGCAGTGACGGTGAGGCATGATTGACCGGAAATTTCAAACTACTACTTCTATGACTAGGAATCTGTAGTAGACCATGGGCAGGTTTTCATCAGTGTGGAAGTCTGTAAAATCAATGTCAACTTCAACACATGGTCTTTGAGGTCATTCAGAGCCAAAAAAATTGCCTTCGACAGGACAAAAGGCACCATTGTCTCTACATCAGAAAAACCTCATTGAAGTGGGCCAGATCCTGGCCAGTGACTTTGGCCCCACATTTCGGTTTATGTAAACGCAAAATACAGCTGATGCTGGAATCTGAAATAAAATCAGAAAAATACTGGAAAATCTCAGCAGATCTGACAGCGTCTGTGGAAAGAGAACAGAACCAACGTTTCGAGTCTAGTTGACCCTCCAACAGAGCGTGCTCTAGTTGCGATTAAGAAGTGCTGACATTAAATGGAGAAATAATAGGGCATACCAGCCTTGGAGTGTATCACAGCCCTGGGAACATTATTGTAATTTAAATGGAGGTTTATGTAGTTAAGTTTGGCAACCATTTCCTCGTGTCTATTAGAACTGACTGTCGGCAAGCGATGTAGTGGAAAATAATTCACTAGTTTAAGCATGTCTTGTTGATGCTCAACTTGGAGCTCATTGTCTTGTAGTTTGAGTATACAATGCTCTATTTTAATAGGTAGTTTAATATGTGAATTGTTGAACATGTTTACTAGCAGCCTGTAATGAATTATCACTTAAAATCCGTTCCATACAAGTTAAAGTAAAAGTCTAAGATGCCTATGTGATTGAGTGTTTCTCTCTATTTATGAATGCAATTGCTCTGCAGATGTCAGAATCTGTTGAACAGCACAATGAATGTCCAGTATTTCTACATTTCAACTGCATCTAATCCAACCAGGCTTGCATCCACAACTGGTTAGGTTTTTTTCTCTTGGTCAAAATAGGCATTTTGCAACTTGGCAATGATTGTTTGATCTGGTGTATGGCCTGTTAGTGTGATTTGTGTGATTTGAACTTTAAAATATCTCAGAACTTACAGGGGTTTCAACATGCATGCGATCTTGGCTCAGAGCCCAGACACTTCCTGTCTCACTCACAGGCTTAAGATATCAAACAAGTATACAAGGATAAGTGAACAGACAAAGATAATCAAACACAGATAAAACTAACTATTGAGTACTATAGTCTCTTATAATTTAGGGGGACAGATAACGTAACAAGTTCAGGAAGTGATAAGCTTTCTCAGACTCTATACTTCTTGCACATTTTGAAGGAAATACAGCATTTACAATAACTTCAATTTTTTGTGAACCAGGTAGCATTCCTTCACTCTAAACACATGGCTGAAGAATTCAAATCTACTTTCATTAAATAAGCAATTGCTTTGACCAAAATGAGATCACACTCTTTAAGAAATTGTGGACATGCATGTAGCTGACTATAGTTGAGACTGTCATTGTAGATATTCAACCTGCCTTCAAATCCTTGAAATGTAGACTGAAGTATATGCAAAAATAAATCAACAGCTGAACAGACTCCAAAGATAAACTCTTGTACCAAAAAAGTCCAATGTGACTAAAGAAAACTGTAGATACTTTGATTATTTTGCAAACTCAATCTGATGGCAGCCTGAATTGTGTTTGGCACTATTTACTTCTTCTGTATGACATCATTGATGGTTGGTGTCAAGTAGCTTTTTTGTTGTATAGATTGGTTTGGTGATCGCATTTCAACGCAGATTCTAATTTGATCTCAGTTATCAGTTTCTTGATAGTTTACATGAGTGACACCCAAGGGTTTAGGCTCATCTCCAACTTTCTCAATTGCATCAAGGTAAGGCAAGTCCTGAAGTTCATTCTTTGCTTTCTAACATAAGCTTGAGTCAAATAAAATGGTATCTGTCAACTATGGTGTGTGATTTGGGGCACATTCAGGTCTGCAACCAGCTTGTATTCAACACCTCTGCTACCAGTGAAACAGTCAGCATACAATTTGAAAATGTTAATTGTATGCATTGGAGTCAGGTACGTGACTGCAGTCACATGCAGATTTGATGTTATATGGAAAAGGATAAATATCTCACATTCTCCAGATCTTCCAGAAAAAGAAACCTAGGGGTAAAGCATTCTTGTGGTATGTGAATACAAGTTTCCTTTTTCTTTGTGAAGCTCGCTTGCTTCACCTCAGGTTTTCCTGTAACTCAACAAATTCTTCTGGAGTCTGTTCTGCTGTCCTTCCATTCTGCTGTTTAAGGCAGAATCCATTTCTTTATGTTGCTGAATAATTACACATTGCAAAGGTATATACTCAGCTTGAATCTTGCTCTTCAAAAATCTTACACTTCGGCTTTGATGCAAATAAACCACTTCAATTCAAAATCTCCTATCTAAAACCCTTTTGGCTTCTCCGCCGTCCCTTCCTTCTGCACTAAACTATTTGACTCAAACATTCCTTTGCACTCATGTGGCCAGCAGCCATTTTGTGGTTTACTTGAATATTGTTTTTCTCACTCTGGGGTCCTTGTTGCTCTCTTCCTGGTATATTGTACACTCGGACCTTTTGTTGCCCTGCCTCTGGGTTATTTAGATGTCCTTGCTCTTTATTCGAAGTTAGCCTATCCCAGGAGTCTCTGCTGATTTTCTGTCCATGATAGTTTTTGTTTCTTGTTCATAAATGAAACTCTATTAACGCAATATTTCATTCATCCTTTTATTGCACGTACATCATGGTTAATATTGAATATATAGCAAGTAAGACTTATGGACATCAGTATTGCCCAATGCAGAGCCACATCACACAATAATGCTTACACTTAATTTTTATTGTGGTTGATTTTACGTCTTGGCAGGTAACAGGCAGAACGTGTTACTGGGGCACCAGTTCTGCTGTGAAGAGAGCAGAGCCATTTTTATGTCTTAACAACATGTCAATGGCACTCTGGAGCTGTAGAGCCCATCAAGGGCCTAAAGCAACATGCTGTATACAATCTGACCCATATCTGTCAGGCTATTCTGCAAAGTAAAACAGGGGATATGGTAATCAAGCAGCAGGGATCTGGTGGAGAGGGAGAGGCGAGAGCAGCAACATCCCAGTTATGTGCATTGGCCCTGACAGTCGCACAGAAATATAATTAAAGCAATTTTTTCCGGGCTTCTTCGGTCCTGCCATCAGTGAAACTGGTTCGAGAGTGGCAAGAGCTCACCTTTTTTAGATTAATCCATCACAGAATATTTCCCACCCTCCCTTCCACGCTCACCCCTTCTGCCCCCAAACACGGCCCCCATCCCAGCAGTGTGTTTTCTGGTGGCAGATGAGGTTTGCCACTGCCTGTCAGCAGATTTTCCAGTCCTGCTGATGTCTTTGGCATTTTGTGTGGCTCAACTGGCCTGCTCTGCCATAGAGGAACCCACTACCTGCTGGGGTGGTGGGGGGGAATGGTGGGCAGTGGTGGTCACCTTCTCAGGACCGGAAGATGCTGCCGGTGGGAAGTGCCGAAAAAATCCCACCCAGAATAACTGATGATGATTTTTTAACATAGTGGCTGGAATTTTACCGGCACACCCAGCCCAGAATTGGGGCGGGTGATGTTCACAGAATGGCATTCTCCGGTGGCCTCAGGTGTGATCTCAAGAGCCTCAGCTGGGAAAGATGGTAAAATTCCAGCAAGTGTCTCAAAATGTTCCCAGTGCATTGCAAACTTCATCTTTGAATTTGTAACATTAGGTGAACTGTAAGTTGTATTCAGAATCCTCAGTAACACCACATTAAAACTCAATCATCTGGGTCACTGTTAGATTTAGATTGCCTAATGTTCCTAAGAGATGATGTTAGGCTGAATGCTATTCGCCAAAATGCTGCACAATCTCACCAATGAGTGTTAGCAGACAATTTGGGTGGCGTTCAACCCCTTAATGATCTGTGGTATAAAGACCCTAATGGCCTCTGCTGTAATACAAACTAGACCAATGTCCCAGCTCGAGTCTCCAGCTTTGCCATTCCCGAGGTTCTTTCACAGCCAAAGGTGCTGTTAAAAACTGCTCCCCATCAAGAGTCTTTGAACTGTTGACATGGTAACCATTTGAAACACAGAGGAACGCAAATCTTTGCCCCATACCAATAAGACATAAAATGAGATTTGTGACGTTTTGTTCCATTTCATTAAAATGGAACTCTCATAATACTCTAACATATAGCAACTAAAACCAAACACGTAGCAGTTAATAATCTTGGCTAATTTTTGGGTCCAGGGAACTCTATAACAGTCAATGACAGAGTGAAATTAGATGTGAGAGGAAACTGTCTCGAGGACTATTTGACCAGGCAGTTCTGCGTCTTCATTGGAACTAAAAGGAAGATAAACAAGTAAGCATTAAGCACATAATGGAAATCCCGTCTGTTCACTTGTGTTCTGCACCTTTTTCTTAAAGTTTGGGAAGCTTGTGAGCTGACAATCTTGATCCAGTTGTACACTCTCCTGATGCGAAACTATTAGGTTACGATTGATAAATGCAGCGCAGAAATATCCCCAACCGCACAGCTTCAACAGAACATTTTGCCATTGCATTCATACCACAAGCAAACCGTCAGCATCAGAGAGACGTTAAGCGTGACATTTATGATCAGTACGAGTGACACGGTTTGCCAGCCCCTTTAAACATATGGAGCCATGTTTATTTTTATATCTGACATAATCAAAACAGGTCAGTGTCTTAAATTGAAGTGAGTGATTGTCACTCCTAATGAATGGCACCTGGCAGGTTGGTTGAAAGCAATTCTAGATAGAATGTAAATGTTAAGCCCATAAGTCATTGCAAAGCTGCTATCAATAAAGGTAATAAAATGTCAGGTTATCTCTCAAGGGCATTTGACTGGAAATGAAAAAAAAACATTATTCTGATACCAAGCACACCAGCAATCAGGCCAGATTTGGAATCGTATGCAGTTTAGGGGAACGTAAAAGTACACTGATGGGTGGGAGAGATGGTGACAGGAGTGACTCCAGGATTTAAGACTAGGTTATAAACAGAGATTCATAAAGCTGATCTTGAGTGGAGAAGATTGGGAAGTGATATGCTTGAGAGTTTAAATGCTGAGAGGTATCCTTTGATTATAGCACAGCAGCAGTGGACAGCAATTTATAATTCATAAGCTTCAGACAAGAGAGTGTCAAGAAATATGTGGAGTCCAGCAAAAGAAATTGTACTTGAGTTGATTAATTTCTTCAAAGGGCAGCTGAATAAATACTTGGTAGGGAATTGATATTAAGACTGCCAAGACGTGTATGGGCAAACTTAATCAAATACTCCAGGAACACAACAGCTTCTACAATGTCAGAATGAGCAGGAGAGGCAAGCAGGATGTTATGTGTGGAAGCAGTCAGAATTAGAGTGCTATAGGGCAGAGATTCTGGAATTGTACACGAGTTGCTTCACAATCTTTAAAAAGTACCTGGATAAGCACTTGACACATCATAACATTCAATGCTGTGGGCCAAGCGCTGGTAAATGAGATTAGGTGGGAGTTCAGGTGTTTCACACAGTTCGGTGCAGACTCGATGGGCTGAAGGGCCTCTTCTGCACTGTATGATTCTATGATCTTTTGAGATGAGTGGGTGTTTGTTCACACATTACATCAGAAGATGCAGTAAGTGTAGAACCAATGTAGGCACCCTTATAAAACAATGCACCTCACATGTAATTGGGTGGCACAGTGGTTGGCATTGCTGCCTCACAGTGCCAGGGACCTGGGTTGAATTCCTGGCTTGAGCCACTGTGCAGAGTCTGAATGCTCTGCCTATATCTGAGTGGGTTTCCTCCAAGTGTTCCAGTTTCCTCCTACAGTCCGAAAGACGTGCTGGTTAGGTGCATTGGTCATGTTAAATTCTCCCTCAGTGTACTCGAACAAGCGCCAGAGTAAGGCGACTGGGAGATTTCCACAGTAACTCCATTGCAGTGTTAACGCAAGCCTACTTGTGACACTAATAAATAAACTTTAAACTTGCGTAAACAAATTACCAACTTTCACATGCATGCTGATAACATCCAACTATAGATCTCTACATCACCCATAATTGTACTGTCGGACTCCCTGCTCACCACCTATGGATGTGCCTGCACTTCTGTGAATGGAGAAATGGAAGGCCCCTTGCTTAACAATTGTCAGGAACTCCATTCAGAACCATAGCAGGGCTGAGAGCTTTAAATAATGACAGGCTGTGTAACCTTAGTCGGATTACCTTAGATCTTGGAAGTTGAGGGATGATCTGTAGGATGTGTTCAAAATTATAAAAGGATTCGATAAGATACATTTGGAGAAATTAGTTCCACTGCTGGGGGCCATTTAAAATGATGCAACATACTTTAAAGCCAAACTGCGGGAAGGCTGTATTGGCAGAAATGTCTTTTTGAGGAGACGTTATCTGCCTGCTCTTGGAGGTGTAAAAGATATTTTTGTACTATTTCAACAGTGATTAGCACTGCTGCCTCACAGCGTCAGGGACCCGGGTTTGATTCCTGGCTTGGGTGACTGTCTGTGCAGAGTCTGCATGTTCTCCCCGTGTCTGTGTGGTTTTCCTCCGAGTGCTCCGGTTTCCTCCCACAGTCTGAAAGATGTGCTGGTTAGGTGCACTGGTCATGCTAAACTCTCCCTCAATGTACCCAAACAGGCACCAGAATGTGGTAACGAGGGAATTTTCACAGTAACTTCATTGCAGTGTTAATGTAGGCTTACTTGTAACACTAATAAATAAACTTTACTCTTTAACACAAGGATATGTAAACAGATTAAACTCAAACACAGTTGTACACCAATACCCAAGGTCAATGAAAAACAGATGCTATGGTCACCCGGCACTTAGCAGGCTTCTGATGAAATACATTTAAGAAGACACAATTCTCAAGAACAGCAATCAGAAAGAAAGAAGAGCTCCAAGAAACAGAACTCTGTGTAAAATCCATTAGGAGGCAGAGAATTCAGACTGGCCTTTACCTACCAATTTGAGGAATAAAACTAGGTATTCCTTTACTGGAGAAAAGTCAGATAATCCAGTCACAGAAAGCAGTAAATGGCTGTGAACCCATCTTCATAAATGTCTAACCTTGATTTCTTCAATGGAGAAAATAAGTAATCACAAGCCAAGCAAAATCTCAAGGTCTCATTTCAAAGTAAGCAAGCATGACCTTTTTAGTTGCTTGGAACTTTTAATGATGTGGGGATACTGTTGATGGACTGGAGTGGGCACAGTAAGAAGTCTCGCAACACCAGGTTAAAGTGCCACTCACCTGATGAAGGAGCAGTGCTCCGAAAGCTCATGATTCCAAATAAACCTGTTGGACTTTAAGCTGGTGTTGTGAGACTTCTTGCTGGAGCTTTTGAAATCTAATTGCATGCTACCTTTTTTTTAAATCATCTTTTCCTGTGTGTGTGTGTGTGTGTGTTTGTGAGTGTGTGTGTGTGTGTGTGTGTGTGTGTGAGTGTGTGTGTGTGTGTGTGTGAGTGTGTGTGTGTATGTGTGTTTGTGTGTACAACATCAAATTCAATGAATTATTTAATAACTTCTTAAAACTGTCAATTAAAATATGAACATGTTTAACTAATTTGCTGGAATTCTTTGAGGACATTACGAGTGCGGTGGACAATGGGGAATCGATTGATGTGATGCATCAGGATTTCCAGATGACATTCGGCAAGGTGCTGCACAAAAGACAACAGTATAAGATAAAAGTCCACAGTATTACGAGTAATGTATTAGCATGGATAGAGAATTGGTTAACTAACAGAAGCAAAGAGGCAAATGTATGGGTATTTTTCTGGGTGGCGATAAGTGAATAGTGATGTGTCTCAGGGATCAGTGTTCGGACCAATTTACATGGATGATTTGAGGTTGGAGTCCAAGTGTAGTGTGTCAGAGTTCACAGATGACACTAAGATGAGTGGTAGAGCAAAGTATGCAGAGGATACTAAAAGTCTGCAGAGGGATAAAGATAGTCTAAGTGAGTGAGCAAGGGTCTGGCAGATGGAGTACAATGTTGGTAAATATGAGGACAACCATTTTGGCAGGTAAAATAGGAAAATGGACTACTCTTCAAATGGTAAAAAATTGCAGCTGTGCAGAGGGACCTGGATGCAGGAATCACAAAAAGTTGGTTTGCAGGTGCAGCTGGTGATTAAAAAGGCAAAAGAAATTTTGTCCTTCATTGCTAGAGGGATGTAGTTTAAAATAGGAAGGTTATGTTGCAGCTGTATAAGGTGCTGGTGAAGCCACACCTGGAGAACTGTGTATAGTTTTGGTCACCTTACTTGAGAAAGGATGTACGAGCACTGGAGGGGATGCAGAGGAGATTCACTAAGTTGATCCCAGAGTTGAGAGGGTTGCCTTATGAGGATAGACTGAGTAAACTGGGACTATACTCATTGGAATTTAGAAGAATGAGGGGGAACCTTATAGAAGCATATAAAATTATGAAGGAAATAGTTAAGATATGAGCAGGGAGGTTATTTCGGCTGGCAGGTGAAACAAGAACTAGGGGGCATAGCCTCAAAATAAGGGGGAGCAGATTTAGGACTGAGTTGAGGAGGAACTTCTTCACCCAAAAGGTTGTGAATCTGTGGAATTCCCTGCCCAGTGAAGCAGTTGAGGCTACCTCATTGAATGTTTTTAAGGCAAGGATAGATAAATTTTTGAACAGTAAAGGGATTAAGGGTTACGGTGAACAAGCTAGTAAGTGGAGCTGAGTCCATGAAAAGATTGGCCATGATCTTATTGATTAGTGGAGCAGGCTTGAGGGGTCAGATCACCTACTCCTTGTTCTTATGCTCTTATAATATAACCACTGGCTGAGACGTGGTTCTAGACCTTTGGAAACTCAGCCAAGTATTCATATTAGCCTCACCTGTAAAAACAAACCTTGGAAATAGCACTGCAGTGCATTGAATCCAAAATACCAGGTTGTTTTTTAATTTCAATTCCAAAATAGATTGCTGTTGCCTAACTGGATATTGAACGTACTTTTTTTTAAAAAACTTTAACAGCAGGACCACTTTTTCAAATTAAATATTTCTGAACATTTAAATCTCAGTCCAAAACATAGCATGAGAGTTTGCTACCACATTTTTCTGCAGAATATTGAATGCAATATGCCAGTTTATCCATTGAAGAAAGTACTGTGATGCATGTCAACACTTATACAATGGTGATCAATAGAATGATACACTTATTATTGATCCTAGATTGAGCCGTAGGATCAATTATTGCATTAAAAATGTCTCTACGTTAAAATTCAACATCTAATAGTGATATTTAAATGTGTCAAGAGACTTAATACTTACTGGTTAGAATGTTCCAGACTCCTCGACAGGCTTTCCCACACCCCAGTCATGAACTCACAAGTCTCATGGTTTGCTAAGGGAACCCAAAATCCACACCAGCACATGAAAATGGTGCGGGGAAAGAAATTCAAATTTGCCATGGTGCTCACAATGGTGACCTTGACCTCAGAAGGAGTATGTGTGATGTCTGGACTGAAGGTCTTTCTGACTCCCTGAAAAGACCGCTTTAAAATAGCACAGGCTCTGTAAGGCATAGTGAACTGGAATTTGCACTTTGAATTTATAAAATTTTTACTTTCCTGGCACCATTTCTGCCTCCATTAAGAGACCAAAATCCAACCCGGTACCTTAATTTTCCAGGCAAGACCTGTAAGCACCACAGTCCTGTTCTTCGGCATTCCCCCAGTAAATTATTCTGCCATGCAATGTCTTTGCTCATTTACAATTGCCTTCAAATGCAACTGCTGTTAACTCTTGCTTAATGGCTCAAGTTTTTCTCTACTCTGTAAAAGCACCTTTAGATGTTTCACTGTGTTAAATCAGCAATACAAATTTAATGTGGTGTGACTTGAGTCAAGATAATAAATGTTTTCAGCATCACACTTGTTTATTTATTGAACTCATTGAGGTAGGATATTTACTCCAAGGTTTGTGTATGCTTTACATACACATAGCTCATAAACACGCAAAGTATAAAAAATGTTCTGGAATAAGTTACAAATTTTCTCTTCATTGCATTTGACATCTCCCTCTGCCTGTAATTGTGATGAATATCCAAGCATTTAAATAGTCATACATATATATTTCAGAATAGATGAAGAAAACATAGAATTTTACAGCACAGAAAGAGGCCTTTCAGCCCATCATGTCTGTGCTTTCCATCAAGCACCCATCTATTAGAGGCTGTTTTACTCCATGGCAAAAAATTCCTACTTCAGAAGCATATTTATCTTTTAAAAGTTGGAAGAAAGTTTATTTATTTGTCACAACTATATTATGTTAACACTGCAATGAAGTTACTGTGAAATCCCCCTAGTCTCCACAGTCCGGTGCCTGTTTGGGTCAATGCACCTAACCAGCACGACTCTCAGAACGGGAGAAGAAATTAGAGTTCCTGGAGGAAACCCGCGAGGACACGGGGAGAACATGCAAACTCCACAGAGACAGTGGCCCAAACTGTGAACCTGGGTCCCTGGCACTGCGAGACAGCAGCGCTAACCACTGTGCTACTGTGCTGCCCACTTTCTAAACAAACGGAATGCAAACTACTTATTGTACGGGTCAATAAGAGCAATTTATAATGTGCTGAGGTCAGGCAGTTGGGTCCCAATGATTACAGGGGTGACCTCCAGTGCCAGGGTAACCTCTCTGTGAAAAAAGGGCATTGTAATGCTGATAAAATCCCAGCATTGTGGTAAAATGATGGCTACCTTCAGTAACTTTGTTATTCTCTCGACAACTGCTGCTTGAGTTGCTGAACGTTTTCAGCAGATTCTGTTTGCAATTCAGTTACCAGTACTTCAGAAATCATTTAATTTGAACCTTATCAGAGATTACCAGTCGGGGTAAAGAAAGAGCACGGTTATTTGTTAATTGTCTCAACTTCTTCAGTTGATCCTCTTGCCATTCCTGCACCATCCCATTAAGGTTTGCTTTAGTCAGAAGAACCTTCATTAGAACCAACCATCAGGGTGGCACAGTGTCACAACGGTTAGCACTGCTGTCTCACTGAGTCAGGGACCTGGGTTCAATTCCGGCCTCAGGTGACTGTCTGTGTCGAGCTTGCACGTTGTCCTTGTGTCTACGTGGGTTTCCTCCGGATGCTCCGGTTTCCTCCCACACTCCAAAGATGTGCAGGTTAGGTGCATTGGCTAAGCTAAATTGCCCCTTACTGTCCCAAGATATGTAGGTGAGGGTGATTATCTGTGAGAAATGTGTAGGGTTACAGGAATAGGGCAGAGGGGAGGGCCTGGATGAGATGCTCTGTCAGAGAATCTTGTCGACTTGATGTGCCAAATGGCCTCCGTCTGCACTGTAGGGATTCTATGATTAAAAATGATGCTTTTTTAGTATCAGTTTAGAATCGACACATGCAATGAGAAGCTCAAACATTGCTTATCAAACTTCTCTCAAAATGCCTCTGTGTAGGACAAAAAGAATGGATCTGATCAGGTAGACAATATGAGGGAGCTACCCATCTCTCTAGGTCACATAACTAAAAGGCATACCTCTCACTGATTCAAGTGCATAACATTGTGTTTTGCACTCATATTCCAAGCTTCAAATCCTTTATTTTTGCCTCCGACACCAACAATAAAATCCGCTGTGTTCTTCAGTCAACAGGAGAGAAGCCAGAATCAGGGAACATTACCTATCAGATTTGAATGTACTTTGAGTGTAGGTCAGCTATTGCCATTCCAGCCGTGTATTCTCGTTGAAGGGAAGAAGTGAATCACGAAAGAGAACATTATCTGCTTTGTTCTGTGCAGGCAGCTTCAAACATCTCATTGTGCTAGCCAACGAGAATCATTCCATCACAAAACCAATCCACTCACCTTCAATAATCTTCAGGAGTACTCCCATCACCACAATTTCCTGCCGTGCTACCATTCAGAAGAAAAGCAATGAGAGCCTGGGACTACAGATAATAAGGTAAATCTTTACTGGCAGCCTTTTCAAAAGACTGAGCTCCAGGTGCTGGCTGATAAATATTTCCTTGAGCTGAAATTGACATTTTTAGTTTAGAAAAAGTTTCCATTTATGTGCATCATTTTTAATTTGCCGTGAATTAAATTTGATTTTGGACACATTGGGCTGTCAAGAGGTAAAGTCGTAGAGTTCTGGAATTCTAGGCCATGAGCTAAACGTTTCCCTTTTCTTGGCTGCAGGGGTCACAAGTTGACTGTGGTAGCATGCCCCTTTAAGGGACAGGGTCTTTGAGGGTCATGTGATCCATCCAACCAATCGGAGCAGAACGTGCAAATCCTGGGCCTGAACGCTGGTTTTCCCTGCATTTAGGAGGCTGGAGATGTGGAGTACTATATAACTCTCTGTGAATAGTTAATCTTCTAATTAACTGTACATTCGTTAATCAATTTGGTGGTCGCCTGTCTTTGAAGATTCTACACTGACCATACCAGTCACATTAGAGGTGGGCAGCAGAAATACTCAGTGCTCCCATCTTATTCCCATGAGTCCCACTGGAACCAAGTGAGTTCCTCGCTGCAGGCATTCTCTTCACGCTACTGGCTGCCTCTGCACTCAGCACGGGGAAGAGCAGCATTGTGCTGAGAGCACATGGTACTCTCTTAAAGGTAGCCTGTCCCTCCTATAGGGAAGTTGCACTGCATTATGTTGCTGCAATCTAAGTGGAAAGTGGAGCATCAAGTCAGTGAAGGGGTTCCAGGGTGATGGATGCAATATTGGAAGTATTCAAGATGAAACTGGCCAAGAGGGGAATTGCCATGTCTCCGCAGACCAAGAGCCCTCAGGGACAACTCACAGAAGACAGATGGCCAGGGAGTTCAACTCCAGGAACCAAGTAGCAGTGCCACAAGAAACCCAATAGCTTCATGTGGACAGTCAAACAAAGAATAAAGAACAAAGAAAATTACAGCACAGGAAAAGGCCCTTCAGTCCTCCCAAGCCTGCACTGACCATGCTGCCCAATTGAACTAAAACCCCCTACCCTTCCAGGGACCATATCCCTCTATTCCCATCCTATTCATGTACTTGTCAAGACACCCCTTAGAAGTCACTACTGTATCCGCTTCCACTACCTCCCCCGGCAACGAGTTCCAGGCACTCACTACTCTCTGTGTAAAAAGTCTGCCTCATACATTTCCTTTAAACCTTGCCCCTCGCACCTTAAACCTACGTCCCCTGGTAATTGACTTTTCCACCCTGGGAAAAAGTCAATGTCAGTAATTCACCTTTGAGAGAGATGATGGTGTAGTGAGTGGTATTTTCACTGGAACAGTATCTCAGAGAGCAAGTATCATGTTCTGAGAACCAGGGTTCAAATCCCACCATCAGAATTTGAATTCAATAAAATCAGGAACGTAATGTCTTAGGATGCCCATTGTTGATAATCGTAAAAACCCTATCTGCTTCATTAGTGTCCTTTAAGGGAGAAAATCTGACATCCTTAGCTGGTCTGGCTGACATTTCACTCCAGATCCCCAGATGCACAGCATTGTGGTGGACTCTGAACTATCCTCTGAAATGGCCTAGCAAACCGTTCAGTTCAAGGGCAATTAGGGAAGGGCTAGAAATGCTGGCTCAGCCA
The DNA here is from genome assembly GCF_965287045.1 of Carcharhinus amblyrhynchos. Lineage (NCBI taxonomy): Eukaryota > Metazoa > Chordata > Chondrichthyes > Carcharhiniformes > Carcharhinidae > Carcharhinus > Carcharhinus amblyrhynchos. Next base: position 161,314,397 of record NC_137324.1, read on the forward strand.
GCAATACCCCTATCCAATGAAATAATTCTTAAAAATGTTCAAGCTACCAATCTGCTACCAATCTTTCATGCTGTTGTACACACCACATCCTCTTCACACACCCAGAAGCACCCCACCTCACCCTTATTCTCCCCACCCCAATGCTGATCAGGACTCAAACATAACATCCAGATACTCCACCTGATCATCACGCATCTATGACCCTCACATCTAACCTCTCATTGTCCCCATAGCTAATCTGCTATTCAACAGCATTACACAATCACTAACATCCTGGTCTCTAGCAGGAAATGGTAATGCATAATAGAAGGGGGCAGAGCAAACCCTCTGAGACCCTGCATCCCCTGTGTTCTATGGAGACTATGGCTCTCAACATCACAAGGCCAGAGCCCATGGTATCTAACTTAGGAGTGGCACGGCGGCACAATGGTTAGCACTGCTGCCTCACAGTACCAAGGACGGGGTTCGATTCCCAGCTTGGGTCACTGTTTGTGCAGAGTCTGCACGTTCTCTCCATGTCTGCGTGCGTTTCCTCCCACAGTCGGAAAGACGTGTTGTTGAGGTGTATCGGCCATGCTAAATTCTCCCCTCAGTGACCCAAAGAGATGCCAGAGTGTGGCGACTAGGGGATTTTCACACTAACTTTATCGCAGCATTAATGTAAGTCTATTTGTGACACTAGAAATAAGCTTTAAACTTCAACTTAGCTGAACATTGAGGGTGAGAGTTGGTTTATTCCAGCCTGATTTGCCTTCTCAACTCTCAGTATGTGTTGCTTTCTGGCATGTGGAGAAAGTTAATGTTGCTGTGGTTGTGGACCTGTTGCTTCTCAGGCCGAGTTAAGGAAGAGCCAGATTTTTTATTAGATTTTAATGCCAGCAAGAGGTATGGGGAGAAAGCAGAAACTTGGCATTGAGTTTGAGGATCAGCCATGATCATATCGAATGCTGGAGGCGACTGGAAGGGCTGAATGGCCTTCTCCTGCTCCTAGTTTCTATTTTCCTATGTTTCTCATCCCATACCCCTTCCCTTACACTAACCTTCTCCTGCAGATTTCCCACTTACAGACACACGAGGCATGATCTTACTTGCCATTCATGCCACACTCCTACTGCAGCGAGGTTGGAGAATCTGACGCTCAGCCAATTCTTTGTTCACTGCACTGGATGAGAAAATTCCTCCGGCGTGAACGGTGGTACAATTCCAGCCACAAATTGCTGCCTTCCCAGCTTTAGCAGCCCACAGGTGAGAGAGAGAGAGTGGGGGGAGAGCAACAGAACAGTATGACTGGCAAGGCCCCCTGATTTGTCCTGGCACTCACAGTTGTCAGCTAAAATCCTGGCACCACAAACACACACGGGAGGCAGGAGCCTGGAGAATGTCTTGAGTCGTCCAAGCACAAGTGTTCTCCAATCGATCCATGGTGAAATGAGTGTTAAGTGAAAGGGGCATCATCCTGGACAAATCCTGTTGCAGAGGACACAGCTGAGAACCTTGGCATGCAGGAGAGTGCTGATGGGCATGCAGACCAAGGTGCTGGGTGCATTGGCTGGGCTGCCAGACAGCTTCCTGGCATTCTTTAATAGAAGGATTAAGTCTGGCTCCAATTTGGCAGCAGGCATCACCCAGAGCTTGCCCTCTGTGTCGCCTATGCTCTGCCTCCTTGTCATGTTGCAGCCCTAGAGGTTCTACCCTGCTGCTGTCATAGCTGTTGCAGCCTTTGTGTGGACTGGTCACCTCTTACTCTGCGATCCCTGTGAGATCACAGCAACACTGTCTGGCAAACCCATGAAAGTGCCATAACCTCCTTAAAAAAAGAAACTCCCAAATATTAGCCAACACTTTGCAATAGCAAATTTTCTTCATAGTCCAACTTGCAATTTGGGTGTTTGGACCTTTAAGAAATGTTATTGCAAAGCTTATATTGGCCTTTATTGCAAAGGAACTTGAATACAGGAGTGAAGATGTGTTGCTACAATTGTATAGAACCTTGGTGAGACCGCACCTGGAATATTGGGAGCGGTTTTGGTTTCTTTACCTACTTGTCAGAGAGGCAATGAAGTTTCATCAAACTGATTCCTGAGGTGGCGGAATCTTCCTTTGAGGCAACTGGGCCTGTATTCTCTGGAGCTATGAAGACTTCATTGAGGTGCACGGGCTAGATGAAAGAAGAATAATTCCTCCGGCTGAGGGCTCTAGAATCAGGCGACACAGTCTCAGTAAACAAGCCATTTAGGACTGAGAGGAGGAGGAATTTCTTCACAGGGTGGTGAAACTTTGGAATTCTCTAGCCAGAGAGCTGTGGACAGTCAGTCATTTAAGAAAGCGGTCTATAGATTTCTAGTTGTTCAAGATGTCAGGAGATATGTGGAACAGTGCAAAAAAATGGTATTGAGTTAGATGGTCAACCATAGAGTCATAAGGATACATAGCATGGAAACAGGCCCTTCAGCCCAACCCATCCATGCTGACTATGTTTCCTAAACTGAACTGGTCCCATTTACTGGCATTGGGCCCATATCCTTTGAAAACTTTCTTATCCATGTACCTGTCCAAATGTCTTTTAAATCTTGTAATTATGCCCTCCTCTACCACCTTTTCTGGCAGATCATTCTATATACACACCACCCTCTGTGTGAAAATGTTGCCCCTCAGTTCCCTTTCAAATCTTTCTCCTTTCATCTTAAACCTATGCTCTGTAGTTTTGGATACCCTTACCCTCTAAAAGACCTTGGCTATTCACATTATCAACACTTCTCATGATTTTATAGACCTCATCCTCCTATTCTCCAGGAAAAACAAATCCCAGCACACCCAGCCTCTTATAGTTCAAACCTTTCAGTCTTGATACCATCCTTGTAGATCTTTTTTGCACCCTTTCCAGTTTATAACATCCTTGATCTACTTGAATAGTGGAACAGGGTTGAGGGGCCAAATGTCCTACTCCTGCTCCCATTTCCTGTGCTCCTATCTGGTAGATTAAAGCTGCTTGTTGTTTTCAGAGTGGTGTACAAATTTATTGCCTAGGCTTGTTTGGACCAAATTTAGGTATCCCGATGTTACACCAGCTGGTTAGGCTGTGTGACGGCAGGATAATGCTCCTTCAAAGCATTGCAGGCACTGTGCGGATGTCACTAAGAAGGAATGGCCATTCAGACCATGTCAGAAGTGGCTGCGGATGCAGAGTGTCCCAGAAAAATGTCACCAGAGCTCCATAACACTGCTTCCACTGAGATGGAATTTGTGCTCAACATGGTTTCCATTTTTCCTGCTGACATTAAAAACAAAACAGAGGTAAGAAATGATTTGTAACTGCCTTTGATTTTGAACAGTTCTGCCATTCTCCCTTCTCTTTCTTTCAGCTGGACTTTGCCAATCATATCTGCAGGACAACAGGAAGAGTTTTAAATTGGCACAGACCTCAAACTCCTGTTTTTGCACAAAACCATCACGCCATGGGACACTTTAATATCAAATGGTTTGAAAAGGTCACTTCAAAATTGCTATGGTAGCCAGGAGCTGTTTTTTTTTTCGGAAGAAACATTTTCTGTGTATTTACCTCTACTTTTTGAGAATAGCGATTAGGCAAGAGCTGTGGCTTCACTTTAACACGATCCATCCAACATTGCAGTTTTTTGAATCGTAATTTACACGTGAGACATGGAGCAAATAGAAGCCCAAGATATAAGAACATTATTACTTCTTGAAAGCAAATAGACTGACATTTTTTCACAAACCAAAAGTACTTTTAAGAGGAAATTCTTTTGGGTCTACGCCCAGATTGTCTGAATACATTGAATGCCTGTAAATCAGGCAACTCAGTATTCAGACTTGGAAACAAATCTGCCCAATTTCCCTCCCTTTAAAATAATGGAGGAATATTATAGCCAATTCTTGTATCGACATATCAGGCAGAATTCTCCGAACTCGCCCCTGGCCGGGATTCTCCGGCTTCACCCACAACTGGGATTCTCCAGTCCCGCTGCAGTGAATGGAGTTTTGGCTGGGAGCTGAATTCTCCGCTTTTGCTGGCAGCAGTGGCGGGGAGATCAAGATCGGAGAATCCCACCTATTATCCGGCTAATCTGATCCTAAGTTCTCCCCATCTTGCCCATGGGCAGTTCCATCTTCAAGTTTCACTTCAAGTGAAAACTTGGGCTAGTAGATCTCACCACAGGCAATTTAAGTTTCGAAGTTATTTTTGTTGAGTACTTGTTAGGCTGTGGTCATAGAATCATAGAAACCCTGTGGTGCAGAAAGAGGCCATTTGGTCCATCGAGTCTGCACCGACCACAATCCCACCCAGGCCCTACCCCCATATGCTGACATATTTACCCACTGATCCCTCTAATCTACGCATCTCAGGTCACTAAGGGGCAATGTTGGCATGGCCAATCAACCTAACCCCCACATCTTTAGGCTGTGGGAAGAAACCGGGTCACCCGGAGGAAATCCACACAGACACGGGGAGAATGTGCAAACTCCGCACAGACAGTGAGCCAAGCCAGGAATCGAACCCAGGCCCCTGGAGCTATGAAGCAGCAGTGCTGACCACTGTGCTACCATGCCACCACACATTTGCTGGGAGTAATTTTCAATGGAAGGGGAATTTTTTCAGGTCGTGCAACATGCGGCCGACAGTGATCCAGTGAAACCAGCTCCTGTGCTCCTAATACAGTTCATTGGCGCAACATTAGTTTTAAAACGGTCGAGGCCAGAAGATGCAATTTCAGCTCTCAAGAAGGAAAAATGTTTAAATTCAGAGGCAGCTGAAATTTTCTTGTCTTTCTTCCAAAAACCTCCAACAAAAACATGGGACATCAACAAATCTCATCTAAATATAGATCATTATTCACCACAACACAACTGTACACACAGGACTTGAATGATTAAAGGGTCAATCGCAGAAGATGCCATTTAGCCCCATCTGGTCTATGCCAGGTCTCCGCGACAGCAACTCAGCAAGTCCCACTCCTCCACCATTTCTCCAAAAGCCTGATTTTTTTCTCTCTCTCTTCAGGTAATTATCTAATCCCCTTTTCAATGCCATGATTGAATTTGTGACCATCACATTCTCAGGCAGTGCATTCTAGATTCTAACTACTTTTCAGCAAAAAACATTGTTTCTTTTGTCAGTCACCTGATTTCTGTTTCCTCTGGTTTTCATTCCACAGAACAATGGGAAGTATTTCCCTATCTGCTCTACCTTGACAACTATTGTATTTGAACACCGCTATTAAATCTCCTCTTGACCTTCTCTTCTCTGAGAAGAATGACATCTTATCCAATCTATTCTTCTAACTGGAGTCCTTCAGTCCTTCATTCCTGTAATATATATAAATGATCTGGAGGGAAATGTAGGTGCCCTGATTTGTAAATTTGCAGATGATGTAACAAAAAATGAGGGAGTAGCTGATAGCGAGGAGGATTGTCAGAAGATACAGCAGGGGATAAATCAGCTGTGACATGGACTGAAAGATGGCAGATGGAATTTAACTCAGACAAATGTGAGTTGATGCGATTTGGAAGGTCTACTGCAGAAGAAAAATATACAGTAAATCGTAGATCACTTAGAAATATTAACATACAAAGCAATCTAGGCACGCTGTTCCTCAGTTCCCTGGAAGTGGCAACTCAGGTAGACAAAGTGGTCAAGAAGGCATATAACCTTCATCAGTCAGGGCATTGAGTAGAGGAATTGGAAAATCATGTTGCAGCAGTATAAGATTTTGGTTAGGCCACATTTGGAGTATTATGTACAATTCTGGTTAGCACACTACGGGAAGGATGTTGATGCATTGGAAAGGGTTCAGTAGAGATTTACCAAGATGTTGCCTGGTTTGGAGGATATGGACTATGAAGAAAGGTTGAACAAAATTGGATTGTTTTCATTGGAGTGTCGGAGGATGAGGGGGGACCTGAAAGAGATTAACAAGATTATGACAGGCTTGGATAGAGTGGATAGTCAGAGTTTTTTTTCCCCCAGGATCGATGGGTTAATTACTTTGGAGCACAGGTGAGAGGGGAAATATTTAAAAAGAAATGCAAGGAGCAGGTTGTGGAAGAAGATCCTATATAGCAAAATTCAAGAGGCATCTGGACAGATATACGATAGGCAGGGAATAGAGAGATATGGATCACATAGAGGCACGAAAACATTAGATTAGAGAGGCATCTATGTTGGCACAGACTTGGTGGGCCGAAGGGCCTGTTCCTGTGCTGTATTATTCTTTGTTCTTTGAAATATCTTCATAAACCTTTGCTGCACTCTCTTCAATGTCTTCACATCCTTGCTAAAGTGCGGTGCCCAGAATTGAAGGCTACATTTCAGTTGAGATGGAAATACTTATTACAAATGTTCATCCTGAGGATTTAGAAATTAAAGAAACATAAAGAAAATCTTCAATTTTTTAAAGCAACTTTTATGCCTCAGGACATCCAAGCACTCTACAGCCAGTAAATACTTTTGAAGTGTAGTCACCGTTGTAAGATCAGAAACACAGCAGTTAATTTGCACACTGCAAGGCCCCACGAACAACAATGTGAGATTGAGCATGACTATTTGTTTCTACCATGTTGGTTGAGGGATAATACTGGCTGTGGCAAGAGTCATTGCTGTTCAAAATAGTGCCATAGGACCACTTACATCCTCTGGGAAGGCTGAGAGGGCGTTGCTTTCTTCTTCCATTCAGAAGACAGCCCCTCTAACAGTGCAGCTCTCCCTCTTTATTGCACCTATATTAAATCACTACATTGCAGAAAGAGGCTATTTGGCCCATCGAGTCTGCACTAACAACAATCCCACTCAGGCCCTATCTCCATAACCTCCATATTTACCCTGCTGATCTCCCTGACACTAAAGGGCAATTTAACATGGCCAATCAACCTAACTCACACATCTTTGGAGTGTGGGAGGAAACCTGAGCGTCCGGATGAAACCCATGCCAACACAGGGAGAACGTACAAACTTCGCACAGACACCCAAGGCTGGAATTGAAACCGGATCCCTGGCACTATGAGGCAACAGTTCTAACCACTGTACCACCGTGCAGCCTCTGAAGTGGGGTTCGAACATGCAATCTTTTGACATCGAGGGAAGGTTGCTGCTACAAGTGAAACTCGGCTGACTCCAATTAGTACTGACAGGAATGGTGGGGGAACAAGTGCATTCTTTTGACATTTCTGTTGCTTTAACAGAGGTATTTTAAACAGTGAATTTCTAGTGTCATGTTAACAACATGAGCCCTCCTAGGACAAGTAATTTGGCCAATTCAACAAGCAGCAGCAAATGCTGCACATTTTTACATTTATCATGCACAAAGCATAACGTGTTGCTCAGGCAATACAGTTTCAGTGAAGAGAACCTGGAGGCAAAGAAAATGTTGATTTTGGATGGGACCTGAATTTTAAAATAAAAATGTTATTTCCACCTGGAATCAGGTAGTTTAATTCAACACAGCACGGGGCCTTTAGATATTAGAATTCAAATGGATCCTGACCAAGCTTTTATTATTGAACTGAGAGCAAAAATCCTCAGACTAAAGGCCCATTTTCATTTTCCCTGGCAGAAACCAGACATGGCGGCAGTTAAAATGGACGCCATATCCTCTCTGACCCCACTAGCTCCCCGCTATGTCGGAGGTTAACCTGTTCTTTGGAGCAGCTGAGCAGGGCACCTGCTCCAAGTTAGCAGGATTTTCTTCAAATATAATGTCACTGCCACATGATCTGCAATTTTAGTCAGAGGCCTGAGTGTGGAGGCAGCTTCCCTGTCAGGTCAAAACCTGCTGGGAGGGCAATAGTGGGCCAGAAGATGCCTAAACGAGTCAATTAATTTTGTTTTATGTGTTTGTGTGAACATGAGATGGGGAAGGATGGTCTCGTAAGGAAACCTGGGGCCTTTCACAGGCTAACACTTCACTCTTGATTCATAGATCAGAGAATAGATCATAGAATCACTACACTGCAGAAGGCCATTTGGCCTATCAAGGCTGCACCAACCAAAATCTCACCCAGGCCCTATCACCCCACGTATTTTAGAATTCCTACAGAACAGAAGGAGGCCATTTGGCCCATTGAGTCTGTACCGATCACAACCCCACATAGGCCCTATTCCCACAACGCCAAGAATTTACCATGTTAATCCCCTGATGCCAGGGTTAATTTTGATGTAGAGGTGCTGGATTGGACTGGAGTAAACACAGTAAGAAGTCTCACAACACCAGGTTAAAGTCCAACCAGTTTATTTGATAGTAATCCCACAAGCTTTCAGAAATGTTGTTCCTTTGTCAGGTGTGTGGAAGGTTCTGATCAGAGAAGGCATATAAAGTCACACACAGTTTACAGAATACTGATTACTGATTAGAATGCAAGTCTTTACAGCTAACCTGCTATTCAAGTCTTAAAGATGCAGACAATGTGAGTGGAGATAGCATTAGCATAGGTTAAAGAGATGTGTATTGTCTCCAGACAGGATAGTAAGTGAGATTTTGCAAGCCCAGGCAAGTCATGGGGGTCACAGATAGTACGACATGCGTTAATTTACCACGTCGATTGGCCATGCTAAATTTCCCCTTAAGGGAACTAAGCAGGTTAAATACCCTGGATAACAGGGATAGGGCATGGCTGGCATTGTTGTTGGTGCAGACTCAATTGGCCTCCTTCTTGGCATTGTAGGGATTCTACGATGCTACAATTCTATGAAAGAAGGGATACTGGGGTCAGATGATTCATACCATATTTCAGAAGCCACCTTGGAAATCTGGCCAGATGCCCAACTATAGGTCCAACAACCAAATTCAACGGGCCCCCCTGCCTCCTGCCCACTTGGGCTAGCTGCCAGCTTTAGTTTGAAACTTCATTTCGAACTATCTTCCAAATTCTTCTCCAACAGCAGGATTTGCCAAAAGCAGCAAGTAGCTTAAGACATCAGAACAGGTTCAATTCTTTGTCTTGGCCAGATGGCAGTGAGACTGTGACAGTAGTGTGACTACAGTCCGTAAAGCAAGAGAGAGGGAATTCATACAGGATTCCTTCGAATGATCTCTGCCAGGAAGTGTACACCAGATGAGGATCCAATTGGGCTTGTCTGCGATATTCATCAATGTCCAATAACCCGTCATTGTCCAGACTCATAAATAATGAATTAGGTGGTGGGAAATGACCAGTACCTGGGGGAACATGGTCCAGGAGAGAGTCCATTGGCTTTGAGAAAAGAAAGGTAACAGCTTTGGAAATGTGAAGGAAGCATAGCCTTATATCCATTGACATTCTGAAATTTAAAAATCTTTCCATGGAAACAAAATTAAGTCATAATTGTCAGCTTATCTGGAACAAAGGAAATAAAACCACAGGTAAAAATGAGGAAAGAAAGACAACAAACAAACGTCAATTTATATTGCACTGTTCAGCAACTGTACATGCGAACAAGTACTGAGCAGTTTGCAAACATCTAAATTCTAGATCAATGCCACCCTGAATACTATCTCCAATCTGCATATAGGCAGCAGTACAGGCACCTACAATTATGAGATGAAACTTGAGAATTTGGAATTCTAGAGACTGGCAAACAGTATCATATATGGGAGCAGTACGGCGGTACAGTGGTTAGCACTGCTGCCTCACAGTGCCAAGGACCCGCATTCAATTCCCGGCTCGGGTGACTGTCTGTATGGAGTTTGCACATTCTCCCCATGTCTGTGTGGGTTTCCCCCAGGTGCTTCGGATTCCTCCCACAGTCTGAAGGATGTGCTGATTAGGTGCATTGGCTGTGCTTAATTCTCCCGCAGTGTACCTGAACAGCTGGATTGTGGCAACTAGGGGATTTCCACAGTAACTTCATTGCAGTGTTAATGTAAACCTACTTGTGACACTGATCAATAAATAAACTTTAACCGTTTTATTTTTATAAATGGCACTCACCATTATTTATATTAACTCATGCAGTAATTTCATGAGAGGAGCAGAATGAAATCTGAATACCCAGAAGCAGCAGTCCGAGTTGTACTCTTCCATCATTAGCTTCTTCAAAATGACAACTCGCCTTTTATTTTTCTCTCATTCATTCGTGGGACATTGTAATTGCTGGCTGGTTAGCATTTATTGCGCATCTTTAGTTCCCCTTGGAGGGCAGTGGAGAGTCAACCACATTGCTGTGGGTCTGGAGTCATATACAGACCAGACCAGATAAGGATTGTAGATTTCCTTCCCTAAAGCACATTCGTGAACCAGATGGGCTTTTCCAACAATCGATTCATGGTTATCATAGATTCTTAACTCCTTATATTTTTTATTTAATTCAGATTCCACCACCTGCCATTGCGGGATTCGAACCCATGTCCCCAGGACATTAGCTGAGTTTCTGGATTAATAGTCCAATAGTAATACCATTAGGGAATCACTTCCCTTATGCCAGGAACTTGCTGTAGCTGTCAATTCAATTACCGTTCACCTTGGCCAGCAGTTCCATCAGTCTTGGCAGTGCCAGGAGGGTATCAGCGACCACTGCCAGGACTACAGCTAAAGTGAGGAGCTCAAACTGAGGAACCCTGGAGAGGGATAAGTCTGGGATCTTTGGCCAAGAGGGTGTTAGGATCATGAGCAGTGGATGGGAAAGCTTTCCTAGGTAGGTTGTAGGAAAGAAGAAGTGGGGTCAGTTTATGGGGTCACCCCACATTTGACAAAGAGGGACCTCACCACCTCTCCCTTCCCTTGCTTTAATCATTTGGGGATTAAAATCAGAGTTTGTCCGTCCCTGCTACCTATGTCAAACCCATTCTAGTCAAGAAACAAGACAGGATATTAATTTGCTCTGAATGCATGAACAACCTGGTGGTTTGATGCATTGAAGAATAGCATCATAAATTCATAAAATCTCTACAGTGCAGAAGGAGGCCATTCAGGCCATCAAATCTGCACTAACCACAATCTCATCCAGGCCCTATTCCCGTAATCCCATTCATTTATCCTGCTAATCCCCTGACACTAGGGTCAGTTTAGCACAGCTAAAAAAACCTAACCAGCACATCTTTGGAGTCTGTTATTATTCTATTAAAGCACATCTATTCAGACACAGGGAGAATGTGCAAACTCCTCATAGACAGTCACCCAAGGCCAGAATTGTACCTGGGTCACTGTGCCACCCCTATTTGCTCCTCCAAACTCCACACTAAAGTGCAGGCCACCACCAGCTCTCTTTCAATTGCCTCTCCCTCTCTCCATGTACTCAATCTAGGCCCTTGACTGACATCCGAGTGAGCCAGTCTTGCTATCCTCAATGCCATGATTGGCACTCCACCCCTGGGATCATGCCTGACACTTGCAGCTAGTGTATACCATACCAGCTGCCTCTTTGGGTGTTTGCAGGGTGCACACGCAACATGTGGATCATGCACCAGGTTGCAGGAAATGAGTTCTCGGCAACCAAAATAACATTCTAATGAGTCAAAATATGGAAAATTATTGAATTTCAACAAAAGATGGACAGAAATCTGATGATCTCATGGAGCCTTTGGGTTTCACAGATCTTAGTTAGAAAACCTGTGATCTACATAAACTTGCGCCCAACATTATTCATCCTTGATGAGCTGACTTCCTTGACATGAAATAGCACGTGGAAAATTACTTTCTAAAGTCGCTGTGCACTTATTTGATGAAAGGTGCTCTCCTCGTGTCATTATCAATCATGTGATGGTAGCAAAGATATTACAAGGCGGGCTTCATTAATTATTGTCATTGACAGCCTTTTTCATGGTACTGTATACAGATGATAATGTGCCACATTATATGCTAATTCACTATTTTAAATGTAAATAATAATGTTTGGATTTATGCAGGGCCTGTACGTTGAATGGATATGAAACACCACATTTCATGAATGACATTTTAAACCACGACTGTTGTCATATGGTGAAAAGCTTTGATCACATTGTATTAAAAAGTCTGCAAAATAAAGTTTCGCACTTAGTGCACATTAACTATAATTCATACAAATTTCTAACAATTAAACGACCCAGGATTTTGATTCAAAAACGTTAAAAGAGAAAGAAAGATCTTTTCCATACTGGCTGTAGTTAAGACTTACCACACCATTGTTAGGCTGGGGATATTCCGCTCCCATTTTTGTTGGGTGGGTTTGCCAAAGGGAAGCAGAAATTCCCACAAACTCATAGAATAGAATGATAATAGAATTGTTAGAGTGCAGAAAGAGTCTATTCGGCCCATCGAACCTGCACTGACAATCCTACTGAGACCGTATTCCTTTAACCCCATGTATTTCTCCTGTCAATTGCCCTGAGACTGAGGGTGGAATTTTCCCATTCCGCCTGCCACAGGAATCGTAGCAGGCAGGACAGGGCCATGCAAAGGTATTCTTCAGCGTTGGAGTGAGCGCAGCCAGAAAATCCCACCCTAAGAGTTAATTTAGCATGGCCAATCAACTTAACCCATTTATCTTTGGACTGTGGGAAGAAACCATCCAGAAGAAACCCATGCAGACACAGGGAGAATATGCAAACTTCACACAGACAATGGCCCAAGGCCGGAATTGAACCAGGGTCCCAGGTGCTGTGAGGCAGCAGTGTTGACCACTGTACCACTGTGCCACTCATAATGTTCAAATCACATTTCACACTGAAGGAAAAGTGTGACACTATTGACCCCTCCCCTGCCAGTGACATAACGTGTATCCCAAAGTTCAAAGTCATTTCCATACGTTAGCATATCATTATCAAGCCTCCATACCTGAACAACACCCCCAACCCCCAACTCCCCATAAGAAAGCCCATTCACGTCACCATGGGGGCAAACCGCCGTGAAAGCAACTGGTCTCCCAAGGCATGCACCCACCCAGCAGGCCTCCCAGAGGAGCTCAGGCGAGTGCATTGCTCGGATGGGAGAAGGTCATTCGTCCCGGGCACTACCCAGGCACTGCCAGCGTGACATCGTGCGGCCCACCCCTTTGCTGTTTTTTTCTCTATATCCCAAATGATAATGCAGAGAAAGCCACCATTGTGCCGATGGCTCCAACAGCACTTTGCCTGCTCGCTGTTGGCCTCTGCCGCATTTCGGGAACATTCTCCACTTATGTCTTCAAGCAATTTTTTTAATGCCTGAGACTGAATCTCAACAACCTTGAGTGCATTTTTCTTCTGTTGGCAGCCTATTTGTGAGACTAATCAAGTAATTCAAACATTTTAAAAGGTCATTGTATAAAATGTTAAATTAAACTAATTGGGGTTTAAATAGTGATGTATTTATTATTAGGCTCCTCTTACCTAATTGTTGCTATTTTTTGCAATGCGGTTGCAAACCCTCTCTGATTATTGGGTAAGTTGGACTAACAACAGTCTTTAGCGATGATTCTTCATTGAGCTCATTAGTTCCTGCTTTCTAATCAACAATCCTCTTCTGCCCCACGCTATGCGACTTTTTTCTTCATTACCTTCAAACAACCTTGTGTTAATCAAGGCACCTTCTACTCAGGTTCAGGTTATGCTACTCAGAAAGCCACACTCAGCCCCAGCAGATATAGATACAGAGGAAAACATAATTCAGACATTCAACCCATTCCGGCTATTCTGCCATTAGAACATGGCTGATCTGCACCTTACTTCCATTTACAATCCACACCCACCCAGCCCCCATTAGCCTCCACAGCCCACCACTGTACATCCCACTCCAGCACCAATAATATGGCCTGACACAGAATCACAGATTCATAGAATTATCGAGTGCAGTAAGAGGCAATTCGGCCCATCGAGTCTGTACCGACCACAATCCAACCCAGGCCCTATCCCCATAACCTCATGCGTTTGCCCTAGCTGGTGCCCTTTGATGCTAAGGGGCAGTTTAGCATGGGCAATCCACCACACCCACACATCTTTGGACTGTGGGAGGAAGCCGGAGCATCTGGAGGAATCCCATGCAGTCACGGGGAGAATGTGCAAGCTCCCACGGACAGTGACCCAAGTAAGGAATTGAACTCGGTCCTTGGAGCTGTGAGGCAACAGTGCTAAGCACTGTGCCAACATGCTGCCCCTGTGCCACACTGAATAATTTTGGTGAATGAAAAGTTATTAATTTCAATCTTGAAATTTTCAATGGCCTAAGAGTTAAATGTTGTTGGGGGACAGAGTTTGAAATTTTTATGACCTTTTGTGTGAAGAGTTGCTTTCTGGCAATGCCCCTGAATAAATTAATACTTATTTTAAAGTTATGCTAGATTCATCACCCAGAGGAAACAGTTTAGTTTTTACCACCCTATCAAATCCTTGCATGATCTCACACAAATCCAGAGGCCATAGAAGTACCACAGAATTTCTACTGTGCAGAAAGAGGCCACCTGGCCTATCGAGTGTACACCAACTCTTCAAAAGAACATCTCACCCAAGCCCTCCTCTCCATCCTATCCCTTAATCTGCACATTTACCATGGCTAATCCACCTAACTTGCACATCTTTAGATTGTGGGTGGAAACCGGACTTTCCAGAGGAAACCCACGCAGACACAAAGAGAACTTACAGGCTCCACACAGACAGTCACCCAAGACTGGAATCCACCCAGGTCCCAGGTGCTGTGAGGCAAAATTCTAGCCACTCTGCTACTGTGCTGCACATTCGTGAAATCATAGAATCTCTACTGTACAAAAGGAGGCCATTCAGCCCATTGACTCTATACTCACCATAAGCCAGAGCACCCTGAGGAAACCCAAGCAGACACAGGGGGAAAGTGCAAACTCCACACAGACAGTGACCCGAGGCTAGAATGGAACCTGGGTCCCTGGTGTGGCAGCAGTGCTAACCATTGTGCCACTATGCCTACCCCAAAGTCCAATTAGGCAGTCCCTTAGATTTCTATATTCAAAGGAATACAAGATTAGTTTACGCAACCTCTCCTCATTATTTAACTTCTGGCCTCATATTGTTCTGGTGAATCTCCGTCACACCCTTTTCCAAAGTTGTTGGGGGGGAGAATTCTCCCATCTTGCTAACCACGAGAATCATAGCAGGCAGGGGGGGAGCTGGCTCATGCAAAGGTCCAATAACCTCGGGCAGGATTCTCCGGTTTTGGGGCAAAAGTGGCTGGAGAATCCTATCTATTACATTGTTCCAGAAGAATAGTGCCCAGAACTGAATGCAATACTCCACATGGGCTCTGATCAGAACTCTTTACAAGTATGAAGTACAATCCACCTCTTTGTATCGAAGATCTCCTGAGATAAAGATCAGTTATCCTTGTTTTTTTTTAATATAACTATGTACTATGAAACCATTCATTTCTTAACTCAGGACCTCAATCTCTCTGCTCATCCACAGTTCCTATCCAATTCGCAATCTGGTTCCAACTTCACATTGGAGAAGCACGTTGCTTACACTCAGTGGGACAGATTCTCAGCCAAGAATGGGAACTTGCTGCAATAGGATTCAAAGTTGTGAATGTGTACCCCATCAGCCTGGATTAAAACACAATGGATTGTCACTTGATATCCAAAACTGTCTGTGCCTTCCCATGCTGCAAAAAGAAAAGGCCATTTGGCCCATACACCCATTCCTTTCAAAGTCAAACTCATGAAGTTTAAAGATTGTTTATCAGTGCCACCTTCTACTCAGGTTCAGGTTATGCTACTCAGTAGGCTTACATTAACATTACAGTGAAGCTACTGTGAAAATCCCATGTTTGCCACAGTCTGTTCGGGTACACTAAGGGAGAATTTAGCATGGCCAATGCACCTAACCTACATGTCTTTCAGACTGAGGGAGGAAACCAGAGCATCTGGAGAAAAGTCACGCAGACACAGGGAGAATATGCAGACTCCACGTAGGCAGTGACCCAAGCCGGGAATCGAATCTGGGTCTCTGGCACTGTGGGGCAGCAGCACTAACCACTGTGCCACCATGCTGCCAGCTGTGTTCCTTTTGTCATTTGTCCCTCACTTCATGCTAGTCCCTTTTATATAGAAGCTGCGGTATACTTTCTTCTATCTTGACATTGCGCTTGCTGCCATTAGCAACTTCTATTTATAATCAAGTCCTGTCAATCATGTTCCAGTATCCTTCAACTATCAGGAGAAGTTGTTCTGCTAAGTTTGCTTTTTTTTCCCCAATGGCAGCTGAAAGCTGAATTCTGCAGCAAAATAACAATTCCACAGGTATTCAGTTTCTAACACATTTGTTTTGAATCTGAGTGTTGAACCTTTTGTGCTATTTTGACAAGCTAATCCTACATTTTTTCACTGTCATGGCAACAGATGGCTGAGTGACTGATATTATCAAGAACCCACAGCAACAAACCATTGCTATTGTTCCCTGTGTTTTATAGCTTGGGTGGATATAGGAGGGGGAAGGTTGCCTGATTCCTTTGTGCAGTTTGTATACTTAATTATATTATTACAATAACTTCCTAAATCCGTAAATTAAATCAGTGGCAATTTTAATAAAATTATTTATGTAGTCCATTTGCCTCTGTTAAGTCCTAGAGATAGTTTTAATTAAGTTGTATTTGTATTTGTTGGCTTTAGGAACAAGGTATAGCTTTAACTTAAATTTGCACTCTTTATTTGTGTGTTATTAAAATTCTTTAAAGTTTTATTTGTTAGTGTCATCAGTAGGCTTATATGAACACTGCAATAAAGTTACTGTGAAAATCCCCCAGTCATAGAGGTTTACAGCATGGAAACAAGCCCTTTGGCCCAACTTGTCCATGCCGCACCTCTTTTTAACCACTAAATCAGTCCCATGTCCCCGCGTTTGGCCCGTGTCCCTCTATACCCATCTTGCCCATGTAACTGTCTAAACGTTTTTTAAAACACAAAATTGTACCCACCTCCATTACTACCTCTGGCAGCTTTGTTCCAGACACTCACCACCCTCTGTGTGAAAAAAAATGCCGTCTGGACCCTTTTGTATCACTCTCATCACACATGGGTACCTGTTCAGGTGCACTGAGGAAGAATTCAGCATGGCTTGTGCACCTAAGCAGCACGTATTTCATATTGTGCGAGGAAACTGGAGCACCCGGAGGAAACCCATGTCGAAGAATGTGCAGACTCTGCATGGACAGTGACCCAAACCAGGAATTGAACCCAGGTCCCTGGTGCTGTCAGGTAGCAATGCTAACCATTGTGCCCCTGTGCCTTAGCTGGGTTTAGTTTCATTTTAGAATGAAGATGATACATTTAAATTAAGTTTTTCAACTCTTGATGGGATGTTCAAACAAATGAAAGGGAGAAAGAAGGTGTAGTGTTCCCTGAGGTTCAAAGAGAAGATCCCACATTGAGAGGGAGAAACAGAAAAGTAATTTTAATTCAGTTGGAAACAGGTGCCCAAAGAGGAAGGACATGCAAAGGGACAGTGAGCAAGTCCCAGAACTAAAGAAGAAGATTCCAAACACCAGGGAATGTCAGAAAAATGTACTAAGACAACAGCTAAGTTAGGGAACCATGAGCATATCCTGTTCAGTGAAGTTAAGAATGGGGAGGAGGATGGGCCTATAAGAAGCCAGAGATCTAAGGGGCTAGCCAAAGGTCTATAACTCTTTTCTGTTGGCCTGTGAAGCAGTGGTATCCAGCTGCTGCATGTGAATACCTGAGCTGGTGAGTGGGATTTTGTGTCCTCTCTCAAACGAGACCAGGATATCCTGACTGAGGTCAATGGACATTTTTGTTGTCAGCTCCGGTTCTATGGTGGGCGGGGCAGCGGAAAGCCAGCGAGTGTGTGGGAGGTGAAGTTTGAATGCACATGGTGATCCGGGGGAGAGGAATATCTTAAGGTGTAATTGAAACCCTGGAGCTGGAACCTATGTGAACAAAGAACATAGAAAAGGGCAGCACAGGAACAGGCTCTTTGGATCTCCAAGTCTGTGCCAATCAGGATGTTCCAGCTAAACTGAAAAAAACCTTTCTGCCCTTACTCGGTCAGTATCCCTCTATTTCCTTCCCTATTTATATATCCATCCAGATGCCACTTAAATGTTGACAATATGCCTGTTTCTACCACCTCCTCTGGCAGCGGGTTCCAGGCACCCAGCACTTTCTGCATGAAAAGCTTCCCCACATATCTCCCTCGCGCCTTGAACCTGTGACCCCATGTAATTAAAACTTCCACCCTAGGAAAATGCCAGTGACTGTCCATCCTGTCTGTGCCACTCATAATTTTGTAGACATCTGTCAAGTGTCCCCTCAGCCTCTGCCTTTCATGTGAAAACAATCCTAGTTCATTCAACCTCTCCTCATAGTCAACACCCTTGTGGCCAGGCAACACCCTGGTGAATCTTCTTTGTGCTTCCTCCAAAGCTTCCATGGTCCTTCTGGTAGTGTGGTGACCAGAACTGCACGCAATACTCCAAATGTGGTCTAACCAAGGTTTTATATAGCTGCAATATGATCTCCCAACTCTTGAACTCAGTGCCCCAGTTGATGAAGGCAAGCATTCCATATACCTTCTTTATTACCTTGGCCACTTCTGTTGCCACTTTTAGGGAACTGTAGACCTGCAAGCCCAGATCTCTCTGTATGTTAATGTTTCTCATGGTTCTGCCATTTACAATATAATTCACACCTAAATTTGATCTTCCAAAATGCATCACCTTGCATTTGTCTGGATTAAACTCCATCTGCCATTTCTGTGCCCAAGTCTCCAATCTATTTATATCCTGTTGTATTCTCTGACAATCTCCCAGCACTATCAGCAACTCTACCAATTTTCATGTCATCAGCAAATTCACTAATCAGACCATCCATATTTTCCTCCAGATAATTTGCACATATGACAAATATCAGCGGTCCCAGCACTGATCCCTGTGGAACACCACTAGATACAAATCTCCTTTTCTGAAAAACTCCCTTCCACCGCCATCCTCTGTCTTCTATAACTAAGTCAGTTCTATATACATCTAGCAAGCCCTCCCGAATCTCAAGTGATTTTAGTTTTTGTACCAATCCGCAATGTGGGACCTTGTCAAATGCCTTATTAAAGTGCACATAAATGACATCCACAGCCCTTCCCTCTTCAAAAAACTCAATCAAGTTGGTGAGACATGACCTTCCCATCCAAAACCATGCTGCCAGTCACTAACTACTTCATTTTCCTCCAAATGTACATATAGCCTGTCCCTCAGTATCTTCTCCAAAAGCTTCCCCACCACTGATGGCAGGCTCACAAGTCTATAATTTACTGGATTATCCCTTCTTCCCTACCTGTCAATGTGGAATGTCAATGTATCGAAAGAGGAAGTGTTGGGTATCTGAAATTGCACAAAGGTAGACAAGTCCCTGGGGCTGGATGGGATCGATCTCAGGTTACTGAGGGAGGCAAGGGGAAAAATAATTGGGGCTTTAACAGATATCTTCATATCCTCTTTGACCATAGACAAGGTTCCAGAGGATTGGAGAGCAGCCAATGTTGTTCTTTTTGATTTGATTTATTATTATCACATGTATCAGTGCGCAGTGAAAAATATTGATTCTTGTACACCACACAAAGCATACCGTTCACAGAGAAGGAATCAAGAGAGTGCAGAATGTAGTGTTATAGTCATAGCGAGGGTGTAGAGAAAGAACAACTTAAAGCACGGTAGGTCCATTCAAAAGTTTGGTGGCAGCAGGGAAGAAGCTGTTCTTGAGTCAGTTGGTTCATGACCTCAGACTCTGTATCTTTTTCCTGATTGGTGAAGGTGGAAGAGAGAATGTCCAGGGTACGTGGGGTCTTTAATTATGCTGGCTGCTTCGCCAAGGCAGTGGGAAGTGTAGACAGAGTCAATGGTTTGCATGATGGAATGGGCTACATTCACAAACTTTTGTAGTTTCTTGCAGTCCACATCATAGAAAACATTCTTCCTGGTTGTATCGCAGCTTGATATGCCTCCTGTTCTGTTCAATACATGTGAAAAAAATAAATCAAATCAGATCAAACATGTAAAAGTGCTGCAATCTTGGGAGACATGTTGGCCCAGTTGGTTGGACAACTGTTGCAGTTCAGACTGGTGTCAACGGCACCGTGGCTTCAATCCCTGTCCGACTGGGCTGGAGTTGCCTCCTGGTCCTCTTCATTGTCAGAGGTCACGGGTGAGATTCTGAGCGTTGATCCCTTTTGCGCTGTTTTGACAAGCTCATCCTGCATTTCCCCACTGTCATGGCAACTGTTGGCTGAGTATCTGAAGTTATAAAGTAGAACCACAGCAACTCCACCTTTTTGTTATAGAGTCATAGAGATTTATAGCATGGAAACAGGCCTTTTGCTGCCTTTTTTTAAATCAGTAAGCTAGTCCCAATTGCCCGCGTTTGATATTCTGTTGTCCTTCGTGACTTATAGCTTGGGCAATTACAGGAGGAGGAAGGTTGGCTGATTCCTCTGTGCTTGGTACTATGCAGCAGCAGTTTGTATACTTTAGATATATTAGCTACAATAATTTCCTGAACGCATAAATTAAATCAGTGATAATGTTAATAAAACATTCAATGTAGTCCATTTGTCTCATTAATGGAGCTGCCTTTGGGCAGAGAACAGAATAAGAATAAATGCCGTTAGTAACCTAAGTACTGTTCATCTAATTAGCGCATCTTGTCCCACCAACAGTATGCTGAACTTTTAGACTTGGCACTGAAAAGTGGAAGCTAAGGACAAATGGGAATAGAAAAGCTCTGTGTAGGGATAATATCAAGTGGAATACAACAGCATTTTGCATGCTGATCCCAACAATTGATAAATGATCCGCGTGACAATGGTTTTGGTCCCCAGGTGGATGTTGCCAAGGAAGGGTTGGGGGAAATACTGATAAGAGCACCCGGGAGATCAATGCTACAACAATCAAATGGATCAGGTTTGAATGAACAGATGGGCTCAGCAATGCAGATGGATTTTAATGCATGTAATTGTAAGGTCATTTATGCTGGGAGAGGAAGCATGAAAACTGTGAACACCAGAAAAAGAAATGTTCATTAGCGCTTCAAATTTATTTTTACTACATAATTTCCTTTCCTATCTTTTCCATCTGTTTCACTTTGAAGTGATTTCTTTTTCCCGATTAGTTGTCCAGCTCACAATGTCTGCTGTCTGTTTTTATACATTGATGTTGTTTCTTGGGTTGAAGACAGGGATAATCTTTTTGAAAACCATGGGTGGGACTTTCCAGGACTCCACTGACGGGTTCAGTGGTGGATGAGAAAGGGGTGGGGTGGGGGGAGAATTTGGCAGGATTGCAAAAATTAGACAGATGATGACAGATCAGGAAACCAATTGGAAGCCAGTGTGAAGCTGATTCTCATCCAGCTAATGGGACACGGATGAAAGCCCCACCAGGGTCTTCCACCCACACCCAATTTTCCATGTTGCCAGTGGGAAAACAAGCTGTTGCAAAAACATGTTTGGAACAATGTGACGTGCAGATGTCTGAACAATGCCTGGGGCTGCCTCCAATATTCAGAATGGAGGCCGCCAGCATCACTCGACCTAGGAACACCGCAGCAGCTGGCGGAGGGAGCATCTCAAGGTTGATCTTCCAGATTTAGTGTCAATGAGGAGGTTCATCTTTCAGCCTCAGAATGCTCCTGGATATCCATATTTTTGCTTCACTTTCAGAAGGCTCATCTTCTTTCTTCAACAGTGGGTCAATGATGCTGGTCACTGTTCAATATGGCACCCGGAAATGACGGCAGACGACACGCCATCAGGCCTGCCCCACTTCAGAATATGGTGCAAAATACCCAGCTGCATGATTAATAAGGCCAGGGCTGGAATGTATGGCTCAGTTTCCCATTAACATCCACAGTGGGAAACACTCCACCTTCCTATTCCCATGTATTCCCAGGTGGGAGAATTCTGTCCTATATCTGTTTTGCCTCACATTTATTGCCTTAGTTTCATATACCCAAGTATCAACCGTCTTATTTATGAAGTTTTGTTTAACTATATTTTAGTCTATTCGTTGTGTCCCCCATTAGACTCTTTTTCTTTTTTATTTATTCTTGGGACATGGCCTTCACTGGCTGGCCAGCATTTATTGCCCAACCCTAGTTTCCCTTCAACTGGGTGGCTTGCTAGGCTATTTCAGAGGGTAGTTGAGAGTCAACCACATTGCTCTGGAGTCACGTGTAGGCCAAACCAAATAAGGACAGTAGATTTCCTTCTGTGAAGGATATTACTGAATTGGATGGGTTTTTTCAACAATTGGCAATGGTTTCATGGTCATCATTTAATTCCGGAATTTATTTTTTATTGAATTGCAATTCCATCGCATGCCACGGTGGGATTCGAACCCAACTCACCAGAACATTAGCTGAGTTTCTTGATTAATAGTCGAGCGATAATACCACTTGGCCTTCGCCTCCTCATATTTCTTGTGGAAAGTCATCATTTAACTTTTTAATTGTAAAGGCTGTAAGGTGCACATCATATAGAGGAATTCAGGCCATTCTTTTTAAAAGTAGGGCACAAGAGTGAAGCTTTAGCTGTTCATGAAATGGCTGAAAATTGTAAATTAAAATCAGACTTTTAAATAACATATACTGTTAATCTTGGTGAGTGGTTTTATCTAGTGCTGAGTCTGGTTTTGTGCAAACAATGGGTAAAAACAATCAAACGATCCCAAACTAACAAAGTAAAGTGAGATCTTCACCAGAAAATTTAGAATGCGCTGAACAATATTATACATCTAAATGGTAATAGGCTTGCAGGCAGGGTTGGGAGGGCAAGTGGCATGGCAGAGGTGACACTGTGGCCAATGCTGGTACAACACCAATGAAATTTTACCAATTGTGTAGCACATGTTAGATGACCCACTCACCATTAGGCCAATTAAGACCCTTAAGTAGTCACTTAATGGCCACCTAATGGCCTGCTCCCACCACCATTGGCATTTTACCAGTGACGGGGAATCCCCAAACCAAGTGCACAGAGGACTGGCTGTAGGCTTGGGGGTGGGGGTGATCTCTCCTGCTTGGGTGTACATTGTCCAATGGAGAACAATGTAAATGGCTATCCTTGCTTGTCCCCTCCCCACACACATCACAACTTCTCAAACTGAGCGCAGCAACCACCATCATAGAGTTAGAAGTGAACATATTCACTGCACAGTGTTCAGTTCCATTTGCAATTCCCCAAATGGTCCAGTACAAGATTCAGTTTTGGCCTGATAAGTGGCAAATAACATTCATGTTACACAAGTGCCAAACCATGAGCATCTCCAACAAGATGTAATCTCAGCACCTATGCTTGACATTCAATGACACTGCCATCATCAAATCCCCCACCAACAATATCCGAGGGAGGACAGAATTGTTATGATATGCCCCAAAACATCACAGGAAGGAAAATGTGTGTTGTGATCCAGTCTTATTTTCACTTTTGCCATGAGCAGGGCACAGACACACAAATGTTTTCAAGATTTATACCTAGGTATTATTGATCTCATGTGCCTAGTCTTAATAAATGACCCTGCAATGTATTTCTGCAATCCCTTATGAGTCATTGTAGCCTTGTGTTTTGTATAGTGCATAAGCCCAAAATATTATATCATTATGACACAATTACCATTAACCAGAAAATTAATTGCATCAGCCATGTAAATACTGTGGCTACAAGAACAGATCAGAGATTTGGTATTCCACAACAATTAACTTACCTGTGCCTCCCAAAAGCCTATCCAACATCTACAAGTCACAAGTCAGGAGTGTGGCGAAATATTCTCCCTTTGCCTAGATGAATGCAGCTTCAATAGCATTCATTTACTCCACCAGCAGGGCACAACATCTGGAACACCTAGATAACAATGATGCTGATGTCAGACTCCTATTTATTGACTTCAGGCCCCCAACCTTCAACACCATTATCTCAACAAAATTCATCTTCAAACTCCATGGTCTAGAGCTTGGCTCCTCCCTCTGCGACTGGAATCTAGACTTCCTAATCCACAGACCACAATCAGTAAGGATAGACGATGACACCTCCTCCACCATTATTTTCAACCTTCTTCCATCAGAAAAAAATACAAATGTCTGAGATCACTTACAGCCGATTCAAGAACAGCTTCTTCCTGGCGGCCAAGAGACTTCTGAATGGACCTACCATATATTAAGCTGATCTTTCTCTACACCATAGCTATGACTATAATACTATATTCTGCACTCTCTCCTTTCCTTCTCCCCTATGTGCTCTATGAATGGTGTGTTTTGTCTCTGTAAAGTATTACAATACTTCTCACTGTATCCCAATACATGTAACAATAATAAATCAAAACAAAAATATCTGCAATGTGTACCATTTACAAGATGCAGTAGCTTCCTTACCAGCAACACCCGAGATCACGTGCTGGAAAATCCAAATCAAAGACAACTTCTTTCCTGCTGCCATTGGATTTTGAATGGACTTACTTTGTGTTAAGTTGATACTTCTCTACACCCTAGCTATGACTGCAACACTATATTCTGCACTCTCTCCGTTGCTTCTCTATGTACGGTATGCTTTGTATAGCAGGCAAGAAACAATACTTTTCACTGTATGTCAACATATGTGACAATAATAAATCAAATCAAATCAAATCAAAGCCTTCCAAATTTTCAATTGCTTCCTTGAACAATGGCAACAGGTGCATGTGGATGCCACCATTGCTAGTTCCCCACTGAGTCACACACCATTCCCTCTTGGAAATATACCGTGCCATGCCTTCAATCACAGACTCCTGGGACACGCCCGCTGAACACAACTGTTGGTGTACCTTCACCATGTGGACTCTCACCAACATCTTTTCAAGGGGACATAGGGGTGATGAGCACTGCTGCCTCACAGTGCCAGGGACCAGGTTCAATTCCCAGCTCGGGTCACTGACTGTGTGGAGTCTGCAAGTTCTCTCCATGTCTGTGTGGGTTTCCTCCGGGTGCTCCGGTTTACTCCCACAGTCCAAAAGACGTGCTGGTTAGGTGCAGAGGCCATGCTAAATTCTCCCGCAGTGTAAACGAACAGGCGCCAGAATGTGGTGACTTGGGGATTTTCAGATCATTGCAGTGTTAATGTAAGCCTACTTATGACACAAATAAACTAAACAAAATGGGCAATATATGTTGGCCTTTCCAGTGACAGACACATCCCGTGAATGAATAAAAAGCAATTTAACCCCAACATCCTGACTTACGTAAAGATGGAGGATATTCTCTTTATTTCTCTCTATATTTTTAAATGATTTCTCTCGCTAATATAAGTATGATAGTCAGGGATTTGTTATTCCTTCTTAAGTAGCTGGCAGCTAAGCATGCCCCATTTTAATTAAACAGTTCATCTAATTCCTACTCCTGATAATTTAAAGTCATTTTTTGCACAAAAAATAATCAAATTATCCAGTAATTCAAATTAAGCAACTTAATTAAAATAGCACTTAGCCATTCTGTGCTCAAAAGAAAATTAATTTGAGTAATTCAAATTAAGGAACTTTACATTAAAATCAGTGAAACTACTTGTTCACTCCCGCATTGTTTCAGTTAAGGTGCTCCAACTTACTTCAAGTAGCTGCAACCACATTTGAAGTGTTGATCTTTCCTTTTAGAGCAAATTTAGAGTTTTCGGGCAGGATTTTCCTGCTACCCTCAGTGAAGGGTGGGGTTAGGGGGTGTGTGGGTGGGGTGGAGACATAACATGCTGAGTTGCTCCCCGATGCAGTCTCACCACAGGCGAGGTTTTCCAGTGGTGTGGTGGTGAGGAAGTTAGGTTACAAACAATTGTGAAAGTTAAAGTTCCATAATTATCAAAAACGCCTGTCAGCTAATAGGAAAATGATTGTTAGCCAAACAAGGACTCCAGTGAAACCAATGCTTGCGCATTCGGGATAAATGGCTAATCATCACTTTGGGTGTATGTCCCCTAAACATCCCTTTCCCAGCCTTCACCAGAGGGTGGATAATAAGACATTTCCACAGCAAAATACCAAGGAGCAAGGCATGGGGACATACCATGCTAATGAAGGATTGGCAGGACACAGTTTTCTACTGGATAAGAAAGGGCAAAAGGCTATGCTATGACTGGTGGGTATGTATGTAAATAAAGGATTAGGAAGTTTCTCATTTCTCATTTGCTGTAATTAATGATTGTATTTTCTGTATGAATCACCCTGCAATGCTTTGCGCTGTATCATGTTTCCCCTTGTGCACACGTTATTAAAGCTTGGAATTTGAGTTCTCTGGGTTTAGGTGTTGTCTGTACCCAAGACGACTGCAGTTTAAGTGTTGTTTGTGCCCTAGGCCAATGACAATGGTAGCAGTCTGACCACCCACAAAATGGAGGTGGGTAGTCAATTTGAATGATTAGTGGCTCAATTAAGGGCAATTTTCCAAGTGTTGTTGGTGGCAGAGTACCCATTCCCTACCCCACCACCAAGGTAGGCTGCCAAATGCATGGATATGGCCTTCTTTTGTCTTCCTGAGGATCCATTTGAGCTGGAGTTACCATAGCAACACAGGATGGGGCTATGCAGCAAATGTCACCCTATGGCCCTAATCCTGCGACTGGAGGGTTTCCCCCTCCATTCTTTGAGCCCTGCCTGTTTGGCCTCCTGTGCCCATCCCCATCCCTCGCAATATATTTAATGGTCACCCTTCCAAGTGTGCCTGAAAATGGGAGCAAAATTCTCCTCATTGCCTCAGCAACAGACATGTCTTCTCACCGGTGTTGCCTAGGCACCAAAGCTGCCTACCCTCTGATCAGACCATCTCCAACTGGTTGCATCCCACCATTTGCCAGTCCTTAGTTGTCTCTTATTGGCACAATCGCTGGCAAAGTGCCACCTCTTGCTCAAGTGTGCATTCCGGCTGAAAATCATCCCGATGACAGGACCTGAGCAACTTTGGCAAAATCACATCAATTGCAGTGGAGAGAAAGAGTTTCAACCCATTGAGCCTGTGTCTAGCTGCTGTTTATAGACTAACCCAGTCAGTCCCATTTCCCAACTCTATCCCTGGGGCCCTGCAAGCATATTTCCCTCAAGAGACAATGCTTTTCAAATTATTGATCATCCGTGTTTCCACCAGCCTAATAGGTATCAGGTTCCAGTTGTTATCACTTGCTGCTTAAAAAAGTTATTTTTCACATTCTCCCTCATCACCCTCCGCTGACTCCCTCGACCTCTTCCTATATCTCTTTTCCAAAACCTATAACCTATGTCTCCTAGTTCTGTCAGCCTTTTGGAACAGCGTCTCTTTGTCTACCTTATCTAAACTGAGAATAATATTATTTACCTCTATCAGATCTCCTTTCTCACCTCTGTCCTTGGAACTAAATCCCCATATCCCTGCAACCATTCTGCTTAATTGCTTCTGCACCCCCTCAAGAATCTTTCTGAAGTGTAGTGACCAGAACTGGAAAAAACACTGCAAATGTGATCTAACTAACAAGAGCTTTGTGTAGGTTAAATGCGTCTTGCTTTTGTATTCAATGGGGGAATTTTCCTGTCTCATTTGCCACGGGAATCATAACGGGTGGGGGGAGGGGTGGATGGGGAGGTGGGGTCTAAGCAAAGGTCCGTGATGTTAGCCAGGATTTTCCGGTTTTGTGTTGAGTGTCGCTGGAAAATCCCTCCTAATACGTCTGTTCACAAAACCCAACATCCCACGTGCTTTGCTAACTGTTCCTTCAGTATTTCCTGATACATTCAAAGATCTATGCGCATGGACCCCTCTGTCCTTGCACACTCTGTAGAACTGTGTCATTAAGTCTATATTGAATAGCCTTATACCTTCTATCAGAACGCAGCCATTTTTGTAATTTGCTGTATTAAATTTAGTTGGCTACTTATCTGCCCAGGGAGGAGGGGAAACTATATCTATTGGAAACATAAATTATTTGTATAGGGTGCAGAATCAAAGAGTTGTGTCAAAGGTAAAATTGTTCTTTTGCATTTCTGCTTGAACTATCCCAAAGTGAGCCACGTTGCCATAGAGATAGTGATTCAGGACAGAGCCTTGATTAGAAGATTCTTGAATTTAACTGTGTTTTTGCTGACAGAAGCAAACAGTTTAGTCTGAGAACAGATAGAGGCAGTTGCAGCTTTGATCTAGGTGTCAACTGCAGCTCGATGAGTTGAGAGAATCAAAGAAAATAAATGTTAGGCCTGCATTTCAAGCAGGGAAAATACTGACTTTGTATTTCACTACATGGAATGTGGTTGGAGCTCCACCTCAGTTTGTATTTCATGAGGGAAAGACAGCTAAAAGATTTGATGCAGCCTGTAACTGGAGAAAAATGATTGTGGTGGTCCTTGAGGCAGAGGAAAGTCAATGGAGTTAGCCTGGGAAGGTTCAGGTAGGTAGTTGGGTACCTGCTGACAACCTGAACAAGCAGCTGAACCATCCAGTCTTCAGGCCTGTAAAGAGAAAGCGCAGGGTCCTGTGGAGACATTAAAAAAAACCTTCAAGGCAAGGAAGGAGTGGTCAAATCTCAGTATTTAGGCTTCCTTGAGTATTTATTGATTGGCTGTGTTAACTCTCACTCTCACTCTGTTCAACCTAGTAAATTCCAGGAAGCTTAGGAAATTTGCATGTGCAGTATTAAAAGAAAATCCAAAGTTAAAGCAGCAGTCAATGGTGCATTTAACATACGCAAATGTCAGGCGTGTCTGGTCTGCAGGTTTTCTCATGTGCCAATTAAGGTGTTTGAGTTAAATGCAGAAGTTGGTATGTATCTGACAACTTCCTGACATGCCAGCATTATCTGCCACCCACACAAAAACCCACGCACCCTGGCAAGTTAGATCTTCCCCCAACGTATGGTTCAACTTCCTTCATATGTAGAAGCAAAGAATATCACACAGCTTCTGTGCTTTGCCTATGCTATTTGATTATGTAATTGCATTATCTGGAAAAATAGTGAT
This sequence comes from Carcharhinus amblyrhynchos, assembly GCF_965287045.1. Lineage (NCBI taxonomy): Eukaryota > Metazoa > Chordata > Chondrichthyes > Carcharhiniformes > Carcharhinidae > Carcharhinus > Carcharhinus amblyrhynchos. The sequence continues at coordinate 161,343,239 of NC_137324.1, forward strand.
GGCATGAAAATATCTGGGAAATTGAATAAGCTGGAGTGTTTTTTCCTTGTTACATACTTTTAAAAACTATTGGAAAGCGTGAGCTGCTTAAGAGAAGGACAGTTTTGTTACTCTAATAGAACTTCTAGTTTTGAGATGTTGATGAGCCTCATGACACTAAAAACATACATTTACCTCAGGTAAGCTGGCACTCACCTGATGAAGGAGCAGTGCTCTGAAAGCTCGTGACTCCAAATAAACCTGTTGGACTTTAACCTGGTTTTGTGAGACTTCTTACTGTTCCTACCTCAATCCAACGCCAGCATTTCCACAACAATGGGTAACAGTGCATTCAGGGTTCTGAATAAGGTCTTAACATTCAAAGGAGGCAACAAGATGTGAATTTTGCATTTACTCTCTAAAAGGTAGAATCACAAAATGAATACAACTGAGTTTGGAATCTAAAGAGATTAATTCAGATAAGGGAAGATGAAAAGGGGGAACAAAAACCAAATGTCATGGAATTATAGAATCCCTACAGTGCAGATGAGGCCATTTAGTCCATCCAGTCTGCACTGACCCTCTGACAGTTTATCTTAACCAGAACCTCTACCCTGCCATATCCCTGTAACCTCTTACATTTTCATGGTTAATCTATCTAACTAACACATCTTGGGACACTAAAGGGGCAATTTAGCATGGACAATCCACCTAACCTGCACATCTTTGGCCTGTGGGAGGGAACCAGAGATTCTGGAAAAAAAACATGCAGACATGGGGAGAATGTGCAAACTCCATTCAGACAGTCACTCAGGGCCAGAGTATAGCTTGGGTCTCTGATACTGTGAGGAAGCAGTGCTAACCACTGTGCCACCCTGATGATGATTAAACTTATGGAAGGCTAGATTCAGACCTCAGCCACAGCAGGAATAGCTGTTTAACTCTCAGCAAGAAAACCTAACTTGAAAAGCCAATTATTTGTTTTACCTCGAAAACAAAGCCCGAAAAGATGTAACTGCCTGGTTTGGTAGCAGTTGCTGGATTTTATTTATAGTTTCCCTCAGGGCCAGAATGTAACCTGGGTCTCTGGTGCTATGAGGAAGCAGTGCTAACCATGCAGCCCTATTCTTTGGTTCTATATGATTTTATATGAGGTTATATAACATCTGGGCTGGGAATTTGCCTCAGAGGCTCTCCTTAATCTGCTGCTGTAGTTTGATAGCAGATTAACATGTAAGCAGGCTTTGAGGTGGTCTTCCAAAGTTATGAAAGTTGGCCAAGAAGATCAGTGAGAAAAAGTGTTGAAAAACTGATTATTCGGTGCCCAGCCCTTCATCTTACAAGATCAGAATTCTTTTCATTAGGGGGCTGCGATTTGTTTTTGGAAATGTGAAGTGATTTATTAGTCTATTTGCCATTTTGATGCTGCTATGCCAGAAGTTGCTGCAGTCACGACTCTCCTGTGTTTCATTTAACATCAATCTTAGGCGTTGTGGGGATCATAATTAGCAGCGCGTTAACATTACGTGCACTGCAAGCGAATATTCAGATATGCAGTCTTTGTGGCTGATCACAGCCACAGGAACTGATTAGTCTGAATTAGTCTAATAATTAATGCTGCTGTATCAGTGATACATACTAATCCAAGGGTGTTCATTTCAGCCGGCCATTTTGCAATCCATTCCTAATAGGAGATTTTATTTTTCTAGATAACTCACATGAATAGTTTATATCAAACTGCAACAAGTTGCACTGAGATGACCGCAAGCTGCACTGTGATGACCACGCAAAGAAATAAAGTTTAAGACATCTTCATCAACAAGAATACCTTTCAGACTTAACTGTTTTTCTTTCTCATGGGCATAGGAAGAAGTCTCACAACAGCAGGTTAAAATCCAACAAGCTTATTTAGAATCACAACTTTCAGAGCACTGCTCCTTCATCAGGTGAGTGGGGAGGTAGATTCACAAACACAGCATGTATAGACAGGGATACAATTGCAAGATAATGGTTGGAATGCGAGTCTTTACAGGTAATCAAATCTTTATAGGCATAGACATTGCTAGTGGAGAGAGGGATAATCACAGGTTAAAAAGGTGTAAATTGTCTCAAGCCAGAACAGTTAGTAGGATTTTGTAAGCCCAGGCCAGATGTTGGGGGTTACTTGTAGCGTGACATGAACACAAGATCCTGGCTGAGGACATCTTCATGCATACAGAACCTGACTACCAACCGGGATCCTGGATTCCAAATAACCCTATTTAACCTGGTGTTTTGAGGCTTCTTACTGTGCCTATCCCAGCCCAATGCTGGCATCTCCGCTTCTTCTTCACGGATCACTGCACTAACCAGCTGTCTCAATCTTGCCACAGACATATCCAAATGAGGCAGAGAGGTTGTTTCCCCTGGTGGGAGAGTCCAGCACCAAAGGGCATAATCTCAGAGTAAGGAGGTCACCCATTTAAGGCAGAGATGAGGAGGAGTTTTTTCTCTCAGAGGAAATGAACTTGTGGACTTCTTTATCACAGAGGGCGATAAATGTTGGGCTGTTTAGTATGTTCAAGGCTGAGATAAGAAAATATATTCAGTAAGCATGTGGTAGCATGGCCCCTTTAAGGGAGTCGACCCACAAAGGTCATGTGATCGGGTCAGACCCTATAGAGAGGCAGCATGGGAAGCTGAGCCAATTGGGAGCAAGGGCCTGTGTCCTGGGGTTGGGAAGGATTCTCAGTTGGAGCCAGGGGGAGTAGAGAGTAGTTGTGTATTCAGTTCTGTCAGACACTTGTTTGTATACATCTATTCATCATTGGTAATAAACCCTTTAAAACTTGAAGCCACGAGTTTCCTTCAAAATGATCACAGTGGTAATTAAGGGCTTTGGGGATAAGACAGGAGAGTGGAGTTGAGGATGATATCACTGAATGGCTGAGCAGACTCGATGGCAGAGTTTTACCAGCTCACCCCGCCCATTGATGGACAAAAGAATCAGTAAAATCACATGAGAGCTGAGAAACCAGGATCACGCCTGATTTCTTGGCTCTTTTGACTTTACGAGAGCTGGATTTCCAACCAGAGGGCAGGGCCTGAAGGGGGCAACCCAACTGGGGAGGGATGGAAGGCCGTTGTGTACTTTGCAGATGCAATCAGATCAGGCAAGAGGGGGGCACGATCAATCTGGGCGACGGGTGGAGTGACAAGGGTTAGAAGTCCACGCATTATAGGGCTCTCGATCAACCACGGGCCCCCATGGTTGTCGGGGGGGGTGCTGTGTTCAAGCTGCCTGCAGCAGCAGAGGTCTGACATTTCACTCATTCTGTCTGTCGGACCCTGGCTGTTGAAATTGCGCATGTGCAGCATCAGTGGTCTGCACGTGCGAAGTAGCTCTGTTTACAGGTTGGCTGGTGAATTAAGCCAAGCCCATTGCCTGCAGCAGTTAGAAACAGTCTGCACCTTTTTTTCAATGACTAAATGCATACAATTGGGTGTGAAAATGGGGAAGTCCCTGATCCATTTTTGGGTGTGAAAAGTCACCCCAAAAATGGATCAGGGACTTCCCCATTTTCATGCTAGCTGTATGCTTAAATCATTCTCATAAAATTCCACCCTGTGGGCTGAATGGCCTACTTCTGTCCCATGTCTTGTGGTCTTCTGGTCTCTGGTCAATGATCATTGTTGAGTTTGGTGAATAAATTCCATTGAAATTCCATTCCTGATTTGTATACTTGCAAGTCGCAGAATGTGAGAGCTTTATCATGGTGAATGTTTTGACTGGATCAGATCTCTTATAAGCCCTTTAAATTGATCTTTTATTTTCCAATATTGCAAAGTGTGATTGCAGAATAGTTCCTGGGAACTTAAATTCCTGACCTATGGAATCACTATTGCTGGTTGCTAATACAACCTTTCAGGGTAAATAGTATTTCCAATATGATTAATTGCTTTCTGGAGTCTCCTCTGATTGTTATTCAGTATTGGAAACTCCATTTAGTCAAAGCTCCAGATGAATTGTGGTTCCTCTGTAGTATAAAGTGGATGTTAAAAAAAAATGCTTGATTCGAAGCTAAACTGAGAGTTCCCCTGGTGTCCTCGATCAATCAATACCTAAAAGTCATCATTTGGCAATTTGTTACAGAAAATGGGAAATAATTTATTTATAGCATTGACGCACAACAGACTGAGGTTTTCCAGCCAATTGGAATCAGGCTGGGGGGTGGGAGGGTTGACAAAATGGCAAGGGAAGGAATCAGGGGGGCCTCCCATGTTGGATGAGCTGTAATTTCCTTCAATTAAATATTGGAAGATTGAGGCTTTCCAGTGGAATTTTCCGACCTTTCACTCCTGCTACTGAACAGAGAATTTGGCTCTCTACCAAATTTCTGTTCACCGCAGCGGGACCAGGGAAACTCACTGGTGTGAATGACCATAGATTATCTGGAGTTAAGCACATCGTCCTCCACAACTGGCATTATGATTGACAGGTCTGAACAAGTAAGGCCCATACAGGTAAGTAAAGATGAGCAATGTTGTATTAATATGGGCAGCAAGGGTAGCCGTTCCCCTTCCACTAAAAATTTATTGTTATAAGATTTCCCATAGAAGATTCATAGAATTCCTACAGTTCAGAAGGAGGCATTTGGCCCACTGAGACTGAACTGACTCTCCAAAAGATCATCTTACCCGGGACCACCTTCCCTATCCCCAAAACCTCCTGCATTTACCACAGCTAATTCCCCTAACCTACATATCTTTGAATACAAAGGGGCAATTTAGCATGGCCAATCCAAGTAACCTGCATATCTTTGGACTGTGGGAGGAAATTGACGCATCCGGAGGAAACACACGCAGACACGGGGAAAATGTGCAAACTCCACATAGGCTGTGATGCAAGGCTGGAATTGAACTGGGTCCCTGGCTGCGTAAGGCAGCAGTGCTAACCACTGTGCCACCATGCTGCCCACAATTACATTGTGCCCACTCTGGGATGACAAAGGTGAAAATGCATACGCACAGTTGTGTAGTGGCCTGGAGTTAATATCAGCATTGAGAATCTGGAGAAACAATGTGACCAGTGTCAAATAGAGCAAAAATTGCCATCTGCGGCCCTAATGCAGCTCTTGGGAGTCCATCCATGGGTGTGATACTCAAGAACTTTGTGGGCCCATTCATGAGCTCCATGTTCTTGCTCATTATAGATGCGTATTCCAAATGGCTGGTCATACACAAATGAAGTCCATGTCCTCATCAGCAATGAGTAAAAATAGTGACAGACATTCACCATCCATGGGCTTCCCAAGTTGCTAGTATCCAGTAATGGGATCACTTTGACTAGTGCAACGTTCCAGCATTTCATCATATTCAAACTATACCCTACCACCCTGCTTCATATGAACTAGTTGAGAGATCCATCCAAGCATTCAAAGCTGTCACGAAGAAACAGTCATCAGCATCACTCCAAACTAAACTGCCCCATTTCCTAAATACGTACAGAACAACACACCATGTCGCCACAGATTTTAGACTTGCTGAGTTACTAGTGGGCAGACCTCACATTTCCGAATTTGGCGGGAAGGGTGGAGACAAAAACGGAATGCACAGAAGAAGCACCATGACTCGACAAAAATGGAGAGGCAATTGAGGTGCATAAATACATAAAGAATTATGGTGCTTGCCAGAATTGGATCCTTGGAATGGTCATGGCCAGAACAGGCCCAGTGTCATTTGAAATGGTTGCCCAAGGGACGTGGCTAAAGAAACATGTGAAATATTTCAGGAGAGTACGGAATGGAATTCTCAGTGGGAATTGGGGGAGTTGTCTGTGATCACATAGCTTTTCAATTCGAGATTTCACCCACTGATGTTCTACCAAAGTTACCTCCACTGCCAGAGCACCTGCCATAGAATTATAACGCTCCCAAAGGACCCCTAGACCAACCTACCTTATAAGAGACTGTGTTTGAGATCCATTTGTTGTATATAATATTGCAAATAGTTCAATTGTTATTGAAATGTATAAAAGGGAACTTCAAGGGGGAGGGATGTGGTAGCGTGCCCCTTCAAAGGGCAAGCTGTCGGTGACTCACTTGACCTATTCGGTCACAGTGGCACAGTGGTTTACACTGCCTCACAGCACCAGGGATCCGGGTTTGATTCCCGGCTTCGTTCACAGTCTGTATGGAGTTTGCATGTCCCGCCTGCCTTTCTGCGTGGATTTCCTCCCACAGACTGAAAGACATGCTGGTTACAGACAACAGTGCATGGAGTATAGCGACCAAGAGAATTTCACAGTAACTTTGTTGCAGTGTTAATATTTGCCTTACTTGTGACCAATAAATAAACTTTAACTTTCAATTGGGCTGGAGTACATAAATCCAAGTTAGGATTTCCTTGCCAATTAGAAGCCTGGAGTTGTGGAGTACAGGGATCCTCATATCGCTCTCCGAATATAGTTAGTTAGTTAGCCTCCGTAGTGGGCAACATTCCCATTCCTGATTCCACCATGGACCTTAGGCTCAGATGGGAGAATTCCATTCTTTTATAAATAAACACCAGCATTTGGTTTGCTTTTTCATGGCCTTATCCGCCTGCATCAGTCTATTTAATATATACCCCTCATTCAGTTTCCTTGTTTCCACACGAATGGTTTTAGATGAATCAGCATCTGCCACCGACTCATTGAATTACTCACAAGACTTAAATGTCTCTGAATGTGGCCTTCATTAAATATTATGCCTCTTATTTGGACAATATTGGGAAATATTTCTCAGAAAGTTTGCATCCAAATCATTTGCCTGTATAGCAAGGGTGCCATAACAGGACTCCTAGGATATCCGTCAAAGAACAAAGGACAAGGAAAGTTACAGCACAGGAACACGCCTTCGGCCCTCCAAGCCTGCACCAACTATGCTGCCCGACTTAACGAAAACCCCCTACCCTTCTGGGGACCATATCCCTCTATTCCCATCCCATTCACGTACTTGTCAAGACGCCCCTTAAAAGTCACTACCATATCCGTTTCCACTACTTCCCCCGGCAACAAGTTCTAGGCACCCACTACTCTCTGTGTAAAAAATTGCCTCGTATATCTCCTTTAAGCCTTGCCCCTCACACCTTAAACTTATGCCCCCTAGTAATTGATTCTTCCACCCTGGGAAAAAGCTTCTGACTATCCACTCTGTCTATGTCTCTCATAATCTTGGAGAGTTCTATCAGGTCGCCCCTCAACCTCTGTCATTCCAGTGAAAACAAACCAAGTTTCTCCAATCTCTCCTCATAGCTAATGCCCTCCATACCAGGCAACCTCCTGGTAAATCTTTTCTGCACCCTCTCCAAAGTCTCCACATCCTTCTGGTAGTGTGGTGACCAGAATTGAACACTATATTCCAAGCGCGGCCCAACTAAGGTTCTATAAAGCTGCAAAATGACTTGCCAATTTTTAAACTCAATGCCCCAGCCGATAAAGGCAATTGTCATTGTAATCTCTTTCCACTTTGAAAGGTAACAATTTATAACTGCTGTCTACTTCCTGTGGTTTTGCAACAGAGAAAACCAAACATCTTATTTTTTTCCATGCCTGCTTGAAGTGGTTCTTGGAAATGTTCAGGACTGTTATTGTTCCTCGTCGACAGGTTCTGTGTTGTCAGCCCAGCTGCACACTTTCCATCAACAAACTAAATTGGCTCTGACTGGCTGATCCCTGCAAGCGAGCAGAAGCAGACAGAACCATTTCTTGAATGAATGTTTTCGACTGAACTGGGTTCACCACCTCAATGGGTTATTTCCTCCAGGAATTCTGAACTATCTGGTTAAGCGCTTCAGATAAAACAAAATGCTGATGATTGCGCAGTTGATCAGTGGAGGCCTTTGCCCACTTTGAGTATAGCATCATGTCACCATTTACCGGTTGATTGTGAAGGGACAATGGATGCCTGAGGCAACAGCCCATCAGCTCCAGGGTTGTATAAGACCGGAAAGCCCCCAGTGCAACAGAGGCTTCATCTTATCTGCCAGCATCCCTGTTGTGAAAAATAGGATGAAAATGAGTAATGGGCTGTGGTAGAAACTGGCTGCTGGTTGGTGGTAGGGAGTGGGGTGGGGGGAGGTGGGGACAGGGATTGAGGTGGCAAAAGAAGCCCCAACTATTGATGGAGGGGAGAGGGACCGGCAGTGTAAGAGTGTGTGTGTAGGAGAAACAGTATGTGTCAGGGCAAGAGTGTGTCAGAGGGAGTGTGTGAGAGTGTGTATGAGAGTGTGTATGAGTGTTTATATGAAAGATAGCGTGTGAGAGAATGTGTGTGTAAGTGTATGTGCGAGAAAGTGTGTGTGAGAGAGTATGTGTGTATGAGTGTTCGTATGAGAGACTTTGTGAATGTGTGTGAGAGAGAGTGTATGAGAGAGTGCATGTGAGAGAGAGTGCATGTGAGAAAGAGTGTGTATGAGAGATTGTGTGTGTGAGAGAGAATGTGTATATGAGAGATTGTGTATGAGAGAGGGTGTGTGTGTGTGAGAGAGCATGTGTGTTTGAGTGTGTATGAGAGAGGGTGTGTGTGTGAGAGAGAGTGTGTGTATGAGTGTGTGTGTGTATGACAGCATGTGTGTCAGAGAGAGTGTGTGAGAGAATGCGTGAGAGAAGCGTGGGAAAGACAGTGTATGTGAGAGAAAGAGGGTGTGAGGGAATGTCTTTGAGAGAGGGTATGTGTATGAGAGTGTGTCTGTGAGAACGATTGAGAGATCGTGTGAGAGAGTGTATGTGAGAGGCAAAGTGTGGGAGGGAGAGTGTGAGAGAGAAAGTGTATGTGTGAGGGACTGTCTTTGAGAGAATGTGGGACAGTATAAGAGTGTGTATATGTGCGAGAGCGCGCGTGAGAGAGAGAGTGCGTGTATATGTGTGAGAGAGAGAATGTGTGTGTGTGTGTGTGTGTGTGTGTGTGTGTGTGTGTGTGTGTGTGAAAGAGGAGACAATTTTCAGCCACTGATCACCTTTGGAGAGAATAGCAATGTGGGCAGAAAATTCGGAGAGACTTTGCAAAAGTGATTCACTCTGGTGAGATGGCGTTTCCCTGACCTTTGCCGGCAAGGTCACAAGGTTCATGCCCACATGAGGCAGAAACCTAATTTAAATAAATTTTAATACAATTAAATATGAATAACACCCACCTCCCGCCTGCCCTGCTGCCTCATGTTCCTCCCTCACTAAATATTCATGCCCTCACATTGGTGAGGTTTAGAACAGGTTTTGGCAAAACACGAAACAGCCGAGGGGGTCCCTCTGGGGTGCAATGGTAAATATAACCTTGGGGGGAGAGGCATCTGCTCAGCCATTGCCCTGGCACAATCCCCAGCACAGGTCACTGGCACCATAGAATCCCTACAGTGCAGAAGGAGCCTATTCAGCTCAAAAAGCATGCACTGGCCCTCTGAAAGACCATCTTACCCAGGCTCAGGGGCTGTCCCAGGCGTGGGGCCTAGATGGCAGGGCTTCCATTTCTGCTTGATGGGGGGTGACAGCAGGCATTGAAGGGGGCAGTGTTGTGGCAGAGCCCCCATTGATTGTTTTGCGGGTGGGAGAGTGCCCCATCACTTCATGGTGGGATGCAGAAAATGTATTATGAGTTCTGATGGTTGGGGGGGGTGCGCGGTGGTGGTAAAGATGGTGCCCTGATCTCTGTTGAGTCGGTCTTGCCTCTATTAGGCCCTGCCAGAATGACAGTGTAAGCCCTACCCACTCACTTCTTGAGTCAGAACGGTTCACAATCTGGAGAGAAAACTGGAGAGCTTCACGCTGGTTTCCCGTCTGAGCCAGTCACCTTGGGCCAGATTCTCCAAACTTGTCCCGCGGCTGGGATTCTTCATTCCCGCTGCAGAGAACGGAGATATGGCTGAGCATCAAAAATTCTCTCTTCCTAACTGGTAGCCAGATGTGAACAGCCAATGAATTCAGGCCAATTTGATAAGATTCCACCCAGGGAGTGAGTGAGAAAGAGAGGAAGAAAGGAAAAAAAGAGAGTGCTGTGTGAGAGCATGACAGAAATGTGTGTAAGAGTGCATTGTGTGTCAGAGAAAGAGAGTGAAACAGTGTGAGGAGGAGAGAGAGGGAGACAATGTAGAGGAGAGAGTATGTGAGGGGGGTGGGGGGATAGTCGGAGGATGTGTATGTGTGTGTGAGAGAGAGAAAGACAGACCTTATTGAAACTTGCAGGATACTACAAAGCCTGGATAGAGTGGACGTGGAGAGGATGTTTCCACTAGCAGGAAAAGCTATAATAGAGGGCACAACCTTAGGCTGAAGGGATGATCCTTAAAAACAGAGATGAGGAGGAATTTCTTCAGTCCGTGGTGAATCTGTGGAACTCTTTGCCACAGAAGTGGAGGCCTAGTCATTGAGTGTCTTTAAGACAGTGATAGATAGGTTCTTGATGAATAAGATGATCAGGGATTATGGAGAAAAGGCAGGAGAAAAATATCAGTCATAATTGAATGACAGAGAAGACTTGAAGGGCCAAGTGGCCTAACTCTGCTCCTATGTCTTATGGTTTTATGAAGAGAGAGATGATGGCGGAGATTTATCAAGGATCGAACAGGAGTTCCAAAACAGTTTTCCAAGGGCAGGATTTCATGGCTTAGTTGTCCGCAACCACACCAATGAAGTTATGGTTCCCATTTACGTCAATCTGAATTTCATTATCAGGCCTTGCCATCTGCTAGACCACCAGGTATGATGGCACAGTGGATATCACTGCTGCCTCACAGCGCCAGAGACCAGGATTCGATTCCCTGCTTGAGTCACACTCTGTGCGGAGTTTGTGCATTCTCCCTGTATCTGCATGGGCTTCCTCTGGATGCTCCGGTTTCCTCCCACAGTCTGAAAGTAGTGCTGGTTAGGTGCATTAGCCAAGCTAAATTCCTCAGTGTATCCGAACAGGCACTGGAATATGATGACTGGGGATGTTCACACTAACTTCATTGCATTGTTAATGTAAGCCCACTTGTCACACGAATAATAAATAACTAAATAATAAAAATGGTTGCTGTTGGGTGCTCGGAACTGAGGGTTGCCCAGACATCTAGAGGTCTCAATTTCCTCCCTGAAGGTGAAGTGAAACAGAGAAAATTCCACCCAGTGTTTTGGTGAAAATCCTGAGATTGGTCATTCAGATGATTGTAAGAAGCGCTCAAACTTCACATCGTACTTAAAGATGTGATCCAAACATGCAGACTTGTTGGACCCATTCTTTTCATCCCTATCAAGCTTGTATTGTTTGCAAAACACTAGCAACCATTGTTTTTCTTTCCCCCTCTGTTACAAATGTTTGACCCGACAGTGAAAGATTTTGGAATTCAGATGTCTACTTTGTTCATTTAATAAGTAAGGTAAAAGTGGATTCTAATTGTGTTATCTCCTCGGATGGCAAGGTTTGTTTGGATAAGATCTCTCTGCCATGTTAGCAACATAAAGACATGTTTTCTGCCTCGGGGTGTTTCTTGGAGTGCCATGTTAGATTTTTGTTTTGTAATTTGAAGCAAATAACATTTCATTTCCTTTGTTACAGATGTCAGAAGCTATCAAAATCTTTAACAATCTTTAAAGGTTCCTTAATAGGTCCTGCCATTTCTTGACGCTATCATCTGAAGTGGTTTGCAGTGAATGAACTGTCATGAGAGGCAACTAAAAAAAAGAAAAAGTTGAATCCAGGCAGACTGCACCGTAATAACATCCTCTGCTAGAAAAGTGGTTCCTATCTCATTGTCATTGTACCCTACTATTGTGCCCTGGCCAATCCATTTCACATTCTCTTCCCTGGTTATTCATCCTCCATACATAATTGGTTTCTGCTTTTACGATAAGAATGCTTGGTTGTCAGGTGCCCTGGTAAAGGTGGGCATTTGGGGAAGTATTTTTTCTTGTTGCAAGTACCAAACTAACTGACTGAGAAGAACCATGTACAAGTAAGGGTTTAACAGCACAGTTGTACAGATCTAATCCTGACAACACTTTGACTCCAACTGGAGCCTTCCAACTCCTGGGAATGTGCACCCTCCCTCCCCATTTTGAGTGCTCATGCTCCAGTTGTTCCACCCAGGTCATGTGGCCCGTGAAGATTGCCCATTAAAGAAATAAAGCAATGGGCTGAAGCAGTTGGGGGTGTGGGCGATAACTGTATGAAACTGAGTGAACAACTGCATGACAAAGACACTTACATCAAATTCCTAGTTATTGACTGCAGCTGAGCCTTCAACACTATTATTCCTACAAAACTCACCTCCAGACTCCTAGGGCTTGGTTCCTCCCTCTGCGGCTGGATCCTAGACTTCCTAACACACAGGCCACAATCTGTAAGGATAGGCAACAACACCTCCCCAAAAGGTGCCCCAAAAAGGGGTGTCCTCAGGCCCTCACTATACACTTATACAGCTATAACTATGTGGCCAAATTCCCATCCAACTCAATTTTCAAGTTTGCCGATGACACCACTATAGTGGGTCCAATTGGAGTACAGGAATTGTACACTTAACAAATGGAGCACAGAAAAGAGATAGACAATTTGGTGAACTGGTCGACAATAATAATCTTTGCCTGAATGTCAACAAAATGTAGAAATAGTAGTTGACTTCAGGAAGCGTAGTGAAGGACATGCCCCTGCCTATATCAATGGAGACAAAGTGGAAACAGTTGAGAGCTTCAAGTTTCTAGGTGTTCAGATGGCTAACAACCTATCCTGGTCCCTGCATACTGGTGCTATAGTTAAGTAAGTCTACAATAGCCTCTACTTTCTCTGGAGACTAAGGAAATTTGAAATGTCCACTGAGCTCTTGCCAACTTTTACAGGTGTAGATAGAAAGCTTGCTTTCTACTTGTATCACTGCTTGGTATGGCTCCTGCTCTGTGCAAGAAACTATAAAGTGTCCTGAATGAAGCTCAGACCATGATGCAAACCAGCCTCCCATCCATTGACTCTGTCTACATTTCCCACAGCCTGAGAAAAGCAGCCAGCATAATCAAGGGCCCCACGCTCCCTGGACATATTCCCTTCCACCACCTTCTGTCAGGGAAAAGGTACAAAAGTCTGAGGTCACGTACCAACCAACTCAAGAACAGCATCTTCCCTGCTTCCCTGACTTTTGAATGGACCTATTTTATATTAAATTGATCTTTCTCTACACCCAAGGTATGGCTGTAACATGACATTCTGCATCCTCTCCTTTTCTTCTCCATGAACAGTATGCTTTGTCTATATAGTGTGCAAGAAGCAATACTTTTCACTGTATACTAATACATGTGACAATAATAAATCAAATCAAATCAAACTGGGAAAAAGGATTATCAGTCTTAACTGCTGGTGACTGAGGGGAAGAGAAGCAATTACGGAAGAAAGCAGGGAAAGAGTTTAATGCCTCCAATCCCCCATCCAAGTCTTCTAGTGAGAGAACAGGGGTTATTTGAGATCATGCCCTTTACAGTTTAAATTAAAACAAAACCACAATTGTTTACATTCACGTTTTGTGTTCATTCTAGTCTGTGAAACATTTAGCTTCTTTTTACATTACCATTATAACTCAGCTAAATAGGTCAAAGTATTGAGGGTATTCAAAGTACACTTACATTCCTGCTGATGGCGCACCCCTGCTGCAGGTTTCCTGGCGATGAGGGGTACATTCAACAGGAATGCCCATTGACAAGGGCAGGACCATAAGATCACACCACAAGAAAGTGGCATGCTGTCTCCCATCGCCATCAAACACACCATGGAGAGAGAGAAAATTTCCGCTCAATATGTCCATTGGAAATTGCGTTTTTATTTATTTTTAGATCCCATGTTTCAAAATATAGACAACTTACTCCTTTTCAGATCCCCATAAATTATGTGCCATTGACTACTCAATAAGACAAACAAGCATACTCCAAGGGCAAGATTTTCCAGTCGCGCTCACCCTGAAATTGGAAAATCTTGCTTGACGTCAACGGACCTTTCCATTATTCGTCCCTCGCCTGCTCTGATTCCCGTGTGGTGGGCGGAACGGGAAAATTTGCCCTCAAGTCCTTTGGCCAAAATCGGCAGATTCCAGGCATTCAGTAAGAGTGTGTCTGGATGGCCATTTAACCCCCATCTTCCCATTTGCCTGCCTGAGATTGCACTTGCACCCTGTGGAGTTTGATGGCTGTACAAGTGTTCTGCTAAAAAATGGCACGTCATATTCTTCCAGCAGTGTAAAGAGCAATCTTTTAATTTCAGAACACTGAACTTCCTACTTAGAAACTAGGCTTGTCCTTTGCACGCAGAAAAAGATTTTAATGTTGGAGTAAAATAAAATAACTGTATTATTAAAAGGCTGGTTGATAATTTTGCTCGGGTTCCCAAATGCATTTTTTAATTTTGTTTTTTTTCATATGGAATCTATCTACCTCTGCTGGATACCTCAGTTTTAATGAAAAAGAACTGTTCCTCTCAACCTCATCAAGTTTTTTTTTAACAATGATTTAATATTTATAATGTACATATATTATTCAAAAAATCTGCATGTACCGCTGAGGATCATACTTGCATCCTCCAGCTTATTGTCATTCCAATAAGAGATGTAATTTCATTCCTCAAGGAGATTATGGCAGAGAGTTTTAGTGTCACCATTCGGACAATTATCTGGCAGAATTTTGCTGTGATAGTGGAGTCGGACACTTTAGGAACTTTCAAACGATTATTGGACATGGAGCAACCAGAATGATAAGGAATGGGATAGCTTGATCTTGGGTTCGGACATAGCTCAGCACAACATCGAGGGCCGAAGGGCCTGTACTGTGCTGCACTGTTCTATGTTCTATTAACATATCACCTGCTCATGAGATAATAGAATGAAAATCAGCCAGTTTCTACAATATTGGCTGATCCATCGCACTGGACTAGATCCCAGGCAGCAAAGGTGAAAATCCAACCTGATGTGCTTTTCTGGCTTCTATACGAGACTCAGATACCATGAATGAAGTCTTCTATATCCAGCAGGTGTTTTCCATTCAACTACCTTTACTTCTCATAGAATCATAGAATCCCCACAGTGCAGAACAAGGCCATTCAGCTCATCAGGCCTGCACAGACAACATCTCACTTAGGCCTTATCCCATTAACCCCACATGTTTTCCCTGCTAATCCAGCTGACACTAAGGGGCAATTTAGCATGGCCAATCAAATAACCCGCACATCTTTGGAGTTTGGCAGGAAACTGGAGCACTGGAGTACACGGAGGAAACCCATGCAGACACGAGGAGAACATAAAAACTCTTCTCAGGCACCCAAGGTCAGAATGGAACCTGGGTCCCTGATGCTGTGAAGCAGCAGTACTAACTTGTCTACGTCCACAGGGATGAAGTGGAAATGGTCGAGGAACTTCAAGTTTCCAGGTGTCCAGATCAACAATGAACTGTCCTGGACCCTCCATGCTGACCAACACTATAGTTCAGAAAGCCCATCAGCACCTCTACTTTCTCAAGAGGCTAAGAAAATTTGACATGTTCGCTACGACTCTTACCAACTTTTACAGATGCACCACAGAAAACATTCTTTCTGGTTGTATCACTGCTTGATATGGCTCCTACTCTGTCCAAGACCACAAACATCGACAAAGAGTTGTCAACAAAGTCTAGTCCATCATGCAAACCAGCCTCCCATCCATTGACTCCAATTACACTTCTTACTGCCTTAGAAAAGCAGCTAGTATAATCAAGGATCTCAAACACACTCTCTTCCACCTTAGATCACGTATGAATCTACTTAAGAACAGCTTCTTCCCTGCTGCCTTCAGACTTTTGAATGGACCTACCTTACATTAAGTTGATCTATCTCTACACCGTAGCTATAGCTACATTCTGCACCCTTTTCTTCCCTTCTCTATGAACGGTATGCTTTGTCTGTATTGCACGCACGAAACAATACGTTTCACTGTATACTAATACATGTGACAATAATAAATCAAATCAAAATTAAAACCACTGTGCCACCGTTCCGCCCCATGTTTGGTCTCCGAGTCATCTTTAGTGGGATCGCAGGTCAAGATTTGGCAGTCTTGCTGTACAGTCCATTGAGGAGGCTTTGTGGTGCTTTAGTATGATAATTATTCCATTCTCTCCTGCATTTAATTCATAAGAGGCTTTCCTTGGCTTCCTCTTTGCGCATCTGGTTCACGATTCTCCCCTTCCAATTTTCTAACCCCTGCTCTCCTAGCTTCTCACCATAGCCCCAACCTTCTCTTTGCTCCTCCTCCTGTTCTAACTCTCAACATATACTCTGTGCCAAAGACATGCTCAAATATGGGTGTGGGTGAATTTTTAGGCCATTGCCTTTTGGATGAAGCACCAAAACCTTGTTTAGACCTGCTGAACATGCCGTGGAGGTGCAGAAATTTCCAACAGAATCCCTTTCTTTCCCATTATTTCCTTTGTTTCCATGGGGGCTATCTTGTTTCTGCACCCTCCTCGAGAGTTAACAGTGACACAGATGCAAAATCCCTCACAAGATCTCATTTCCCTATTTTCCTCGCCAGTGACATATAGCAAGGACCACAAAAGACGGGAATCTTATTTAAATGCGTCTCTCAACATTTTAATATTATTAATGGGCCTCACTGCCACATGATTACCCCACTCCCCCCACCGAACCACTCCCCCCCACCCCTCCCCCGCTTCCCACCGACTAAATAGTCAACCGTTGGCGAGATTTACAACGGTACTTAAAAATGGGATTAAGTCGAGGGGTCCCGTAGGGATGCCAAGATAAGTGTAGCTAGGGATACTGCCCTCTGGCATTATCCCCTGGCACAGCACAGTACTTCTAGTTGGCAGTGCCAATCTGGCAATGTCAACCTTGCAGAGCAAGCCTGTATTGGGGCTAGTGCCAAGGGCAGGCCCCCTGTGGAGCTCCATTGGGGGATTCCCCTGTGTGGTGAGGGGAGGGTGGAAAAGACCAGTACCTGAAAAGGCAATTATGACTTGCCTCCCTGGCAAGGGTCCCTGGGATGTTCCTGTATCCACTTGGTACGTATCAGCAGCTCATCAGTGCTCACCAGATAGTGATCCAGAAGCCTGTCTGCTAAGATTGCCCACCGCAGTGTGTGCCTCTGCAATAGTGGATGATACAGGTGACTGATGCGCTGTTTCTTCAGTGTCTTCCTCAAAGAATGCCTCCAAGTTGCTGCCGAGGGTTGTGGGGGAGTTGGGGGAGGGTGGTTCACTGTCTCTGGATGGCCTAGCCTCGTCAGATGGCCAAAGATCAGACAATGGGAAGGACAAGGGTCTGGGCAATAATCAACTCACTTGACACTGGTCATCTGGATGAAGGTGCAGTGGTTCTTCATTTCTCTAGCACCAGGCCAACCTCACTGTCAATGGCACCTCACTCCTGGCCCTCCCCTGTGATGTCCTCACAGTGGGTGGGGAGCCTGAATTCGAGCATCGGCCGCCCCCCAACACCATCTTCTCCCTCTCAATTTTATTTTTCTTCCATTCATTCGTGGGACATGGGCATCGCTGGCTGGCCAGCATTTTTTGCTCAGCCCTAGTTGCCTTTGACAAGGTGGTACCTTGTTGAATTGCTGCAGTTCATGTGCTGTGGGTTGACCCACAATGTTGTTAGAGAAGAAAATATAGGCTATCTGCCCCTATGGAGACACAACAAGGACATTGTGAGCTGGGAACCTGGTTGGGCTGAGGGTCTATAGCAAGTGGTATATGTGGGCACCATGCCTCGGCAGAAGGGGTTGTGATGAGGAGGGCTGGGAGACCTTTGAAGAAGACGCTGAGAGGTTGGATATTGGAAGACTGTGAGGTAGCAGCAAATGGATTAATTGTGACATTCAGGGGGTTGATAAACTGGACTGTTGAGAGGTGGAGACAGATGGAAACAGACCTTTACAGCTCATAGGAGGTCATTCATTTTCTTATGGCACTGGACTCCGGTCCTCCTGGTGGTGCTGCTGCCATTGCCTGTAGCTGCCACCACCTCACAGACTGGATTGGTAACATTACTTTGGGTTTTCCTTCCTTGATGTGGAGATGCCAGCATTGGACTGGGATATTCCCATTCCCAAAGTATGGTACATTGGAGAGACCATGCAAATGCTACAACAACGGATGAATGAACACTGCTCAACAATCACCAAGCAAGAGTTTTCTCTTCCTGTTGGGGAACACTTCAGCGCCCACAGGCATTTGGCCTCTGATCTCTGGGTAAGCATTCTCCAAGGCAGCTGTCACGACACACAAGAACACAGAGTCGCTAAGCAGAGACTGATAGCCAAGTTTTGCACGCATGAGGATGGCCTCAACCTGGATCTTGGGTTCATGTCACACTATCTGTAACTCCCACAACTTGCCTGGGCTTGCAAAATCTCACTAACTTGTCCTGGCTGGAGACAATACACATCTCCTTAACCTGTGCTTAACCCTCTCTCCGTGCAAATTGCCTGAATCTTTAAGACATGATTACCTGTAAAGACTCACATTCCAACCATTATTTTGTAAATTGAGCTTGTGTCTTTATATGCCCTGATTGTGAACAGAACTCCCACTTACCTGATGAAGGGGCAGCGCTCCGAAAGCTAGTGGCTTGTGCTACCAAATAAACCTGTTGGACTTTGACCTGGTGTTGTGAGGCTTCTTACTGTGTTCTCCTTCCTCCATGGCATCCTGGTTAGGTCCCCCTCCAAGAAATGTAGAGCAGCTCTCCTCACAGCCAGCCTCCTGGCTTGACTGAGACTGAGTGCTGCAGGAATATTTAAGTGCAGCTCCCCATTGACTGCAGGACTTAGCTGTGCTCTGGGTTGGGTGATTAATGTGGGGGTTCATTTATTACACTAAGCTAGGGAAGACTGCAATTGGGATCGTGCTGCCCAGCCAGCGGGAATCGCACCAGCTTTCACATCCAAAATAATCATTTGTCATCTTTTGGGAAAATTCTGCCCTTGGCCTATAGTCCCTTGAGGTTAGAAGGTTGAAGAGTGATCTAATCAATGTATTTAAAATGTGAACACTTTGAGAGAGTAATTAGGGATGAAGGCAGGAATTCCCCAACTGTTCAAGCCCCACCACCACTGCCAATGAGAACGGAGAATTTGGCGCTCAGCCGCATCTCCATTCACTGCAGTGGGAGTGGAGAATCTTAGCTTTGGGCAAGGTCAGAGAATTCCAGCCTAATTACTTTCTCTGATGGGTATGAGTAAAATCCAAAGCAATGGCATATAATCTCACAATTAGAGATGGGTTATTTAGGAGTGAAATTGGCTGCATTTTCACACGAAGGGGTGTGGATAACTGGAGCCATCTTACCCACAATGCTGTCAATGCATGGTTAATTCCAGTCCAAAAATTTTGTGCGCTCAACGCAAATCAGCCACGATCTAATTAAACGGCCGAAC
The DNA here is from genome assembly GCF_965287045.1 of Carcharhinus amblyrhynchos. Lineage (NCBI taxonomy): Eukaryota > Metazoa > Chordata > Chondrichthyes > Carcharhiniformes > Carcharhinidae > Carcharhinus > Carcharhinus amblyrhynchos. Next base: position 161,362,610 of record NC_137324.1, read on the forward strand.
ATGCTAATTACTGCTGGTTCTAAGTTATTGGGGTAACTTTAAAAACAAACTTTTGGGGTGGAAAAGTTTGAATTAATTTGATCTATTGTCACATGTACTGAGATACAGTAAAAAGCATTGTTTCTTGTGCACCATACAGACAAAGCATACCATTCATAGAGTATAAACGGGAAAAGGAAATGATGGGGTGCAGAACATAATGTTGCAGTTACAAGTAGGATGAAGAGGAAGATCAACTTAATATATAATAGGACTAATCAAAAGTCTGATGTCAGCAGGGAAGAAGCTGTCGGTTGGTACATGTTTTCAGGCTTTTGCATCTTCGTCCCGACAGAGGAACATGGAAGAGAGCATGTCCAGGGTGTGTGGGGTCCTTTATTATGTTGGCTGCACTCCTGAGGCAGGAGGAAGTGTAGACAGAGCCAGTGGATGGGAAGCTGGTTTGCGTGATAGATTGGGCCATGTTCACAACATTTTGTAATTTCTTGCCGTCTTGGTCAGTGCAGGAGTCATACCAAGCTGTGGTACAACCGGATAGGATGTTCTTTATGGTACACCTGTAAAAGTTGGTGAGATTCGTAGACGACATGCCAACTTTCTCTAGCCTTCTGAGCAAGTAGAGACATTGGTGAGTTATCTTAACTTTAGCATTGGCATGGAGGTTAGATTATTGGTGATAATAAAGAACACCTAGAAACTTGAAGGTCTTGACCCTCTCCCCTTATCACCATTGGCATAGACAGGGGCATGTCCTCTACTGTGTTTCCTGAAATTGATGACGATTTTCTCATTTTACAGGTATTAAGGGAGATACCATTTCCACTGCACCATTTCACCAAATGCTCTTTCTCTTTCCTGTACTCCACCTTGTCATCGTGTGAGATCCAACCCACCATGGTGGTGTCATCAGCAAACATGAAAATGGAGTTGGAGCGGAATTTAGCCACACAGTCATAACTACATAAAGAGTATAGTAAGGGGCTGAAGACACAGCGTTGCAGGACACCGGTGTTGAGGATAATCATGGAGGAGGTGTTGTTATCTATCCTTACTGATTGTGGGTTAGGGTGACTTTGCGCAATAACGCCGATCTTTGGTGACCACGCCACTTCAATCCATAGGTGCTGACACCTCTAAGAGGGGGAATCAATCTAAAGGCTGGATAAACAGCTTCATCTGGCACTGCCCTATTGAAGTCTCATGAAGATAAGCAACATTTGTCAGGTACATGAGGTAGTTGGGCCGACAAAAGCTTCAATCATGCAGAAAGCTGCTTTCAAATCTTCATAAGACAAGGCTGACACCGTTTATTTGACAAATCGCTCGGAGAGAGAGACAGAAAAAAACCGTACTTGGCTGATCAGACTGCCTGCTTTCACTGTCAGTGCTTTTGTCCTTCAGACTGCAATGGAATGAAAATGAAGTGAATGACTGCTAATTGTGCCAGGAAATAGCTAATTTATGCATTGCGCTCAGAACAAACTACCACCATTGACAAGATATTAAACTGGAGCTAGGGCAATGCTGCCCCCTCCATAAAAATACATTACAAAAGAGGCCCATCCATTCTCAGGAGCAGGCAACTAATTCCCTGGTGCATTATACTAATGCAGTGCAAGCCTATTTAACTTTATTAAAAAGTGCTGCCTCTAACCTTAGTTTCTAAATTGATACATTTGCTGTCTTGTCCAAAGCATTTATAATATTTGCTATATTAATCCTCTTAATGCTGGGAAATGCTGGATTTAGTTAAGTGCTGTCAGTGAGACATAAACAACCTTTTTAAACAAATCAATACTGGAAATAATTTTTCATATTGGATGTGTTTATGCAAAATAGAAGCACCGGGGTCTACATCTTACCTAAAAAAAATGTCAGCGTTGTTTCTGGTGAGAAGAACAGCGTGTTTCTCTTCAGAGAAACCAATCGGTTTTCTCCCCAGATCCTACAACACTCAAAAATCAAGGAGTTCTGTTTCAAGGACATTCCAATCACAACCTGTATAAACAACCTCCCCAGACCAGCCAGTGTTTGCTTTGGAGTATCTGGAGAGGGATATGAACCAACAATACTGTGGCTTAGAAGGATGAGTGTTACCAACTGAGTGACAGCCGACACTGAAGGCATTGAGAGAAAGTCATCACACTACCTTGTGTTTTTCACCTTTATCTATGCACGTTAGAGTCATAGAGTCATAAAGTTTACAGCATAGAAACAGGCCCTTCGGCCCAACTTTTTACCACTGAGCTAGTCCCAATTGCCCTCGTTTGGTCCATATCTCTCTATAACAATCTTATCCAGGTAAATCTGTGTTACTGTTTTTTAAAAGACAAAACTGTACCTGCCTCTCTTCCTCCCTCTGGCATACACTCAACACCCTCTGTGTGAAAGAATTGCCCCTGGGGACCCCTTTATATCTCTCCCCTCTCACCTTAAATGTTTATCTATAGTTTTAGACTACCCTATCTTTGGGAAAATAATGTTGAGCTACCTGATCTATGCCGCTCAATGTTTTATAGACCTCTGTAAGACCACCCTGAAGGCTCCGAAGCTCCAGGGAAGAATATCCAAGTCTATCCCAGCCTCTTCTTTTAACTCAAATCATCAAATCCCGGGAGCATCCTAGTAAATCTTTTCTGCACTCTTTCCAGTTTAATAATATCCTTTCTAGTGTAGGTGGCCAGAACTGTACAAGGTGGCCTTACCAATGCCTTGTACATTGACCTTGATAGATTGGGGCGAGTTACTTTAAGGAATGACAGTAGATAGACAATCATAGAGTCATAGAACCCTACAGTGCAGAAAGAGGCCCTTCGGCCCATCGAGTCTGCAGTGAACACAATCCCACCCAGGCCCTACCCCCATATCCCTACATATTATACCCACTAATCCCTCTAACCTACGCATCTCTGGACACTAAGGGGCAATTTCTTAGCATGGCCAATCAACCTAACCTACACATCTTTGGACTGTGGGAGGAAACCCATGCAGACACGAGGAGAATGTGCAAACTCCACACAGACAGTGACCCGAGCCGGGAATCGAACCCAGGACCCTGGAGCTGTGAAGCAGCAGTGCTAACCACTGTGCTGACAACGGCAAACATTCGAAGAATGCATGGGGGAACTGCAGCATCTGTGTAACTGCGGCATGGTGACACAGTGGTTAACACAGCTGCCTCACAGCACCAGCGTCCTGAGTTCGATTCCCAGCTTAGGTCACTGTCTATGTAGAGTTTGCACATTCTCCCCATGTCTGTGTGGGCTCCCTCTGAGTGCTCCGGTTTCCTCCCACAGTCCAAAGATGTTAGAGTTAGTTGGATTGGCCATGCTAAATTGCCCCTTAGTGTTAGGGGTACTAGCTAGAGTATGTGGTCATGAATCTAAGGCCCAGGTAGGATTGTGGTCAGTGCAGACTCAGTGGGCCGAAGGGCCTCCTTCTGCATTGTAGGATTGTCTGAACTGTTTATTCCGGTCTGGCACAAAAGCAAAATGGGTGAGAGGGCCAATCCATGGCTTACAAAGGAAATGAGAGACAGTATCTGATCTAAGGAAAAAGCATTCAGATTGGCCAAGAAAAATAATAGGTCTGAGGATTGGGAACAGTTTAGAATTGGGCAAAGGACCAAGAGATTGATTAAGAAGAGAAAACTACAGTACGAAAGTCAGCTTGCAGAGAACACAAAGACTGGCACTAAGGGCCGATTTTACCATTGCATCACGCCCGTTTTCAGGCACGAAAACGTGATAAAGTCGGGTGAGAAGCCATTAACGCGATCTGTGCCCACTTTACCGAAACCCGGAAATGGCGGCGATTCGTTTCGCCCTCAAGACGGGCGCAATGGCAATTTAAATGTATTTGCATACATTTAAATTGAATTAATGAACTGCCCGCCCAACTTTATCAGCATTTCCCCATTTACCACCGCGTTTGCCGATCCAGAACAGCGCCATAATAGACCTGTTGAATATAAGTCTGAATCGGGCACTCCAACTGCTGAAGAACACGTTCTGAGCTCCCAACGGCTCTCTGGCTCAAATCGGTGTTGGGAGGAAGGAGGGAGGTGGATCAGATCATTCTCTGGTTGGGGCGGGGGTGGGGAGTGAGGCCAGATCGTTGTCTGGTTGGCGGGGGGGAGGAGGAGAATGTGGGTCAGATGTATCTCTGATGGGGGGTTGCGGGGGGGAGGGCTGATTGGTGTCTGGTGGGGAGGAAGGAGGAGACGGGTCAGATGTTCCTCTGGAGGGTGTCGTGGTGAGTGAGGCCAGACTATTCTCTGAGGTTAGGGGGATGAGTGAGGCCAGATCGTTGTCGGGGGTGTGAGGAGGGAGGAGGGAGACGGGTAAGATGTATCTCAGGTGGTGGGGGGGGGGGGGGGGGGGGGGGGGGGGCACTGAGTGCACAGATGGATCTCTGGTGGGGGGGGGTGGCAGATATATCTCTGGTGGGGGTACAGGGGGCTGGGGGTTCCACTGCCACTCTGCGGATGATGGGAGGGGGCAGGGATGGCGATCGGTCTGGGTAGTGGGGAGATGGATAAGGGGGACAGTGATTTGTGGGATAGTGGAGGCAATTGATAAGGGGGACAGTGATGTGTGTGGGTAGTGTGAGGGTGGATAAGGGGGACAGTGATGTGTGTGGGTAATGGGGGGATGGATAAGGGGGACAGTGATGTGTGTGGGTAGTGTGAGGGTGGATAAGGGGGACAGTGATGTGTGTGGGTAATGGGGGGATGGATAAGGGGGACAGTGATGTGTGTGGGTAGTGTGAGGGTGGATAAGGGGGACAGTGATGTGTGTGGGTAATGGGGGGATGGATAAGGGGGACAGTGATGTGTGTGGGTAGTGTGAGGGTGGATAAGGGGGACAGTGATGTGTGTGGGTAGTGTGAGGGTGGATAAGGGGGACAGTGATGTGTGTGGGTAGTGTGAGGGTGGATAAGGGGGACAGTGATGTGTGTGGGTAGTGTGAGGGTGGATAAGGGGGACAGTGATGTGTGTGGGTAGTGTGAGGGTGGATAAGGGGGACAGTGATGTGTGTGGGTAATGGGGGGATGGATAAGCGGGACAATGATTTGTGTGGTAGTGGGGGCAGTTGATATGGGGGACAATCATGTGTGAAGGTATTGGGGGGGGTTGATAAGGGGGAGAGTGATATCTATGGGGGCCATCGCTCCTGCTTTTCACTCCCGAGCCACTTTCTCCGCTTTCTGCAGCCCGAGAGTGATCTGACACGAGCGCACTTTTTCAAACCTTTTTTTAACTGCGCACGCGCAGTTTGGAGTTCTGATCATTTCCAGCGCGCTAAGCCCTGCCCACAGCCCAAATGGGACCCACAATTTTTTTTTCAGGCTGAGTGCATATGGGGGCGCCTGAAAGTAGATTTCCAAATCAGATCTGCATTATGCCCAGATTGAGCACTTCAATGAAAATGGTAAAATCGGGCCCTAAGAGTTTCCATAGATAGGTTAAGAGAAAAAGATTGGTGAAGACAAATGTACATCCCCTACAGACAGAAATGGGGGAATATGTAATAGGGGACAAAGAAATGGCCGAACAACTGAATACATACTTTGGTTCTGTCTTCACCAAAGTGGACACAAATCAGATGCCAGAAATGTTGGAGAATACAAAATTTAGTGACAGGGAAGAATTGAGGGAGATCAATATTGATAGAGAAATGCTACTGGGAGAATTGATGGGATTGAACGTGGATAAATCCCCAGGACCTGATAATCTACATCCCAGAGCACTTAAGGAAGTGGCTCAAGAAATAATGGATGCATTGGTGGTCATCTTCCAGGATTCTATAGACTCTGGAACAGGAGGATAGCGAATGTCACTCCAATATTCAAAAAGGGAGGTAGAGAGAAAACAGAATTTTGGCCAGTGAGCTTAACATCGGTAATGGGGAAAATTCTCAAATCCTTTATCAAGGACTTTATAACAGAGCATTTAGAAAGCAGTGGCAGGATCGGACGAAGTCAGCATGGATTTATGAAGGGTAAGTCATGCTTGACAAATCTGTTGGAAGTCTTTGAAAATCTAACTAGTAGAATTAACAAAGGAGAATCAGCAGATGTGGTATATTTGGACTTTTACAAAGTGTTTGACAAAGTCCTGCACAAGAGATTATTGTGCAAGATTAAAGTGCATGGGATTGGAGGAAGTGTATTCAGATAGATAGAAAACTGGTTGGCAGAGAGGAAACAAAGAGTAGGAATTAATGGGTGCTTTTCAAATTGGCAGACAGTAACTAGTGGGGTGCCACAGGGATCGGTGCTAGGACCCCAGCTATTCACAATATATATTAATGATTTGGAGGAGGGAACAAAGTTTGCAGATGATACCCAGTTGGAGGGTAAAGTGTGATGAGGACACAGAGATCCTTCAGAATGACCTGGACAGCTTGGGTGTGTGGGCTAACCAATGGTAGATGCAGTATAATTTGGATAAATGTGAGATTATTCACTTTGGAAGCAAAAACAAGAAGGCAGCTTACAACCTGAATGGTTGTAAAATGGGAGAGGGGAGTGTGCAGCGGGACCTGGGTGTCCTTGTGCGCCAATCACTGAAGGTAAGCATGCAGGTACAGCAGGCAGTAAAGAAGGCAAATAGCATGTTGGCCTTCATTGTGAGAGGTTTTGAGTACAAGAGCAGGGATGTGTTGTTGCAATTATACAGGGCCTTGGTGAGGCCGCCTCTAGAGTATTGTGTGCAGTTTTGGTCTCCTTTTCTGAGGCAGGATGTTCTTGCTTTCAAGGGCATGCAACGAAGATTTATCAGGTTGATTCCGGGGATGGCGGGCTGATGTATGCAGACAGATTGACTATGTTTGGATTGTTTTTGCTGGGGTTCAGATGAATGAGGGAAGGAATGTCTTAGAGGCTTATAAAATTCTAACAGGATTGACAGGGTAGATGCAGGGAGGTTGTTCCAATGGTGGGGGAGTCCAGAACCAGGGGTCACAGTCTGTGGATTCAAGATAGACCATTTAGGATGGCAGTGAGGAGACGTTTCATCACCCAAAGAGTGGCCAGCCTGTGGAATTCATTACCACAGGAAGTAGTGGATGCCAAAACATTGAATGCATTCACGGAGCGGCTGAATATAGCACTTGGAGCAAATGGGATCAAAGGTTATGGGGAGAAAGCAGGATTAAGTTACTGAGTTGGGTGATCAGTTATAATCGTAATGAATGGTGGAGCAGCTTCGAAGGGCCAAATGGCCTCCTCCTGCTTCTACCTTCTATGTTTCTATGTTTTCAACAAGACGTTCCAACTCCTGTATTCAATGTTCTGACCAATGAAACCAAGCACACCGAATGTCTTCTTCACCACTCTGTCCACTGTGACTCCACTTTCAAGGAGCTATGAACCTGTACCCCTAGATCTCTTTGTTAGTCAGTTCTTTGGGGGTCAGACGAGCCCTGACCACAATTTCAATATGTACAAGATGTTTCGCAGGACTGAATTGAGCCAAATTGGCCAGATAAGGTCGTGTGGCACCTTATTCTTTGTCATCAATTTGTGAACTGTAATAAGCCAAGATGAAAGAACATCCGACAGCTTAGTAGGAAATTCCAGCTGGATGTTTAAATTTAGATTGGCATGGAAGTGAAAGGAGGAAAACAATTAGGAAACATGAGCAAAAAGAAAAGTGGCTTAAGAGTAATCCTCTCAGGTTTTAAGTCAGGAATGGTGCTTTAGCAGAATCTCTGGCAGGCAGTATTAAGTTGTCTGATAGTCAGGTTAAGTTTTGCTTCAAGCATGAGCAGGAAATTTGCCCTTGATCTCAATGTCTGTTTTACACCTCAAGCAAATTTGGTGTCAGAAGTGTTACTGTCTATAGTTTAATCCTGAGCAGTCACCTTTATTTGATCATGTTCAAATTTGCAGTTTAGGAGTGTAGAAGTTAGTCTCCCCACTTAGATGACAGATTTTCTCACTTATTCTGGCAGGAAAATTCCAGGTGAAGACCCCACCAATTCCCTGCCTCTTCCTTGATTAAATCCAGATTGTGTAGGCTCATGAATGGCCTTCCTGTCCCGGTTGAGGCCTTTAAATGGGAAATTAATGTCCATTTATTCAGGACTACATTCCACTTCTGCTGACATTCAACTCATGGCGGGCAGAGGAATTACCATGTGGGAAATCCAAAAAACAAACCCTATCCATTGGGGTTCCTCTTGGTCAAGTACTTAGACCAGAATGTTGCTACCGTTCACATTGGCGGGATTTTCCCATCCTGTTGCAGTGAATGGAAATTTGGCTGGGTGCCAAATTCTCCGACCTCGCTGTAGTGGATGTATGGCGTGAACAGTTGAGGCCTTAATGTCTGATTGAGGGACCCAACATTAGAAAGGGCAGGACCCACTATCATCCACCCTTCTGCCCTTGCTGCAAACTCCCCTCCCCTTCCTCATTCTCCCAATCCTGTAACCCCCTCCAATCCTTCCATCACTCGGTTACAGCCTCGGCTCCTGAGACCCTGAGCTTTGGATGGGCACATCACCAACAGCAGCCACCTTTCTGGAGTTGTTGCTAAGCGATGCAGAAGTACTGGCCTCTGATTGGCCAGCAGCTCTTGAGGGGGCTGGGTTTCCATCCTCAGGGTCACTTCATTTAATGGGCAGTCCCAAAAGTAGGCAATGTGGAGCTCTCGCTGACTCTTCAGCCAGTTGAAGAGACTTCTGTTGCCTGTATTAAATTCCACCCTTAATCTATTGTGCTTTTGCTGTGTAAATCCCACATTCTCTCAGCACTTTTCATAAGAGGGCACAAGTTCTTTGCCATACGGTGTGTTTCCCTCTCCTTCTCAGCGGCAAAATCTGAGGGTCTTCAATTCAATGCACTTCTTGCACCTCCCATTTGAACCAACACTCTCTAAGAGTTGTTGTGACCACTGTAAGGACTCCACATTATATTGAAATAAAATAACAAGTCCTTTACTCTGACAGCACAATGGCTTCTTGTCAACAATGTTTTCTTTCAGCTTATTTAATTTTCATTTGTCCAGAAACGACAGTTGGTTTTTCAAAATGGGCCCAGCACACATCATAGGCATACAGAGGCACCCATTATGGGTGGAAAGTATAAATATCGAAGGTTATATTGGCCTTTGTCCTTAGGATAGCATTCCAGTGATATTCAGTGTTGGGACGTTCCCAGAAGAGCATCCAAGATACAAAGACTCAAATAACCATGGGTGGCCCAGTGGCACAGTGGTTAGCACTGCTGCCTCACTGCTCCAGAGACCTGGGTTCAATTCCCAGCTCGGGCTGTTTTGGTGTGGAATTTGCAAGTTCGTCCTGTGTCTGCATGGGTTTCCTCTGGATGCCTGGTTTTGTCCCACAGTCAAAAGATGTGTGGGTTAGGTGAATTTGCCGTGTTAAATTACGCCCCCCCCCCCCCCCCTAGTATCTCGGGATGCATAGGGATAAATATGTGAAGATATGGAGATAGGTAGGATTGTTGTTCATACAGGCTCGATGGGCCGAATGGCCTCCTTCTGCACTGTACTGATTCTATTGTTTCTTAAAACAGGGTGAAAAAGAGCTGGAAACAACAACCAGAACAATTTACATAAAATCCATTGTGTTTATCTGTGCTTTGTATTTCTTACTCATGTGTTTAGCGGAAGTGTGTGAAATGTGAAACGCTGACCTCATCCAGTGAATCTAGATGCAATAACATCAGATCTAGCTCAGGACTTGATAACTATGAGAAGAACACCATCTCGATCTTCAGAGACTCCCATTCAGATACTGTAGCTCACCATCTCATGTGCTCCCATTAAGTGGCTGCTGCGGTCTAACATTTTGCAAACAGCGGCTAAACATTTTTCAATGATGTCAGGCTATTAAGATATAGCAACACTTAAAAACCAAGAAACCTGGATTTTGCTGTCATAATGACATTGCAGCTGTTAACATTTATCGTTATCACTCTTTGAAAATGATAGCAACTTCTGTCATCCACACATGTGCATTTAAGTGCAGAAATCCAGAGTTTCCTGTCAATGATTCCCTTGCTCTTGAATCACTTGCAAATGGAAATCATCTGAAATTTACTGAATGGAGGTGAACTCCCACTTTTTAATTCTATTATCCTTGCTGTAAAAACCTTTGAACACATGCTACTTTGCTGAATGAAGTGGAGCTGAACTTTCAATAATGCATCAGCTAATAATTATTGAATTATTGGCCTTGGAAAAACAAACAAAGGAGAATTCAGGAAGTGTAGTGAGAACATTCCCCTGTCTCCACCAATGGGGATGAAGTATAAATGGTCGAAAGCTTCAAGATTTTAGGTGCCCAGATCACCAACAACCTGTCCTGGTCACCCCATGCTGACACTATAGTTAAGAAAGCCCCCCAGAACCTCTACTTTCTCAGAAGGCGAAGGAAATTTGACTTATCAGCTACGACGCTCACTAACATTTACAGATGCATCATAGAAAGAATTCTTTCTGTTTGTATCACAGCTTGGTTTGGCTCCTGCTCTGACCTAGATCACAGGAAACTACAAAGGGCCGTGAATGTAGCCCAATCCATCATGCAAACAAACATCCCCTCCATTGACTTTGTCTACACTTCCTGCTGCCTCGGCAAAGCAGCCAGCATAATTAAGGATCCCATGCATCCTGGACGTTCTCTCTTCTAACTTCTTCAGTCGGGAAAAATATACAATAGTTTGAAGTCGTGTACCAATCAACTCAAAAACATTCTTATTCCCTGCTGCTATCAGACTTTTGAATGGACCTACCTTTCATCTTTCTCCACACCCTAGCTATGACTATAACACTACATTCTGCTCTCTCTCCTTTCCTTTCCTATGAACAGTATGCTTTTTTTGTACAGCATGCAAGAAACAATACTTTTAACTGAATGCTAATACGTGGCAATAATAAATCAAATCAAATCAAATCAAAAACTCATTTTATTGTTGGAATACCAAATTTTGCTATTCTATAATAAAAATTTAATGTATTTTTAAAACAATTAAGATTATTTTGTTTTAAATTTGTTTATGACATCTCATATAACTGAATCTTTATTTTACTTCCCGCAGGAGTATGAAAAGAAAACTGAATGATAACACCTTTGTACTTCCTGGTTTATTGTCTGTGAAAATTCTTCAAAGTGATTGGCTGCTGAGTCTGCTTGATGGCTACGCTGCTGCTGGGTGCCAGAGAGCCCCTATAGCTCATGCCAAAATGGAATTAACACTGGGAAAGGTGAAATCCATGCCAGGGAACTCATTACATCTTTCTGGGCAGCCTTCGTCACATTGCAATGCGTCAACGTTGACCACAAAATCCCAGCCATTGTCTTGTCTGCTGAATAGATGCATTTCCATTTGATACCAATTCTTTCAACCTCCGAACTGTGATGGGGTTATCACTATGATATGTTGGGTGGATGATATTCAGACCTCATGACACCATTTCAGCCGTAATTGCACGACTGAGACAAATCCTGGCTTGCGCCTTTAGGGTAATCATGCATTATGCCAAGTGATAAAATTGAGAGTGGGGAATTGTTTTTGTCACATTCTTCAAGACACTTCCAAATATAGTACAAATGATCTAGACTCTATAATGTAGATGTGAGTTAGATATACATCTTTTAACAGGAAAAAAGCAAGCTAGGTTGGTGCGAAAGAGAACAACTGCTAGAAGTGCTGATCAGAACCATCTTGAGGTCAGCCAATCTCATTAATTTCCACAAGTAACTGATGCATCTCATTCATTTTCTACTTAAAGCAGCTGAGTGATGATTAGATTTAAACCCTTTACAAAGAAAGAACCAACTACAATGGAATTTTCTAATTGCTTTTAACATTGGCAGCAAAGCAGAGCATTCTCACACAGTTCACAAATGGGAATCGTGGCAGTGGTGAGAGAGGGCCACAATGTATGTCCTAGATAATAATTTTATGTTCATTAGATTGCAATGCACTATTGTTCTGCTGAGATAAGTCCCCTTGCAAAAGCCTTTTCATCTGTTACTACCAATATCTATATTAAATTCCATGTATGTCGTATTTGATGGATTATACACTGTATAAATCCTGTCATTTGTTGACACTAGAATGCCTTTGTTTGAAGCTACCCATTTACGCAACGTATCTTGGCATTACCAGGGAGCCTACCATTAGCAGTGACTACAACATATCTGATGGAGGGAGACAACAAAATGGGAAGTTTAATTATAATTTTTATTAAGTAATCTTTGTCTTTACGATATCAAGCAAGTCTGCATTACACGGATTGTTAGTTTTTTTTTAAGAAACACATCAAGCTTAATGAATAAAAAGCACCAGCTGATAAAATGCAGCAGGGAAGAAGATATTCACCCCAAGGAGCAATGTCCAAAATTGAGTGCAGCACCCGCATGGGATGTAAGTAAGTGAATCATCATTTTGGCACTTTGTGTTCCAACTCCCTGGGAGGTAAAGGTCAACATTCCATTTGGCTTTCTTATTAGTTTGTGTACCTGCATAAACAAACAGTCAAATGCTTTTGTTCCTCTACAGTTCCTTTTAGTCACCAATTTGAAACTTGCAGTGAGCCATTCCATACTCTAACATGTTCCAGGAAAAATGCCCTCTCTAAACTCCTTGACTCCATCAATTCTCCCAGCTGGCTGATTTAGTCCTAGAATGTTGCTTGAACCTGAGAAAGTTGCTAAGTTCCTCTTTCGGATTCATCCTGGCACAGTGGTTAGCCCTGCTGCCACACAGCCTCAGGAAGCCAGATTTAATTCCAGCTTTGGGTGACTGTCTGCTTAAAGTTTGCACATTCTCACCATGACTGCATGGGTTTCCTCTGGGTGCTCCAGCTTCCTTCCACTCTCCAAAGATGTGCAAGTTAGATGGATTGGCCAAGTTAAATTGTCCCTTAGATTCTCAGGTTAGGGGATTAGTGGAGTAAATATGTGTGGATACAGGATTAGGGTCTGGGTGGGATGATCTGTTGGAGAGTTGGTGCAGACTCAATGAGCCAAAGGGCCTTCTTCGTATTGTGTGATCCTATTGCCAAGACTGCTTTATATCACATTTTAAAAATTTTTTCATGTGTTGAGAGCGTGGCCAGCGTTTGTTGTCCATTCCTTTTTGCCCTCGAAAAGCTGGCGGTGAGCTGTTCTCTTGAACCATTGTAGATAATGTAGTGTAGGTTGGATGATGTTGGGAGTGCCTATACCTCTTCAACAATATCTTCCTCTGCCCCTATCTTATTCAGCCTCTTCACTGAAACCATAATTCATGCCTTTATCATTTCACAATTCACTTTTTCTAATGTCTTTGTCCCCTTACTGCTCACTGCACGTGTTCAAAGAATCATAGAATTTCTCCAGTGCAGAAGGAGACAGCACTGACCGCAATCCCACCCAGAGCTTATCCCTGTAACTCCACATATTTACCCTGCTAATCCCCTGAATCTAAGGGGCAATTTAGAATGGTCAATCCACCTAACCTGCATATCTTTGGATTGTGGGAGGAAACTGGAGCACCCAGAAGAAACCCACGGGGATAATGTGCAGACTCCACACAGACAGTGATCCGAGCCGGAATTGAACCTGGGTCCCTGGCACTGTGAGGCTGCAGTGCTAACCAGTGTGCCACCATGCCGCCCTTTGTGTTAGCATATTGCACAACTTGGGCATCCACATCAAATTACCTGAGGATGGGGCACGTACTAGATCTGACATCGCACTTTGTTGATTTAAAGTTTAAACTAAGGCTGGATTGTATGTATTTATTAGAAGCCAAAATAAAAATCTGAAGACGCAAACACACATGATCGAGGATCAGTTACCCCGACCTCATTATACAGCAGTCTGATGTTACTGAAAAGCGAGATTCAATGGGTGACAATCTGAAGCATTTTCTCAAGATCCTGAACAATTCCACAATATTCAAATTCAAATATTCCAGCAGTTGCTGTTGGTCAGAATCCTTTAATTGCCTCAAAGGATGGATTTTGCAATATGTTTCATCCAGTAGGTGAGATTCCCTATCGTCAATTGTGCTATTAAAGTTGACCTGATAAAGAAAAGCAGTATGGAATTAATAGTACTTTCACATTTTTCTAAACATAAATAGGACTTGACAGTGGCAGCAAGTTAAGAAATCAGTCTTTGAAGGGTATGAGGTTCCAGCTTTACACCATTTATGTGCACCGGTCATGGGGAGGCGGTGGCATCATGGTATTATAAAATGTAATTATTATTGTCATAAGTGGGCTTATGTTAACATTGCAATGAAGTTACTGTGAAAATCCCCTTGTTGCCACGCTCCAGCGCCTGTTTGGGTGCAGTGAGAGAGAATTTAGCATGGCCAATGCATCTAACCAGCACGCCTTTTGGAAAGTGGAGCACCTGGTACAAACCCACACAGGCATGGGCAGAATGTGCAGACTCTGCACAGACAGTGACCCAAGGCAGGAATCGAACCCAGATCCCTGGTGCTGTGAGGCAGCAGTGCTAATCACTGTGCCACCATTCCCTCCCGCATCACTAGGCTATTAATCCAGAAGCTCAGCTAATATTCTGGGGACCCAGGTTCAAATCCCATCAGAGGATGGTGGAATTTGAATTTAATCTTAAAAATCTAGAACTCAGAATCTATGGATGACCATGAAAGCGCAGTTGATTGTTGGAAAAACCCATCTGTTTCACTACTGTCCTTTAGGGAAGGAAATCTGCATCCTTGTCTGGTCTGGCCTATATGTGACTCCAGAGCCACAGTAATGTGGTTGACTCTCAACTGCCCTCTGAAATGGCGTAGGAGGCCATTTGGTTGTTTCAAGAAGGCGGGTCACCACCATCTACTCTAGGGCAACTAGAGATGGGCAATAAATAGTGGTCTGCCAGTGATGCCCATGTTTCACAAGTGAATTAAAAAAAAAGTCATTTGGATTACTTAGCCTTGAACTGATCTCACAATTGCAAACTGATGAGTAATCTTCCTCTCTTCACGTCGAACACTAGGATCACGATTTGTTTGCTCTGGTCGAATCTGAGAGGATTAAAGAGCCTGAAACTGTGCACTCACTTTTTTTTTCCTATTTGAAAAGAGTAATATTTCTTTCGATAGATTTCATGCAGAGAATGAGGTGATAGAGCCATGAATTACTGCTGTCTCAGATTCTGGATGGAACTGACATGGATACTGGACTAAGGAATTTGGTTATTTTACAATTTATGTCTCAAGTTTTCTGCTGATCATCCATCATGATAACATTTTGGACTGAATTCTTTCAATAAACCATTTTCATATTTTTTAACCTTCCTGCTTTCAGCGATGCCACAGACAGAATGATGTGTTATATTAACTCTCATCTTCTATTTGGTGTAGTTCCAAGTGTGTGTAATTGCAATGAATAAAAGTGCATTAACTCTCCAAGCTCTCAACCACATCAATACAGCAAAAAGCTATAGAAATGAATTGAAGTATTGACTAAAGTCAATCATCTGATCCTGGATTAGTTGAATACAAGGGACCGTTTCAGTTCTTGCCTGGTTGACCCAGGCAGTATTTTCAATCTCATGAAAAAAATATGAGAGCTTCCCTAAAGCTGATTAAGACAGCGAATCACTGAGCTACACAGACCAGGAAGGGTTGCAGGTTCAATCCTTGATCCATGTTGAGCTAGTTGATCTCAACTCAAGGGACTAGAAATGTCAACACTTCCGCTCTTGATTGCCATCTACTGACCCCAGCTAGTAGTGAGCTTACGTGGGTTGTTCAGCGAAGACACAATTAGGATCAGTTTTATTGTACCTCCCCCAGGGGCCTACCACAACCTCACATTGTCTTGATTCAGACATAAATAACAGCCACTCAGGCAAGGTCCCAGAGTGGAGGCCACCCATGGATCTGTACTATAACAAGAGGCCTGACAGAGAGAATGACAGAAATTGTAAAGAACGTCTGAATGAATAGATAAAGACATAAATAGATCGATAACAGAATTTCAAACATGTAGTTATTATTAGGATTTGAACACAGGATGGGATCAGTGCCTGATGGCTGAAGAATAAGGATGCATCAGACAGTCATGGAGGCCTCAAGGGCCACACAGGCCTCAATAAAATCGTCTCAACCTGTTGTCAGACCGAGACGGCTAGAGGCCAAGCAAAGCAATGCTGACCATGTCTGATGGTGCCCAGTGCTTCACTTGCCCCTGCTGCTCACAAAGATTCAACATAAAGCCATATTTTCTTTAAATTTAACTTAACCTCTTCAGTTCTGCCGTGGTTCATCTACGTCAAAGTTAGTTCCATGCAAACCACCCAAGTGCTGAGGTTAACGTGTGACACAATGTTGATGAAGTCATTCATCGCATGTCAATTTTTAGTTTTAAATGAATCCCCAGCTGTTTGCATTGGGAGTTTCACTGGCTGTGAATTAAGTTTAAGTTTATTTATTAGTGTCAAAGTAGGCTGACATTAACACTACAATGAAAAACCCCTAGTCGCCATAATTCAGCACCTGTTTGGGTACACTGAGGGAGAATTTAGCACGGCCAATGCATCTAACCTGCATGCCTTTTGGATTGTGGGAGGAAACCGGAGCACCCAGAAGAAACCTATGCAGACACGGAGAGAACATGCAGACTTCACACAGACAGTGACCCAAGCCAGGAAATGAACCCAGGTCTCTAGAGCTGTGCGGCAGCAGTGCTAACCACTGTGCCACCATGTCGCCCATGGAAAGGTGGATAAGGGCAAGGCAAAGGGAGTGGGGAGATCACCAACATCAATTACAAGGCATTCTGATGCAAATATACTAATTTTAATTTGTTGTAATGTCATCTAAGGCAAACATGTTACATAAGTCTCAGTTGCATTCTAATTGAAAGCATAAAGTGATGAACTGTCCAGGCCTAATCTTGGGAGACTTGGCCCCGTATCTTTGAATGTAAAATCCCAAGCAAAAGCAGGTGAGCGTACTCAGTCACCCTTTCACTATTGGCAATCATATAAAATCGGATTTTAAAGGGGAACACCTTCCTATAGCCTTGTAACTTCAGAAGTTTCATTGATTGATTTAGAATATTGTGAGCAGCTTCGGGCCCCATACCTAAGGAAGGGTGTGCTGGCCTTGGAGGGGGCCCAGAGGAGGTTCACAAGGATGATCCCCAGAATGAAGTGTTTGTCATATGTGGAGTGGTCGAGGAGTCTGGGTCTATACTCGCTGGAGTTTAGAAGGATGAGGGGGGATCTTATTGAAACTTACAGAATACTGAGAGGCCTAGATAGCAAGGACGTGGAGAAGTTGTTTCCACTAGTGAGTGAGACTAGAACTCGAGGGCACAACCTCAAATTGAAGGGCACTTCATTAAAATTGAAATGAGGAGAAATTTCTTCAGCCAGAGGGTGATGAATCTGTGGAACTCATTGCCACAGAGGGCCCTGGAAGCCAAGTCTTTGATTGTTTTTAAGACAGAAATAGATGTGTTCTTGATCAATAAGGGGAACAAGGGCTACAAAGAGAAGGCAGGAGAATGGGGATGAGAATCAAATCAGCCATGATTGAATGGCTGAGCGGACTCAATTAGCTGAATGGCCAACTTCTGCTATTATATCGTATGGTCTTGTGATTTTTTTCCTGGTGGCACTAATGTAATAAGTGCGGGCTAGCTTTAAGAACAAGGTCAGGAGAGCACAAAATTGACACAAATACCATACAACAGACAGCATCATTACATCTCACTGTTACTGAAGACCTGTCCAGTTTGCACATCAATTGTGAATGGGAAAATCATTCAGCCTGTGTTGACACAAAAATACATTTAGTGCACATTTTGCAATAAAAATGCATTTAACTGAAATGCAAGCAAATGATACAATTCTAGTTGGGTTTGCTTTGGCACATTATGGAGCAGGCTATGAAAGTGAAGCTGACATTAGGAATTCGGCATGCTGGTGTAAATGAACTTCACTCTGTTTAAGGTGCTGATCTGACATGCTGACACCACTTTGTAACACATATTTATTGGATTGGATTTTCTGGTATTCTGGTGGGAGCAGGTTTGCAGCCTAAGGTTCCATAAAATACCATGGGTGTCGTGCATGTGGCGTACTTACCTTCTCCTAGAATCACAGAATCCCTACAGTGCAGAAGGTAGCCATTTGGTCCATTGAACCTACACCAACTCTCTCACAGAACAACTTACTCAGCCTCTGTCCCCACAGCACCGTATATTTACTCCACTTATACTCCTAAACTTCACATCTTGGGACACTAAGGGGAAATTCAGCATGGCCAATCCACCTAACCCGCACAGCTTTGGACTGTGGGAGGAAATCAGAGCACCCGGAGAAAACCCATGCAAACACGGGGAGAATGTGCAGACTCCATACAGTGATCCACGGCTAGAATTGAACCTGGATCCCTTGGTGGTGTGAAGCAGCAGTGCTAATCGCTGTGCCACCGTGACACCTGTAATTATCTGTTGCAATTTTACCAGCACTGGGGGGGATACAAGCAGTCCGCTCACCCATTAACTAGTTGAGTCCCTAAAGTGGAAAATTAATGAGAGTGAAACATTCAGTCTGGCAGTTCACATTGAGCAGCCGGTAAGGGAAGAACTGCCTCTGTAATGGGCCCTCTGTGCTCATCAGAGACCTTCCTCCCCTTCTCATTCTGACAGGTGACTCTGTTGTTCTAGGTTTGTTGAACGCAGCACATGTCTGCTTGGCAAGCTGCTGGAGTCAGGGTTAGTGTACTACCAACATTTTCATTTGGGATGGGTGGGGAACTTGTTAAATCCAACCATTTATTACACTTCACTATCGCCTTCATCTTATTTAGCAGGAAAGGAGAGATTTCAGATTTTAAAAGTGGGTATTTTGGAACAATCCATGTCCAAATGTGGCAGGACCTGGCCAACATTCAGGATGGGACTGATAAATGACAAGTAACAATCATGCCACACAAGTGCCAGGCAATGATCATCTCCAACAATGATGTTCACTCGCCTGATGAAGGAGCAACCCTCCGAAAGCTTGTGATACCAAATAAACCTGTTAGAACAAAAGAACAAAGAACAAAAACAGCCCGGGAAACAGGCCCTTCGGCCCAACGAGCCCACGCTGCCATTTTAACACTATCAGTCCTCCCCTCCACCCATGACCCTTATCTATTGTTTTGTGGCCATCCACATTGAGGGAAACTAATTTAGGGCTTTAACCTGGTGTGTGAAACTTCTTCCTATCTCCAACCATCTCCCTGTGACATTCAATTGTGTTACCTTCTCTAAAACCCCCTCTTTTAACATCCTGGGGTTATCATTGACCCGAAACTGAAGTGGAGCAGCGTACAAATATTGTGGCTGCCAGATTGGGTTAGAAGCTGGGAATCCTGTGGCGAATAACTCACCTCCTGACCCCTCAAAGCCTGCTGTCCATCTACAAAGTCAGGCATTTGATGGAATACTCACCACTTGCCTGCATGAGTGCAGCTCCAACAACACTCAAGAAACTTGACACCGTCCAGGACAAAAACGTCTGTTTGATTGACAACCTATCCACTATTTTCAACATTCACTCCCTCCACTGCCCATGTACAGCAGGAGCAGAGTGTACCACCCACAGCAAGCTTGTCCGACCTTTTTGTGTGGGGTGGACGGTATGCATTTCCATCTTTTTCTCACACCAGGGCCCAATGAGGACATTTTGGAAAGCTTTGGGGGTAGTTTGCTGACCGTTCACGCTGGAGGGGTTTTCTGACCCCGTTGCAGTGAATGGAGATTTGACTGAGCGCCACATTCTCAGTCCCTGCTTCCAGCAGCAGTGGGTGTGAATGGCTGGAACATTCCAGCCTTGGTTTGGCACAATGTTAAACATGATTTTTTTTTTAAAAAATGAAGTATAAACAAAGTAATCAACTTGCTGAGCAAAAATAGAGCAATGTCAAAGCAATGCATTGATCATTTTAAAAATAGTAATTAATATGGATGACTATTAAAGTGTGAGAGTGTGCGTATCTGGCTCGCTGCAGTCTTAACCTACACTCACCCACTGTGAGAATGGGTGTGAGCATGTGTTAGTATGTTGGAGTAAGGGTGAATGAGAGTGAGCCAGACACACACACACATGTATGCGCGCACACACACACATACGCTCACACACACACATACACTCACACACACAAACACACACATGTACGTGCGCACACACACACATATGCTCACACACACACACACAAACACACACACACACATGTACGCACACAGTCCCTATTTATCTCGCACAAAGGGCAGGATTTTCTGGCCACGCTCACCCTGAAACTGGAAAGTCTCACCCAAGGTCAATGGGCCTCTCCATGGGCATCCCTCACCCACCATGGTTCCGGAGATGGGGTGGGGGGGGTGGGGGGAAGAATGGGAACATTTGCTCCAAATTCTCTGGGCGGGGTTTATGGCTGGTCCCCCAACTCTTCCCCCTGCAACTGGTTCCCTGGCATCTTTATTTTAAGAAGGTCCATCTTCTTTCTTCAATAGGGGCTCAGTGATGCTGGACATCTTTCCAGTGGAACATTAACCTACCCTTTTTTTCTGAGATGCAGATGAAACTGGAATGTATTTCCAAGGCTTGTTGTTTTTTAATGATGATAGTATGGGCTTGTTACATACTTACTGAACAGTGCCGAGTAATACTTTATGCTCCAAATACAATTATAAGACACTGCAAAATGTAATATCTTCGTAAGTAAATTGGAAGAAAAGAAAAAGAGCAAGCTTGCATTTTTATGGTGATTTTTATGACTTCAGATGTTGCAAATTGCTTCACAGTTAATTCCCCTCATACTGTCCATTCCCATCCATGATTGTAAGATCCTGCTCACCGCCTGCTCTCCGGTGCCTCCCCCATGCCCACAAGTTTCTTCCTCACCACACATGGTGGGGGAAAACCCCCACCATGGACTCCCCTGGCACTGCTCCAGCAATGCCCCTTGGCACAGGTTAGCACTGCCAGGTTGGCACTGTGTTCACATAATTGTTCACATGTGTGAAGAAAATGTTTCTTTTTTAATACGGCTAGGGTCAATGTGTTACTCTGTAACAAAGGTTTGAGGGGGTCTTGAGTGCATGGGTGTATGACTAACTTAAGTAAGCTGGGGATTGAGTGTCTACATGATTGAGGGCATCAAAGGGGTAGGAAGTGAATAGATAAAAGTTTATTTATTTATTAGTCATTAACATTGCAATGAAGTTACTGTGAAATTCCCCGAGTCACCACACTCTGACGCCTGTTCAGGTCAATGCACCTAACCAACATGTCTTTCAGACTGTGGGAGAAAATCGGAGTACCCAGAGAAAACCCATGAAGACCTGAGAGAATGTGCAAATTCCACACAGACAGTGACCCAAGCCGGGAATCGAACCCAGGTCCCTGGCACTGTGAGGCAGCAGTTGCTAACCACTGTGACCAACAGGGTGAGATTAGATGCTTTACACGTAAAAACAACATGGATAAAGATGTGCATTAGTAGACAAGTAAGGATATTGATGTTTAGCTGTTCAATTTCAAAGGGAGGCAAGAAGAATATTACAATTTAGAAAAGGTCAAAAGGAAATAAAGCAAAGTTATGGCATTTTGTCTTACTCAAACATAGTGACCACTGGGAAAATATATATTTTTTGTATCCTGGAACAAGTTTAATTCAAAGAAGAATAAGGTCAATGGGGAAAAAATAAAATGTAAAGAGAGGTTGGAAACTGTACTGCATGTGGCCATATAAGATCTCCTGAAGAAAATTCTTCATTCTGATACAGAACTGTGAAGAAGTGAAGTGCGTAGCCTTCAGCCATCCTAGATAAGTATCTGGTTGTTACAGGAAGCAGGGTTTTCATTTAAAGACTTGAATTTCTGATTATACCTCTCCTAAAGCAACAGTGAATTGTGCTTTGTATTAATATTTCTGGAATGTTATAGATTAAATTGCCTAACAGGACACTTATTTGTGAATCGAACCAAGCAATAATCTTTTTGGGAAATATTCTATAAGACTAATTTTAACTGTGCAAATGGAAACCTATGTGTTGAAGTTTTACTTTCTTTTGTTAATGAAGGGTTTGATTTTTAATTTAAAATTTCAAAAATGTTATAGGTATTTGGGGCTCCTGACTTTAGTACACATATTTTCACATGATAAATACAAGTAGGAAACAGTCATTGTCGTTGTCAACTTTCATTTTTTGAGAATTGGCTCATATTGCACTTACCATTCTTGAATCATAATACATGCATTACAGTACTTTTCCAGTGGGAAAACACCATAATGCAGTGAAAATATTACAGAATGCCATTTTAGCCTGTGCTGTCAATCTTTCATAGTGCGATATAAATGGCGTGACAGATCTGGCTTATAAAAGAAAACTGATTTTGACATTTACAAAAATCCAACTACTTTCTTCCATTCATTGATTTTCAGGCACATTGTTTTGAAATTGAAATGAGCACCTTCTGTTCTTTCTAACTCAGTAAGTACTCTATTTTTATTTTGGACAGTTTTGGTCATAATGAATGCTTGTCCGAGTTTCAAGTCACAGAATCACAGAATACGACAGCGCAGAAAAGCCTTTCGACCCCTCGAGTCTGCACTGATGCATGAATGTCCTAATAGGTTTTAGCAAAATTAATATTCCACTCATCTGAGACCGGATGACAGCCTTAAGTTTTTGTAAAAGCAGAGTGTGCCTTTGATGTGATTTCATGCTTGCTAACACAAGCAAATAGGATTGAAAGTATTAGGTGGGTTGTCTTATAACAGAGTGCATCTTTTTCCTCAGTAAAATTGATAATGTGTTTGATGGAGGTTAAATGATGGTGAGAGGTTTATTTATTTCCCCAAAGAATGTAACATATTTTCCATGAACATTGCACAGAATCTGAGGACGGTACACTGTGCATATTAGTTGAGTGACTATGAGATGTGCATGGAAGGGGGCAAGAAATGACAGAGATGAGTGGTTGTGGGTAGTGGGAGGTAGTGAGGAATAAGAGTTAGGGGACCTTTACATAATTTTAGAAGCTGTGCTGCTGTCACTGAGACCTGAAGTGGGCCATCTTAGCAGCCAAACTCCTCTCACACAGGTTTGCACCTTGCAAATGCATTACCAACCCAACGCCTGAGGCAAAAGACAAAAGTCCTGGGCAAAATCGCACCCCAATCGCAAGTACAGTTTGTAAGCTGCCAAAATGGCAAAACTTGCAAAATCTTCTCCCAGGAGAAAATTCAGCCCTTGGTTTCACTGCAAAAACTCTTACAAAAGTTAGCATTGGCTGAATTAAGTGTATCCAGGTTCTGGCCACATGTTAAGTTCTTAATTACTTTAAAACACTCCGGCCCTGAAAGAGTAAATTTACACTTTTAAGCGCAAAATGTCTTCATTGTGCTAAAAGATTTCACATACTTTTGACGTTGTTCAATAGTTTGGTTACAGCATTTTAGTTTCTGCCTTAATCCTATGTGTACATCCCAATCATTTATTTCACTATCTGTAACATGTCAAATTAGAAGTGAAGGGATTCGGCGATTGTTACTACCTGGTTTGCTATCTTTGTGAATACTTTATGAGATTGGCTGCCTTTCCAGCTAGATTATGTCTCTTTCGTTTCAAGTTCAGATTCAAATTTACATCAGCAGAAGGAGATAACATTGGAAGAGATATTGCTAAATCTTTTTGTGCAGCTTTCTTGGAGATCAATAGCAAATACTGTTGTTCCGTCCTGTTGTTCTATGTCTATCTGAGAACATGGCATCTCTGACAGTGCAGCACTCCCTCGGTTTTCCACCAAAATGTCAGCCTAGATTATGTGCTCACATTTGTAGAGTAGGATTTGGAACCTGTAACTTTCTAACTCAGAGGTGAGAGAGAGCACTACCACTGAGCTAAGTATTTTCATGCATATCATTCCAAAGTTGTGCTGCAAATACAATTTTAGTTTTTAAAAAAACTCCATATTTCTCCCTATAACACTGTAAGTTTATCCAGTTAGTAACTGAGGCTCACAGATATAAATTGTCACAGACTGATCCCCAGTTTTTGCTGCACTAAGTGGGTTAGTAAGCTGAGAGTCAATCAGATATTATTCTCCTCCTTGCTATGTGGCAAGATACTGCTGAAAAACATGCATGTTAATATGCATAATGTCAGGATCATGCTCAGTAATAAGACCTGCAGCTAACTCCTGCTGGAATTGTACATGCGGTCATCAATGAGGAGAGGATTAAGCTCAACTGTGAAGCATCCAGTCAAACAACTTGCCAACAGCTCACTGTCACGTAGAGACGGCCACTGGGGAAAAGCTCTTGGCAGAATCTGGCATCCATTAACTTGCAAACCACCAAGGGTTCTGTGCTCTGAGGAGAGAGGAGACTGAAAAATATGGTGAAGAAAATTGTTAACAAAAACCTGTGTTCCTTTTTCTCTCCCTAAACTAAAAACTGAGGTTTACCAGAAAGAGGGTCAATCCAAATGTTAAATAAGATGCAGTTCTTGTTGTCAGTGTGAAATTAGGAGAGAAAGGCCAAAGAAAGGCACAATGAATAGCAGCTAATGCACTAGGAGACTTGAGGTGAAAATGAAATGAAAAGTCAGAAATGCAAAGTTAATATCAATCATTTTCTTTTACCTTTCTAGTTGACTGATATTTGAAAGTTGAGGAGGTGAGTGAACCTGTTAGGTTTTTGCGGTGACACCAAACAAATTCTGCAAATTCAAGCTCCTCCAATTCAATTCCAATACTGCAACTTGTGCAATGTGAAATGTATAAAGTTAGTTCAACAACCCAGCAAAGTATATGGACTGACCGACTTTGATTGGCACTGGCCTAATGGCAAGGCAATTGTTTTTGGCAAAATTTAGTGGGGTCATTTAACTGCAGGTTATTGGTGGCTTAAAAGGAAATACTGTACATGAATTGAGTTGCAAATAATGCTTTGGTGCGAATTTAAAGCTATAAGTGGGTGGGGGGGGGGCATAGTTCCACAACAGGTGTGAGAGACCCTCTTGGGCAACACTTAGAAGGGATTGGGAACTTGTGGACGGGGGATTAACTCCTGGCATCTAGACCCAAGTCAGATCACCCAAACACAGTGCAACACCATCACTGACGTCCTTAGTTCTCTTTGCCCACCAAGCTGACACCCAATAGAAGGGAATGGGCCAGAGTCACAGATGGACAGGAACACCTGATCTGAAATCTAAGGAGAAGGTGGATTTCTGAGCCATGACAGAGCCCATTGGTGTCCAGTATTGTTGAAAATGTTCAAGATGATAACATGGTCTGGCCTTGTTCCCTTTCCCAGTTCCCATTGCTCCCTTGCCCTGCTACCCGGATAATGAGCAAACTGTTGGTAGTGTGATCAGGTACCCCTTGCTTTTCAACCCAGCTCTCCTTCCCTCAAACCATCCTTCCCCCACTGATTTTCTGCCTTCAGGCACCCGAGAGCTTTCACCTACCCAGCTACTGCAGAGGAGGAGAGGAACAATACAATTGAACCGATTACGGACCCTTATCACTGACAGCCACTCCTTCAGAGATTGGTATTTCACATTCCTCATGGCTGGGAACTTGCTCATGGTGAGTCACAGGACACCGCAGGACTAAACTACACCAGAAGGAATGGTGGTTTGTGTGTCAGCTCTACGGAGGGCAATGTCACACATTAGCTCTGTGACAGACGGTGCATATGAGGATCTCAATGATGAAGCTCAGAGGAGAATGCTGATGGAAATGCACATCAAGATGTGTACAGTGCTGGCCATCTAAACTGACTTGCTTCATAGTCACAAAGTTTGGAGGAGATAAAGCAGAGATGAGAAGGGTGTCTGTGCCCTTCTTAAGATGATGCTTCTTGTGTGCAGCATGCACAGAGCACCAGGAGGGCAATCGGCTTCTGTAGTATCATCTCTGCCAGCAATACAGATCCAAGTTTGGAGTGGGATTCCTCCAAAAACATTCTAAGTGCCAACTTCATGTAAAAACCACTGATTTTTCATCAGGAGTTTCAAAATGGATCTCTCACACTCTGCGCACTGCAGAGTGTACTTGCAAGAATCTCATTAAAAATCTGTGGGCGCTGTCTATTCATGTCTGAGAAGCCGGCATCATAGCACTGAGCGGGCCACTGCACATGCGTCGATCTGTCATTGCAGAGATTGGCAAATGTGCAGTGGCCCCGCACTGCCAGCCTCCCAATCACTGGCCAGCGCTGTGATCCTATATCGCTGGCCTCGTGACCTCCCCACCACACCCCCTTGATCGCTGGGCCTACTGGATGTGTCCGGTCCAGCCCCAAAGATCCCCCAGCCCATGCCACCAGTAGGCCAGACACCCTTCACCCCCACCCCGCAGTCCCGACCACCCCACCCTGCAGTCTTGACCCCTTCAATAGGCCAACACCCCCCACGAAATGCCAGCCTCAATCACTAGCTTCCCTGTCTCTGTCACTGCTGACTGCAGAGTAGCAGCTGTAACCCCCACCCCCACCGATCTCCCTGCCAAAGACCGCCCCCCCTCCATGTAGGCCCTACCCTGGCCCCACCCCCTTGGCACTGCCTGATGCACGTTTTGGGCCGTGCCAACGTGTCCCCTGGGCATTGCCACTTTGCCCCTTGCGTCGTGCCAGGGGCCAGGCTGGCACTGCCAAGGTAGCAATGCCTGGGGGCACCCCTCTCACCCCGATCCCCTGCTGGCTCTGATGCCCACTTCACTACAGTGGGGTCGGGCTGCCGGCCCTCCATTAGTGAAACATTCCTGGTGGGTGGGGGGGCAGGAAGAGGCTGGCGGGCCCAGAGACTTCAGTCTGCTTGTGGGATGCAAATCCTCATTATAATAATTTATGCAGCTCCGTACCGATTTCTGGTGTGGAGATGGCGATACCAGAAATCCGGCAGCTGGAGGTGCACGGAGGCCATGGCACTCAACCCACACCACGGCCTCCGCTGTGCTGTGAGAGCAATGCACCAGGCTGCGAGAATCGCCCTCTTTATGTTTGACCTTTTTCAGATGTGCTCCAAAGCTTGTGTTCTCATGCAATCAAACGGGAGCAGAACACAGATGAGAAACTGATGAGATTGAATTATAAGCTAAATTTGAAAACAGAGGTGTGAAGAAGCCCTTTGGATGTGACATCTACTGAGATCATGCAAATTTGCAGTAACATTTAGAAACAATGCATTATCCATTTTAGTACAAGTGTCGACGAGGCAATTCTTCACAAAACGCCCAGAGGACATTCACCCTCAGGGTTATTTGTAGGTTGCAGGATTATGCGATTGCATGCAATTATGCTAATTCTTGGACCATAAAGGGAGTTAGCAACAAGGCACGCCGACTGCGCGGGGAGTGGAATGTCCCGACCTGTGTGCAATCGGCGTATACAATTGTCAACCTAACAACAATCAAATCTATTTCAGAATTGATCTGATGAAAGACTTGAAATGTTCACCAGAATGCCTCATTCACCACGGAATCGAGACAGATCGCGGAAGTGTCCATGGACTTCGGAAGGGAATTTCCGGTCTCGTTTGAGCGAGGGCATAAAATCCCGCACACCGTTCCCTCTGTTTCTCACTCCACAGATGCAACCTTACTGGCTGAATGCTTTTTGCATTGACTGTATTAAATTCAGTATTCCGTGAAATATAGGATTACAATAAATCTATTGGTTGTAAAGTTCCTTTAGAACATTCTGAGGATGTGAATAACATTTCATGAAAACCAGCTTTCTTCAAAATACTTTCCCTTTGACAATTTATAGCCCGGATGCTCCTTCTTCTGCTGGAGGCAGGTTGAGGCCTGATAGCATTACCCTCAATTCACCCCCATTAAGACACCATCCTATCTTCTGGGTCAGAGGTCAAAGTTCATGAAGTATGACCTCCCTTTGGGGTCCTTCAGTAAGTGGAAGCTTATCACTGTAAATAAAAGCACTACCAAGAGCTGTGGTTGCAGGGCCATTAGATACAGACCATGTAGACCATGAGTTCCAACAAGGTGTAAAGAAATATGTCTTTTAAATTGTAAAGGTTAATAAGACATATACAATGAACTTCTTGAGAAAAACTAAGGGTGCCATTTGATCAACTAGCAGGTTGA
Organism: Carcharhinus amblyrhynchos; assembly: GCF_965287045.1. Taxonomy (NCBI): domain Eukaryota; kingdom Metazoa; phylum Chordata; class Chondrichthyes; order Carcharhiniformes; family Carcharhinidae; genus Carcharhinus; species Carcharhinus amblyrhynchos. The sequence goes on from NC_137324.1 coordinate 161,390,731, forward strand.
TGGTAAAGAGCACAATGATGTTAATAGATTGGACCTATAGTGCTCATTTTGAGACGATCAGAATGGAATTATAGAATCATAGAACCCCACAACGCAGAAGGAGGCCATTCAGCCCATCACGCTTGTACCGACAACAATCCCACCCAGGCCCTATCCCCGTTACCACATATATTTACCTTTCCTAATTCCCCTGATACTAAGTGGCAATTTATCATGGCCAATCCACCCAACCTGCACATCTTTGGACTGTGGGAGGAAACCAGAGTGCCCGGAGGAAACCCACACAGACACGGGGAGAATGTGTAAACTCCACATAGACTGTGATCTGAGACCAGAATTGAACCTGGATCCCTGATGCTGCGAGACAGCAGTGCTAACCAGTGTGCCACTGCACCGCCCGCACAGTGTTCGGGAAGATAAGCTGGAAAAATAAACTTTGACAAACGAGATAAAGCAGCAGTGGCAAGGCAATGATCAATAGAGTTCAGGATAAATAGGTTCTTCTAAAAACAAGAAAAAAACTAACCAATAATTAAAGTCAATAGAGGAATAAAGAGATAAATATAGCTTTGAAACTAAAGAAAACTACATACTCCAACTACTCAGGTATTAAAGGAGAGGATGGCAGAAGAGGTTGTGATAAAAAAAGCACAATTGGGAAAGAAAAGTCAAACTACAAACTGTATTGATCAGGGAACTAATAAGAAAATTATGTCGCAGATACATAAATAATCAAAGAAACATCAGAATAGGGATAAGTCCATTGATGTGATATGTGAGCCACGTTCACAGGTAATGTCAGTAAAGTGGCAGGAATTCTGAATAATTACATCGTCTCTTTGGTAAATACAGAAGCAAACAAGGTGAACATGACTTTGGTAAAGGAGCAAAGGGACCCAGGAGTACAGGTAAGTTGCAATACAGGCTTATAAGGCCATTAAAAAAAAAACAAGCACTGAAGATCATTTTTTGAGATATATTGTTGAAAAGGAAGGAAAGATTGGATAGAACCAGCCTTGGATACAAGTGCAAAGTTCATTTTGCATGTTGTAAAAAAACGACATTAACGAAGGTGTAAAAAGATTGCAAGGATAATAGACTAATCCAAGATGGCGCTGGAACATGGCAACTTCTTGCAAGCTGCGCCCAGCATTCCCTCGAATTCTCTATTTTACTCTCGTTCTATGCTTTTCAAACTCAATTCTAACATTTTTAAACCCAATAACGGTGCTTTAATTCAATCTCTTATCTTTTTGTACAAATAGCTATAACTGTAACTCCACAGGCCCTATTTTACCACATTGATTCAAAGTGCTGGGCTGACTTGAAACTGGGAATGTTTCATATTTGATTTTTAAACTTATTTTCAGTGCCACTACACACACTTTGCCTGAAAAAATAGCAGCGATTCTGAATCACACTGCAGAAGCCTATGGACGAGGCTTGACGCAACAGAAACACTGCTGTTCCAATTGGTGCCTCCAACTCCGCATGAAAGAACAAATAGAAACACGCTTCTCTGCCACATCGCTCCTGAGCTGGATAATGCCTCCCCATGACCTCCCCACAGATTTTGCCCCATCCCCACAACATTAATGGCCCCCTTGTCCCGCACACCCTCTGCCACCCAGACCAATCGTGGGACCCTGCTCTCCTTCCCCCCCACCACTCACACACAGAATAGCAGCGGAAACCCTCGTCCCCCTTGCACTGCTCACACACAGAGCGGCAGTGGAACTCCCTCCCCCCGCCCCCCCAGTCATAGGCATAGTGGCAGCAGACTTCCCCCTTCCGAATCGGACCTTTACGCACCATGTTTGTTTCGCGCTGAATCTGGATGGGGGAACATGGTAGTAAAGGGGGATGTGCCGGGAGGTTTGGGCATTCGGCCCATTAAGTCAATTTAAATGAATGCAAATTCATTTAAATTGACATTGCGCCCGATCACGACCATTTTCAGCTCTTGATAAAGGGGGAACCAGCGTGGAGGTGGGCGTGTATCGCGCTATTCACCTCGTGCCCGACTTTACCAAGTTTTCTCACCCAAAAATGGGTCCAACTTGATGGTAAAATTTGGCCCTACATTCTGTACCATCTTTCCTTTTCTATGTCCAGTATGCTTTGCAAGAAACAATATTTTTCACTGTATACTAATAAATGGGCAATAATACCCTCCGTCATCAGGTCAAAAGTGAGGATGATCACCCAACATTTGCACCATGTTTAGCACCATTCATGTCTCCTCAGATACTGAAGCAGTCCATGTTCAAATGCAACAAGATCTGGACAATATCCAGGCTTGGGTTGACAAGTGGCAAGTAACATTCATGCCACTCAAATGCCAGGCAATGACCATCACCAATAAGAGACACTCTAACCACCACTCCTTGACATTCAATGATGTTACCATCGCTGAATCTCCCACTGTCAACATTCTTGGGGTTACCTTTGTCCAGAAACTCAACTGAACTTATCATATTAACACAGTGGCTACAAGAGCGGGTCAGAGGCTATGAATACTGCAGCAAGTAACTCATCTCTTGACGCCCCAAGCCTGTTTACCATCTACAAGGCACAAGTCAGGAACGTGATGGAATATTCCCCACTTGTCTGGATTGGCACAGCTCCAGTAACACTCAAGAAGCTTGACATCATCTTGGACAGAGCAGCCTGTTTGATTGGCACCACATCCACTCCCTCTATCATTGACACTCTGTAGCAGCAGTATGTATTATCTACAAGTTGCACTGCAGCGATTCACCAAAGATCTTAAGACAGCACCTTCCAGACCCACGACCACTTCCATCTAGAAGGACAAGGGCAGCAGATACATGGGAACACCACCACCTGCAAGTTCCCCTCCAAGCCACTCACTATTCTAACTTGAAAATATATCACCGTTCCTTCTCAATCACTGAGTCAAAATCCTGGAATTCCCTCACTAATGGCATTGTGGGTCAACCCACAGCATGTGGACTACAGCAATTCAAGAAGGCAGCTCACCATCACCTTCTCAAGGGCAATTAGAGATGGGCAACAAACGCTGGCCAGCCAGCAACATCCAGGTCCCACAAGTGAATGAAAAATAGTTGTAAATTCCCATTGTCCCCATATACGCCTTTAGCGCTGATTCACTAATCTTCATATGATCACACAGAGGAATCTCCTCAGGGTCAACTTTCAGAGTTCCAAAACTTATGTCACAATGTTCTGCACTCCCTAATTTCACAAACAAAATGCAAAAAAGAATCCCATCCCATTATTGAAATTGGTCAGGACCCAAAAACAGGAGTTGGGTAATTGTGATGTAGAATTTTTCTATATCCCTCTCTTCTGATCCAGTCACCACCCTAACGTTTTGCTGCCTGCTTAATTTAAATCATTGTGCTGATCACACTGTTAACTGCCTGTCTGCCAGAGCTGAGGGCTATAAAACCAAGAGTAACTACTGTGCACTACTTAAAACCAACCTGCACTTCTTCGGGTGATGTATGAACAGTCTTTGTCACTCTTATGCCACCAGAAAGCCTTCTGCACAATGTACACTGAGGGGCTGGTAACTGGTTAACAACCCTCAGACTGTGCTTAATCGTCAGTGTATGTAACTATATGGAAACATGCGCAGTTCTACATGATTGAGCATATGGAGTGAAAAGAATTGTACTCTCTCTAATGAAAATATTGAAACGTTTGTTCTATTCTCATTGTTGAAGTGAAGCACCTCAGAGTGCATCCTGACCTCTGGAGACGACGAGAATATCATTTTATTGTTAGAACCATTTGAAATGTTTTAGTAATGTGTCTTTCAGAGATTTTATGACAAAGTTTTTTTTTGCAAAAGAAAACTTTGCAAAGAATGCCTCTTCACCAAAACTTTCAAACAAGCACCAAGACTTAGCCGGCGATGAGAAAGTCCCTCCACATCCAACCTGTCTCACATCCTCACATTGCCCCCCAGATGACCGTGGTGGGGAAGAGACTGTTGTCCACGTCCTTATAGAGAGTGTCGTTGCAAAGAAGATCTGGAGAGGGATGCAGTGGGTCTTTGTCGAAGTTCATCCTCAGCAGCTCTGTGACAGAGGACTCTGTGCTCTATGACTTGTTCCCAAGGATGCACACCGAAACAAACATCAACTGCTGCTGAAGCTCATCAATTTGGTGAAAGACGTTCTTTGGTCTGACTGAAACTTGCTGGTTTGTCCCCTGCCAAATGGCACATTCCAATGGCCAGGACTATATGCTGAGGGACACACCAAAACTTGGGGCAGTGGCCACAAAAACACAATGGAGAAAGTTTGTGGTCTCAGACCTTTCAGTCATAGTGCACTAAGGGGCTGTGAACTATATAGACGGTCCCCACCACCTTGGGCTGGATGACAACATTGAATGTACACAGTGAATAAGACATGTATTACAATTGTGTTGAAGAACCTCAGAGTGCAACCTGACCTACGTAGACAACTTAAATATCATTGCACTGTAATCACCATTTTGAAATGGCTATATTGTTCCTTTAATTGTAGTGAAGCATGCCTTAATGCAACATGGTCCATGTATATAATATTAACATTATTGATGGCCATTTTGAAAAGTTTTATGATGTTCTTTCAGATATTTTACAAATAAAGTAAATTTTTGCAAAATAAAAATGTTGAAACATGTCAAGGCAAAGGTGCCCCACCTCCAGATAGATCTGAAGTGACACAGGCGCTGTCAAGAAAATCTTCAGCAGCGGAAACAGGCTGAAGGATGCTCTCTCTCTCTCCCTCTTCGGAATAAGCTTGTCTCCCGGTTCTGCACCAAAAACCTACGGGTCAACCGAAACCTCGTAATTATTGCAAAATCTTTTATGTCTGACAGCACCCAAGAAACCAACTAACCCAAACTGGCCGCAGCGTTTAAAACCTGTGCCTCAAGGATAATCAAAAGACCCATAACCATGGTAGGGTATGGGGTGGGGGGAGGAGGTGGGGGTGGTGAGTCAGTGCTTAGTGGTATGATCACTGGGCTACTAATCCAGACATTCAGTAATCCAGATAATAGTCTGGGAACCAGGTTCAAGTCCCGCCACAGCAGATGGTGAAATTTGAATTCAGTAAAAACCTGGAATCAAAAGTCAAACAATGACTATGAAATCATTGTTGATTGTCAGTAAAAACCCATCTGATTTGCTAATGTCCTTTAGGGAAGGAAATCTGCCATCCTTATCCAGTCTGGTCTATATGTGACTCCAGATCTACAGACTGATGAAGTGGGCTCAGCAAGCCACCCAGTTCAAGGGCAATTAGAGATGGGCAATAAATACTGACCATTGACACCCACATCCCATGAATGAATAAAAAAAAGTAACTTTTTTTTATTGGACCCGAACTCTCCACAAGTTTTTTTTTTACACAGAGGGTGATGGGTGCCTGGAACTCACTGCCAGAGGAGGTAGTGGAAGCAGGTATGACAGTGACTTTTAAGGGAGGGATGTTGTGACAAGTATATGAATAGGATGGGAATAGAGGGATATGGTCCCCAGAAGTGTAGGGGGTTTTGGTTCAGTCAGGCAGCATGGTTGGTGCAGGCTTTTAGGGCCGAAGGGCCTGTTCCTGTGCTGTAATTTTCCTTGTTCTATTTCATATATGTGTGTGTTTGAGTGAGTGAGTAAATCAATCTGAATGACTACATGATGGCTGGCTGCATCACGTCGCAGTTTTATGTCTCTTGGGTTCAGTGATTAATAACTTGCTCTTTCTTCAACTCAAGAAAGGTTTGTTTGATTGGCTCCTTACTGTTCATGGATTAAATAATCAAACCAGTTCTGATTTGGAAAAGACCTATCCTTGTCATACAGAAACTCAACATTTGTTGTGACTGACCAAGCAGGTTGAATAGAGGGGAACCAGTTCAAACTCTTTCACCTACTTGTAACACATTGGATTTTGAAAATATATTTGGATACCACCCCAATTGGATCAAGAACAACATCTTGAAAGGTGATTTGTTTTCAATATGTTTGAATAAAGAGATCTAACATCTGCATCTTTAGTGTCAAGTTTTGACTCCTGAAACTAGTTCATTAATATTGGAATATCTTTATTATTAACAATTCCAAGATCATTCTTTGTGATAACTCCTCTGTGTTTTGTAGTTCAAGAAATACTCTTTGGCCAGAAGTTTATGCTGCTTTGGGTAGCACGCCCCCAGCTGGAAAGTATGTGAAATCACGCATGAAAATGTTGGGCATTTACCCCAGTGTCATCATACACTTCGATCAGCAGATGTGTGCAAGGGTTGCGAGAGCCCAATGCCAACAGTCAAATAGGCAAGTTAGCCCATTATGAAGCCAATTGAAAGCAATTTTACATGGTCCGTCTGCTTTTATAGTTGGTGGGTGCACTGATTGTCTGGACAGCCTTTATGTTTTAGCTTCAACCTCGATCCAGAGTGGGATGAAGTATCAGAGCTGAAATAAAAATTAAAAAGGTGTCTAGGGTCTGGATTTTGTGTTTGAATGTGCTGCCAAGACACTCTTTATTCCCTCATTATTTATTATTCACGGGTCTGCAGCTGCCTGAGGTAACTACACAGCATTGTCCCCCTGATGGTGTATATTACAAGCATCAGCACGCCTCCTCCCTTTTTCTCAGCGCTTACCCTCTTCCTGCCATCCCTGGCAATTTCAGGCTGACTGTCCGCACTGTGGTGATCTGGGGCCAATCACAGGCAGAAGTGCATTCTGTGCCCCCCCTCCAGACCCACCAAGTGTGTATGTCAAATGAGCAAAAAATTCAGGCCCTTGTGGTCTTTGTCATTGCCTCCTCAAATTTGCATTAAATGGAGTGAATTCTGGGTCCCTGGGTTTTAAAGCCTTGTCATCTCTTGTTTAAACATGTCAGAAGGCCTTCGATAACATCTCGCGTAACAGACTACTATGTAAAGTTAAAGCACATGGGATTGCAGGTAATGTCTTGGTATGGATAGAAAGCTGGTTAGCAAATAGGAAGCAAAAAGTTGGCATAAATGGGTCTTTTTCTGATTGGCATTCAGCAACTACTAGGGTTCCGCAGGGATCAGTGCTAGGACTCCAACTGTTCACATTATATGTTAACGATTTGGAGAGGGAACTGAATGTAAAACTTCTAAATTTGCAGATGATACAAAATTGGATGGGAGGGTGAGCTGTGAAGAGGATGCAGAGATGCTTCAGTGTGATTTGGATAGGCTGAGTGTGTGAGCATCTGCATGGCAGATACAGTATAATGTGGATAAATGTGAGGTTATCCACTTTGGTAGCAATAATAGGAAGACAGATTATTATTTGAATGGGTGTAAATTGACAGAGGTGGATATTCAATGAGACCTTGGAATTGTTGGGCATCAGTCACTGAAAGTTAATTCATAGGTACAACAGGCAGTATAGAAGGCAAATGGTATGTCGACCTTCATAGTGAGAGAATTTGAGTATTGGAATAAAGATGTTTTGCTGCAATTGTTTAGGGTGTTCGTGAGACGTCATCTGGAATACTGTGTGCAGTTTTGGTGTCCTTATCTGAGGAAGGATATCCTTGCTATAGAGAGAACACAATGAAGATTCCTAGGAGTGAAAGGGGACCTCATAGAAACTTATAAAATTCTAACAGGTTTAGGCAAGGTAGATTCAGAAAGAATGTCCCTGATGTTGGGGGAGTCCAGAACTAGGAGTCAGAGTTTGAAGAGAAGGGGTAAACCTTTTAGATCGCAGGTGAGGAGAAATGTCTTCACCCAGAGGGTGGTGAATGTGTGGAATTCATCACCACAAAATACAGATGAGGCCTAAACATTGTCTGGTATCAAGAAGAAATTAGATATAGTTTTTGGGGCTAAAGGGATCAGGGGATCTGGAAGGAAAGGGGAAAATCAGGATATTGAATTTGATGACCAGCCATGATCAAGATGAATGGTGGAGCAGTCTCGTAGAGCCAAATGGCCTATTCCTATTTCTAGTTTCTTTGTTTCTATGTTAAACCTCTCATGAACGACAACTTTGATTGCTGAATATGATTTGGTTTTGGTACTGACTACTGGTGAGTATGTACTGAAAACCAAGGAGAAATTGATGGTCATGTTACTTCTTGTCTCTGTATTTAGCAAAGTAGATATTTTTTTTAAAACCATACATCTCATTGTGATCATTAGTGCTGGTCTCAGTGTTTGTACCTTCAGATAGAAGTTCGCTCTACCAATTCTGTCTAGATTTCATGTACTCCGTGTGTCGCTCTTTTCAGTTTTAAAGATTATATCATTGTGGTCCATGACCTCTAATTTTAAAAATGTCCGTCCCCCACCAACCCTCCACCCCAATCATTGCATTCTCATTGAGATCATTTGAAGACTGCTTCATTTCAAGGTTTGAACTGAATTAGGATGCCGCTGTTCCATAAATTGACAACAGGATATGGACTGGCGATCTTCTTAGTTGATCTATTTAAGTTCAGGCTTTAAACCAGCCTCACCGCATAATGAGTTACCTGGGCTCAGATTCAGTCCTCAGATCAGTTAGCATGTTTGACATGATTGACAGGTTTAACATTTCCTAGAGGCCTTTGCAAGGTTTGAAATGTTCTGGATATCTTCAACAGGTTTGACAGCAGTACAGCTCCTTAACATCTCCCTGACAGCTAGACTGTTCCATGATAATTCCTTGACAGCTGGGAGGTTCCTGGACAACTGGGCATCTCTTTGACAGCACCAATGATTTTGTGCACAATCATGTCACTTTTACCAATTCCAAAGAATGTTTTACCTCCCTCAAAGGGTGTCTTGTCTCTCCCAGAGGTGTCCTGGAACCTATCCAAAGGAGTACCATATATCTCCAAAGGGGCTCAAATCTGCACACTCAAGATTCCACATTCTTCTAAAATTCCATTTCAGTAGAGGCAGTTAACCATTTAAATCACCAGCTGCTTCTGCAAAAACCCCAATCATCATAGAATCCCTACAGTACAGAAGGAGGCCATTCAGCCCATTGAGTCTGCACCGACAATTATGCTACCCCAGGCCCGATCAACCCCACATATTTTCCCCACTACTCCCTCCAACCTACTCATTCCGGGACACTAAGGGGCAATTTAGCGTGGCCAATGCACCTAACCCACACATCTTTGGACTGTGGGAAGAAACATAGCACTCGGAGGAAACCCACGCAGACACAGGGAGAATGTGCAAACTCCATACAGACAGAGACCCAAGCTGGGAATCGAACCCAGACCCCTGGAGCTGTGAAGCAGCAGTGTTAACCACTGTACCACCTTGTCGCCCAGTCTAACTCGTTGGAAGGTAAGAAATGTTGGATGTCAGGGCCAGAGTTAGAATTTTCAGCTATTTCCAGGGTTTTCACCGCAACAGAGAGAGCTTCTCCATTGAAGTAATATCTGGGCCCTTACTTTTGATAACAATTACAGATAATTGCTCCACCTGAATTGACAACAGGTATCCATTTCCTTTCCCTCGGTGAACTGGATCAATTGTTTTGACGTAATTGTAGATCAGGAATTAGTTATAATTAGTTCTAAAATAACTAATGGAACTCAAGATGGGTGGATCATTGATCTCTTTATCACACACCCTAGATTGTTGAAAGAATAGCAGAGGCTGGACAAAATTTTTCATTTGTCCTTAAACATGCAAAGAAGCCAATGGAGGGTAACTTGTCCTTGGTCAAGGAGTGAGACAAAGGATAAAAGCAGGTAACTATGAATCAGTTAACCTAACATCAGAAGTAGATAAATTGGACATTAAATCAGTGAACCTTGTGCATAGATTAATTGAGGTCAGCCAGAACAGATTTGTAAAGGTGAATTTTGATTGATAAATTTTAGAGAGTTTTGAAAAAGCAACTGATTGGATAGTTAAGGGAATGCAGAATATGTAATGCATATGGGTTTTCAGAAGATGTTCTACAGGTTGTCAACATCTGGAGGAACCCCACACAGACACGTGGAGAATGTGCAAACTCCATACAGAAGTTGATTCCCAAGCCGGGAATCGAACCCAGGCCCCTGGAGCTGTGAGGCAGCTACAAATAGTTGAAGTGAAAAAATGCATCAGCTGGGAGAGAAAGTTGGTTGATGCACAGGAAACAAAGATTTAAAGTAAGGGGATTTGAAAAGAGTTGGAAGTTACATACACTAAGAAAGGGCCACTTTTGGGATTGAGAGCTATGTACACTAAAACATGTCCACTTTTACTCACGATATACATATAGCTTATTTGGAATTGAGTGAAGAGAATATCAAAATGTGATGATAATCTAAAAGTAGCTTTGGAAGAGAATAAAGAGAACAGTAGTGGACTTCATAAAGACTGAAGCAGGGTGCTAATTCAATTAGCAGAATTAATAGGGAATGACTATAGACCCCGATTATAATTTGGGATAAAAACTTTTTAATCTTTCATGGGCCACGGGTGTCACTAGCTGGCCAGCATTTATTGCCTATTCCTAGTTGCGCTTGTTCAGAGGGCATTTGAGAGTCAACCACATTGCTTTGGTTCTGGAGCCACATGTAGTCCAGGCCAGGTAAGGACAGCAGATTTCCTTCCTAAAGGACATTAGTGAACCAGATGGGTTTTTCCAACAATTGACAATGGTTTCATGACCATCAGTAGAATCTTACTTCCAGATGTTTTTTAATTGAATTCAAATTCCATCATCTGCCGTGGCAGGTTTCGAACTTGGGTCCCCAGAACATTAGCTGAGCTTCTGGATTAATAATCTAGTGATAATAGCACTAGACCCTTGCCTAGGTATGTAAGGGTTTTAATAGGTAGGTAGGTAGATAGGTAGGTAAGTAAGGGCTTTAACAGGCAGTCAACCAACTAGTGCCTCAAAGTGAAGCCCAGTGTGACTTAAATCTTGGGATTCCTTTGAATTCCACAATGCTGACACTTGTGGGACACGGAAAGGTAATTGTGATTTGTATACTTCTAAATTTGCAGTTCGAGGATACATTTGAGGGAAGGAAAGCAGATTTTACCTTATGCTTTGCCCACACTACATCTTCCTTGATGCTAAATCTAGCTGCAAGGAGAAAACAAAACATAGATTTCTTATTGTACTGATACCCTCAACCTCAACAAACAATAGGAATAAGAACATGCTTTTAAAAACACAAGTAATTGTTTCAGAACATAAATATACACTGAGTCACATTGGCGAATTGTACTTAGGAATAAATTGTAGGTTGTGAACTGATAGACTGTAGTCATTATGTTAAAGAAATAAATGCTTTAATGGGAGTGCTATTGAATGCACAGGTTTATAGGATTACAAGTACACCTTTGAGGTGCTCTGCCATACAATTAAATCACACTAATCGGGACCTCAGCTCTACTTATCTGCCTTGTTTCATTATCTCTCAATACTTTGCCTAACAAGAACATTGCAAACCCAATTCTGAAATTTTCATCGACCTCATTTCAACAACTCTTGTTGGGGGAGAGTGCTGTACATTCCCAGTTGCCTTTTTGTGAATGAAGCATTTCCTGACTCTGATCTTACATTATGACTCATTGCCTGGACTCTGCCACCAGAAGAAATATTACCTGCTATCTACCCAATCAAATCTTTTAACCATCCCAACACTTCATAGAAATTAAAAGCAAGAGTAGGCCATTTGGCCCTTTAAGCCTGCTCCACCATTCATTTTGATCGTGGCTAATCATCAAATTTAATACCCTGACACCACCTCTCTACCCTACCTGTGATCTCTTTAATGCCTAGAGCTGTGTCTATTTTCCTTTTAAATCACTCAACATTTTGGCCTCAACTACATTTTCTGGTAGTGAGTTCCACACATTCGCCTCTCTCTGGGTGAAGAAATTTCTCCTCATCTCAGTCCTAAAAGGTTTACCCCTTATCCTCCAACTATGGCCCCGAGTCCTGGACTCCCCCACCATTGAGAATATTCTTGCTAAATCTACCCTGTCTAATCCTAATTAGAATTTTATAAGTTTCTAAGAATTCCCCTCTCACTCTTCTAAACTCCAATGAATATAATCCTAACCAACTTGATCTCTCCTCATATGACAGACCTCAATTATTACCCCTAAATCAAAGAAGCACAAGCTTGGCCTATCGTACAACATGTACTCATAACTTAATTTTTAAACCCTGTAAAATTCTGATGAATCTATGTTAGAGTTAGGGGCATGTTGTGCTCACAAAGCCAATATATCCTTCTGGAATTAAATGCAATACTCTTCCAACTGCAATCTTACCAGAGTTTTATTGAACTGAAGCATAACTTCTATCCTCTCTGTTAAAGACCTCAGGATAGAGAGTGGTGATGTATTCAGATTAGTAATTCAGGGCAGCTGGGGAGGTGGTGGCACAGTGGGCAACTGGACAACTAATTCAGAGGCCCTGGGTATGCTCTGGGTACGAGGGTTCAAATCCCACTATGACAGATGGTGATATTTAAATTCAATAAAAAGTTGGAATTAAAAGTATAACAATAACTGCAAAAACCATTATAGATTGTCATTTAAAAAAACCCATCTGATTAACTGATGTCCTTCAGGGAAGGAGATCTGCCGTGCTTACCTTGTATCTGGCCTACATGTGACTCCAGACTCACAATGATGTGGTTGACTCTTAACTGCTCTCTGAAATGGTTGAGTTAGCCATTCAGTTCAAGGGCAATTAGGGATGGGCAACAAAAGCTTATCATGCCAATGATGTCCACATCCCCTGAATGAATATTTTTAAAAGCCCGCTTGAATTAAAGGTTAAATTCCATTAACCTTTTAATTTTTTTTCTACCTTTGCAGTAATTTTTAGTGACTTTGGGATGTGAACATTTCAATCATTCTGTTCCTCCATAATTTCTATTTCCTCACCATTTAGAAAACTGATTTTTCTTTGGACAATGTGAATGGAATTCACACATTGAATGACATCTCCTACAGTTTGTTTTCCCCACTCATTTCATCCTTTTGCAACTTTCTGCTTCTACCCATGCTTATTATTTTGCTAGTTAAGTCAGTGTCATCAGATAAACCTGGATACAAAGCTCTTTATTCCTTCGAAAAGTTGGCTCCAGATCCTTGGGGCATCACTTCTCACATTTACAAGAAAATTATTCATGGGATATCACTGACTTGGTCAGCATTCATAGCCCATCCCAAATTGCCCTCAGAAGGTGGTGGTGAGCTGCCTTCTCAAACTGCTGTAGTCCCTGAGGTGCAGGTACGCCCACAGTGCTGTTAGGAAGAGAGTTCCAGGATTTTGACTCAGCGACAGTGAGGAAACAGTGATATTTCCAAGTCAGGATGGTGGGAGACATGGAGGAAAACTTCCAGGTGTTCCCAGATGTCTGCTGCCCTTGACCTTCTAAGTGGCTACATTCGCAGGTTTGGAAGGTGCTGAAAATTGGCATATATCTGAAACAAACTGGAAACTAGAATATATATCATTATCCCTACACTCTGAGGTGGACATTTATTTTGGGGTCAGGATCTCAATATCAGGTGAGTTCATGGGGCTTGACCTATCAGTATTTCTGGTTGAAACAACTTGTTTCAGAGATGGCAAATTAGTGGACAGAGAGCACATTCACTGTCCAATTAAAGATGATTGGCAGGCTCCCAAGGATGGAGAGTGAAAAGAAAGCCCTCCAACGATGATACATGGGAAGCCCCACAAGCTAAGGTGTGGGGTAGCCGATGTATGTAACAGAGAAAGAGAAAACACAGGAGAAAGTTGCAACGTTTTCAATCTACGAACACCCAGAGTTGTCGGGCTATCATCATGGGGGGGAGTAATTATGCCTTAGCTGCCGTGGAAAGCTCAGTTCTTCCCAGAGCCCGTGAGGGCTTGAATTGGATACACATCATTTGTGGGGAAATAGCCATCACCCACCCCAATCATTTACTTTTAAAATGGTCCAGAGATAGGAACATGATGGCAAATAGGCATGCCACTCTCTGAATGGAATTTTCCAGCATTGTCTGGCCCCTGCACACCCCCAACGCCTGACAAATAAACACTTTCCCTCTTTCTCCTGCCTGTTAACAAATCTCCAACTCATGTCAAATGATTTTTCATTTATTCCTTCATGAGATATGGGAGTCGCTGGCTGGCCAGCATTTATTGCCCATCCCTGGTTGCCCTTGAGAGGGTGGTGGTGAGCTGCCTTCATGAATCGTGGTGTGGGTTGACTACAATGCTGTTAGTGGGGAATTCCAGAATTTTGACCCAGCGGCTGTGAAGGAATGACAATATATTTCCAAGTCATGATGATGAGTAGCTTGAAAGGTAATTGCAGGTGCTGGTGTCCCAACACCTATCTTATTATATGAAAAGAGACTGAGCATTTTAAATCAGAATGAACTGATCGAAGGTAGCCACCATGGATTTGTAAATCATGTTTATTGATCTGGTTGGTTTTTACTTGAAGAGATCCTGAACCTTTGTCCTTGGTCATAGCTTTGGAAGATGCTATCTAAGGATCTTTGGCGAATTGCTTTCAATTCAAGCTGGTTCAATTTTTCCTAATAGTCTCTTGTGTGGAAACTTATTGAACGCCGCCTAGTAGTCCAGAGAAGTAATGTCCATAGATTTCCCTTATTTACCATGTTCAGAATCTCTTCAACCAACCAGATTAATAAACATGATTTACAAATCCATGGTGGTCAACTTCAATCAGTTCATTCTGATTTAAAATGCTCAGTCTCTTTGCATATAATAATAGATAGGGGTTGGCATGGTGGCACAATTGAACCTGAGTCCCCTTCGCTCTGAGACAGCAGTGTTAAGTGCTGTGCCACCTCAATGTCGATGTTGTTGGGGTGGGGGCTGGTGGTTGGACAATACTGTCTTCCTGTCTCTTGTGCTGTGTTAGAGAAGGGAGTGTGCCCCCCGGTGCCTGCGATGGGTTGTGGGGAGGGGGGGGAAGGGGCCATTTACTTTCTGTGCTTTTAGGGGCTCGCTTTGAAAAGGGTGCCCCAATCTTCATGGAGCCAGGCTGCCTTGCAGATGCTGCGAGACCTGGGTTCAATCCCAGATTGGGTCGCTGTCTGTGCAGAGTCTGCACATTCTCCCCATACCTGCATGAGTTTCCTCCAGGTGCCCCAGTTTTCTCCCACAGTCTGAAAGGCGTGCTAATTAGGCGCATTGGCCACGCTAAATGCTCTCTCAATGTACCCGAACATGCGTCGGAGTGTGGAGACTTGGGAATTTTCACAGTAACTTCACAGTTAATGTAAGCTTACTTGCGACACTAACAAAAATAAAAAATCAGTAATATACTGACATGGCTGGTACTTTTGTCGTGTCCACTTGCACAAGGTGGTAGAAACGGCTGCCATTGACCGGTAAGTCGTGGCGAACACCATTGCCAAAAAAGTAACCAAAATGGAGTGAAACCATGCCGTGAAGTTGTAGCAGTGTAACAAAATAACGGATATTCTGCTGACTTAAGTCATTACATTTTAGGATTCTTCAATCATTGTTTGAGCCCCACAATAAAATTGTAGCTTTGCAATTATCTTCGAGTTTCCATTAATTTGATAAATATATCAAAGTCTTTGTTCCTTAATTGGCAAAATATATTTCAATTATATTTTTCCTCACAGAGCAGCTTTTATACTATCCATCTAATTGCCTCCAAGTCACATGAAGCACCATCTTTGACACGCATGAAACTTAATGAAAAGTAGTTTCAATGTGAGACCTAAATTCCTAATGAATTCAATTAGGAATGCACTTCATGGCTGTGTATCTACCACTGCACAGCAGATTGCAAGCTCAGGAAGCATGCCTGTAAAATCATAATATTAATGTTTCACTCATAATTGTAGTCCTTAAGCACAAAACCTTAATAGCCGTTACTTTCTGCAATCTCGGCAACCTTGAGAATTTCAGAAACGTTGCTGTTTACAATGAATTTTCTTGCATTTATTCAGAGTGTCAGGCTCTGACTGAAAGTCAGTGTGTGGCTCTCCAGCTGCAGAGCTGAGCTTTTATGCTAGATTCTCGTGGAAAAAGAAGGGCGGGCAGGGTTTATGCCATCATTCTGACAAGGCAGAGTCTGATAGAGTCGGCAAGCCTGGCTCCATGAAGATTGGGGCACCCTTTTCAAAGGGTGCCTTTATCAGCACAGAAAGTAAATACCGCGCCCCCGCCCCCCCCAACCCCCACAACCCATCAGAGACATCGGGGGCACACTCCCTTCTCTAACACAGCACAAGGGACAGGAAGACAGGATTGTCCAACCACCAGCCCCCACCCCAACATCGACATTGAGGTGGCGCTCTGAATGCCTCCCTTTGTTTCCCTCTCCTCGTTTAGCCGCAGCAGAATTATAGTTTTGAAAGGACATCCTTGCCAATTCAATGAGTGTTCATCTGTTTAAATGCTGTGACCATAAAAGATACAAACAAACAGTTTTCAAAAAGAAAAGAGGATTGGTTGCACTCTTCAATATGGTCTCAGTAAAATAATGACAAAGAGCACTCTGGCTTTCACACATAGATACATAAGTTGGAGTTCACACACTTGCACTGAAATAGATTACAAAGTGAAGAGGATAGACTAAGTAATTTGGAGCTCAATAAAATGAAAGGGGCATACAGCTCTTGAAGATTGGTAACTTGGTTAGCCTCAGGCTGAATTTAATAGTCCTGTTGCTTTCAGACTTTGAGATGATTGGAAACCGATAAGCAAACAATTTGTCTGTTCTTCTGGAGACAGCAGCTTCAGGTCAAATACTAGTTAAAATATCTATCTGCAGCAACCAGGTAGTTAAAATCAGCAGGCAGGGTTCAAAATGTGAATTCAACTGGTGCATTCTCCATGGCAACATTTCTACCAATTAAGGGCTCACTTGCTAACCAATCAGGACTCTTTCTTCATGCAGTATAAACTTGTTCATCTGAAACCTCTGACCTTGCCACAGCTGAGATTCTCTGGACTGGCTCCAAAGAATGGAGTTTTGGCCGAGTATCAAATTCTCCATTCTCGCTGGCAGCAGGACGGGAATGAAAAAGATCGGAGAATCCCTCCCCTTGTTTTCCCTGATAACATTTACATGTGGGCAGCACAGTGGCTAGCACTGCTGCCTCACAGCACCAGGGACTTATAACCCCAGATTCGATTCCCAGCTTGGGTGACTGTCAATGTGGAATCTGCATCTTCTCCCTCTCTCTCCATGGGTTTCCTTTGGATGCTCCAGTTTCCTCCCACAGTCCGAAAGGCATGCTGGGTTAGGTGCATTGGCCATGCTAAATTCTCCCTCAGTGTCCCTGAACAGGTGCCAGAGTTTTGTGACTAGAGGATTTTCGCAGTAACTTCATTGCAGTTAATGTAAGCCTATTTGTGACACTAATAAATAAACTTTATATCTCCATATTGCTCATTAAACCTGGCACAATCTGCTGAGACCAGTCCTTATGATGTAAATTTGTTAAGTGGAAATCTTCTAAAGATCTGTCTTGAAGATTTCATGGGATGAGGCCATGATTATTTTGTTTGGCAGCTTGTTCTATTGTGGGACTGTCCTTGAGAGGAAAGATTGTTGAATTTAACCCAGGTCCCTGGTACTGTGAGGCAGCAATGCTAAATGAGCAGCACGGTGGCACAGTGGTTAACATTTCTGCCTCCCTGGGCCAGGGAACTGGGTTCGACTCCTGGCTTGGTTCACTGTCGGTGCAGAGTCTGCACATTCTCCCCTTGTTGCTGAGGTGCATTGGCCAAATTAAATTCTCCCTCAGAGTACCCGAACAGGTGCCAAAGCGTGGCAAATAGGGGATTTTCACGGTAACTTCATTGCAGTGTTAATGTAAGCCTACTTGTGACACTAATAAACAAACTTTAACCACTGAATCTCCATACCGCTGCTTTGGATATTACAGCATCTTCTGAATGCAGAGTCTCTTTCTGACAGAAGGATTCATATTCCAGAATCTAGTTAAAAGCCATGTACTCCTGCTGTCTTGTTAGCGGGACCCAACCAACAATGAAGAAGCTTTATTGACCTTCGTGAAAAACACGGGGGATTTTTTATGCTGATTTCCACCCTGTACGCTATTTTAAGATTTTTCAATCATTGACTGTGTCCTTTGATTAAATTGTGGCTCTGCAGTCATTTTGAGGTTTCCATTATTTAATTAAAATTTTTATAAAAGTTCCCCTTCCTTAATTGCCGATGTATACTTAAACTGTGTATTTTCTCACATCTTAGACCATCCATCGAAGAGCCTCCATGTCACGTAAAGCAACATCTTTGACATTCATAAAACTTAATGAAAGGTAGTGTCAATGTGAGGTCTTTGATTCTGAAAAAATTCAATTTGGAATGCACTGCATGGTTATGTCTCTCTAGTAGATTGCAAGTTCAGGATGCCTGCCTGTAAAATCATAATTTTGCACATAACTATGGTCTTTCAACACAGCATCTTAATAACCACAAAATTCCTGTCATTTCAACAATTCTAAGGATTTCAGAAATGTTGCTAGTTAACACAGAAACAGAAGCTAGGAGCAGGATGAGGCCATTTGGCCCTTCGAGCCTGCTCCGCCGTTCATGGCTGATCGTCCAATTCAATAGCCTAACCCTGCTTTCTCCCCATAACCTTTGATCCCATTCACCCCGAAGTGCGATATCTAGCTGCCTCTTTGATACATTCAAAAGTAGGGAATTACATTACTTCATCTCTCTGTAGGGTTACAAAGCAAAACTGTGAATTAAAATGCTGGCGGTATTCCCAAGGCCCTTTCCTGTTGGTAAATTTTTCAAATGAAACAGTTGGTAAATGGGCCAATAACAGGGAAGCAGCGGCCTCGTGGGATTATCACTAGATTACTAATCCAGAAACTTGGTTAATGCTTTGGGAATTCCAGGTTCCAATCCCCCCACGGCAGATGGTGGAATTTGAATTCAATAAAAAAAATCTGGAATTTAGAATCTAGCGATGACCATGAAACCATTGTCGATTGTCAGAAAAAACAACTTGGTTCACTAATTTCCTTAAGGAAGGAAATCTGCTGTCTTTACCCGGTCTGTCCTACATGTCACTCCAGAGCCACAGCAAGGTGATTGACTCTCAACTTCCCTTGGGGCAACTAGGGATGGGTGATAAATGCCAGTCAGCCAGCGACACCGATGCCCCATGAATGCATAAAAAAAACTACAATGTAAGAAAGCAGTAAACCATGAAATTTAGAACAGAAAGTTAAACATTTACTTTTAACTGTCTGTAAGAATATTTTAACTGATCTGGAGGTATCTGAGCTGGATCTAATGTGGGTGACCAAGATCTCACCCATCAATTGGCAAACGGGCAGGGTACCTCCGTCACTACTGAGGGTGAGGCCCAAAGGAATTAAGCATCAATCGGTATTTAAATCTCCAATATCTGGCCTTCGCTGGGATTTAGAATCCCGTGGCTAGGAATCCAGCCTGCCCAGAGCTGCTGTCCAATCAGACACCAGCGGCTCTCCATTGCTGGTGGTGACACAGGGAGTGGTGGCTGCTGTGGGTGGCACCGTGGCACAGTGGTTAACATTGCTGCCTCACAGTGCCAGGGACCCGGGTTCAATTCCTAACTTGGATCACTGCCTGAGTGGAGTCTGCACGTTCTCCCTGTGTCTGCGTGGGTTTCGTCCGGGTGCTCCAGTTTCCTCCCACAGTCCAAAAGACGTGCTGGGTAGGTGCATTGGCCATGCTAAATTCTCCCTCAATGTATCCGAACAGGTGCCGGAGTGTGGCAACTAGGGGATTTCCAAAGTAACTTCATTGCAGTGTTAATGTAAGCCTACTTGCGACACTAATAAATAAAATGTTCCCCGGTCTAATCTAAGGATTGCAGCTGGATTCCTGCAGTTAAGTTGAGTGTGATGGGCTGTCATGTGGAGGGGGTTGCTGGGGAAATAGGTCAGGTGGCAAGCAATCCAACATTCCTCACTTATGGCAGGTCCATGGGTTGGGAACAGACTTCTTGACAATGAGGGTCAACTCATCCCCCAAGCAACAAACTCAACACCCAAACCCCCCACACCCTTCAATACACCCTCCCCCAATCCAGGAAGAACCAGCCAACACCACACCCCTACATCCTTCTAAGCTCCTGTCAATTTCAATAAGGTTTGCTGGGCTGCTCTCTGGAGGTAACAGAGAGCTGTGCAACTCCCATATAATCACTGAGCCACCACTAAATTACAGTGGGCTCAGGATGTTAATTCGTTCATTAAGTTGGCTTTCAGCTACAGGCAGGCAAGTTACCTGCACTGCTCCCTTCCCACCTCCAATTTGATCGGGGATGGTTTACCCAATGCTATGAGACAACAAGGGCAGTACAGTGGCACAAGTGTTTAGCACTGCTGCCTCACAGTGCCAAGGACCCAGGTTCAATTTCAGCCTTAGGTAACTGTGAGGAGTTTGCAATTCTCCCCAAGTCGATATGGGTCTCCTTTGAATGTTCCAGTTTTCTCCCACAGTCCAAAGTTGTGCAGATTAGGTGGATTGGCCATGGTAAATTGCTCCTTAATGTCCGAAGATATGTAAATATGTACGTTCAGGGGATTAGCAGGGTAAATATGCGTGGCTATGGGGATAGGGCCTGGGTGGAGAGTCAGTGGAGATTTGATGGGCTCAGGGCCTCTTCTGCACTGTAGGGATTCTGTTCTAACACACGGCCTTTCCTGCAGCTAAATGGACTTGGCCACCATGTTCCTCACCAGGACTGATTAAATTCCACTAACAGTTTCAAACACCAATATTAACTTATTCAAACATGCGGGTGGTCAGAGAGGAAAAGTCATGTCCAAGATAAGGAACCTAAGACTGGTGAACAACATGAATTCAGCCTATGTACCATGCAGTTGTATTTTCAATAGCCCCACTGTTTCTGCTTCTGTTAATTTGTTCAGTAAATTATTCTAAATCTTCTTGAACAAAGTCTTACTTGTTTCCAATGATGGCCTACTTTTGGTCCTACTTTTTGGAACACTTTGAAGTTATTAGTTAGGTTTATTGATGAGTTTATGTCTTAAATGTCTTCAGAGAATCTACAGATTGAGGGGAAATGAAAGACGAGAAGGAATACGTCCTATAAACTTGCCTCAAGTGTTCCTGCTAACATGGAGCCCATGAGTAGGTCTTGTCTCCAGGCCACCCTGCTGATATCAATTATGAGGAATGTTCCGTGGTGTCTCAATTGTCAGCAGTATTGGGGCATGCCTTGCAACATTGCCTTAGGGCTGCTCGAGAGCTCCCCGAACGCAGGAAACCAAACTACATGTTGGAAATGCAAACGTTGTAACATGTAGCAGTGTTTCCAGGGACTGAGAATCACTGTAAAAGCTGTCAGACTGGATTCTTAGCCACATCCACCAGGGCTTCATAAAGTTGCTCAGAGAGGCTTCCCAAGAAGTGGGAGATCGGTTTGTCTGCAGCGAGTTTGCTTTTAAGGAAAAAAAAGTAAGCTCAAGTAAAGGTGACTTTTAATTTTCACCTTTTCATCTCATTTTTGCATCAGATATAGGCTTTCTCTTCCAGCCTCTCTGAACCTTCCTGATAACTCAATCCTGTTTTACACTCAGAATCTGTCTCATTGCTTCAAAGTCAAACACCATATCATAAGTACGAACGATTAGAATAAAATCTTTAGACTTGGATCTTTCATTCTTTCTATGTGGTAGCAAATAAATGACATTTTCACTGGACTAGTAATCCAGAGACTCTGGATACACAGTTCAAATCTTGACCCACTAGCAGGACAGACCAGCAGAGACAATGGCATTGTGGTATAGAGTTAGGAGGGAGTTGAGGGAGTTGCCATGGGAGTCCTCAACATTGACTGAATGCCATGAAGTCTCACGGTATCTGGACAAACATGGGCAAGGAAGCCTTGGCTGATTACCAAGTATCACATTCCCTGAGCTGATAAATCAGTGCTCCCTGATGTTGAAGACCATTCAAAGGAAGCATTGCGGGCGTGAATGGCACAAATTGTACCCTTGGGTAAAAGACTTCCATATCCGTCACCAAGAGTGGCTCTGTGGCATCACTATTGACTGAGTTGGAAGAATCATAAAGGACATACCTGCAAGACTGGGCCTGTGGAGAGAGATTTCAACTTCAGCAATCCACCTGTCTCTGATACATACGTCCATGACAGCATTGGTAGGAATGGCCACTGTCACCTTGAAGGCAATGTCCCATCTTCATACACAGCATACACTAAAAAAGCAAAAAGTTTATTTATTAGTTACAAGTAGGCTTACATTACTGCTGCAATGAAGTCACAGTGAAAATCCCCTAGCTGCCACACTCCAGCCCCTGTTTGGGTACACAGAGGGAGAATTTAGCATGGCCAATGCACCTAACCAGCACATCTTTCAGACCGTGGGGGGAAACCAGAGCACCCAAAGAAAGCCCACGCAGACATGGAGAGAACGTGCAGACTCCACATAGACTGTAATTGAACCCAGGTCCCTGGCACTGTGAGGCAGCAGTGCTAACCACTATGCCACTGTGCTGCCCCATATATATCGTGCTGTGTAGTACCATAAACCTTGCTAAATCGGATAGATCCAGAACAGGTCTGGCAATTTAAAACTGGGCACCCGTGAGGGCCATCGGCAGCAGCAGAATTTTACACAACCACGATCTGTAATCTCTTGGCTTGACATATTCTCCACTCTACCATAAACATCAAGCTGGGGATCAACCCAGGGTCAGTGAAGAGTGTAAGTGGAAATTCCAGGAGCAACACCAGGCCTACCTAAAAATGAGGTGTCAACCTGGTGAAGGTACAACACAAGACTACTTACATGCCAAACAGCAGAATAAGTATGTGAGAGAGCTAAACAATCCTATATCCAATGGATCAGATATAAGCCCTGTAGGCCAGCCACATCTATCTGTGAACAGTGATGGACAATTAAATAGCTCACTGGAGAATGAGGCTCTACAAATATCCCCCAACCTCAATGCTGGGGGAGTACAGAAAATCATTGCAAGAGACAAGGTTGAAGCATTTGCAATATTCTGCAGTCGGAGCTGCCATGTGGATCATCCATCTCACCTCCTGACTGAGGTCCCTGTCAGTCTTCAGCCAAATCGATTCATTGCACATGATCTCAAGAAACAGCTGAAGGTTACTGGATTCCATCCTAACAACATCCTGGAAATAATACTGATGGTTTGTATCCCCATTGCAAAGGTGATCCACTGTAGCAACAATCCAACCTCGACCTGCCAATGTGGAAAATTGCCCAGGTATGAACTCTTCACAAACAGATGAGCTAACCCAATCTGGCCACTTACTGCCCCATAGTAAGAAGTCTCACAACACCAGGTTAAAGTCCAACAGGTTTATTTGGTAGCAAAAGCCACAAGCTGCAGCGCTCCGAAAGCTCGTGGCTTTTGTTCCAAATAGATCGGCTGGACTTTAACGTGGTGTTGTGAGGCCTCTTACTGTGTTTACCCCAGTCAACATTGGCATCTCCACATCACTTACTGCCCCATCAGCCTACCCTTGATCATCAACAAAACAATGGAAGACCATAAGACAGAGGAGCAGAATTAGACCATTGGGCCCATCGAGTCTGCTCCACCATTAAATCACGGCTGATATTTTTCTCACCCCCATTCTCCTGTTTTTACGCCATAACCCTGATCCCCTCATTAATCAAGAATCTATCTGTCTCTGTCGAAAAGACACTCAATGATCTGGCCGCCACAGCTTTCTGCAGCAAAGAGTTCCACAGATTCACCACTCTCTGGCTGAAGAAATTCCTCCTCATCTCTGCTTTAAATCTCCGTCGCTTTAGTCTGAGGTTGTGCCTAAAAATGCCATTTGCACAGCAATACCCCCATGGCTGATGCTCAGTTTGGTTTTCCTGAGGGCCACTTGACTTTGTTACAGCGTTGGTCTGAACATGAAATCAAGAGGGGAGGTGGGAGTGATTGCACTTGACACTAGTTGGAGCCATACCTGGCACAAAGTAAGGTGGATGTTGCATGCAAATAATCTCTGCTCCAGGACATTACTGCAGGAATTCAACAGGATAATGTCCTAGGCCCAACCATCTTCTGCTGCTTCCTTCCAACAGGAGTGGGGATGTTTAATGATGGTTGCAGCTTTCGCAACTCACCAGCTAATGAAGCAGCCCATGTCAATATGCAGCCAGATATGCCCACCATTCAGGGTCGACTGATAAATGGCAGGTTACATTCATACCGCACAAGTGTCAACAAAAATCATCTCCAACAGGAGAGAAGCTGGTCATCTTCCCTTGACTTTTAATATCAGCGCCATCAGTGATTCCCCCACTATCAGCATCCTGGGGGTTACCATCGACTAGAAACTGAATTGGACCAGCCATGTAATTACTGTGGCTACAAGAGCAGAGCAGAGGCAAGGAATCCCGAGGTGAGAAACTCACCTTCTGGCTCCCCAAAGCCTGCCCACCATCCACAAGACACAAGTCAAGAGTGTGATGGAACATTCTCCACTTGTCTGGATGAGTATAGCTCCAATTATACTCAAGAAGCTCAACACCATCCTTCACTGTGGTTAGTACTGCTGCCTCACAGTGCCAGGTTGGCTGTCTGTGTGAAGCTTGCACATTCCCTCAGTGCCTGTGTTGGTTTCCTCTGGGTACTTTGGATTCTTCTCATAGTGCAATGATGTGCAAGTTAGGTTGATTTGCCATGGTAAATGCACAGGGTTACATAGAACATAGAACATAGAACATTACAGCGCAGAACAGGCCCTTCAGCCCACGATGTTGCGCCGACCAGTTAAAAAACAATGACCCACTAATCTAAACCAATCCCTTTTCGTCCATAAACCTATCCACGGATCTCTTAAACGCCCTCAAACTAGGCGCATTTACAACTGCAGCAGGCAGGGCATTCCAATCCCTCACCACCCTCTGGGTAAAGAACCTACCCCTGACATCCGTCCTATAACTACCCCCCTTAGTTTAAAGCCATGCCCCCTCGTGCTAGCTTTCTCCATCCGAGGAAAAAGGCTATCACTATCCACCCTATCTAAACCTCTAATCATCTTATATGTTTCAATAAGATCCCCTCTTAGCTGCCTTCTTTCTAGCGAAAACAACCCCAAATCCGTCAGTCTCTCCTCATAGGACTTCCCCTCCATACCAGGCAACATCCTGGTAAACCTCCTCTGCACCCTCTCCAAAGCCTCCACATCCTTCCTGTAATGTGGGGACCAGAACTGCACACAGTACTCCAAGTGCGGCCGCACCAGAGTTGTGTACAGTTGCAACATGACGCTGCGACTCCTAAATTCAATCCCCCTACCAATAAACGCCAAGACACCGTATGCCTTCTTAACAACCTTATCTACTTGATTCCCAACTTTCAGGGATCTATGTACACATACACCTAGATCCCTCTGTTCATCCACACTATTCAAAGTCCTCCCGTTAGCCTTATACTCAACACATCTGTTATTCCTACCAAAGTGAATTATCTCACACTTCTCCGCATTAAACTCCATCCGCCACCTCTCGGCCCAGCTCTGCAACCTGTCTAAGTCTCCCTGCAGACTATGACACCCTTCCTCACAATCTACCACACCTCCGACTTTGGTGTCATCAGCAAATTTACTAATCCACCCAACTATACCCTCATCCAGATCATTAATAAAAATTACAAACAGCAGTGGCCCCAAAACAGATCCCTGAGGCACACCACTCGTAACCGAACTCCATGACGAATATTTACCATCAACCACCACCCTCTGTCTCCTATCTGCTAGCCAATTCCTGATCCAATTTCCTAGACTACCCTCAATCCCATACATCTGCATTTTCTGCAGAAGCCTACCATGGTGAACCTTATCAAACGCCTTACTAAAATCCATATATACCACGTCAACTGCCTTACCCCCATCCACCTCTTTGGTCACTTTCTCAAAAAACTCAATAAGGTTAGTAAGGCACGACCTCCCCGCTACAAAACCATGCTGACTACCTCCAATCAATTCATTACTCTCCAAATAACTATAAATCCTATCCCTAATAATTTTTTCTAAAACCTTGCCCACAACAGAAGTAAGACTCACCGGTCTATAATTCCCGGGGAAGTCTCTGTTCCCCTTCTTAAACAATGGGACAACATTCGCTATCCTCCAATCTTCCGGTACTATACCAGAGACCAACGACGACCTGAAGATCAGAGCCAGAGGCTCCGCAATCACCTCTCTTGCCTCCCAGGGAATTCTAGGGTAAATCCCATCTGGACCAGGGGACTTATCTATTTTCAAACCCTCTAGAATATTCAGAACATCCCCCTTATCAACTGCAATACTGTCTATTTTACACCCCTGCAACCCAGTGTCCTCCTCAGCTATATTCATGTCCCCCTGCGTGAACACCGAAGAGAAATATTGGTTCAATGCCTCTCCAATCTCTTCCGGTTCCACACACAACTTCCCTCTACTGTCCGTAACTGGCCCTAATCTTGCCCTAACCAACCTTCTGTTCTTGACATACCTATAGAACGCCTTAGGATTCTCCTTAATCCTATCAGCCAAAGTCTTCTCATGTCCTCTTTTAGCCCTTCTTAACTCACTCTTCAACTCCCTCCTAGCCAATCTAAAGCTTTCTAATGCACTACCTGAGCCCTCAAGCCTCATCCGAACATAAGCCTCCTTTTTCTTTTTAACCAACGAATCAACTTTTTTAGTGCACCACGGTTCCCTAGCCCTACCAAATCCTCCTTGCCTGACAGGGACATACCTATCACGGACTCGCAGTAGCTGCTCCTTGAAAAAACTCCACATTTCGGACGTTCCCAGTCCCTGTAATCTCCTAGTCCAACCTATGCTTCCTAATTCTCTCCTAATAGCCTCATAATTACCCTTCCCCCAGCTAAAACTACTGACCCGAGGTTCATGCCTATCCCTTTCCATCACTAAGGTGAACTTAACCGAATTGTGATCACTATCACCAAAATGCACACCAACTTCCAAATCTAGCACCTGGTTTGGCTCATTTCCCAACACCAAATCCAATATAGCCTCACCTTTAGTTGGCCTATCTACATACTGAGTCAAAAAACCTTCCTGCACGCTTTGTACAAAAACTGACCCCTCTAACGAGCTAGAGCTATAGCAATTCCAATCAATATTAGTAAAGTTAAAGTCCCCCATAACAATTACCCTATTACTTTCACTCCTAACCAGGATCGTCTCCGCAATCCTTTCCTCAACCTCTCTAGAACTTTTAGGAGGTCTATAAAAGACTCCCAACAGGGTGACCTCTCCCCTCCTATTTCTAATCTCCGCCCATACTACCTCAACAGACAAGTCCTCATCAAACTTCCTCTCTGACACTGTGATACAGTCCTTGACTAATAATGCTACCCTCCCCCCCTCTACCTCCTTCTCTACTCCGATACGGGATAGGACAGTGCGGTGAGCCTGAGTCAGTGCAAATGTGATAGGCTGAATGGCCTCTTTCGACACTGTAAGGATTCTATGGCTCTATCCCAAGTTGATGTACACCCCACCTTGTCTCCCTCCACATTGGCAATGGTATATGCCACCTGCAAGAGTGGCACAATGGTTAACACTGCTGTCTCACAGTGCCAGGGACCCAGATTCAATTCTGGCCTTGGGTTACCGTCTGTGTGGAGTTTGCACATTCTCCCCATGTCTGCATGGGTTTCTTCCGGGTCCTCCAATTTCCTCCCACAGTCCAAAGATGTTCGATTGATTGGCCATGCTAAATTGACCTTAGTGTCAAGGGGATTAGCAGGGTAAATATGTACGGGAATGGGGCCTGGGTACAGACTCGATGGGCTGAATGGCCTCCTTCTGCATTGTCAGGATTCTTTCTATGACTCACTGCAACAATTCACCTAGACTTATTTGTCAGCACTTTCCAAATCACTAGCAGCAAAAGTACAAGGGCAGCAGGCGCATGAGAACACCACCACCTTCCAAGCCACACAACGCCTCCTGATTTGGAACTATATCATCATTGCGCCATTGTAACTGGATCCAAATCCTGGAACTCACTTCCTACGAGCATTGTGAGAGAATCTGACCAGATTGACTGCAGCGGTTCAAGAAGCCAGCTCACCCTCAAGAACAATTAGGGAAGGGCAACAAATGCGACCTCACCAGTGACACACACACATCCCATGAAAGAATTTTTTAAAATTCTATTTGCTTTTAGCATTTGATTTAGTTTAAAGTACTTATTTAGGCTTAGGTCATGGACATTTAGGACAGAAAATGCTTTTAACATTGTTCCTGCAATATATCTGATCTCCCTTTGACCCCTCGCGAATATATTATTTCTTTTAACATGTGTATGTTACAGAGAAATGAAATGATTTGTGTTTATGTGGTGACTTGCATGAGTTCAAGATGTCCCAATGCACTATACAGCCAATTTTGAAGCGTTATCATTGTTATAATAGAGGGAAATAACAGCCAGCAATGTCCCCCAAACAGCAAGATGATCGTTACCAGGGATTTTGTTCAAGTGATGGTGTTTGTTTGACATTCCTTTTGGGAAAATCATATGACACCTTCTGCAGCCAGCGCATATCAGAAAACGAGCAACTGGAATGAATCCAGTGAGACCTAATCTATCTAATCAATGATGCATGTTGTTGAGAAACTTCCAGCAGATAAAATCTGGATCTGCGCCATGGACAGAGCTCTCTCCCCTCCTCCTCCCCGGGTGAGTTCTGAGACAGTGTGGGCTGTGTGATTGGGAGACAGTTGTGGGGTAGAGAACACATCAACTTCCTGTGCCCTTTCAAAAAAGCTTGATGGGAGAAGGCTTGCAGGCAGCTATCCAGAGAGGCTAACCGGGGTGGACTACAGGAGGAAAGGGATCCACTCATGGGCACTCTGCCTGGTCTAGGGACTGAGCGTTGGGAAAGAGTGGTCTTGCAGGAAGCCATCCCTCCTGTTCTTGCATCTAACTCCCCTACCAACTTATTTGGCAATCCCCATCATACCCAAAGAACAAAGAACTGTTCGGCACTGGAACAGGCCCTTGGCCCACCAAGCCTGTGCTGACTTATGATGTCTCCCTAAAGAACTTTGCCTCTACGTGGTTCTGATCCTTCTGTTCACTGCCTATTCATGTATCTGTTATCTGCCTCTTAAACATTGCTATTGTATCTGCCACCACCACCACCTCCCCTGGCAGTGCACTCCAGACACTTAGCGCCCTCTATGTAAAATTCTTGCCTCTCACATCTCTTTTAAACTTTCACCCATTTTACCTTAAACCTATATCCCTTAGGACAAAGAATAAAGAAAATTACAACACAGGAACAGGCCCTTTGGCCTTCCGAGCCTGCACCAATCATGCTGTCTGAATAAACTAAAACCTCCTACTCTTCCAGAGATCATGTACTCCTGTTCCCATCATATTCATGTATTGGTCAAGATGGCCCTTAATTGTCTGTATCGTATCTGCTTCCACTACCTCCTCTGGCAGCGAGTTCCAGGCACCCACCACCCTCTGTGTAAAATACTTGCCTCGTACATCTCCTTTAAACATTGCCCCCCGCACCTTAAACCTATGCCCCCTAGTCATAGAGTCATAGAGGTTGACAGCATGGAAACAGGCCCTTTGGCCCAACTTGTCCATGCCGCCCTTTTTTTTAAACTACTAAGCTAGTCCCAATTACCTGCATTTGGCCCATATCCCTCTATACCCACCTTACCCATGTAACTGTAACTGTCCAAATGCTTTTTAAAAGACGAAATTGTACCCGCCTCTTGATTGACTCTTCTAATCTGGGAAAAGGCTTCTGACTACTCACTCTGTCCATGCCCTTCATAATCTTGTAGACTTCTATCTGGTCACCCCTCTGTTGTTTCAGTGAGAACAAGTAATTGACATTTCTACCAGACTCACCTTTACCTGGGGATCCATCAGCAAACCTCAAGGCAGGATCCATTGTGGTGGCTACCATGCCCAGTGGCACTACAAGTACCAGAGAATCCAGCCTCCAATTGGTCGACAGCTCTCGGGGGAAGGATTTCCACCCTACCTGGGGCTTAATCAGATGGAAGGCCCAATGCTGCCCAAGTAAGTGCCCGATTGAAATTAAATAACATTCGGCCTCTCAGAGGAAAGCAGCACAGGGCTCGTAGCAGTTCTCCAACTAGTTGGCCAGACACTCATTGGTCAAATTAAGTCCTGGCCCATGTTTCTGGGTAATCAGTTTATGGCCTGTTGAAGTTTCTGAAAAGATGCAGCTATTGTCATTGTTTTAATATGGTAATGTTCCTTTTAGCCCCAATAGCAAAAAGGTGCCCTGATATTTTATGTGTTAATGTAATTTGTATTGCTTTTTTTAATTATCGCTATGTTGTTAGTTTTCTTTTGTGATGCAAATTCTGCGTGAATTAAAACAAGGTTGTTGATGGGACTGCACTATCACTTCCTGCACTGGAATTTCTACTTTCTCATCGTACGACTTTGCTGATTGACGCTATTTATCAGTTAATGTTGGCGATATGTGTGAACGTTTACAGTCATTAGTCATGGTCATTAAGATCCTGGTAGTCAAATCAGAGCGGTCAGAATTAAACCAGAATTCTGGGCCTCTCCAGTCGGCTGGGTGCCTGGCATGTGTCTCTAGTAGCCAACACAATGAGCGTCAGCCAACCTTCCATCCACAGGAAGGATCTCAGCAATTCTGAATTTATTTAACATCCATGTATTATCCTCCGGTCATCTCCAGGTAGCAGAAGGCATGGGAACACTGGCTGATTCTTTAATGCTCCAAGAACTACGGTGATCAGTTAAATTCAGCACAAACTGTGAGTTGAACTTGAGACCTCCTTGGTGTGTGTGTGTGGCTCACTTCCAAATTGCAACATAGCAGTCACCCCAATAATTCATCAGGCAAGCCCTAAAGACTTCTCCTATCTCCCATCATAATCTAGTTTTTAAATCACAGTGTTAATGTGTAGCACTAACAGCTTAATTCCCCCCATCGGATTATCTGCATGAAGTATTCTCTTCCTCCGTAGGTTATGGCAAAACAAAATGATTAATGAATCTGACACAGTTACTGGAAGTTTATTGAGAAATAATCCATGATCGATTACTGGAAAATTTGGTCTTCAGTTGTAATATATGAAATGAACAATGGGTAGTTTGTGAGCAAGAAGTCATCATCTAATTTCTGCAGGCTGATAACGAATCAATACCCGGAGCAATGAGGGTCACTTGTGACAAAAAGATCTCCACAAAGTCAACACACAGCATAGACAAGTAAGGGAGCCAATATGCTACACAATTAACACTGCACGTGTCAAGGTCTTGCAGTTGAAATAGTTGTAGTTTATGTGTTAATTATCATTAAATTAAACTAATTTCTAAATTATCTTCCTCCTCTGCATTACTTTGAAAGGGTCATGCTTTCAGTCTATAGCACCAAAGATTAGTGCTTTTGAAAATGAATCAGCCCTGACTTTTAGTTTATTAATTGACAAATGCTTTTTAGAATTGTCATAGAACCCCTATAGTGCAGAAGGAGGTCATTCGACCCATCGAGTCTGCACCGACCACAATCCCCATAACCCTACTTATTTACCCGACTAACCATCTGACAGCAGGGTCAATTTAGCATAGCCAATCAATCTAACCTGCAGACCTTTGGACTGTGGGAGGAAACCGGAGCACCGGAGCATCTGAGCCCATGCAGACATAGGGAGGATGTGCAAACTCCACACAGACAGTAACCCAAGCCGAGGTTCGAACCCAGGTTCTTGGTACTATGCGGTAGCAGTGCTAACTAGAGGGCATAAGTTTAAAGTGAGCCGCCCCAAGTATTGCAAGTTACATAGAGTCATAGAGGTTTACAGCATGGAAACAGGCCCTTTGGCCCAACTTGTCTGAACCACCTTTTTTTAACCACAAAGCTAGTCCTAATTGCTTGCATTTGGTCCATATCCCTCTATACCAAGCTTACCCATGTAACTGTTACTGTTTTTTAAAAGACAAAATTGTACCTGCCTTAACTACTATCTCTGGCAGACACTCACCACCCTCGGTATAAAAAAAGCCCCTCTGTACTCTTTTGTGTCTCTCCCCTCTCACTTTAAACCTGTGCGCTCTAGTTTTAGGCTCCCCTCCCTTTGGGAAAAGATGTTGACTATCTGACTGATCTATGCCCCTTATTAATTTATAGGCCTCTATAAGATCATCCCTAAGTCTCCAATGCCCTAGGGGAAAAAGTGCCATATTATCCTCCATTGCAAAATATAGTAATTGTTGGCTCATTTCACAGCATTTACTCTGCATATTTCACATATGTACATGCCTGATATGTATCTGAAAATATTATTTATAATTCAAGACTAAACCATCATATCCCAGATTTTGTGGTAGTATTGTGGCAAAACTATTATTGTTCACTGTCATTACTCTTCCAAAACAACAGTTTCTGGAGTCCAATATGTGTTGTTAACCATGGAAATCTAAAAACTACAATGAGTAATTCTATATTTCCCATGGGATGGGCATTTGAAGTACCCCCAGACTGCAAACAATTATAAATCGACAAACATTGGCTTTTTCATTTTCAGCCTTTACTCTATCAGCTTTGTTATAAAATGTTTTATATTATTGAATGAGGTGTAGCTGTTTTGTTAATAACAAAACAAGTTCATCTTTACTCTCTGGCCCTGAAGGACTAACTTTATATAAGTGGAATATCAAATATCTCAATTGTTGTTAAAAGTTAAGTTCACATTTTTGATTTTTTTTACATGCTTTTTATGATATTTCAACTTCTTACTTAATCCCATGCATATGTTCCAATTATTTATTCCCATTCTCTTAAATTTAATGTAAAAAGAAGGATAATCAGTGAATGTTACTCCCTGGTTTGCTGTCTGTGAGAATACTTCAATGTGTTTGGCTGGATAGCATGCTTGGTGATAACATTATTGCTGGATGCTTGGAGGTTTCCTTGACTTCAAATCATAGAATCCTACATTGTAGAAGGAGACCCAGTGAACCTACACCAACCACAATCTCACCTGGGGCTATTCCCATAACCCCATGCATTTACCCTAGCTAGTCTCCCTAACACTAAAGGGCAATTTAGCATGGCCAATCCACCTAACCCGCACATCTTTGGAATGGGGGAGGAAACCAGAGTACCCAGAGGAAACCAAAACAGACACGAGGAGAATGTGAAAACTCCACACAGGCAGTGACCCAAGGCCAGAATTGAACCCAGATCCCGAGTGCTGTGAGACAGCAATGCTAACCACTGTGCCACCATGCCTCCCTTGGCAAACAGACTTAAACTAATATTGGGAAAGGGGGAATCCATGAAACAGGGGTCACCTAATCTTTGCGGGAAGCTTTCTTCGATATCAGCTGCATCCCTTAGCTGCTGATTAGGAGATTTGAATAATTGTTGTTTATAACAGTCCCAAAAAAAAAATAATGATTCATATATATTTACTTTTGAAGAAGAGAATTGTCTCCCTTCTTCATTGAAGAAATATAAGCTTGAACTTACTTTTGGCAATGTTTGTGGATATATCATTAACTGGCACATATTAACTTGGTGCAAAAATATTTAATGGCCAATGGAGTATTAAGAGAAATATATATGCAGCTGCAGAATCACTATTACAAGGTTTATATTATCACATAGAATGAAAATCTACTTGTTCAATTGTTACCACTGTCCACTATTGTAATGTTGGCAATGAGTCAATTATTTTACATATCTCTCCTGAAATGCTTATTTTCTGTGAGTGTTTGTGAACATAATTGGCTGTTTTGATTTTCAGACGCCATTGCAGATGTCCCTCAGCATTTGTCCTAAGCATCTTGAGTTGTTCATTCATGATCTTCCATCTGCCTTAAGAAGCTTTCTCCATTTTGTCTCCTCAATCTCCTCGCTTTCAACCTCCTCATACTATGAAAACTGCTAAAGTTAAAGTTGATTAGTGTCACAAGTAGGTTTACATTAACAATGCAATGAAGCGACTGTGAAAAGTCCTTAGTCGCCACACTCTGGGCATCTGTTTGGGTACACCGAGGGAGAATTCAACACAGCCATTGTGCCGAAGCAACATGTCTTTCAGGCTCTAGGAAATAACTGGAGCACCCGGAGGAAACCCGTGCAGACATGGGGAGAACATGCAGACTCCACACAGACATTGACCCAAGCCAGGAATTGAACCTAGGTCCCTGGCAATGTCAGGCAGCAGTGATAACTATTGTGCCATCGTGCCACCCCACTGTCATCACCATCTTGCTCAAAAAGTGCTGAGCTCCATGCTCTTACAATATACTAACCCCTTTGTTCCTCTCTACAAGGTTGTCACCTCCCAAAACCATTACCTGCAACTACCTGTTTGAGTTTCTGCCATTGCCACGTCATTGAAACTTTCCTGGTCAAATGACAAGTGGCATCCACTGTGCGGCCTGTTATGTCACCTTGAAGAACATAAGAATGTAAGAATTAGGAGCAGGAGTAGGCCATCTGACCCCTCGAGCCTGCTTCATCATTCAATAAGATTATGGCTGATCTTTTTGTGGACTCAGCTCCACTTACCCGCCCATTCACCATATCCCTTAATTCCTTTACTGTTCAAAAATTTATCTATCCTTGTCTTAAAAACATTCAATGCTTCACTGGGCAGGGAATTGCATAGGTTCACAACCTTTTGGGTGAAGAAGTTCCTCCTCAACTCAGTCCTAAATCTGCTCCTCCTTATTTTGAAGCCATGCCCCCTAGTTCTAGTTTCACCTGCCAGTGGAAACAACTTCCCTGCTTTTATCTATTCCCTTCATAATCTTATATGTTCCTACAAAATCTCCCCTCATTCTTCTGAATTCCAGTGAGTATAGCCCCAATTTACTGTATCTCTCCTCATAAGCCAGCCCTCTCAACTCCAGAATCAACCTAATGAATCTCCTCTGCACCCCCTCCAGTGCCAGTATATCCTTTCTCAAGTTTGGAGACCAAAACTACATGCATTACTCCAGGTGTAGCCTCACCAGCACCTTACACAGCTGCAACATAACCTCGCTGTTTTTAAACTACATCTCTCTATCCAAGTAATGTTAACAAATGTTTCCAGATGCTAATTCTTCTGGCTTTGACAGGTACAATAGTTAGACTGTACGAGGGAAGATGCATCACTTAGTGAACCCTCTGAGGAAAGGGGGAAAATTATTTTACCAAAATAATTTTTTTTAAATTTAAGTTTCCTGACAAGGCTCCATCCACTTTGCAGAGGATTGATAGAGGACATCCTTCCCATGCAGAGGCCAACTGAAGTGCTTAAGTGGCCAATTAAGGGTCACTTAAGAGCGTCTTACCATCGCTGACATTTTACTAGTGACATGGGGTCCTCTGTGAATAGGGGGCAGAAGGTGTGGGGGGGGCTACTGTTCGGAAAAATCTGACAGATTCCTGTGAAGGAATTCCTGTGAAGGCCAAGGGGCTTTCCTGAGTGGCAAGAGCTACCCGCCCAGAAAATCTCACCTGTTCTCACCAACGACCAAATGCACACCTCCTCAACAGAATATTCCTAACTGGTCACGGCAAACCTAACCCTATTTACCTGCATTCTAGGGCCTGGTCATGTTGCTCATCCTGCTTGGGTGAAGTCACTCCAATGACCAACAGTTTGGCTCATAAAATCACACAATCCCTGCAGTGTAGAAGGAGGCCATTTAATCCATTGAGTCTGCACCAACAACAATCACACCCCAGGCCCTATCCCCACATATTTACCTTCCTAATCTCCCTGACACTAAGGGGCAATTTAGCATGGCCAATCAATCAAACCTGCACATCTTCTGCCTGTGGGAGGAAACCAGAGCATCTGGAGGAAACCCATGCAGATGCAGGGAGAACGTGCAAACTCCACACAGTCACCCAAGGCCGGAATTGAACCTGGCTCTCTGGCACGGTGAGGCAGCAGTGCTAAGCACTGTGCCACCATGCCGCCCTGGTTCTGCTGGGACTGGAGGGCAGTTAGCTCTCTAATTGGCCAGCAACTCTTGGAGGCAAGTTGTTATCCCTGAAAAGGACGGTAGCCCTGCTGTGAGGTAGTTAATTGTCTGATGGGTACAGAATTGCACCAGGGTTCCTGGAAATGGCTTCAGAATTACTCCTGACAAATGCCCCTTATATTTCCAGCTCAGATGTAGAGCATAATGTCATTAGCATTAAATTCAGACCTATATAATTCCAATTCACTGACACATGCTCCTCATGTTCCTGTGGTGCTAACATTTCCTAACCTCAGAGTCACAAAGAGATAGAAGAATCTCATAAAAGGTCTTGGGTCATACTTTTATCTAAATGAATTTCAATTTCAATTGGACCGCTATATATAGTGTATATCAACATGTCTATGCCACAGAGCTTAAATTAAAACTAATTATCCTACAAATAGTGTTACAAATGAACATACTATTAACCAAGGGAAAGATAGAAAATGTGTTTTAGAAATCTGCATTGATATTTAGATGATTTTTTTTAATGCAGGCATGATTGCAGCAGTATTTACATATCAAAATTATTTCCTTGACTGTAAAATAATTTGGGATATCTTAAAGTCATTTGATTTGATTTATTATTGTCACATGTATTAGTATACAGTATTGTTTCTTGCGTGCTACACAGACAAAGCATACTGTTCATAGATAAGGAAAGGAGAGAGTGCAGAATGTAGTGTTACAGTGAAAAATATTGTTTCTTACGTGCTATACAGACAAAGCATACTGTTCATAGAGAAGGAAAGGAGAGGGTGCAGAATGTAGTGTTACAGTGAAAAGTTTTGTTCCTTGCATACCATGCAGACAAAGCATACCGTTCATAGAAAATGAAAGCAGAGGGTGCAGAATGTAGTGTTACAATGAAAAGGTTTGTTTCTTGTATACTATGCAGACAAAGCATACCGTTCACAGAGAAGAAAAGGAGAGAGTGCAGAATGTAGTGTTACAATCATAGCTAGGATGTAGAGAAAGATCAACTCAGTGGGAGATAGGCCCATGGCAGTTGCCATATAAATAGAAGATTTTCTTTCCTTCTTGTAACATGCTACATCATGCCTCAAGCGTATTAAATCTTCACTCCACTATATTTAATGTGGCTGTGCTCAATCCTTTAATTTTGTTTTGCATCAGGACAATATCTTATGCTCTCAATAGTGAAAGATCAGAATGAAATATTAAGAACAGAACTGATAATGAAGCAGAAGAAATGGGAACCCCTTGTACTCCCATCCTGTACAATTTTCTTCAGTTTCAACCTGTCCTTCACTGCAAATTGCACTTCTTCTGGCTTGCTTTTAGCTTTTAGCTTTCAGGCTTTAAACACCGCTCCATGTCTTCATGTACCACTTCAGATCAATGAATCCGTGAAAAAGGTAGCTGACAATTTCAAATAATGACTGCACATGTAAGTCTGAAGTACATTCTGTACCAGAGCCCTGGGGCAAACAAAAAAAAATAATGCACTCTAATTAATGACTTTCCATTTTCATAGACGCAATCTCATTAGCGGTTTCGGTCGTGCATGTAAATTTCTTTTCTAAAAAAAAGAGAAACTTCCAAGTCATTCGTGGATGATATTTCTCCATTTCAAATAATAATATGTTCCTAATACCTGAGATCAGCATCTCGAAGCTGACATTTAAACAAGATCCCTGAGATGCTGCTGTGCTGCTGTATTCTAAGTCGCTGGGATAAGAAGACGACAAACACATCTCACAGTGAATATCGAGCATCTGTCTGACATGTGACCATTGCTGGCATTTCGCTTGCTGAGATGGAGGTTCAACTTTGCCACTGCGTTCCTGCTCATCAACACCATCATCCCCCCCCTCCCCCCACCATTGCCTCCGCAAACCCTGACTCACAACAGAGCAGTTCGCATTTGAGTCAACTGGGCGGCACGGCGGCACAATGGTTAGCATTGCTGCCTTACAGTGCCAGGGACCCAGGTTCAATTCCCAACTTGGGTCACTGTCTGTCTTGAGGTTGCACGTTCTCTCCGTGGGTTTCCTCCGGGTGCTCTGATTTCCTCCTACACTCCAAAGATGCGCGTGTTAGGTTGATTAGCTTTGTTAAGTTGACCCTAGTGTCAGATGGATTAGCAGGGTCAACAAGGCCGATGGGAAAAGGGCCTGGGTAGGATTGTGATCAATACAGACTTGATGGGCTGAATGGCCTCCTTCTGTGCTGTAGGGATATTTAAAAAAAGCTCTCTAATCATGAAGCCAGTGATGAAATGAATGAAACAAAGCTGAACATGATAGCAGAGGTGCTACCAAGGAAGGCTAGAAATATAAAACAGCAATGATCCTGACTGCTGTGCCAATTTTGTGAGAAAGCAGACTTTGCTGGGTTATAATTAGTGCACCTCCGC
Source organism: Carcharhinus amblyrhynchos (assembly GCF_965287045.1). Lineage (NCBI taxonomy): Eukaryota > Metazoa > Chordata > Chondrichthyes > Carcharhiniformes > Carcharhinidae > Carcharhinus > Carcharhinus amblyrhynchos. The sequence continues at coordinate 161,429,133 of NC_137324.1, forward strand.
CCATAGATATTGGGTGGCATGGTGGCACAGTAGTTAGCACTGCTGCTTCACAGTGCGAGGGACCGGGGTTTAATTCCAGTCTTGGGTGACTGTGCGGAGTTTGCATGTTGCCCACGTGTGTTTCCTCCGGGTGCTACGGCTTCTTCCAGAGATGTGCGGGTTAAGTGGATTGGCCACACTAAATTGTCTCTGAGTGCCAAGGGGATTAGCAGATTAAAAGTGCGATAGGGCGTTGGTTGGATTGTTGTCAGCGCAGACTTGATGGGCTGAATGGCCTCCTCCTGCATTGTAGGGATTCTATGATTTTTCACCCTTGTGTTTATTTTTTGAGGCGGATTCACAGGTCAGTGATTCCGATGTTATGACTGCAAACTATATTTGGACTTTCTTCTTCCTCTCCCCTGAGCCCTGAAGGTGACTTGCTGGACAACCAGCTTAGGAATTAATAAAACTCATCATATATTTGACTGATGTATGAGTTCCAGCCAAGACTCTGCTGCTATTTCCGACTAATATTCTCTTCATTTCGTTAGCGGGGGGATTTCAATACCACTGAGATTGTTTTAAAAAGTGCTTCACATCTTGAGATATATTATTTAACTTTTATCACCAATGTAGAAGTGTGATTTGTGAGGGAAGTGGCAGTAAAATGCACCATACTGGTATAAATATGTTAATTTTATGTTCTTAACGTTCCTTGTGCATATATCGAGGGAATAGCGGTAACCTTTTGGGGGAAAAACATATTGTAAAGGACAATATGAGCTTAAAATCTGAATGTTGAGTTTTGTGAAACAAAATGTTGATACTTCCAGATGGTCTCTCTGTACAATTCTGTGGTGGCGGTCTTTAAGTGCTGCATTATGTGTCCTCCACAGCCAGATTACTGTTGCAGAGTAAGGTTCAGCACAAAACAGGAAAGCAAAAGAACTGACCGATAAAAGGCAAGATATGGCAGATGGATGAAAGAAGGGTTTCACACAAGCAGGACTCCAAAATCCACTTTAAACTAACCACAGATACTCAGCAAAGTGCATAGATGTCCTTGGGATAGAATCGTAGAAACCCTACAGTACAGAACAAAGCAACTCAGCCTATCAAGCCTGCACTGACAACAATCCCACCCATGCCCTATCCCTGTAACCCTACACATTTACCCTGCTAATTCACCCAATACTAAGGGGCAATTTAGCACAGCCAATCAACCTAACCCGCACATCTTTGAAGTGTGGGAGGAAACTGAAGCACTGGGGGAAATCCATGCAATCATAGGAGAGAATGTAAGAACGCTAAACAGTCAGCAAGGCCGGTACTGAACCTGGGTCCCTGGCGCAGTGAGGCAGCGGTGCGAACCACTGTGCCGCCGTGCTGATTTGGAACTGGTTGCGAATGTTGTGAAACTTTGTTTTGCATCAAGGAAATTATTTTTGAGTTTATTGGTTGCAAACTCCTAACTGATCTTTAAAAGAAAAGACTAAAGGCACATCCCAGCGACTGGGGATCATAGTCAAAAGATAGCCGCACATATTCATCACCGTACATTCTATACTTAAAAATAATTAAAATGGAAACAACCTGTCTGTACAGAAACAACTGGCTTGAAAGAGCTGGATGGGGGCCTACCCCAAACCTGTCAGCAAAGCATCCAGGCAATCTTTTGAATCCAAATTCCACATCTGAAGTGGCGGATTTCGAATCTCAGGTCCCCAGAACATTAGCTGAGCTTCTGGACTAATCAGCTACCGATAATACCACGAGGCCAACCCCTCCTCTTCATCTGATCATTGGACAGTCTGGCAAAAGAGAGGGCAAAAAAACAAACAATTTGCCTTCAACTGGAATCAGAAATAGATATACTGGAAAGGTGGGAAATTCTGTTCACCACCACCATAGGTACATCTTAAAATCATTCTTAGAATTGGAGAATGTTTCCTTGTCCAATCCAAGACATCTGAAAAAAACAGTGTAAAGTACAATATGAAAGGTTAAAACAAAGACAACAATGTCTCTCATGTAAACCAATAGATACAATAAACACCAGCAATCATCAATCAAGAACAAGAGGCCCCGAGTGACTAACAAAATGACAATGGTTCATGCTAATCCCAGATTGCGCTGCACAAAGAATTGTTTAGGCCCTATTTAAAACCAGCAACCATTGGCATTAGTCCCAGGTGGTCTTTTACAAAAGGAACTGTCAACTCCTCACAACGAGAAGGTTATCTACAGCATAACCACAACAAAACCATTCCATTCATCAACAAAGAACGCTCAGACTCAGTGGAAAGCTAATAAAATGTATGTGTATCAGACCGTAAATTTAGCCCCCAGAAGGAGCTTGGTACCTAAAGTTGTGAGTTGAAAGGGCAGCTTGAAGTTGCCTGAGTAATGCCGGTTTCTCCGGTCACAGCAAAGAATTGGCCTTCCTGGTTGCCTAGCTCAGACAGAATTTGTTTGTAACCAGTGTTGTTAAAGCAAGCCACAATAAACAAATTACCAAAGTGTCCTCTGCAGCCAAAAGCACAGACAACAACAAATATTTATATAGTGCCTTTAACATAATGAAACATCCCAGGGTCCTTCACTATCCTATTCACAACAGTGAACAATAAGCCACACATGAGGAGAGATTAATTTTGTGAGGATTATATTCACTGGAGTTTCGAAGACTGAGAGGAAATCTCATAGAAACTTTAAAATTCTAACAGGATTAGACGGGGTAGATTCAGAAAGAATATTCAAGGATATTTTGGCCTTGGAGGGAGTGCAGAGGAGGTTTACTAGGCTGATACCGGAGTTGAGGGGGTTGAGCTATGAGGAGAGGCTGAATAAACTAGGCTTGTACTCGTTGGAGTTTAGAAGAATGAGGGGAGATCTCATTGAGATGTATAAGATGATGAATGGGATGGATAGGATAGAGGTGGAGAGACTCTTCCCGCTCAAAAAAGACACTAGGACTAGGGGGCACAGCCTCAAGATAAAGGGGGGGCGTTTTAGAACGGAGTTGAGGAGGAACTTCTTCACTCAAAGGGTGGTGAATCTCTGGAATTCTCTACCCGTTGAAGTGGTGGAGGCTGCCTCGCTAAATATTTTCAAGAAGCGGGTTGATGGGTTTTTGATAAGAGAGGGGATTAAGGGTTATGGGGAGAGGGTCGGAAGGTGGAACTGAGCCACGACAGATCAGCCATGATCTTATCGAATGGCGGGGCAGGCTCGAAGGGCCAGATGGCCTACTCCTGCTCCTATTTCTTATGTTCTTATTCCTGATGGTGGGGGAGTCCATGGGATCATAGTTTGACGATAAGGGGTAAACCATGAGGAGGAATCTCTTTACCCAGAGGGTGGTGAATGTGTGGAATTCACTACCACAGGAGGTAGTTGAGGTCAAAACGTTGTGTGATTTCAAGAAGAAATTAGATATAGCTCTTGGGACTAAAAGGATGAAGGGATATGGGGTAAAGCGGGATCAGGACATTGATTTCGATGATCAGCCATGGTCAAAATGAATGGTGGAACAGGCTTGGAGGGCCGAACGGCCTACTCCTACTTCGAGTTTCTATGTTTTTATAAAGAGATATTAGAGCAGATGACTAAAATGTTGGTCAAATGGGTAGGTGTAAAGGAGTATCTCAAAGGAGAAAATAGAGGTAAGGAGGTAAAAAGGTGAACGGTGGGAGTTTCATAGGGCCTTGGCAGCTGAAGGAATGGCCAATCAATGGCAGAGTGATTAAGATCAAAGATTCTCAAGAGGTCAGGATTAAATGAGAAAGGTACCTTGTGTAGCTCGAGTACAAGAACAAGGAGGTCAGACTGAATCTATAAAAGACACTAGTTAGACCTCAGCTGGACAATTTGGGTGCCACACAGTAGGAAGGATCTGATCGCATTGGAGGGACTGCAGGGTACAACTGGGTGTCCTCAGTAGACATCTAGGGTGGGATTCTCTGGCTGTTGATACTGGGAGGATTCTCCCATCCCGCTGCAGTGAATGGAGATTTAGCTGGGCGCCAAATTCTCCATCCTCTCAGGCAACCGTGGTGGAGCGTGAACAGCCGGAGAATTCCAGCCATGGAAACTGATGTTGCATTTTCCGTTCATAACACTGAGGGGTCAGCATATAGATCATAAATAAGAGGCAACCAAAGTTGATACATGGAGTCTCCAGAGGGAACTGCAGGAGTGAGGGAAGGGAGCCACAGATTGTGATTCCCTAACCATAGTTGAACAGATAAGAATGAAGCAGTCAAGTGCAGTTTCCCCTAGCTGAGAGATGGTGGAGAAGTGTAGGAGAAGATTGATGTGTTAAACAGTATAAAGATGGAAACAAGCCTACTTGTACACATTTCCTGTTGCCCTGACTCAAATTTAGTTGTTAACCTGAGGTGCTAGTGGACAAGTGAAAGAAAGAAAACTTTATATTCATATACCAACCTTCAGCACAGATATTCCATAAAACCAAAGAGCACATACAGTGCAGAAAGAGGCTATTTGGCCCATCAAGTCTGCATGACTCTTCAAAACAGCATCCCACCCCCTCTGCCCTATCCCTGTAACCCTACGCATCCTACACATCTTTGGACACTAAGGGACAATTTACCATGGCTAATCCACCAAACCTGCACATCTTTCATCATCTTTACAGCCATTGAAGCGCTGAAAGTTTATTTATTATTGTCACAAGTAGGCTTACATTAACACAACAATGAAGTTACTGTGATAATCCCCTAGTCTAAACACTCCGGCGCCTGTTTGGGTATACTGAGGAAGAATTTAGTACGGTCAATATACCTAACCCGCGTGTCTTTTGGACTGTGGGAGGAAACCCATGTGGACACAGGGAGAACGTGCAGACTACACACAGACACTGACCCAAGCTGGACATCAAACCCAGGTCGCTGGTGCTGTGAGGCAGCAGTGCTAACCACCGTGCCACTGGGCTGCCCTTGTGAAGTCTAGATGTGGAGATGCCAGCCTTGGACTGGGGTAAACACAGCAAGATGTCTCACACCTGATGAAGGGGCAAACCCCAAAAGCTAGTGGGTTTACTATCAAATAAACTTGTTGGACTTTAACGTGGTGTTGTGAGGCTTCTTACTTGTGAAGTCTAGTCATTGTTTTAATTGTTGCATAACTGGCCTCTAACACAAACTTAGCAATCACACACAATGAATGGTAACAAATGTTTGAGTTCTTTATTGATGGGCAGCAGATTATATAGAGAGTTACAGAAGAGATATCAGAATATCATCACTGCTCCAATTGCTGTGTCATGTATTGCCCAATATCATTTCCTGTGGTGATGATGCATTGGGATAAAATACATATTCAGTGATATGCTACTCAGAACACGGCACTGCATACATTAAAGCAATGCCACAGCACTAATGTAGAAAACACAGCAGTCCATTTGTTCACAAGCAAGCTGCCAGAAACAGCAGTGTCATAATGACTAGATTATCTTCTTAGTGATGCAGTTTGAGGGATAAATATTGGCTAAAACACAAGGGATAACTCACTTGCACTTCTTCAAAAGTGCCATGGGATCTTCCACATTCGTCGGAGAGGGCAGGTGGGCCCCAGTTTAACATCTCATCCAGAAGATGTGGACTACCTTAGTACTGCCCTAGAGTGTTAGCCTCTTGTGCTTAGGCCTCGCAGTGGGACATGAACCCACAGCCATCATCCTCCAAGGGGGACATCCACTGAACTGTGTCTGAAGTGTTCGGAACTCATTAGACCATCATTAAATTATCCTCCCTGTATGTTCTCCCCAGATGCATTTCAGATGGGAGTGTGGGAGAGTATAACAGAATCAAAAGACTATTGTACGGGTTTTAGTTGATGAGTTTAAGTCATTTTAAACCTGAAACTTTGTTAGTGCCTGAAAGTGGCCACATGGAATATGGGCCGTGAGATGAACATATTTATTCTTGTGACTGAATGTAAGTTTGGTGCTCATTATCGTGACTCAGGTGAACAGCCAGGATGATTCATTAGCTACTGACCTATTTGAATGGGATGGTATGGCAACGAGATGGGAAATCAGGCTTAATTGGTGCTACTTAAAGGCAGCCAGCACCTCTTAAGAGAGAAGGCAGAGAGATAGGAAACTTCACAAGTGGCTGCTGATGGTCTAGAATGAGCAAACCCTCTCAATCAGTGTTGGAGGCCCTGGCCTAGGTTGTAGCGAGAAAGGGTAGAATTCTGGGGTCCATTACTGGCAGGTTTGCTGGTTGGGGGACCAGAAAATTCTGCCTGTTTGTTTCACATTGACCCATCCCTGACCAGGCAACACTTTTACAGAGAGCAGACAAAGCCTAGGACAGCCAGCTCATCCCCACCCTTACTGAAGTCCTTCAAAGGCCAATTATTCGATTTGATTTATTGCTACCACATGTATTGGGATACAGTGAAAAATATTGTTTCTTGTGCGCTACACAAATCATACTGTTCCTAGAGTACACAGGGGAGAAGGAAAGGAGAGGCTGCAGAATGTAATGTTACAGTCATAGCTAGGGTGCAGAGAAAGATTAACTTAATGGATAGTTTAAAAGGGTTAGTGTACAGTCTTGAAAGCATAGAACAAGAGTAAAAAATAGAATTAGAAGGGTATGCTGGGGACATCTCACAAGAAGTCGCCGTGCTCTGGTGCCATTTTCTGCTCCAATGGCAACTTAAGGAGATCCTCTCAATTCCATGCATGTTTTAGACTTTTAGGTGGGAGAAGGATTGGGGAAGCCCAGTAAGTTAGAGCTGGCAGAAAAAGGGCACTCCTCCCTCATGGAGCCCCTTTCACATTCAAGCCCCACCCCAATGTGTCTGCTCAGGTATCATTCCCCACTGAGGCCTTTTCAACTTGGCCCCAAGTCCTCTTTCCTCCCACTACCCCGTAACTTCCACTCTTGCCCTGTTAAGGGATCCCAGGCTGACCTTCATCCCAGGCCGCCAGATTTTGTTCAGTGGGATTCAGTGTTGTCCCAGCAATGGCCATTGCTCTTGGTGGCACAACTGGAACAGTTAGCCAATAAGATTAGTTCACAGCTCTCTGAGGTGGGCTGTGCTCCACAGATGAGAGCAGAAAGCCTACTTCCAGTCAAAAAACACTCCACAGAGTGTGAAACAGTCGTGGGGCAACCATCAGCGCTCGGGTGCATTCCTTGCCAATCTTTCAGTGCCTGAGCAGGAAGATCCACCATCCAAAACCTCTGCCACATGATTTTTTTCCCCCAATGGGGAGGAAATTACTCCAGGCCATACCACCATTGCCAGTGGGAAACAAGGCATCACAGAGCACCTGGAGTCAGCTCATCAAGACCATCTGACTTCTCCCTTTCAGCAGGCCTGTTACAAACAAGGTGGATGCATGATGGACACGCATCAGAAACTAGATGGATGCACACCTGGACCATCAGCAGCCATGGGCAGCATGGTGGCACAGTGGTTAGCACTGCTGCCTCACAGTGCCAGAGACCTAGGTCCGATTCCTGACTTGGGTCACAGTCTGTGCGGAGTCTGCACGTTCCCACTATATCTGCGTGTTCTCCGGTTTCCTCCCACACTCCACAAATGTGTGGGTTAGGTGCATTGGTCAAGCTAAATTGCCCCTTATTGTCCCGGGATGCGTCAGTTAGAGGGACTAGCAGGGTAATTATTTGGGGTTATGAGAATAGGGCTTAAATGGGATTGTGGTCCGTGCAGACTTGATGGGCTGAATGGCCTCTGTCTGCAGTGTAGGGATTCTATGCTATGACATCATTGCAGCTCTAGGATGGTTAAGCAGCACACAAAATAAGTACACTTAAAATGTTGCACAAGAGTGTTTCATGATTTTTCCTGTCAAATATTAAACTCAGGTGGAAGTGAGTATTTGGATCATTTCGTTTTACCCTAGAGCATTGTTAATTTGGTAGTGAAGCGAGGAGATGGACTACAAGAAGATATTCAGATGGTGGTAGAAAGGTTGGTAGTTAGATGGGTGCCAAAACTTGATCAAGCAAAAATACCACATTTCAGGAATCTTTTTAATTGGGGCACTGGGAATGGATAGTCTTCATGAATCTCTCTTGGATGAGCTGCTCTCCAAGAGATCCTTCTGTGATGTTGAGTTGCCGGTGTTGGTCTGGGGTGTACACAGTAAGAATTCTCATAATACAGTAAAAAGTCTGACAACACCAGGTTTTAGTCCAACCGATTTATTTGATAATAGACTCACAAGCTTTCGGGGTTAGTCCCTTCGTCAGGTGAATTCTCATAATATCAGGTTAAAGTCCAACAGGTTTAATTGGTAGCACAAGCCACTAGCTTTTGGAGTGCTGCTCCTTCATCAGGTATGTGGGAGTTCTGGATCCACAGAGCTTCCTGTGTCACTGCCTGAACAGGCAGGAGAGACACTGCAGCAATCCAATTAAACTATGTTGGCCTGGGAATTACAGCGTGTGCCCACTGTTTTTCATAGTAAAGGTAGCGCCAATGTAGTGGGCAGGAAGCACGGGCAACAGAACTCCCACTTACCTGATGAAGGAGGAGTGCTTTGAAAGCTCGTGGCTTGTGCTATCAAATATACCTGTTAAACTTTAACCTGGTGTTGTGAGACTTCTTACTGTGATTTCCTTCTAGACATCGCCCTCTTCTTCCTTCTTGTCCTTCTGCATTTCTTATTATCCAAGCTGATGAGACAGGCTGACACCTCGTCATGGAAAAGCCGTGCAACCTTCAGCAGGTCATCACAGATCTGGAAACTTACTCGGGTGTATAGTACACAGCTCCTCCAGAATGATTCAGGCAGAACAAGCATGGAAACACAAACTGCTTGCCACTGATGTTTCTTATGGCAGGTAGGCCCTCACTACAATAGTGCCCGGGTTCCTGAAGCAATCCTTCAGGCATCTCATGAAAAGTTTAAAGTTTATTTATTTATTAGTGTCACAAGTAGGCTTACATTAACACTGCGATGAAGTTACTGTGGAAATCCTCTGGTCACCACACTCCAGCACCTGTTCAAGTACACTGTGGGAGAATTTGACATGTCAATTCATCTAACCTGCACATCTTTGGACTGTGGGAAGAAACCGGAGCACCCAGAGGAAACCCGCACAGACACCAGGAGAACGTGCAAACTCCACATAGGCAGTGACCCATTCAGGAATCGAACCCAGTTCCCTGGCACTGTGAGGCAGCTGTGCTAACCACTGTGCCACTGTACCAAGCTCACCTGGTAGGCAGCCTCTGATTGACATAAAGGTGACACAGTAGGGAACCAGCTCTGAATGAATTAATCATGATTCATGTCAGGAAACTGAACACAGGCCTGCGTGATGTGCAGACTGTGGCCTCAAAAGCAGTGGACCATTTTGGCATGGAGATCATCGGGTTACCTCCCCGATACAACAAATTGGGATATGTCACCAGCTGCAACCTGGAGTGACTCTGTGACAGAGATTTTATTGTATTTATTCGTGGGACATGGGTCACTGGCTGGCCAGCATTTATCGCCCATCCCTAGTTGCCTGAGGGGAGTTAAGAGTCAACGCATTGCTGTGGTTCTGGAATCACATGTAGAGCAGGCCAGGTAAGGAAGGCAGCTTTCCTTCCCTAAAGGATATTAGGGAACCAGATGGATTTTTTTGACAAACCACAATAGTTTCATGGTTATCTGTAGATTCTTACTTCCTTTCTTTTATTGAATTCAAATTCCACCATCTGTTGTGGAATTCAACCCCCAGTCCCCAGAACATTAGCTGAGTTCCTGAATTAATAATCTAGTGATAATATTACTACCCCACCGTGATCTGAACAACCATAGTTATCCATGCCTTGGTTCCAAGCACAAGTGATGGAAGTCTTAAGTAGCAGATGATAAGACCCCAAATTTGGATATGTTTCAGGTGTTGGGAAAGATTGCTTCCTGTTTGTCCTTACCCAAAGTGACAGACAGTTCACAAGCCGTTGGAAATAGCCTGTGCTTCCCACCACCACATTGGCACCACCTTTACTGTGAAAACCAGTGGCCACATGCTGCAATTCCCAGGCCACCATAGTTCAATTGGATTGCTGCAGTGTTTCTTCTGGCTGTTCAGGCAGTGACACAGGAAGGTCTATGGGTGCGACAGCATGGCGCTGTCCATGATGATGATCTCAGAGATGGAGGCAAGAACCGGTCTGCCTTGACAGAATCACAAACTGCACGTCAGGAGCAGTGCAGCACTATGGCAGAAAGTTGCACTCGCCCTGAATTGTCTGGTGAACCTTGCGTCCATCAGTCACTGGCCATCAGGTTTGGCACTAATGTAAGTCCCTGCTGACATGATGCAAGATTGAAAGGCGACTATTTTAATGGGCATTGGTGTGGTGAAAATGGCTTCTGAGTCACCTGACAGTGGGAAGAGTGACGCTATTGCATATGCTGCAACTATACAGGACCTTGATGAGACCACATTTGGAAAATTGTGTACGATTCTCGTCACCTCACTATAAGAAGGATGTGAAAGCATTGGAGAGAATACAGAGGAGATTTACCAGGATACTGCCTTGTTTATGGGGGTGGGTCTTACGAGGAAAGATTGAGGGAGCTAGGGCTTTTCTCTTTAGAGCGGAGGAGGATGAGAGGCAATTTAATAGATGTTTATAAGATGATAGGGGGATACTTAGAGTGGACATTCAGAGACTATTTCGTTGGGTGGATGTAGTTGTTACTAGGAGGTATAACTATAAAATATAGGAGGGATGGCCGAGGTAGGTTCTTTACTCAGAGAATGGCTGGGACGTGGAATGGATTGCCTGCTGTCATAGTAGAGTCAGACACTTTAGGAACTTTCAAGTGGTTATTGGATAAGCACATGGAGCACACCAGAATGATAGGGAGTGGGATAGCTTGATCTTGGTTTCGGGCAAAGCTTGGTACAACATTGAGGGCCGAAGGGCCTGTACTGTGCTGTCCTGTTCTATGCTCTATGTTCTAATTGCAACGAGACTTTATGCTGGCAGCTTCTAACTTTTTGGCTCCCACTAGATTCACCGCACCTGCCCACCAGCAAACCTGCCACGGGCCGGTTGGGAAAATTGACCCAGGAAGAGGATTGTCTCTAAGGTAAGCCACATGTATCTCAAGTTACAGCAGTGCTTTACAACCTCCGCTTACAAATGAATCCACTGTCAATTTTCAGATTGTTTCATTAATGATCAGCATCCAAATGCATCAAACGATACGGGGCAGTTGCAGTTTAACAGATGAAAAGGTTGACATCAACCACTTGAAGTCAATGGAACAATTTATGTCTGAATGCAAAAAAAATCTGATTTTATCTTTCATTCAACTGCTCAAATTACTTTATAATTGGAGCACTGAAGGTCGGTACAGTTATTTCCAATAGATCTTCATAGAGTTGGCGCCATACGGACTGCTCGGCACAGGATGGATATCAATACCCCTTGAGAAAAATACATTTTTTTTTAAAAGAACATCTGAAAGCCTCGCTTATGAACAACATCAAAGCACATGAACTCAACAGCAAACTCTACTGAACCATTGTAATACTGCAAATATCAACCAAGAGTTTGGAGTAAAAACTGAATAAAATCCCTGCGCGTTTAAAATAAACTGTCTGGCTACAGAATGGATCTGGAAATGGTACCTCATTGAAATAAAGACTGGTTTCCCATTGCTTTACTGGATGAGCATTCAAGTGATACACAAAATAACCTTACAGATCAGGGATTTTAGTTCCAATTTTGAGTGCTGGTCATGCAAAGTTTCTGATCAGGATCCACTAAGACTAGCGATCCAGGACTTGTGAATATTAATGATATAGGATTCAACTTGGTTGAGTGATATGCCAGCACACATTTTGTAGTCTCACACATGAAGAATTAACACCTCGTTGAAGCCCTACAAATGTCTAAAAGATAAATGAGTTATCACTGGGCGGCACGACGGCACAATGGTTAGCACTGCTGCCTCACAGCGCCAGGGAGCCGGGTTCGATTTCAGGAGTGTGGAGCTTGCACATTCTCCCCATGTCTGCGTGATTTCCTCTGGGTGCTCCGGTTTTCTCCTACAGTCCAAACACACACAGGTTAGGTGGATTGGCCATGCAAAATTGCCCCTGAGTGTCCAAGGATTTGCAAGTTAGTTGGGTTAGCCATTGTAAATGCACAAGGCTATGGGAATAGAGCTGCGGGTAGGAGGAGGTTTGTGGTGGGGGGCGGAGGTTGTGGGCTTGGGTAAGGTCCTCTTTCAGAGAGTTGGTGCAGACTTAATGGACTGAATGGCCTCCTTCTGCACTGTAAGGATTCAATGGTTCCATTCTAAGGAAGGGAGCGGGTTTAATTTTTTTTGTTATAGCCCTATAGGAAGCCATTTGGCCCATCATTTTTGCACTGACTCTCCAAACGAACATTATGGTTTAGTGCTATTCCCCTGCCTTTTCTGCATAACACTGTAGAAATTATCATCTAATACCCACTTGATGCCTCAACTGAGCCTTCCTCCACCACACTTCCAGGCAGTGCATTCCAGACCCCAACCATTTGTGTGAACAAGTATTTTTTAACACGTCATATTTCCTTTGTTAGTTAAATCATTTTGAACTTGGGTCACCTCGCTCTCAGTCCTGTCATGAGAGGGAACAGCTTCCTCCTCATTACTCTGTTCAGCCTCTTTATGATTTTGAACATCTCTGTCAAATCTTCTCTTGGCCTTCTTCTCTCCAAGGAAAACAGTCCCAACTTGCCCAATCTATCCTCGTAACTGAAGTTTTTCATCCCTGGAACTATTTTTGTAAATCATCTCTGCCCTCCCTCCAATGTGTTCATGTCCTTCCTATAGTGTGGCACCCAGAACAGAACACAATATTCCAACTGAGATTTAACTAATAGCTTGTGTAAGATTAGCATATCTCCTTGCTCTTGTACTCTATGTCCCTATTAATACAGCCCAGGATACTATATTCTTTATTAACTGTTCTCCCCACTTGTCTTGCCAGATTGAATGATCCATGCACATATACACCAAGGTCCCTACTCTCCTGCACCCTTTTAGGAATTTTACCCCCTATTTTATCTTGTCTTTCAATGTTTTTCCTATCAAAATGCATGCTTTTTTTTATTCATTCCTGGAATATGGATATCACTGGCTGTCTAGGATGTATTGCCAATCCCTAGTTGCCCTTGTACTGAATGACTTGGTAAGCCATTTCAGAGGGAAATTGAGAGTCTATCACATTTCTGTGACTCTGGAATCACATGTAGACCAGGCCAGGTAAACTTGGTAGATTTCCTTCCATAAATGATGTTAGTGAACCAGGTAGGTATTTTTCCAACAATTGACAATGGTTTTATGGTCATCAGTAGATTCTTAATTCCAGATTTCTCATACTGAATTCAAATTCCACCCCCTGCCATTGCGGGATTCGAACCCGGGTCCCCAGAACATTAGCTGAGTTTCTGGAGCAACAATCTGGCATCAATATCACTGGCTATCGTCTCACACTTCTCCACATTGAACTTTGTCACCTATCTGCCACTCTACCAACTTGTCTATTTCCAATTGTAAATACAGAGAAAAGCACACCCAAACTAAATATTTATTTTGAAGTTCAACCCTGATCGCTTTCAGAATAATGCCAACGTATTTAACAAATTGCAAAGTCTATAAAATGTCAGCTTTCATTCCTGAGCTATTAGTATTCATAACACATCACCAGTGTAATGTTTCTGGTATGAAATGGTGGTGAGTAAAATTGCTTTCAATAGACCTGCATCTTGAAGCAGAAAGCCGCCTGTCTTCAACAACAAGTGGAATAATATTTACAGTTTACAGAAATTTTGCTACGCGAGAGAAGGCTATGCTGATATTTACTAAATAAAACTTTTAATACTAGAAGACTTTGTTTCTTTCATTCAAAGGAAATAATTTAACAATATATTATTTTCAAAGTTGAAGCCAATTTTTTTTAAAGTTTAGTTTATTTATTAGTGTCACAAGCAGGCTTACATTAACATTGCAATGAAGTTACTGTGAAAATCTCCTAGTCGCCACACTCTGGTGCCTGTTTGGGTACACTGAGGGAGAATTCAGTATGGCCAAACCAGCATGTCTTTTGGGTACAGGACGTGCTGGTCCTCAGAGGAAACACGGGGAGAGGGTGCAGACGTCGCACAGCCAGTGACCCAAGAAAGGAATTGAACCTGGGTCCCTAGCACTGTGAGGCAGCAGTGTTAATCACTGTGCCACCATGCCACCCTTAAAAGTGAATGGATGTAAAGTCAATAAATGAAAACTCAAGAAGTTTATAGCAGAGACCAAAACTTGTTAGTTTACTCAGAGTAGTCTTCAGCAGGGAGAAACTAACTGTCTTTGATTCATCAGAAGGGCCTTAGAAAAGAGGAAACAAACTTGTGTTGATGTATTTATTTGAGCTAACTGCAGCGCAACTATTCATTGAATTAACAGAACAGGCTAGTAACATACACACATGTGGCGCTATGCTGGCCACAATGGCTGTGATTTTCTGACCCCATCATGGTGGGACCCACTGCAGGGAATGCAGCAGACCAGCCATAAGCCAAAAGGTTATGAGGGACATGGCAAGAGTGGATAAGGAGCAGCTGTTCCCTTTAGTTGAAGAGTCAGTCACACTTGGACATAAGTTCAAGGTGAGCGACAGGAGGTTTAAGGGGAATGTGAGGAATTTTTTTTTAACCCAGAGGGTTGCCTCTCCCTCATATCCTTTGAAAAGTATCTGGATAAGCACTTGGCTCATCATAACAGTCAGGGCTTTGGGCCAAGTGCTGGCAGATGGGATTAGACGGGAGTTCAGGGAATTTCTTGAATGTCAGTACAGACTCGATGGACCAAAGGTCTTTCTTTTGCACTGTATGATTCGATGAATCGCCCATTGCCTTTCGGGACTAACTTGGGTGATCCTGTAGGTGGGCAGGGCCAGTAAATGGGGTGGCACAGTGGCACAGTAATTAGCAATGCTGCCTCACAGTGTCAGGGACTCGGGTTCAATTTCCAGCTTGGATTTCTGTCTGTGTGGAGTCTGTACATTCTCCCCGTGTCTGCGTGGGTTTCCTCCAGGCTCTCTAGTTTCTGCCCACAATCTGAAAGACATGCTGGTTGGGTGCATTGGCTAGGGTAAATTCTCCCTCAGTGTACCCAAACTGGTGCTGGAGTGTGGCAGCTAGGGGATTTTCACAGTAACTTCATTGCGATGTTAATGTAAGTCTACTTGTGACTAATAAATAAACTGAAACCCCACCCAATGTGTTAAATATGAACGTAAATATGTTGAAGCAGTTGAAAACTCGATCAGAGAACAAAAGTAATGTTTTGGTCTGATAAGTTTTACATTCTAACCTTTCAACAGGTGTGTAATAAAGATGTCCAGATCATGAGCTCATTGACTTCATTTGCCAAGAGACTACATTTGAAGTAAAATTGTTTGACTGCCTTTGCAGTGCTTAATATCGGCTTTGTTTGTTTGCCCGCATAAAGGGGACCTTCATCAAAAATCGAACACAAACAAAAAAATCTCTTACTGTAAGGTAGTGAAACTAATCTCTCTTCCAGGTTTCATCGGCTGATTTTTTTTTAATCCAACACCAGTTGGTGTTTGCTTACATGAAGAGTTTTCAGCTTTGAGCCAACACACATCAATCTGATGAAAATACCAGACTGAACTCATGGGCTTTACTGATTAAAGAGAACAATAAAAAGGGAAATGCTAGACTGGTCATGCAGCACCAAAACCTGGCATTTACTGCAGATGACAAGGCCCACAGATAAATTCCCTTGTCATTCCCTTAACTCGCACGCTCATGCTCCACTTTAAGCTGTTCGTCTCCAAACAGTTTAGTCTGTCTCATTGAAAATAATTGCCTAAAGCCCACCCTGAGTGGGCGATTCGATTCACCATGAACGTTGTACAGTCTCTGTCTAACTGGTCAATGTCCAAATTTCTTCCATTAGCCCAAGGTAATGCAATGGGCAGGATTTTCTGGCCTTTCTCACTGGGAGATCTTCCAGTGCTGCTGAAGGCCATTCCCGGTGGTGGGATGGGCGAGCGATGCAAAATGTCGTCGACATTGGCAGGGACTGGAAGATCCCACAGGTGGCCCATGACTAGCCACCTCTGCCACCGGTAAAGACACTGTGGAAAAAAGTCTGGCTGCCATAGCGTTGTCACAGTAAGAAGTCTCACAACACCAAGTTAAAGTCCAACAGGTTTATTTGGTAGTAAACACCACTAGCTTTTGGGGATCTGCCTCTTCGTCAGGTGAGTGGGGAGTTCTGATCACAAACAGGGCATATAAAGGCACACACTCAGTTTACAGAATACCGATTAGAATGCCAGTCTTTACAGCTAATCAAGTCTTAAAAGTGCAGACAATGTGAGTGGAGATAGCATTAAGCATAGGTTAATTGTCTCCAGACAGGACAGTAAGTGAGATTTTGCAAGCCCAGGCGAGTCATGGGAATTACAAATAGTGTGACATGAACCCAAGATCCTGGCTGAGGCCGTCCTCATGTGCGCGGAACTTGGCTATCAGTCTCTGCTCAGTGACTCTGCGCTGCCGTGTGTCGTGAAGGCGGCCTTGGAGAACACTTACCCAAAGATGAGAGGCCGAATGCCTGTGACCGCTGAAGTGTTCGACACATGACAGCGCAGAGTCGCTGAGCAGAGACTGTATTCTGTAAACTGAGTGTGTGCCTTTATATGCCCTGTTTGTGATTAGAACTTACCTGGCAAAGGGGTGGAGCCCTGAAAGCTAGTGGCGTTTGCTACCAAATAAACCTGTTGGACGTTAACCTGGTGTTGTGAGACTTCTTACTCCAGTTTACCCCAGTCCAAAGCCGGCATCTCCACATCATGACTACCTTAGTGTTGTAGCATGAATATATTTCAGTAAGCCAACTCGGCAATTGTCAGTGGTGTAGTGGTGTTGTCACTGGATTATTAATCCAGAGAACCAGAGTAGTGCTCTGGGGTCCCAGGTTCGAATCCCATCATAGCAAATGGTAAAATTTGAATTGAATAAAAACTTGGAATTAGAAGTCCAATGGTGACCATGAAACCATTGTCAGTCTTCATAGAAACCCATCTGGTTCACTGATGCCCTATTTGGAAGGAAATCTATCATCCTTATTTGGTCTAGCTTACAATTGACTCCGGAGCCACAGCAATGAAGTTGATTCTTAAATGCCTCCCACAAGAGGGGGAGGGGGACATTCAGGAAAAGCTGATCTAGCCAGCAATGCTTACATCCCATAGAAGAATAAAAACAGAACGTGTTATTCGTGATAGGTGATAAGATAAACTCCTTTCGTGATGTGGTGCAGAGAATTAAATTCTATGAGCTGGGAATTCTTAGTAAGCCACAGCTTTGTATTAAATACATTTTTACCCATGTGAACAATCTCATTACAGCCTTGTTTACAAGTACTGGAACATAATTCTTTAATTCACATGGCTGGTGTTAATCCCATCCTCTATCGATGACATTGCAAGAAACCTACCCTTTAGGAATCCTGTCTCCTAATACATTGACACTGGAATTGGTATTAACAGGAAAAAAAAATAACTTGTAGTGAAGCCTATAAAACTGGCAACTGTGAAAGGTTCTTTTAAGTATACATAATAAATGATCAGGAACGGAAGGAACGAAAGAAGGTGTTTCCCTGCTGGAATGTCCTTTGTTACATTTTAGAGCATGCTGAACTTCATTCACATCCTTACAGCAAATGTCAAGGAAAACTGTGAGGAAGTTATTACATATTTATAGTACAAAACCGTGATTCATGTTTTCGTCTCTATGAATAGAAAGACATGTATTGGCCCAAAGTCTGCAGTCTGTGGTGACAAAATGGCACCTTATGTTCATCGCCGTGACAGCTAATCATCACGTTTTCATGACCTTTGAGCAGAGACTTGCCGCAATTGGCCATCTGTTCCAGAATGACGCCCTCTCCAGGACATCTGTAACTTCTGTGATCAGGACAACAATTTGTGAGGCTCTCACCACTCCGATTCAAATTGGAAAAATTGTCACTGAGGCCACAAAGTGGAAATTACATTTAAAATCCACACACACAAAGTGAAACAAAGTTTGGAAAAGGCAGGTGGGATTAAGTGAGAAAGAGAAAAGGGACAGATGAGAAAAGTATTTTTAAAATCTCCAACACCAATTAACGCCTGAAGGAATGAGAAGCTTTCCAAAGTTTCCAACGTCACAGAAGCCCTTGGGCAGTACCACCCCATATTATTGTACTGTAGCTTCACTTACTCTGAAATGGACTAGTCGTAGCTTTTTCTTTTTAAAAATTTATTTATTAGTATCACAAGTCGGCTTACAGTAACAATGCAACGAGGTTGCTGTGAAAATCCTCGAAGTCGTCACATTTGGGCACCTGTTCGAGTACAGTGAGGGAGAATTTTAGCATGGCCAATGCACCCAACCAGCACGTCTTTCAGATTGTGGGAGGAAATCGGAAAACTGGGAGAAAATCCATGCAAAGGACGCGCAGACACTGCACAGATGGTGACCTCAGAATTGAATCTGTGTTCCTGGCGCTATGAGGCAACAGTGCTAACCACTGTGCCATCTCAAGTATCTCAACTTTGTGCCATTGTGTATCTTGCATTATCAAGTCCCTCAGTGAGGTAATGCTATAGTACGAGACTATGGAAAAACTCAGAATGAAACCTATGTACTTCCAGGTTTAATTGCACATCTATGTTCTCTAAAAGATATTATCTAATTTGCTCTATAATGGTGACAACCTCATTGTTATCAATAATGGAGAATCCTTGTATCAGTTAGTATCAGAGTCAATGCAGACTTGATGGGCTGAATGGCCTTCTTCTGCTCTGGGGGTCCTATGGAACATTCTAAAAGTTGGGAGAAGAATCAAAAGGTGCGCAATGGTGAGTGTTGGTAGATAAGCTAAATCATAAATATATGTCAAAACTGCATTAATTATTGCTCAACACTGTGTTTCTTTAACTGAAGGAATTTAATGTACTACACATGTATTACATTTCGCAAGGAATCATTGAGGAGCATTCTGAAGAGGGAAATATCTACAATTAAATGATGACTCAAAGCCGGTTGGAAACTGAAACTCCACCTGTGGTTAAGCAATCTGCTTCCAGTATATAATAGTGATATCAAGGCCTCATTCCAGCAGTACAGTGCGTTAATCACAAAGCAGCAGTTGAAAACCTGCACTCTCAGTGCTCATATAATTTCATACAATATGCACTGAAAAGCTATTTATCAGACAGCTGCACTTCTCTGAAAAATCAACTTGATCTAAATTAAAGCAGTGTGTGTTCGCTAACCCCAGTATATGGAGCTTTATTTCACTTAAGAAGCTTGTTGATGTCGGAAAATTTACGAAGTCTAAGAATCTTTTGGGGAAAATTAGACGAATACCATTGCTGGTAGAAGCAGGATCGCACACATTACATGGTGCACACCATTCAGTTCAAAGTCTTTTTTTAATTTCCCTTGACATTTTATGCCCTTTCCTCTTCACAGTCCTACGAGGACCAGAAGTTTTCTGGACCTGAAGTGAGTGTCCACTTAGAATCATAGAATACTTACAGTGCAGAAGGAAGCCATTTGGCCCATTGTGTTTGCACCAATAACAATCCCACCCAGGCTCTATCCCATAACCCTGTATATTTACCCCATTGCTCCCTCTAATCTACGCATCTGGGGGCACTAAGTGGCAATTTAGCATGGCCAATGAACCTAACCCGCAAATCTTTGGACTGTGGGAGGAAAACAGAGCACCCAGAGGAAACCCATGCAGAGATAAGGAGAATGTGCGAACTCCACGCAGACAGTGACCCAAGCCAGGAATCGAACCCAGGTCCTTGGAGCTGTGAGACAGCAGTGCTAACCACTATACCACCATGCTGCCCCTTCTGTCAAACCGTAAGCAGGCTTTCAATAAGAACCCATTCAATTTAAAGGCAGTGACGTTTAATGTGGAAAACATCATACAGCAAAGGAAAGGACTGTTTGCAGTTGACAATTTTCAGAAACTTGCCAAGTTTTGCCTCCCAGCATTCCACAGGGCTTTAGAACTGGCTTAAAAACAAATCCTTGAAATGAAACAGACACACTGAAATGATTTCTTGAATACACTTATCAAGAGATGGCAGGCAGCATCAGGCTACACAACAACATGAATCTATCCAAGATTTAAATGGTTTGCCTCAATCATTGAAATCCTGTGGCTAAGCTTTCAAATTGTAAATAGAAGCTAATGAGCTGTGGGTTTCAGTACCATTGGGTGTGTACCCAGATTCCCCATAAATCTTAATCATTAAAACCGTTTAATTGGTGCAAACTTAGTCACCAACCTGGTGATACTGATGTACCAGAATCTCACCCATTGAATTACCTCCAGATGTTAAAGGACTATTCACAAACTCAAGATTGAAGACTGTTGCTGTTATATGTGGGTTAGTCTAGCTGCAGAATGGCATGTCCAAACAATAACTGGATTTACAACTATATACAATTAATCATGTCTAGGCGTTACACTGCTGAAACCATGTCCCTCTTGACTCCTAGTGTGTTCTTTTACACCATCATTGTGGGACGTGTTACTTACACAATCCCGCATATTAACCCCTTGCAAATCTTACTACTACATCTTTTCCAAGTCTTCATCCATAGTTTTTTTACATTCATATTTACTTACTATCATAAAGCATTGCGGATACAATCTGTCAGGAGGATTCACAACTCACCCTGACTGTGTCCTTGTTAAACTTTGAAGGTCTCTTTTCTTAACTTGGATGAACTTCAGTGAGATTTGATGTATCTATTCTTTTATTAGTTTCTGACTCATTCTCCGAAATATCTGACCAATTGGTGTCTTGATGGGTGGAAATAAGATTCCTCAAGTTTCTACGCGTTGTGCCTTTTGAAATATGGACAAAATAAGATATCTGTTCATTTTCTTCTCTCTGGACTGTTACTCCTTCCCTCTGGACTATTGCTCCTTCTCTTTGGACTATTGCTCCTTCTCTCTGGACTATTACTCTTCTCTCTGGACTATTACTCTTCTCTCTGGAGTATTACTCCTTCTCTCTAGACTGTGACTCCTCTCTGGACTATTACTCTTCTCTCTGGAGTATTACCTCTCCTCTCTGGACTGTTATTCCTTCTCTCTGGACTATTACTCCTTCTCTCTGGACTATTACTCTTCTCTCTGGAGTATTACTCCTTCTCTCTGGACTATTACTCTTCTCTCTGGACTATTACCTCTCCTCTCTGGACTGTTATTCCTTCTCTCTGGACTATTACTCCTTCTCTCTGGACTATTACTCTTCTCTCTGGAGTATTACTCCTTCTCTCTGGACTATTACTCTTCTCTCTGGAGCATCACCCCTCCTCTCTGGACTGTTACTCCTTCTCTCTGGACTATTACTATTCTCTCTGGACTATTACCTCTCCTCTCTGGACTGTTATTCCTTCTCTCTGGACTATTACTCCTTCTCTCTGGACTATTACTCTTCTCTCTGGAGTATTACTCCTTCTCTCTGGACTATTACTCTTCTCTCTGGAGCATCACCCCTCCTCTCTGGACTGTTACTCCTTCTCTCTGGACTATTACTCTTCTCTCTGGACTATTACCTCTCCTCCCTGGACTGTTATTCCTTCTCTCTGGACTATTACTCCTTCTCTCTGGACTATTATTCTTCTCTCTGGAGTATTACTCCTTCTCTCTGGACTATTACTCTTCTCTCTGGAGCATCACCCCTCCTCTCTGGACTGTTACTCCTTCTCTCTGGACTATTACTCTTCTCTCTGGACTATTACCTCTCCTCTCTGGACTGTTATTCCTTCTCTCTGGATTATTAGTTCTTTTCTCTGAACCATTATTCCTTCTCTCTGGATTATGACTCTTTCTGTCCCTTGGTTTGAATTTTGGGTCCGCATGTAATCGATTTTTTTCCCTCTTTGCATTATACCTTTTTCCATCACATTTCTCTATTTGATTTTGAAAGCTTATCCCTCTTGTTGCATTTCAAATGGTCCCTGTCCTTGCTGCTTGATTTTGCTCTCTTTCCTTTGTTTTTTTTTGTGTCCTTCCTGGAAGAATGCCTCCTCATAGCATTTTGTTCTTGAACTCTCAGCTCATTCTGAGCCTCTAGCCTTGGAAGTCATTCTTTGGTTGGGATGGGAAGCTGTGAGAAACCCCTCTGATCAATATTTTTGCTGCCCTCAAAATGCAGTAGAGCTGGTTTATCAATAAGCCCACTTTCTTCCCATATAGAAAAGGCAGACATTACATGGCCTTGCTCCATGTCTAGTTTTTGATTTCCTTGACTGTTTGCATCCCTGGTGACAAGTCTTGGTGGATGGATGGGTGCTGATGTACTTTGTAGAAAGTTGATGTGTTGGTGTGTCATTGAAACATATAGGCCGGAATTTTACTGTCCTGCCCACCATGGGAATTGGATTGGGCGAGTAGTGGGCAATGGAAAAGTTTATTGATTTCAGGTGGGATTTTACAGTTTTGGGACAAGGGAGACCGTAAAATCTCGCCCTTAGGATTCTTGAGGGGTTTAACAGGATAAATGCTAAGAGGGCGTTTCTGCGAGAGTCCAGGGCCAGAGGGCATGGCCTCAGAATAAAGCAGCACCAATTTAAGACTGAGATGAGGAGAAGTTTCTTCTCTGAGAATTCTCTGAGAAAGACTTTGGAATTCTTTGCCACAGAAGCCTGTGGGAGCAGAGTCCTTGTGCATATTTAAGGTTGAAATACATAGATTTTTGATCAATAACGGAATCAAGGGTTATGGGGAAAGGGCAGGAAAGTGGATGTGAGGAATGCCAGATGAGCTATGGTCCTACTGAATGGTGGAGTAAGCTCTAGGGGCCAAATGGCCTACTCTTGTTCCTATTTCTTATGGTCTTATGCGTGAATGTGGTATTTGAACAGAATGTTCCATCACCAGATTTTCATCTTCCATTTTCAAAGTATTATTACAGAGCCAGGAATGACCCCTCTCATTCTTTTTCTAGTCCAATGTTTTCACCATGTATTCATTGTGAGTGAATGGACTTTCCCTCTCCTGGACGTTTTCCTGCAAAATGTTTGATCTATCTGTGTAGATTGTCAGAAAGTCAGCACTGAAACCACAATCCAGATCTTCATCATAATTGGAAAGTTCCAGGGATCCATTTCTGAAGTCACCCTTGGATTCTTACTGATTGGTTTCTTCCACATTCTTGATGAGATTGAGGTCTATACAAGGTCTGTTACTTCAAAGAAAGAATCCCTGATTCAATAGAACATATAGGGCATGATCTTACTGGCCTGTCCTGCCAGTCGATTGACGTGGTGAGCCAGTAAGATAGGGCGAGAGGCAAAAAAGCATGTCCGCGCCCGATTCCTCGCCTCTCGCGATCTTACTGCCACTGTTCTGCCAGCAATTTTTAAATTATTTATGATATGATTTACATGATTTTCCAGTCCCTCCTCAACCCCTCCCCCCCGACTGCTGAGATCATCCAGTCCCGCCGAATGTTAATGGACTTCTGGCTAGGCTACCCAATTTCCCATGTAGGGTCCTTCCTCGGCACAGCTAGAAGTTCCTAGTCTAGCCTACACTCAGCCCAATTTTATTTTTCATTGACTTCCCGCTCATTCCATTTTGTGTTATCCCCCAAGACCAATTTCACGCTCTTGCATTCTTCTAGTATTTAAGGGGGAGCGCAATTCCAGGGAGAGGATTGTTACAAAGTCAGAAAGGATTAAACCATCACAGAAGAGGATTCTACTTCTTCTCTCAGGAGGGTCTTCACCTACAGCTTCAAAATCCATAAAGGGAAGGCGATGGCCCAGTGGTATTATCGCTAGACTATTAATCCATAAACTCAGCTAATGTTCTGGGGAGCCGAGTTCGAATCCTGCCACGCCGGGTGGTGGAATTTGAATTCAATGAAAAAAATCTGGAAATAAGAATCCACTGATGACCGTGAAACCATTGTTAATTGTTGGAAAAAGCATCTAGTTTACTAATGCCCCTTTAGGTGGCACAGTGGGGGCAGCACAGTGATAGGATGGTTAGCACTGCTGCCTCATAGCGCCAGAGACCTGGGTTTGATTCCTGGCTTGGGTCACTATCTGTGTGGAGTTCGCATGTTCTCCCTGTGTCTGCGTGGGTTTCCTCCAGGTGCTCTGGTTTCCTCCCACAATCCAAAAGATGTGCTGGTTAGGTGCATTGGCTATGCTAAATTGTCCCTCATGGTCAGGGAGTTAGCAGGTAAATAAATGAGATTCAGGGAATAAGGCGTGGGTAGGATTGTGATCGGTGGACACTCCATGGGCCAAATGGCCTCCTTCTGCACTGTAAGACTCTATTCTATGATCACTCTGAAGATAGCCTCCATTGCATTGTGTGCACTACCACAGCACTAGCTTTGATAGATTCACACACAGCATACAGGCATGGTAGAGTATTGAGGGCCATCAGCAGCAGAAGAATTGTATTCAACAACAATCTATAAACTCATGGCCTGGGAATATCCCTCACTTGGCCATAGCCATCAAATCAGGGGACTAACCCTGTTCAACGAGGAGTATAGGAGAGCTTACCAGAAGTAGGCATACCTAAAACTGAGTTGTCGATCTGATGAAGTTGCAACACAGGACAATGGCATGCTAATAGCAGAAGGAGCATGTTTAAACAGAGACTAGCTATACCAAAATCAATGGACTATATCAAGGCTCTGCAGTCTGGCCACATCCTGTCATGAATGATAGTGAACAATTAAAGAACTCAAGGTAGAGGGAGGCTGTATAAATATCCCACTCTGAATAATGAGGGGCCCAGTACATCAGTACAAAGGACAAGGCTTTTATTTTGCAACAATGTGAAACCATGAGTCTTGTGTGGATGATCTATCTCAGTTTCCAACTAAGTTCCCCATCATCCCTCATGTCAGTCTTCAACCAATTCAATTTGCTCCATGTGATATCAAAAAATGACTCTGGGCACAAGAACATGAACTAAGAGCAGAGGTAGGCCATTCAGTCCCTCAAGCTTGTTTTGCCATTCAATCCAATTATGGTTCATCTCATCTCAGCCTTATCTCCACCTTCCTGCCCGCTCACCATTACCCTTCATCCTTCAACTAATTAAAAACCCATCTATCTCTCCTGTAAATTTGTTTAGTGTTCTGGCATCCACTGCACTCTGGGTAGAGAATTCCACTGATTCATGACCCTTTGAGTGAATTCCTCCTCATTTCTGTTTTAAATCTCCAATCCTTCAGCCTAAAATTGTGGCCTCTCATTCTAGAATATCCAACAAGGGGAAGCATTTACTCTGTGTTTACCCTGACAATCCCTTTTAGCATCTTATATACCTCAATTAGATCTCCTCTCATTTTACTAAATTCCAAACAGTATAGGCCTAAACTGCTCAATCTCTCTTCATTAGACAAGTTCTTCACTCTGGAATCAATCTAGTGAACCTCCTCTGACAACTGCTAATGCATTTATAACCTTCCTCAAAAAAGGGGACACAGCAAAGACTATGGGCCTTGACAACATCTCTAGTGCTGAAGGTTTCAGAATTATGCAAATCCCTAGTCAAGCTGTTCCAGTATAGATACTACACCAATGGGGAGACGATGGCCTAGTAGTTTTATCGCCAGACTATATTCATGCAGAAACTCAGCTAATGTTCTGAGGACCCAGGTTCGAATCCCACCACAGCAGGTAGTGTAATTTGAATTCAATAAAAAACATCTGGAATTAAGAATCTACATTATTTATTGTTGGGAAAACCCATCTGGTTCACAAATGTCCTTTAGAGAAGGAAATCTGTCATACTTACCTGGTCTGGCCTACATGTGACTCTGGTGCCACTGCAATGTGGTTCACTCTCAACTGCCCTCCGAACAAGGACAACTAGGGATAGGCAATAAATGCTGGCGAGCCAGTGGCACCCACATCGCACAATGAATAAAAAAAATCTGATATCTGCCCAACAAGTGGCAAATTGAGCGGATAAATCATATCCACGAAAGGCAAGACAAATCCAATCCTGTCAACTACTGCCTAATCAGTCTACTCTCAATTATCAGAAAAGTAATGGAAGATATCATCTATAGTGCTTTGAGGTAACAGTTACACAGCAATAAACTGCCCATCAGTGCTTAGTCTGGACTCCAACAGGAACACTTGGCTCCAGTTTCATAACTTGGCCCAAATAAGGATGAAGAAGCTGAACCCCAGAGATGAGTTGTAAACGACTGCCTTTAACAGCAATGCAGCATCTGACCAAGTAGGAACTCAAGTTCAATTGAAATCAATGGGAATAAGGAAGGATTTCTCCACTGGCTGGAGGTAATTGTTGGCGGTTGTGAAATTAATCATTTCAGCTTCAGAACATCTCTGCAGGAGTTCCTCAGGGTACAACCAACTTCATAGAATAGAATCGTAGAATCCCTACAGTGCAGAAAGAGGACATTCGGTCCATCGGGTCTGCATTGACCACAACCCCACCCTGCCCCTATCCCCATAGCCAAATGTATTTACCCTGCTACTCCTCCTGACACTAAGGGGCAATATACCATGACCAATCAACCTAACTTGCACATCTTTGGGCTCTGGGAGGAAGCCAGAGCACCCAGAGGAAACCAACACAGACATGAGGAGAACACGCAAACTCTGCATAGACAGTAACCCAAGTCAGGAATCAAACCTGGGTCTCTGACACTGTGGGTCAGCAATGTTAACCATTGTGCCACCATGCTATCCAGCATCTTCTCCTGCTTTGTCAATGACTTTCTGTCCATCATTAGGTCAGAGGTCATCATGGTCACTGATGATTGTAATGATCATTTCTATTTGAAACTACTCAGACAATTAAGTCCCTGTGCACATGCAGCGGCACCTGGACAACATCTCCATCGAGAGTGTATCTGACCACCTCCCCTTGACATTCAATGACAGAACCTTTGCTGAATCCCTCATTATCAGCATCTTGGAGATCACTGCTGACCAGACACTTAACCAGATCAGCCATATAAATGCTGTCATTGCAACAGCGCGTCAGAAATTGGGAATTCTATGGCAGGCATCTCACCTCCTGACTCCCCAAAGCCTATCCACCATCTACTGGACAAAAGTCAGGTGTATGATGAAATACTCTGTACTTTCCTGGATCAGTATAGACCTAATATTACTCAAGAAGTTTGACACCATCCAGGACACAGCAGCCCACTATTATATCCATCTCCTTAAACATTCATTCCCTCTACCACAGATGCACTATGGCAGCAATGTGTACCATCTCCAAGATGGACTGCAGCAACTTGCCAACGTCCTTTAACAACAGTCTCCAAATCTGTGACCGCTACCAGCTACAAGGCTAAAGATAACAGATGTGTGGGGAAGCCATCACCTGCAATTAGCCCTTCAAGTTGCACACCATACTGACATGAAATTATATTACAGTTCCTTCACTTCAATATGCTGGAATTCTTAACCCGAACAGCACTGTGGGTGTACTTACAACAAAGTGGACTACAGAAGTTCAAGATGACTCACCACCAAGAGCAAAGAGAGAAAAGCAACAAATAACGAGCGACCACACTCACATCCAAAGGATGCATTTTAAAAAGCTTCAAGATTCTTAAGGACAGATTGGAGCGACATCAATGAGTTCAAATCCTGACTTCACTTCCTCACTCATACTTCCTTAGATGATCATCTAATTGGAAGATGCACAAGAGTCCAAATGCACACTAACCTCAAATGCGAAATATGAATCAGGCTTCTATATCATTTTGTGGAATTATTTGGGCAATACGGTGGCACAGTGGTTAGCACTGCTGCTTCACAGTGTTAGGGACTCACTTTGATTCCCGGCTTGTGGCACTGTCCGTATGGAGTTTGCACATTCTCCCTGTGTCTGTCTGGGTTTCCTCCGGGTGCTCTGATTTCCTCCCACGGTCTAAAAGACGTGCTGGTTAGATGCATTGGCCATGCTAAATTCCGCCTCAGTGTACCCGAACAGGCACTACTAGGGGATTTTCGCAATAACTTCATTGCAGTGTTAATGTAAGCCTATTTGCAACACTTATAAATAAACTTAAAACAAAATGAGAAAATGGCATTGTGCATTCACCGATGAAACAGAAGATTAGCCGATGTACATGGGAAAATTCAATTTAAATGTATTTGAACGAACCACACGGTGCTTATCCATGGAAGTAGAAAGATTTCAACCTTTTAAGGATGTAATTTAAATGACAAGTGACACAGCACCGACAACAGCAGCTGAAGGAAAAGGTATATTAACTAGGAGCCAGCATTCTGAATGATAAAGAGG
The DNA here is from genome assembly GCF_965287045.1 of Carcharhinus amblyrhynchos. NCBI lineage: Eukaryota > Metazoa > Chordata > Chondrichthyes > Carcharhiniformes > Carcharhinidae > Carcharhinus > Carcharhinus amblyrhynchos. The sequence goes on from NC_137324.1 coordinate 161,457,508, forward strand.
AACTATTTGGTTTGTGTGTGACACCTCTGCCTCCATTGAAATGGAGAAATGAACAGATTTGGTGTTTGAGCCTGCACTCATGCCAGTCACTCAGGTTTCCCATTTCAATCAGTGAGGACAATTGTCAACGGCACTGGCAGGATTACAGAATTTATGCAAATCTTCTGGCTTTTGTCCTCTCCTCGTTTGGATGTATGCGCAGCGAGGAAGTCATTGCTGGACAGGCGTATGCAGAGGCACATCCGTGATTTATTAGTGTCAATTTATGTAGATTGCTTTGTAATTTACTTCCAGCCAAATGCTTTCCCTAGTCGGCGCTGACCTATTATTAATGTACAGCAGCTAGAACTGGACTCGACAATGAACAACAGAGCTTCTCTCATACCTGTTGAATATTGGTGATTTCCTTTCAATGAAATGCGACTTGATGTGTCAATAACACATTTGCATTCGGATCCATCAACTAACAAATGAATAGAATGAGTTAGAGGGCTGTAATCAAATAATGGACTCCCTTGTGGGTTACAGCCTTTATGCATTCAATGTTTGTAGAATAATTTTTTAAGTGCTCATTCTTCATCGAAATCTTTTTATTAATTCATGGGCAGGGCAGCTGGGCCAGTATTTATTGCCCATTCCCAGTTGCCCAAGGAGATTCCCTGCTGAGCACCAGGCCTCCGTGAGTCTCTGGCATCAGAAATCGGTGCAGAGCTGTATAATTTATGCAAATGATAATTTAAATATATTTAAAATATCATTAGCGGACCCAGGTGTGCAGTAGCCCCGAGCTACCAGTCTCCCAACCACTAGCCAGCCCTGTGACCCCAGTCTCCAGTCCTGCTGGTCTCTCTCTCCACCTGCCAGGAGTGGTTCACTCTAGCAGGGCTCACAATAGCTCCCCACTTGCAGGGAGCTGGTGGCCTGACCCCGCTGGAGTGAAGGGGGCTATCTAGGCACCCCCAGGAGGGAGTGAAGCCAGTGATCGGGAGTGGCCATCGGGGTTGGTGTGGGGTCGGCCTGCCGGAGGGGTAAGGGCTGCAGTGGGGTGGGGGCTGGGGTCAGGATTGCAAGGGGGTGGGGGGTTGGTGGGGATGATTGTGAGAGATCAGACTTTCGGGGGGGGGGGGTATGGAGGTGGGCAGGGGCAAGGCTTGAAGGGTTTCAAGGCTGGCCTGTACATGTTTGGGGGCCAGCAATCGGGGATTGGGGGGAATTAGATAGGCAGCGATGCAGGGTCATAGTGCTGGCTAGTGGCCACAAGGCTGGTAGTGCGGGACTACTGTGCATGTGCCGACCTCCTCACTGCCAGACCAGCACATGCGCAGTGGCCCACTCAGCGCTACGTTGCCGGCCTCTCCCGTGGGAATAGACCCCACCCACTGATTTTTCACCAGATTCACACCAATGCACTCCACAGTGCACAGAGTGTGGCAGATTCATTTTGAAACTCCCATGGGAAAAAAACATTGGGATTCCCTCCTGTTTTTAACGCGAATTTGACACCTGCAATTTTTTTGGGAGAATCCCACTCAGTATATTTAATATAAAATATATGCTCATAGTTATTTCTTTACAGTATAGTGGCACAGTGATTAGCACTGCTGCCTCACTGCGCTAGAGACCTGGGTTCAATTCCTGGCTTGGGTCACTATCTGTGTGGAGTCTGCATGTTCTTCCCATGTCTGTGTGGGTTTCCTCCAGGTGCTCCGGTTCCCTCCCACAAACTGAAAGACATGCTGGTTAGGTGCCTTGGCCACGCTAAATTCTCTCTCGGTGTACCTGAAAAGGCACCAAAGTGCGTCGACTAGGAGATTTTCACAGTAACTTCATTGCAGTGTTAATGTAAGTTTCCTTGTGACACTAATGGATAGACTTACTCTTAAACGTAATTTTAAACTGGGCCTTTAGGCTGATGAGGGCTATTAAAATGGTTGGCCTTCTGTCTGTGAGTTATTGCCTGTGAGTCACCAGGAGAAAAGAAGCCAATTTGCAGTTTCTGGAATGTCACACCTTGTTATTTCTGAGGAGCTACTAACAGGCCACCTGGAGACTGCACAGCCCAACTTCAAAGGGAGCAACACAAAGACCATTTGTACCTGCCCGAGGAGTCAGAAGGTCCATGGAGACAATGATTTCACAAACATCAGTCCTCGCACAAGTACTAATTCTTTCAACCCATAATGACCAAGACGTTACCAGCCGGGAACACAAAGCCAATTTCCAGACCCAGTAAACATTCTTTGTTGAAGACATTGGGGCAAGATAAGAAGACTTTGGTTTGCTGAACATGTTAATATTGACTTCTCCAGCTGCAGACTCCAGTCTGCTGCTTTAACAAATGACTAGCAGGCCACACACGAGGACCTTTGACCAAACTGGACAACTGGCTTCATTTGCCCAACCTCTGCTGGAAGTTCTGGGGCGGGGGGGAATGGTGAGCCTGGGTGAAAAGGGATTTTGGAGATCCTGTGCAGGCTCAATGGGCCGAATGGCCTCCTTCTGCACTGTGGGGTTCTATGGAGTTGGGAAATATACCACACCTATTAAAAAGGGAAAAAAAATCAAAACACTTTCCTCTTTACCAATGAGTGAAGCAAAGAAAAACATAGCGCTGTTTAGATGATCACCACCTCCCAATTGCTGAATAATCAAATCATATTCTCTTGTCTTCTTCTGACCATTCTACCATCTTTGCTTGACAGATCTGACACTCCAGTAATAACTCACCAAACTTTCGTAAAAATCACGTCGGAGCATCAGATACCTTATTGGATTGAAAGTTTATCTTTCCCTGGATCCTTGATCAGCTTCAAAAAATGTTTTGGTGCTGGGCCAGGATAGTGAGGTCTTGGGTCAGCACCTGATGCAGCTGCTCTCTGCATAGATACGAGATCTAAAACGTTCAGCGCTGGGCAGGATTCTCCAATCCCGTCCGTGGCAGGATCCGTTGCGAGCAAGAATGGAAAATTTGGTGTTCCAGCCAAAGCCCCCTTCACTTTCAGCTACATTAGAAAATCCCAGCTGCAAAGGAGGATGAAGAAATTCATAGAATCGTAGCAATTCTACGGTACAGAAGGAGGCCACGTGGCCCATTCAGTCTGCACCAACCACAATCCCACCCAGCCCCTATCCCCGTACCCCACACATTTACCCTGCTAGTTCCCCTGATACTGATTGGTAATTTATCATGGCCAATCAATCTAACCCACACATCTTTCGACTGTGGGAAGAAACCAGAGCACCTGGAGGAAACTCACGCAGGCACAAAGAGAATATGAAAACTCCACACAGACAGTCACCCGAAGCGGGAATCAAACACAGGCCCCCGGCACTGTGAGGCAGCAGTGCTAACCACTGTACCACGTGCCACCCAAAATTTCAATCACTATGTGGATCATTCAAGATACCTATGACAGTGCCGGTCTGCAGAAAATAAATCACTTTTTGTCAATCGTGATTATGACTATATACTTTTTATTCATTAATGGGACAGAGGTGCCACTGCCTACCGATCCCTAGTTGCTCTTAAAGGGTAGTAAAGAGTCGATCACATTGCTGTGGCTGTGGAGTCACATGTAGGCCAGGTAAGGATGGTATATTTCCTTCCCTAAAGGACATTTATGAACCAGATGGGTTTTTTCTGACAATTGACAATGGTTTCATGGTGATCAGTAGATTCTTAATTCCAGATTTTTAAAATTAAATTCAAATTCCTCCAACAGCCTTGGTAGGATTTGAACCTGGGTCCCCAGAACATTAGCTGAGTTTCTGGGTTAAAAGTCTAGCAATAGTATCACTAGGCTATCACTTCCTGAGTACCTCGCTGATATAATGCATGCAGACACATGTAAAGATGCTCAACAGAGGAAGGTTGGACATGGAACTGAAACGTAGACTGCCCACTGTGTGATGCATGTAGTCACATGGTCAGAGAACAGTCCAGAACAAGATGTTGTAAGCAGCTGGTTGGCATGGTGAGTAACATAATGCAAGACCATACTTGGAACTGTATGTAGTTAAAGTCTACCAATAAAAGTGCTTGTGTTTAAATGCACAAGACTCAAGTTCTTATCAATGAGTTACCATCATAAAGAACCCATATTAAGTACATAATATGACAGTGACTTAGACAACTGCTCATCATTCAATGTTACCTTTTATATATCCACCCTCTCGTAGCCATGTATTCCAGATTTGATATGGTGCAGACCAGTGCAGTAATACCATTTCTAGCACCCTTCAGTAAAAAACAAAACAGATAAATGCTAAACTTAAAAGAAAATACAGTTATGGTAGAAGTGCAGTAAATGCATTTGAGTCATGGTTATAGGCTGCTAAATTATGCTGACACCCCCTTATGTCTGTTTATCTGATTTGCTTCCGAGGACTCCATGTACTGAGTTAATGTCAAAATTGTGCCAGATATTAATATATCATTCTCTTCTGTACACGGCAGAACTTTATTAGGTTTTTTTCTTTCAGAGCCTATTTCATTTTAATATCTGAAGTGAAAGCATGATCTAGCCACAGTATAATAGTAAAGAAGTTTAAGGCTCAGGCACATTTGGAGATCAGTAAATCAGCTAAGGGACAGCATCTTGTAGTTTAATTCTCTCTTAAATGTTGTGATAATTTTACGCTGTTAACTGGACATTGAGCCATTTAATTGTTCCATGGATCCTATATATTCCCCACATGTTCCTTATGCCGTATATTGTTCAGAAGCCAATTTTACATCGCAACAACCACAAAGTGTTAATGATGCATAGGGTTAAGTTACAACATGCCAGTTTAAAACCTCAAGGGTCCACGGTAGATGGTCATGGCTGGTAATGGATTGGGTAGTAAATCTACAAAGGTGAGGCAAGGGGTCTCCAAGGACTGCACAGTGGCACAGTGGTTACCCCAGTGGCACAATGGTTAGCATTGCTGCCTCACAGCGCCAGGGACACGGGTTCAATTCCAGCCTCGGGTGACTATCTGTGTGGAGTTGCATGCCCTTCCCACAGTCTGTGTGGTTTTCCTTTGGATGCTCTGGTTTCTTCTCACAGTCCAAAGATGTACAGATTAGGTGGATTAGCCATGCTAAATTCCTCCTTAGTGCCTTAAGATTAGGAGGATTAGTGGGCTAAATATGTGTTGTAATGGGATTAAGGCCTGGGTGGGATAATCTAAATGGTCTCCTTCTGTTTTGTATGGATCCTATGAATGTATCTCAAGGGTGATAGAGGGAAGCTCAATAGTATTTGAGCAAAGGTGTATGAACATGACTTTCATTCCCAGGTCAATGCTATTATCTCCATATATACGGCCATATAAACAAGCAGAGAACTTTACTTGTGGTCCTCCAAGATGGGCTTCACCATGGGAGGGTGGATGGAGACTAGGGGTGGACAGATACTAGGTATTCTCAATGACCAACATGCTCAGGGCTGGAGAAACAGCATCGCAGGATACGCTGACTGGATCACCTCAATTAGTTCACAGGCCACCTCAAGCATACATGACGCTAGCTCCAGGCAACCCTACACTTCTGCTCACTATGACCCAGCTGAAGAGGAAGAAGTAGGGATTGGGCAGGGTAGGGTCAACACCCTGCCCACCCCTCCTGCAAGTTTTACTGTACTTCTCATGCGTGCGTATCTAATGATCTAACAAACAAGAAATTGCGCCTGGCCTGTCTTTCTCTCCCCTAATTGTAAATCACTCTCACTTCCTCTATTGCCTCTCAATTTATGCCCAGACTGGAAAACTCCACCCTATGAGTCCAACAGGTTTTATTTACAGTGTTGCAAAATGTCTACTTTGTGCTGCAGCTCTAGCTTCTGGATCCTTCTACAGCTTTGTTTACTTTTCTTTGAGTATGTGCCAACGTCTAAGTAATGAAGCACAGTGACTATCAGTTGTAAACAGACTCACAATAGCCAACATTGAACAATGGAGAATGACATGTTCACACGAGCCAATATAATCCAGTTCAAAGAACTGCTTTCTCTGTCTTAGAGGATTGTCAGTTTCACCAGGCTAAGAGGGGTGGAGAGAAAGAATGGGCAAGGATTGTTTGGCTTAGAACAGAGGAGATTAAGGGGTGACTTAATTGAAGTGTACAAAACTATGAGGGGCCTTGTGGACCATGTGAATGGTTTACTAAGACTTCATTTTGAGATATTTCTGCCTACACAATTGCATTTAAATGCTAAGCTTAAAAACCTTGACCACATTTTAAGATTCAGAAGGCATGCTGGGTTAGCTCGGAAAATTGGCTGTATTTCTGAAAGTACAATGCAAGCAAAAATAGGCTTTCTCGTAAGCCAAACAAAGTTATCCATAAACAACTTCTGCAAATTGTTTCTTGAAGTTAGAGACAGCATGTGCCAAACAATTTCAATAACACAGATAATGAATCACATATATTGTAGTTTTAGCCCTCTGTTTTCAGGTTGGCTCAAGTCTGTTTTTAAGACCTGTTTTCAGTCTGTTTTGAGTTCTGTCTTGAGCAGTACAGAAAAAGCTAATATGTCTCTCTCTCTCTCTCTCTTGCTCCAGTTTTCCTCTTTCTACTTAGTTTCTGTAGTGACATAATTTTAAGTTCTATGCAGTAAAAAAAATCAACTCTGTACCAATGCCGTCTCTGTCTATTCAAAGGAATGATTGGATCCTACAAGAATAGGCAGGGAAAACTTGTTTCCCTTAGTTGAGGGGCCAATTACTGGGGGCACAGATTTAAGGTGATTCGTAGAAGGAATCGCGGGGGCTTGAGAAAAATGTTTTCTACCCTGAAGCTGGTGGCTGTCTAGAATTCACTGCCTAAGTTAATGGTTGAGCCTGAAATGCTTAACTCATTTTAAAAGGTACCTGGATCTATATCAGAAATGCTGTAAGCTGCAAAGCTACAGACCAGGTGGAATTAAAATGCACAGCTAGTTTATTTGTTCTCTTTTTTGCCCAGTGCATACGCAATCAGGGAAAGAACATGAAACTGTGGTCTGCCTCTGCTGCTGAGTTGCTCCTTTCTTCCTATGCACCACCTTGTCTTGCAAGAGAGATGAAAGTGTGTCAGTGAGTGTGCTGCAGTGTGTTCGGATGACGTGGCTGTCATTTTTGAATAGCTGAGTATGCACGCTGTGAGATGTGGGAGTGAGGCTTGCAGCAGTGCTAGGTGTTTGAAGGTGAGGTGAATCGATGACTGTTATGTATGCATAGTTGTTGATGTGGACCATTGATAGATGCATGATGATGGGTGGTACTTTAATGAATGTGCGCAATTGTTGACGTATGCCACTTGAAAATGCATTCCCTGCCACTTATGCGAGAGCATTGAAATTTTTGAGGCAGTGCATTCAGGTTCTTGAGGCTCCACAGCTTGCCCTGTGTCCATCATATTGTGGAGATGCCGGCGTTGGACTGTGGTAAGCACTGTAAGAAGTCTCATAACACCTGGTTAAAGTCCAACAGGTTTATTTGACAGCCAAATGTGCTGCCAAGTAAACCTGTTGGACTTTAACCTGGTATTGTGAGACTTCTTACTGTCCATCATATTGTGTCATCTCTCTCTTCCCCAGATCAAAGCAATTTATGCAATGAATTAATTAAATCTGGAATTATGAATCCACCAATGACCGTGAAACCATTGTCGATTGTTGGAGAAACCTATTTGGCTCATCAATGTCCTTTTGGAAAAAAAAGTCCTTACCTGATCTGGCCTACATGTGACTTCAGAGCCACAGCAATGTGGTTGACTCTCAACTGCTCTCGGGCAAGTAGGGATGGGCAATAAATGCTGGTAGCCAGTGATGCCCATGTCCCACAAATTAATTTTAGAAACTTGCTTTATGTAACGCAGGTTAGCTTGAAATTGTGCCAACCTCATATGGTTATATGTCAGTATTAAGCCACTCAGCTGTGTGCTTAGTATTGATAGATACCTCAATTATTATTAATGAGCTGGCAGTATCAAGTTTGTGCTTTGGCCTCATCCACTCGCTAACTGCACAATGTGGCCTCTGTACCCAATTTTGGACTTTCTCCAACCTTTCCTCAATTGTCTTCTGATTACGATTCACATCTCCATTCACACAATGAGTAAGAAAGGGAAGGAAAGGCAATGGCCTAGTAGTATTCTCGCTAGACTATTAATCCAGAAACTAAGCTAATGTTCTGGGGACCCAGGTTTGAAACCCTTGCGGGATGGTGACATTTGAATTCAATAAAAAAAAATCTGGAATTAAGAATCTACTGATGACCATGAAACCATCGTCAATTGTCAGAAAACCCATCTGGTTCACTAATATCCTTTAAGGAAAGAAATCTGCCATCCTAACCTGGTCTCGCCTACACGTGACTCCAGAGCCACAGCAATGTGGTTGACTCGCAACTGTTCTCTGAAATGGTCTAGCAAGCCACTCAGTTTCAAGGACAACAAGGAATGGGCAATAAATGCTGACCAGTGACCTCCATGTCCCATGAATGAATGAAAAAAAAGCTGTCCTGTCAAAACTCTTCATAATTCATACTATCCTATTCCAGAAATCAGCTGATATATATCTAGGAGCTAGTGCTTAGATCAAATTCATATTTTGCTAAGTTGCCCCTTTGTATCGGGGGACTAGTTAGAATAAATGCATGGGGTTATGGGGATAGGGCTTGGGTGGGATTGTGGGCTTAGAACAAATGGAAAATGAGAAGCATTCCCACAAATACTTACAGAATCATAGAATCCCTACAGTACAGAAGGAGACCACTTGGCCCATCGAGTCTGCAACAACCACAATCCCATCCAGGCCCTATCCCCATAACCCCATGCATTTACCCTAGCTAGTCCCTCTGACACCAAGGGACAATTTTAGCATGGTCAATCCACCTAATCCGCACATCTTTGGCGTGTGGGAGGAAACCGGAGTATTCGGGGGAAACCTATGCAGACATGGGGAGAATGTGCAAACTCCACACAGACAGGGACCCAAATTGGGAATTGAACTCAGGTCCCAGGCGTTGTGAGGCAGCAGTGCTAACCATTGTGCCACCGTGCCGCCCCATGGAGTCTGCACCGACCATGATCCCACCCAGGCCCAATCCCTGTAACCCATGCATTTACCCTAACTAGTCCCCCTGACACTAAGAGGCAACTTAGCAAAATATTAATTGAAACTTATTACATTTCTTAAAAAGGGCCTTTAAATGGATAAACAAATAAAAGATGTTCTGAATGTATCAGACTTACCACAGTTGTAGCTAAGTCAACCAAAACTAAAAACAACTGAGGCCTAAGCATGCTTCAACGAGGCTTGCTAGATTCCAACTCATTGAGTACCTGTTTAACTGTTCAGGAAATGATTCAACAATGTTACATACATATTTTTGTTGAGCCCTCAGCTAAGCATACATTTATTTTTTTTTGCATAGAGGAACGTCATACGGCCCTTAATAACTCCTGTCTCACTAAGAACATACATGTTCCAAATTGTGTGTTCCAGCCAATATATTGGACTTGGAAGAAACAAGATAATTAATGCACCTTTAATCATAGAATCATACAGTGCAGAAGAGGCCTTTTGGCCCATTGAGTCTTCACTGACACGTTAGAAACACCTGAACTCTCACCTAAACCCATCTGCCAACATTTGGCCCATAGCTTTGAATGTTCTGAAGTGCCAAGTGCTCATTAGGTCATTTTTAAAGGATGTGAGGCAACCTGCCTCTACCACCCTACCAAGCAGCACGTTCCAGACTGTTAACATCCTCTCAGTAAAAAAACTTTTCCTCATATCCCCCCTAAATCACCTGCCCCCTACCTTGAACCTATGTCCTCTTACAACTGACCCTTCAACTCAGGGGAACAGCTGCTCCTTATCCACTCTGTCCATGTCTCTCATAATCTTGTACACCTCGATCGGGCTGTTCCTTCGTTCTTCTCTTTAATGCATTCTCATAAGTAATGGTTCACGATGATTTTGAACTCAAGAAGCCATTTCTTAAAGAAAATATGTTCCGTCCAATTTGAGAGATTACTGGAGTGTTAATCCCAACCTCACAGAGTGACAGCTGAAGCAAGCTGAATATTCTTTCTTTTAGTAGCTATTAGGTATGCAGTCCACAATAATCTATCAGGGAATGCCAAAGCACCAGCCACATGTAGTGATAAAGCCCATGAGCAGATATTGATATCCCAAAGGTAATTGTGTCACTTGTGAATGCTGTCATCAGTAGGAAGTAACTGTGTCATGAATATAGCTAGGGTAGTTGGCATATACATGCATGTTCTTGACATATTCTTGGGATGGAGTCCTTTCATCTGAATACAGATGCATAAATCCTTAACAAATACACAGATAACAATGCAAGTTCAGTCGGGGGGTAAATTTTGGCATTGTGCAGAAGCATACAATGGGTGAGAAAGGATGAGCAGATAGCTTCTTACCTCTTTTGATCTTTTTACTCTGTTGACTTCAAATCATCCAAGGAATCCAGGAAGTGACATTGATGAAGGACAAATTCTATTCCATGGGCAACACGATGGCATAGCGGTGAGCACTACTCCCCACAACGCCAGAGACCCAAGTTTAATTCTGGCCTCGGATCACTGTCTATGTGGAGTTTGCACATTCTCCTTCTGTCTGTGTGGGTTTCCTCCTATAGTCCAAAGATGTGCCGGCTAAATTGATTGCCATGCTAAATTGGCCCTAGTGTCAGGGAATTAGCAGGACAAATATATGGGGTTACAGGAGGAGTAGGGCCTGGGTGGGTGGACTGTTGTTGGTGCAGACTCAATGGGCCAAATGGCCTCCTTTTGCACTGTAGGGATTCTATGATTTTTCTTGCTGTTTCAGGAACATTGAGAAGGTAATGTAAAGAGATATCAGAATAAATTGCTTGAGCAGAATTGATTGGAAACATATTGCTCGACATAAAATCAATATCACAAAAGTAGGGTTTGTTCCAGCATTGGCCAGTGATCTGCCCATATTATCAACCAAATTGAGGACTTGACCATTTACCCTGTTTACCTCAGCGAAGCCGTGACTACAGAAGCAACTTAGGTCAGTTCAGACAAACTGACACACCTGATAGCTCGAGAAAGTATCTGAAAGGACACCGTAGTATTTAATACAGGGTACAGTAATCTGGCAGGCCATAGAAACAAACGCATGAGTTAGCCATTTGGTCCCTTTAGCCTACTCCACCATTCAATAAGATCAAAACTTATAGCTGATTCAGTTGTGGCCTCACCTCCACATCCCACCGACCCCGATAACCTTTGACACCCTTGTTAGTCAAGAACCTATCTACTCCTGCCATAACAAATTCTGCAAATAAAACTCTACTAATGACCGTGAAACCATTGTCGAATATTGGGAAAAGTCACTAATGTCCTTTAGGAAAGGAAACCTGTCATCCCTACCTGGCCTGACCTACATGTGACTCCAGAGCCACAGCAATGTGGTTGACTCTCAACTGCCCTCTGAAATGGCCAAGCAAGCCATTCAGTTTCAAGGGAAACTAGGGATGGGTAATGAAAGCTGGCCAGCCAGTGATGTCCATGTCTCATGAATGAATAAAAACAAATTCAACGATGCTGCCTCCACCGTACTCTGAGGAAGAGAATTCCAAATACGCACAACCCTCTGAGAGAAAGATTTTACACCCCTGCTGCAGCGGTGGAGGGGTGTAAAATACACCGAAACATTCTAAAGTCCATTGATTCTGGCAGGATTTTAAAATCCCACTGGTGAGAGGGGCAACAAAATTCCACCCCAAGACTGCTGTTGGCCCAGATATTCCAAGCCATCACGTCAACCTTGTAGAATTCATTTTTAAATCTAAATCTGCAAGTTTAACTGAATCTACATGAACCAACAAAACTGATCCAATATCTGGACATCTTCAACAAGCTCCCTTCCAACATTCTACTGCATATCCACCCGAAGTAGTAGGCATCCATTTTGAGATCACCGACAAATTGAAAGTTAAGAGTCATTTACTATTGTGATTCATTTGTACAGAGGAACAGCTAACGTTTTTAAAGCTTTGTATTTGGGAGTGAACTTGTGGACCCCATATTTAAAGGGACAGGCAGGAACAGTGCACACCAGTCCCAAAGTTGATGGTGCACCCCAATGAATCCAAGGACAGAAGGCCTGACTAAACACGATGGCCGGACCTCATCATTTGAATCAATTTCCTCAAAGTCCCTAAATTTGATCAGTGCCAGCCAGTCAGATGGAACCAGAATTGAGACAGAAGTAGCCTGAGGCCTATGAGAATAGCCACGGCATGACATAAGTGTTGGTGGTTGGGGATGTTCCCAAGCAAAGGCTTGTGCAGAGAAACTCAAAGATTACTTCCTCTTGTGATGGAACAGAATCGAACACAATAGGTATAATTCTCCCAGCCTCTGAACTGTTAAAACCAGCAGACACAGTTGCCATAGTGCCACTTGGCCATTGCCTTCCTTTAGATAGGGAGGAAGGGTAATAACCAGAGAACAAAGATTTAGAACAATTGATGAATGAACATCGAGTCATTCAGCGCAGAAAAGGCCCTTCGGCCCATCGAGACTGCACTGACAATAACTACCACTAAAGGCACAATAATCCCATTTTCCTGCACTTGTCCCATAGCTTTGAATGTTATGATGTTTGTAATAGAGGTTGTAAAGTTTCCGGTCTCCACTACCTTCCCAGGCATTGCATTCCAGATTCCCACCAGTCTCTGAGTGAAAAGGCATTTTCTCAAATCCCCTCTGAATCTCTTGCCTGTCACCCTAAAATTATGTCCCCTCATGATTGACCCTCCCAACCAAGAGGAACAGTTGCTCACTACTCACCCAGAAGAGGAGATGAGATTCTGTTCCACTCATTTTCTTGGTGACCTGCTTGAATTCAGCAGATTTACTCCCAGGCCAGTGGGGGAGGGTAACAATTCAGCAAGAGGAGGCCATGGCTGGTTTCAGTACCCATAACTGGTGGAGGGTGGGGTGGGGAGAGAGGAGGGGTGGCGCTTGGGAAAGCAAGCTGCTGGCTCTCTTCTGGGGCCTAGAGAAAAGCCCCTGCTCCACCCACCTGGTCCACAAAGAGCACCTGAGAGAAAATTAAAGGACTTGCCCGCCTGACCCTAACTCCTCTGGCCCAGTATTACCCACTCAGCAGATCCGATGGGAAATCCATCACTACTCCAACATTCAGGCCTCCAGCTGAAACTTCAGATTACGTCCCAGTGACGTTATACTTGAAGAAGGTCCGGCAATCCTGGGACAGATGCTCTGCTCAGCTGCTCAAAAGAGCAGGTTAGCCTCCGACACAGTGGGGAGCTAGTGTGTTCCGAGGGGATATGGCATCCATTTGAACTCATTTCCCCCAGAAATAGGGAAAATTAAAATGGGCCTTTAGTCTGAGGATTTTTGGTTCACGGTTCAATAATAAACCGACAGACTTTGGTCAGGATCCATTTGGATTCTAGTACCTAAAGGGCCCCGTGCTGTGTTGAATTAAACTGCCTGACTCAGTGTGGAAGTAACAAGAAGTGATTTTTATTTCAGAATTCAGATCCCATCCAAAATCAACATTTTCTTTGCCTCCAGGTTCTCTTCTCTGTAACCGTAATTCTGGAATAACAAGTTGTGCTGCATACATGATAAACACAGCATTGTGCAAAATTTGTCACCGTGTGTCGAATAGACCAAATTATTTTCCCAAGGAACATCCTCACTGTTAACACGAGGCAAGAAATCATCAGTTTGAAATATCTCTGTTAAAGTAACAGAATGTAAATTATTTTATACACCAACCAACGCTGACAGCAGTAACTGGATGTTAACTGTGGATCTGTCGGAGCAGCTTTTGCCCAAAGTCAGAAGACTGTGGATTCTGAGAGTGCCTCCAGAGCACAAAATGGACACCCGTGCCTGGAGTTTCATCAGCAAAGTGGGAAGCGGGAGTCGACCCAACCACCTCAGGAGAATGTGCCCTCAAAGGAGGAATATTCATTGCCAGGGGAAGGAGAGGGTGGTGTGGGGGCTGCAGGACATGTCTTCAGGGCGGCATGGTTAGCACTGCGGCCTCACGATGCCAGGGACCTGGGTTTGATTCCAGCCTCAAGATCTTTGTACATTGTTAAGATAAAGAATACTCTGCTGCCTGTATTTTTAAAGCAATGTGCAGGCAGGTGAGGGCGACATGGTGGCACAGGGGTTAGCACTGCTGCCTCACAGCATCAGGGACCCCGGATTCAATTCTGGCCTCGGGTGACCATGTGGAGTTTGCACATTCTCCCCGTGTCTGCGTGGGTTTCCTCTTGATGCTCCAGTTTCCTCCCATAGTCCAAAGATATGCAGGTTAGGTCGATTGGCTGGCTAAATTGACTCTTAGTATTCCAAGATGTGTAGGTTGGGAGATTAGTCGGGCAAATGCATGGGGTTATGGGGATAGGGCCTAGATTAGATGCTTTGTCAGTGAGTCATTGCAGATTTGATAGGCCGAATGGCCACCTTCTGCTCTGTAAGGATGCTATGAAGGCCTGCCTTGGTGCTGTGGGACTTGGTCCTTGTTAAAGTAAAAACAGAAAGGCCCTCCAACCCTCACCCTCCCACGCACTCCCTATGCCCCCTCAATGCCATCTCATGCTCTTTGCCAAGCCATGGCAGTACTACTCCTATTTTCCCATTACGCTTTAGGTATAGAGCCAACAAATCCAACAGTGACAATAGGATATGTAAAAAAAACTCTGAGGAAAACATTCTGTACTTTCCACTTCATTAAAAAACTACTTTCACTACAGCCCAATAAAACGTTGGTTATCCAGACCATGTAAAATATCAATAACAGGAGCTCCGGGCACTTGAAACCTCTTAACTTTGTGTAAATAAATGCTGATAAGTTGACAGCACAGATCAGGGAGCCAGAACTGTCAAACAAACAATCTTTCCCCTGGGGCTCAGGTGTTTCAACAAGAGAAATGGGACTCAGTGAAGAATGCATAACGAGGCTTGCCCGAGAACCCAAACTTCCATTATATGTTATATTTTTGTCTTATCATAAGTTCATAAGGTATCAGAGGTCTTGCTGCGGCTGTATAGGGCATTGGTGAGGCCGCAGCTGGAGTACTGTGTGCAGTTTTGGGCACCGCACCTGCGCAAAGATATTTTGGCCTTGGAGGGAGTGCAGAGGAGGTTTACTAGGCTGATACCGGAGTTGAGGGGGTTGAGCTATGAGGAGAGGCTGAATAAACTGGGCTTGTACTCGTTAGAGTTTAGAAGAATGAGGGGAGATCTCATTGAGACGTATAAGATGATGAATGGGATGGATAGGATAGAGGTGGAGAAACTCTTCCCGCTCAAAAAAGACAGTAGGACTAGGGGGCACAGCCTCAAGATAAAAGGGGGGCGGTTTAGAACGGAGTTGAGGAGGAACTTCTTCACTCAAAGGGTGGTGAATCTCTGGAATTCTCTGCCCGTTGAAGTGGTGGAGGTTGCCTCGCTAAATATTTTTAAGACGCGGGTTGATGGGTTTTTGATAAGAGAGGGGATTAAGGGTTATGGGGAGAGGGCGGGAATGTGGAACTGAGCAGCGACAGATCAGCCATGATCTTATTGAATGGCGGGGCAGGCTCGAAGGGCTGGATGGCCTACTCCTGCTCCTATTTCTTATGTTCTTATGTTCTTATGTAGAACAAAATTAGGCGATATGGCTGATCGTGTTCACTCCGCCATTAGATGATGGCTGATAGGCTTCTCATCCCCATTTCCCTGCCTTCCCCCCATAATCTTTCAACCCATTACCAATTAAAACTCTACCTAACACCTCCTTAAAATTAGTCACTGTCCCAGCATCCATCACATTTTGGGGTAGTGAATTCCATAGATTCACAACCCTTTGTGAGAAGTAGTTTCTCCTCAACGCAGTTTTAAATTTGTTATCGTTTATCCTAAGACTATGACTGCTCCTCCTAGAATGCCCCACCAGTGGAAGCATCTGCTCCGTGTCTATTTTATTCATACCTTTTGTCGTCTTGAATATCCCAATTTGATCTCACCTCATTCTTCGAAATTCCAGAGAGTATAGGCCTAAACTGTTCAATCTAACTTTGAACCTGTTACATTGCAGAGCTTGCTGTCTGAACTACAGTTAATTTACATCAATGGGCTATATCAGAAACACAGCAGGCTCTTTTCTGTTTGGTTCAGGTGGTCACAGATCTATTGCACATTACACATCCCGGAGGAATTTCTCTTCCGTTGAAAATTGAAAATTACTCCCAATGAATAACCCGAGTTTAATTAGTGCTTTATAAAAATAATGTTCTGATTTATACTGCCTGTTGTGAGACTCACTAGCCGGAACCAAATATTGGATTGAGGAATGTTAACTGACCTAGATTTTAGATTTTATTTTAGTTGGATTAAGGCTGCCTGCTTTTCTCAACCTTTTTCAGAGGCTGTATTCTGTAAAAAGCTAACAGGATCAAGCTGTCATTCTGTGCTAACACCTCAGATAAAAGAAGCCATTTTGTCATATGAACATCACCTGCCAAACTATGCATTATGCTAATACCCCAGCCAATAATACTGGAAAGTAGCTACCAACCAACTAGTAGCAGATCATTGTATCACAAGTACCTCAGTTACTCTCGAGAAGTAATGAATAACCAGATCATTCATGAAAGTTGACTTATATCTATTTCTGTTTCTTTTGTAGGAAAAAAATTCTGGTGTTAGAATTAAAGTCTGAGACTTAAAAATGCAATGGTAGCATGCTATGCAAAAGGAAGCTATAATATGCAGTAATGACTGCTATCAAAACAAACTGCCCTTGATTAGTCTACTATTGGGCATAATGAACAAGATCCTTGTGCTATGTTAAGATAAAGAATATTACATTGACTTCATTTTTAAAGCAATGATCACACAGGTAAGAGTAACACGATCACATAGTGGTTAGCACTGCTGCCTCACAGTGCCAGGGACCCAGATTCAATTCCCAACTTGGGTCAATATCTGTGTGGAGATTGCACGTTATCCCCACGTCTGCGTGGGTTTCCTCCGGGTGCTCCGGTTTCCTCCCACAGTCTGAAAGATGTGTTAGTTAGGTGCATTGGCCATGCTACATTCTCCCTCAATGTACCTGAACAGGCGCCACATTGTGGCAACTAAGGGATTTTCACAGTAACTTCACTGCAGTGTGAATGTAAGCCTGCTTGTGACACTAACAAATAAACTTTAAACGTTAAAAAAAGTGTATAAATCCAATAAAATTAAGCCTTAGAACATAATTGTTCAATTCACTATTAGCAATAGCTGTGGGTTAAGGTGAGGTGATGCTGGATTGTCAGTAGTTCTAATCGGAGCCACCCCTCAATGGCAGCAGCAAGTGCTCTCTGAGACTGGGCCACAGTCTCAAAGGTTGCTGCCATGGCCCACTGCATCTCAGCACTGTCCCACTGGGTCTCCTGTAAGCTCTCGAGCCTCTCAGCCATAGGCAACAGAATCTCACGAAGCCTGTTGAGGACCTCAGCAGTGGCCCACTGTGACTCAGCCACAGCCGTCTGGGACTCCACTATGGCCTGCTGTGACTCAGCCATCGCTTGGACCCTGCCATTCATGCTCCAGGCTTTCCACCACGGACACCAACCTTGCAGTGTTGGCCTAGGAACATGCAAGACAAGCAATAGCTGATCCATCTGAAAGCTTTGGGACTCCCCCAAAAGCCTCACAGTGGGTCCAGGATTGTCGTCGGTCCCTCCCGCATTCCCTGGCTCATGCTGCACCTCCAGCAGCTGAGGGTGAAGTGATGGCAGAGGCCCAGCACGTAGACTGGGGCCAGCTGGGTTCTATCCTCCGGTAGCCCCCATGTGCCAGAAGCCTAAGATGTTCCCTCCTCCACCTGATGTACAAGAGCAGATGTGTCATCCACAATAGAGAATGACCCAGATGCCTCCATACTAACCTGACCCACCGATGTGACAGCCTCTGGGATAAATGAAAGCTGAAGCAAACTGGTGCCGGTCTCAAAGGCCACTTCATTGGCTTCCTCCGAGGAGTCCTCCAAGCTGTCAGGGGCAGAGTAGGTGGGAGCAGCAGTGGGACCATGAGGCCAGATGGTCCAGGCTCATTGGGGTCCATTCCTGCAACAGAAGACACAGGGTTAGGTGCAAGGGAGGGATAGGAGTCTGGGCTGCATGAAACTTACTTGAGGTATCTCCAACGAGTAGGGAATTGGTGGGTACTCATTTCTACGCTCCAGTCCAGCCATGCTGTCACTAATGGCCTATATCCCCTCCTCTCCCACAAGCTCCAGTGCTCACTCCTCAAAGGGGGGTGAGAACCTGAATCTCAGACACACCACTTCCCGTCTTTACCCTCTCCTGGCCATTAGGGGTATCCTTTTCCTGTGGAGACAGAAGGAGCCATGTAGAATCTGATGGCACGAGTCCTGGAGGGTATCGGGGTAGCCCTCATGAACAAGAGTTGTGGCATTCTTGGATGGAAGGAGGGAGTTGCTTGAGGGTCAGGGGCTGGAAGCATGCAGGATGCTGGGGATGGGGGGTTCTGGGAATCATTTAGGGGGAAGTTGCTCAATGAGGTTAAACACTCACCCTTGCTGCCCGGATTCGGTCTTTCAGTTTTTTGCGGCACTACTTCCCGGTTCTCTTGGCCAGTGCCCTGGCACTAACGCATGCTGCCACCTCCTCCCAGTGCTCTGGCACTAACGCATGCTGCCGCCTCCTCCCAGTGCTCTGGCACTAACGCATGCTGCCGCCTCCTCCCAGGCTGCATTTCCATCCCTTCTTCTGGAACAGCGTCCTGCTGGGATGAAGAGGGTGTCCAACCTTGCCTCCACTACCTCCAGCAACCTGGCCAGATCCACATCAGAAAATCGGGGAGCTATCTTCCTGGAGGCCATTTCTTCCTGCACTGCCTATCTGTCCACCCTTAGGGTTTTTATGGAGCTCTCCCTTGATAGGGCGGATCAGCTGCAGGCAGTTTGGGCAAGTCAGGCACCCATTAGAGCATTCCAGCAAGTTTAATGCAGTTTGCCACGTTATCATGGAGGGGAAGCCAAGTTAGCAGTTGCAGGTGTGCTGATAGAGAGGGGGAGGGGGAACTTCTGCCTCTGTATTGATCAGGGGTGGGGGAAAGAGAAAGACTCATGTCACTCAGCCATTGGAACCAGTGGGATGGTGAGGGGGCTATGTGCTAGGGGATCCAGCAGGATTGGGGGCGAGGGGGGTGTTAGGAGGTTAATAATGTTATGGGGGGGGTCCTCAATGTCTGTGGGGAGGGATGGGGAGGCTGTATCTTGTCTAGGGGTGTTCTGTCAGGAGAGCTGCTTTTCTTCTAAGCTGTTTCTGTGCGTGCGCAGTTTGTGGCTCTGACCTGAGCTGCTGGTTGTCTGGCAAGTTAAGCCCTGCCTACTGCCCCTAGTGGCTAGAAATGGTCTAGCCCATATTTTCAAAGATTGAATGCATAAGACTGGACATGAAAACTCACCTGAAAAATGGATCAGGAACTCTCCCATTTTTACACCACTTAGACAATCTCATAAAATCCCCCCTATTATGTTTAGTTGCTCCTTGAGTTGGGGCGGCGATGGCCAAGTAATTTTATCATTAGGCTATTAATCCAGAAACTCAGCTAATGTCCTGGGGATGTGGTTGGAATCCCGCAACAGCAGACGGTGGAACTTGAATTCAATAAAACAGAATATATGGAATTAAGAATCTGCTGGAACCATTGTCAAGAAAACCCATCTGGTTCGCTAATGTTCTTTAGGGGAGGAAATCTGTCATCCTCACGTGGTCTGGCCTTCATGCGACTCCAGAACCACAGGAATGTGATTGACTCTTAACTGCCCTCTGAATGAGGGCAACTAGAGATAAGCAATAAATGTAGGCCAGCCAGCCCATGTCCCACAAATAAACAAAAGAAGAGTTAATTGGTCAGTGTATTATTGTTTTATCTTATCTTTTATCCAATAAACATTGACATTATTTTCTAATTCAGTGTTTGACAGCATATCATTGTCAAACTGTAACAGTTTAAAGATTTAATTTTGGATCCAATACTTAAACTGTATGCAACTAAATTAAATCTGTCTAAATTAATCAAAACACCCTTTTTTGAAAAGAAAACAGATAAAAGGAACCAATTTTCTTTCTACAGTATCTCTACTGCCTGAAAGGACAGAAGAAGAAGCTAACTTTCAAAAGGGATTTGCAAACACACTTGAAAATGAGGCACTTATGTGTCTATCAGGACTAATTGGATAGCTACTTAAAAAACCTGCCATAGACACAATGGGCTGAATGGCCTCTTTGCGTACTTTGTGTTTCTATTGTAATACCAGATTAGATGCTTAGACAGAAATTGTTTTGCATGAATTTTAAAACTGCTCTAACTCCTAAAATAAATTAAGTTAAGCCATTTCTTCGAGATTAAGCAGGTCTTACAAGTTAAGATGCATATTCATGATATTTGTACAGTTACTGTATCATAGAAACTAGAAGCAGAAATAGGTCATGTGGTCCTTCGAGCCTCCTCCGCCATTCATTTTGATCATGGCTGATCATTGAATTCAACATCCCGATCTCACTTCCCCCACTTCCCCCCATATCCCTTGATCCCTTTAGCCCCAAGAGCTGTATCTAGAGAAATACAATGCAGGAACAATAAATTACAAGACATGAAAGTATTCCAATAACAGAATGGAATATCCCAAATAAAGTAAATAATTTTGACGTTTGTTGTTTTTCCAATGTCTTGTGCAGCATGTGCAATCATTATTAAATATGCAAAAGGAGAAAAATAAAGTTCCAGTGCTTGTAATCCGACATTGTAAATTCCAAGGCATTATTCCAGATCACCTTGATTCAGATATGTGCAACAGTTTCCCAAACTAGCTGGCATATGGAGAAAAGTCAAGAATGTTCTGAAAAATATTCATGCACACGTTTTTATTAAACTTAACCATGCAGCCAAAGTTCAATACACAAATCCATATGTTAGCGAAAAAAACGTTGCCAATGCAACAGAGCACTGCAATGCTGAACAATCTGTATTGGAGACATGCTGTTATGGACAGGGTGAGGGAGAACAACTGCAATCCCCTTCCCCTTTCCCTGCTGTTTGTAATCAGTGAATTTCTGAGAGGACGATGTGTGTGTGTGCTTTTTTAACCCCTGAGTGTGTGGACTGTTTGCATAACCAACAAGCTTTTTGTGGGTCTAAATAAAGAAAGATGTTTATTGACGCACTCATCTGAAATTCTAATACTTAAATAATAAAAATGTTTTATTTAAACATTACTTTATAACATAAAAAAGGCTTATATATTGCCTCTTGAATGTCTCAATTGAAACTGCCACAACCACAATCTCAGGCAGTACACTTCAGAACAAAGAGATCTAGGGGTACATGTTCATAGCTCCTTGAAAGTGGAGTCACAGGTGGACAGAATGGTGAAGAAGGCATTCGGCATGGTTGGTTTCATCGGTCAGGACATTGGATACAGGAGTTGGGATGTCTTATTAAAGTTGTACAAGACATTGGTAAGGCCACACTTGGAATACTGTGTGCAATTCTGGTCATCCTATAATAGAAAGGATATTATGAAACTAGAAAGAGTGTAGAAAAGATTTACTAGGAAGCTACTGGGATTTGATGGATTGGGTTATATGGAGGGGCTCAATAGACTGGGACTTTTTTCTCTGGAGCGTAGGAGGCTGAGGAGTGACCTTATAAAGTTCTATATAATAATGAGGGGCATAGACAAGGTAGATAGTCAATATCTTTTCCCAAATGTAATGGGAGTCTAAAATTAGAAGGCATAGATTTAAGATGAGAGGGGAGAGATACAAAAATGTCCAGAGGGGCAATTTTTTCACAGAGAGTGGTGAGTGTCTGGAACAAGCTGCGAGAGGTGGTAGTAGAGGTGGGTATAATTTTATTGTTTAAGAAGCATTTCGATAGTTACATGGGTGAGATGGGTATAGAGGGATATGGGCCAAATGCAGGCAATTGGGATTAGTTTAAGGGTTTAAAAAAAGGGCGGCATGGACAAGTTGGGCTGAAGGGCCTGTTTCCATGCTGTAAACCTTTATGATTCTATTTCAGACCCTAATCACTCGCTATATTCATAATTTTTTTTCAAGGTACCATTGCCTATTTTTTAAAATTTATCTATTAGGGCATTGCTGGCTAGCATTTATTGCCCATCCTTAATTGCCCCTCGGGAAAGTGGTGGTGAGCTGCATTCTTGAACTGCTGCGGTCCATGTGATGTAGGTACACCTACAGTGCTGTTAGGGAGGACGTTCCAGAATTTTGACCCAGCGTCAGTGAAGGAACGGCAATATGTTTTCCAAGTCATGACGGTGAGTGAGTTAGACAGCAACTTCCAGGTGGTGTTGTTCTCTTGTATCTGCTGCCCTTGTTCTTCTCCTCATGGTAGTTGTCTTGGATTTGGAAAGTGCTTCCTAAGGAGCCTTGGTGAGTTCATGTCGTGATTCTTGTAAATGGCACATGTTACTGCCACTGGGAATTGATGGTGGAGGGAGTGAATGTTTGTGAATGGAGTGCCAATCAAATGAGTTGCTTTGTCCTGGATGGGTGTTAAGCTTCTTGAGCGTTGTTGGAGCTGCACCCATCCAATCAAGTGAAGACAACTTGATCACACTCTTGACTTGTACCTTGTAGATGGTGGACAAGCTTTGGGGAGTCAGGGGTGGGTTACTCACCACAGGATTCCTAGCTTCAGATCTGCTCTTGTAGCTAGTATATTTATGTGACTAGCCCAGTTCAGTTTCTGGTCAATGTTAACATCGAGGATGTTGAAGAATTAATTCACCCAGTGCTGCTCCCCAACCTTTTTTCTCTAACACACACAATCTTCCCTTTCATGTAATAATAGAATTCCCTCCAGAATGTATTGACTTCCCCCACCACAATATCAGGCAGTGCATTTCAGACCCTAACCACTCGCTGCATTCATTTTTTTTTCAAGTTACCAGTGCTTACTTAAGTTTTGTTTTAAGTTTATTTATTAGTGTCATAAGAAGGCTTACATTAACACTGCAATGATATTACTGTGAAAATCCCCCAGTCGCCACATTCTGGTGTCTGTTCGGGTACACTGACGGAGAATTTAACCTGGTCAGTGTACCTGACCAGCCCATCTTTCGAACTGTGGGAGGAAACTGGAGCACCCAGAGTGTTAGGAATGGGTTAACAGACCTTCCAATGAAGTCCTAATTTGATGTCAATTATTCAATAGAAGTCACTCAGAGATAAAGAGGCCACAGGTGGCAGTATTTGTTGGTGGAGAATTGTGTGTGGAGTTGGATCAAAGAAATAAAGGTATTTTATGAAGAAGCAAAACTTGTGTGTCCTTTACTGTACAACAACCAAAGGGCTTAAACACAGAGGAAACCAATGCAGACATGGGGAGAATGTACAGACTCCACACAGACAGTGACCCAAGATGGGAATCAAACCCAATTACCCAGTACTGTGAGGCAGCAGTGCTGACCATTGCCTTTACTGCTGTGTTCTGGCATTCCTCTGTTCTGTTGTGAATTGGAGATCCCTCAGAAAGAGCGGGGGTGGGGAAGGATGGGGGATGGTGGGGGAGGGGGTTGTGGCTGGCTCCATTTAAACATGCTGCTTGTGGCGTGATGATGGCGTTGGACTCCATCTAGAATTTATTTGGAGATGCGAGCTGGAGAGCACTCAGAGCAGAGCTGGAGGGACAGAGCCTCGGAGACGCAAGAGGCCCGAACTGGCAAGGGTTAAAATGTGATGTTAGGTTTCCTGAGGGGTAACTTGAAGCTCTAATGAGTCTGATGGGGAAGACCCCTCCCCCACACCCACCTTTAGCACAGTCTCCAGCATTCCACCCAGTTGGAGTGCAAAGGTGCCCAACTCCAGCCCCACCACTTACCCGACTGCTGGGAACTGTTCCCATGAGATATGACAGTCTCCTGCCACCAAATTCCTGCTACCGCTTTCCAATTAAGCAGTAGATGAGAGGGGAGTCAGAGAAAATTTATATGGGAGTGAGACCTGATAGTGAAAATCATTTCAGCTTTAACTTCTTACTTAAATTAGGTACACTTATGCTTCAGTGTTCAAATGCGCCATTTCACCACCCCCAAACACCAGTTTTAACCCATTACATTTTGGACTGCAGGTTACTTTTGTTGTATACTTTATGGCCCCGATTTTACCATCAAGCTGCGCCCATTTTCGGGTGTGAAAACTTGGTAACGTTGGTGAGTAACGTGATCTGCGCCTGCCTCTGCATCCATTCCCCCTTTACCGAAGTCTGAAAATGGACGCAATCGCGATTGTGCCTGAAACCAGTGTGATGTCCATTTAAATGTATTTGCATGCATTTAAATTGACTTAATGGGCTACACGCCCAAACTTACCAGCAGTTCCCCCTTTACGACTGCAATCGCCCATCCCAAATCGGCACGAAACAAACATACTCTGGGCGCAGTTACTGAGGAGGTAGGTGCCCAGCGTCCGATGGTTCTCTGCTTGAGATTGGTATGGTGGGAGGGGTCAGGGGAGTTGGGTCTGATCGCTCTCTGCTTGAGGGTGGTGGCGGGGAAGGGGGTGTCCACTGCCCCTCTGCCTGAGATCAGTGAGGGGAAAAAGGGCCCACGATTAGTCTGGGTGGTGGAGGGGTGGAGGGATATGGGAGTCAGTAATGTTGGGGGTGTGGGGCAATGTCTGTGAGGGCCAGGGGGAGGCTTTATCCGGCCCAGGAATGATGTGGCAGGGGAGCTGCATCCGAGACAGTTGGTGGCACTGTTCAGAGCTGCAGAGTTCTGGGCGCAATTTAGAATCGCTGATATTTTTTCAGGCAGACTGCGTATGGGGACGCCTGAGAATGGGCCTAAAAGTCAGATCTGAAACACTCCCAGATTCAAGTCCACCTAGCACATAGAATCAAAATGGTAAAAATGGGTCCTACAACTTAGATCCATTTAGAGATAACACTGGTTTCTATGTGAAAAGGAACATTATTTACAGTGCTTTATACAATGCTTTAATGTGGCTATGCCATGTTTCTGGTTCTCACTTCCAGCTTTTTCTTCAGCTTTGCTTTTTCTGAGTTCACACCCAATCAGGCACAGTGAACGTCAATAGTAAACAGACTCACATAATCAAGTACAGAACCATTGAACACAACAACTTCATCTTCAATGCCCCAATCCTTCTCATATCATCAGCCAAATGTTCTGCAACTTAATGGGCTTTCCTGAAAACAGACTTAAGTAAATATGTTTAATGTGCTTTTTAAATTATGACAAAATTTGCAATGTAAAATAAATGTTTAAACCTTACTGATGTATTGTGATTCATCATGAAGTACTACTAATGGCATTTTGCGACATTGATGCATGGTTCAATATGTGTAAGAAAACCTATTAGAATTGCATTTAATGCCTTCATTTTTCTGAAAGACACTTGGGAAAAGTTTCCAATTGCTGTGTTTCTGTCCAGAAAATAATTCATATGCTTGAACTGACAGATGGTAAGCTTTTCCATCGACATTAAGTGCAAGGAGGCAAGATCTAAAGGAGCAAGTGACAGAATCTTCCTCAAACTACTCCTCCAATTTTAACCTGGGGCAGGAGTGCGGCACGTGGGCACTGGAGTGGGCAAACAGAGCCTAATACAATACTTAGAATTTATTCTGCCTGACCACATCTCAATGAACCTTTGCTAATCATCAGCCTGAAGCCAGTGCAGATGGGGCACAGAGAATGATGGCACATTGCAAGTCATGTCATTCTAATCAGGATTCTGTAAACTATGTGTGACTTTATATGCCCTTCTCTGATCAGAAGGGATACAGTTTCCGAAAGCTTGTGGGATTACTATCAAATAAACTGGTTGGACTTTAACCTGCTGTCGTGAGACTTCTTACTACATCGCAAGTCACCAGGGATTCAAGGAGATGGTTTCCAGCAAAGTTAGTGATGAGGAAGAGGATTCAGACAGTTTACATGGTGGTGGGGAGGGGGGATGACACTTGAAAGGGTCGAAAGCACTAAAGCATTGAATGCAGCAGAGTTCCCCTGTATAGTCAGGACAGCACAGAGTTCCCTGGGAAACTGTAATTAATATGTTCTCACATTTACAGATGGACTGCACATACAATTTAACCAAAAGATGGGGGTGGGGGTGAGAACTGTGGTAGCCACAGGGGAAAAATGGCAGGTCACATTTGGATGATGTAGCCATACAATCATATCATAGAATCATAGGAGGAGGCCATTAGGCCCAGCGAGCCTGCATCGTCAACAATCCCACCCAGTAATATCCCCACAACCTTAAATTTTTCACCCACGAATCCCCCTGACACAAAGGGACAATTTAGCAGAACCAATCAATCTAACCTACACATCTTTGGACTGTGGGAGGAAACCAGAGGAAATCCACATAGGCACAGAGAGAACGTGTAAACTCCACACAGTCACCCTAGACTGGAATTGAACCCAAATCCCTGGTGCTTTGAGACGGCAGTGCTAACTACTAAACTACCGTGCCACCTCATTGAAATGAGGCCCAGCATCTCATTAATGATTAGTCGTAATTAGACGAGCATATAGTGGCTGTAACTTGTTCACTATATTCAAGAAGTAATTAGAACTATTAGTTGTAAGTGGATATCAATGACTTCTGAACAAATGTGCACCTATGATTGCTATATGCAAATCACTTGTAGATAAGCAAAAGTATATCTGCTCATGCCATGTAACACTTAAGAAGTCTGTATGGCATCTTGTGGAAGCAGACTTCCTCACTCTAGCTTGAATAAAATGCTGTATTTAAACTTTGAAAGCTTTGTCTGGTCTTTGAAGAATGTAAAGTACGTTTGTTGGACAGCGGCGGAATTCTCTACTTAGTGCAAAATTTGGGCATGAAGCGAACCAAGTATAACACTTGAAATTTATCCTGCTGGGCCTCATTTCGATCTCCCTTTGTTGGCCACCAGCCTGAATCCACTGCAGAAGAGGCATAGGGAATGATGGGACATTGTCAGTCACCTAGGATTCAAGGAGATGGTTCCCATCAATGTTAGTGATGATGAAGAGGACTCCGACAATTCTGTATAGGTGGGGAGGGAGGAGGATATTGGAGACTGAAGAGGAGACTGGAGGTTTCCTGTTGAGCCTGGAGATGCCTTCCAATTCCATTTGCCCACCCCCAGGTGCATACTTACAATTGGACTTATGTGGGCCTCTTCTGGCCTCCATCCTGCTTGCTGCCACTTTCAGCTAAAGGCTTGGAAAATGTGTTCAGTTTGTACTTATCTCTGTTGAATTCATGCTGGAGCCATTTATCAGATCTTAACACATGATGATTTATGAAACTATTGCCTCGCCCACCACTGCTCCCAACTGCTACTGCTTTGATGAATGCTTCCAAAAACACAGCAGTTAACATGGCGGAGAACCCGTAAGCTGTGGGTATAAATAGTTTCCATAGCTCCCCTTTTGTGCTATTCCTACCAAGGCCTGGTTAAAAGTGGTGCTTAAAAGACTGCACAAAAAGACCGAGGAAAATCATAGAGTCCTGACAGTGCAGAAGGAGGCCATTCAGCCCATTGAGTCTGCACCAACCACAATCCCACCCAGGCCCTATTCCTGTAACCTCACATATTTTCCCTGTTAATCCCCTGCCACTAGGGTCAATTTAACATGGCCAATCCACCTAACCCACCTAATCTTTGGACTGTGGGAGGAAACTGGAGCACCCGGAGCAAACCCATGCAGACATGAGGAAAATGTACAAACTCCACACAGACAGTGAGCCAAGGCTGGAACTGAACCCGAAGAGCTGGCGCAGTGAGGCAGCAGTGCTAACCGCTGTGCCATCCTTTTTTTTAATGTGTATAGAATGGGAATAAACAGTTCATATGGGGAAGGAGAGAGGTATTGGACGAGAAAGAGACAAAAATTGAAAACTTGCATTTATATAGTGCCATTAACATGGTAAAACATCCCGAAGAACTTCACAGGAGCATTATCAAACAAAACTTGACACTGTGCCACATGAGGAGATGTTAGAACAAGTGACCAAAAGCTTGGTCAAAGAGGAAATCCAGAGCTTAGGACTTAGACAGCTGAAAGCACAATTGCCCATGATGGAGCTAAGAAAAAGATCAGAATTGAAGGAGCGCAGAGAGCCTCTTTGAGAAAAATAAAAGCAAAATACTGTGGCTGTTGGAATTTTTTTTACATTCACATTCTTTCATGGGATGTGGGCATCATTGGCTGGCCAGCATTTATTACCAATCCTGGATTATCCTTCAACTCCAGAGGTCATTTAAGAGTCAACCACAATACTGTGGCTCTGGAGTCACATGTAGGCCAGACCAGGTAAGGGCGGCAGATTTCGTCCCCTAAAGGACATTAGTGAACCAGATGTTTTTTTTGATATATGACAATTGGTTTCATGGCCATCATTCATCTTTTAGTTCCAGATTTTTTTTTTATTGAATTCAAATTCCACTATCTGCTGTGGTAGGATTTGAACCCGAGTTTCCAGAGCATTACCCTGGCTGA
Source organism: Carcharhinus amblyrhynchos (assembly GCF_965287045.1). NCBI lineage: Eukaryota > Metazoa > Chordata > Chondrichthyes > Carcharhiniformes > Carcharhinidae > Carcharhinus > Carcharhinus amblyrhynchos. The sequence continues at coordinate 161,486,079 of NC_137324.1, forward strand.
GTATGGTGCTAAGAGCATCCATTAAGAGATCAGAACATATGAATGGCAGAGCAAAGGTGCAGACTGTCAAAGGACAACCTGAGGGGATTGTGGCAGTTGGGCCTACTTGAGGGGGGGTGGGGGGGTAGGATTGCAAAACAAGATGGGAAGAGAGATTTTGGAAGTGGAACAGTAAACATGAATAGAAAGTGATAGAAATGGACGAATGAGTTGGAAAGAAGAAATAAAATAAATGGAAGTGGGGTGACTGTGAAGGGGAGAGTTCATGCTCCTTGAGAAAACCAGCCTCTCAGTCTTTTCCCACATCCTTTAAAGTTCCCCATTTATGGGCAACTGCTTGACTCTCCTTCCACAAAATTTATTTCAAAATGAAATATTAATGCCTGTCATCTGAACTCCTGGATTGGGTTACTGCCTTTTGTTTCTGAACACGTATCTGGAACAGTTTATCTCATATTTTGCAACTTGGCCTGTATTATTTGTCACACCGTAGCAATGCTGTATTCCCATTGCCATGCCAAGACTTCATGAGATGTTAGAACATAAGCTGCATTGATTTTATGACACAGAACCTGAAAGTATATTGAATTTATAACCAAGACATTCAACCAGCCTATTTTTGTCAAGGAATTATTGGAAAATTTGCTAACTTACACATTTTTATTGCAGTCTATACACAGTATGTGCATTTTTTCTTCCAGGAATTAGATACTCGATACTGTGAATTATGTGTATGTACTTACTCTTGTGTATTTCAGCTATGCAGGACGTCCTGTGAAAGGAAATATTAATGAAAAGAAAAAGAGATAAGAGTGCCATGACTTGAGAGAGAAACTATGGATGATATGCTGCTGCTAATAGCTTTGTAGCCTTGGCTGACTCAGGACTTGCCAAGAATATTGTTTCAGTGAGAGAACAAAATAAAACTGTGGTAGGATATTGTGCCAGTGTCTGTGCGCTGGATCCTCATGCCTAGACCTCTCACAGCAAGAGCGCAGCTAAAACTAGTTAGAATAATCAAGGCTGGCAGCCTGGAGGTTAACCAGGCCTTCAGGTTGCTGGGGTTAGCTGATCCAGCAAATTGTTGTTGCCAGTTGCTTGGCACCTATACATCAGGAGCCGGAGCGATTAATACATTTTTGCAATGGGGTGTGAGCAGAAAAGGAAACACAGAAAAAAACCCTTGTGATCCCTCATCCTGTTCTTCACAAAATTGTTTTTCCTCACTTCATTCCTCACAAATCTCTCACCATGTTCCATCACTTCATTCCTCACTAAACTGTGTTTTCCTTTGCCCCATTGCACAAAAACCTCCCGCTAAATACCCTTGCCCCATTTCTCATTAAACTCTGTGTTCCTTTGTCCCATTCCACATGGCTTTCAATTCAAGATGGCTGCAGAGCGAGGCAGCTTCTTTCAAGCTATGCCCAGAATACCCTCTAATTCTATCTTTTACTCTTGTTCTATGCTTCTATAACTGTATTCTAACTCTTCTATGACTGCAACACTACATTCTGCGCCCTCTCCTTTCCTTCTCTATGGTATGCTTTATTTGTATGGTGTGCTAGAAACAATACATTTCACTATATACTAATATGTGTGACATATGTTCCACATTATGGGGGGGAAGGCAGGGTTAGCCTCTTGAGTTGGATGATCAGCCATAATCATAATGAGTGATGGAGTAGGCTCGAAAGGCCAAATGGCCTCCTCCTGTTCCTATTTTCTATGTTGCATGTCATAGTGACAAACATTTCTTATCATTTACCATTTATCCTAAAAAAACAAATTTTGGGACGTTAATGTTTTAAAAATGCCCTGTAATTTTTTGAATGATGCCTTGCAACCACATTTGACTCCCCTCGAGTTAGCCTGCACGCATGTACAATAAACTCCTTGTGGAATCCTTTTGACCACATGAAAGAGGAAATTCCCGCTGATGTAAGTCTCCGCTGACATGGTTTTGTTGCAATTAGCTTTATAAAGAGATACTCAATGAGCAATTGTAGAATCTTATTATTTATTCCACTGCAGGTAAAATTTCATGCTCGGTATACAAGAAAATTTCAGCTTCCTCTGAAGTGGAATAAAAACATACTTCACTAATATTCATGGAACATTTATAGCGTGAGAGTTCGTCACAGTGAATTGTACATGTCAAAGGGATATACTTTCCCTCAGCACAGAACAGCACGATGGCGTGGCATATTGGACCTCCAATTTGTTGTATTCTGGAAGGGGCGGAACACCAGTTCTTGCCCATTGTTAACCACATGGTGAGTCCTTCATCTCAGCAGTGCCCCTGAACTGAGGCTAGGCAAACACCCACAGAGAAGGATTGAAGGTCAGAGAACAAGCAGCTGCAGGTCCCCCCTTCAGCGCTGACTGAAGATCAGAATTTGCAGGTACGGATTGGACCACAAACAGTGCGTGATAAGGGAAGATATTAAAAAGGAAAAATGAAGAAGAAAGTCCTAAAATTAACCCATTTTTAAACGTTTATCTTTACTCCATCCTTGAAGTTACAAAACCAATGCTCAGAGTGGTTCGGGCAAATCTAAATCCATTCCTTTCTTACTCCAAAACCCAAATTCAAATTCCAATTGAATCCAATTCATGGCCCCCGCAAGAGTGACAAACAAGATGCAAGCTGACAAGTTAAGGCATTGCACCCCATCCTGGGCTTGACCTGATTCTTGATCTTAACCAAAAAGGCCAAGAAGTAAATAATCCATTTGAAAATAAATAATTTTACTTGCACTTCTATCAGCACAGAAGGTGCTTTCTCTGTGTGTACATTGACCTGACTCCTATCACTTCCCGATGTAGTTAAGCAGCAAAGGATGTTGTCAAGAATGTCACTCTAATCCTGAGCAATGCCCAGATTTCCCATGGTGTTGCCAGGGAGAGTTAGAGTCCTGTTATTAAAACACAGAGAGGAAATGTTGGGAAGGATTGCTGTGGTGTAGAAGTGGGCTTGTTGGAAGAGAACCCCACCCAAAGAATTTGGAAGAGACTGTGCAATAAATATATTTTGATTGATTCCTGGACATAAATAAGCACACTCCATAACAACCATAGGACAGGGATTAAATGAACAAATAATGTGTACAATATAGAATCATAGAATCCTGACAATGCAGAAGGAGGCCATTCAACCCATCGAGTCTGCAACGATAACAATCCCACCTAGGTCCAATCCCCGTAACCCCACATATTTACCCCACTAATCCCTCCAACCGACACACCCCTAACTTGCCACTAAGGGGCAATTTAGAATGGCCAATGCAACTAACGTGCACATCCTTGAACTGAGGGAGGAAACTGGAACACCCAGAGGAAACCCATGTAGACATGGGGAAAATGTGCAAACTCCACATAGACAGACACCCAAGCTGGGAATTGAAAATGAATCTCAGCACTACTCAAAATAGTTGTATTTACAGTCAACTTGAAGGATAAGGGATTTATAGTGAAGGCTCAGCAGCGTATTAGACTTCAGAAAATATTTCTGTGTTTATCAACTGTCTACAGTGCAAAAGGAGACCATTTGGCCCATCGAGCCTGCACCAACAACAATCCCACTCAGGCCCTACCCTGTAACCCTCCATATTTTCCCTGCTAATCCCCCTGACACTATGGCTGGGATTTTACGATCTCGCCCAAGACCAAAGGACAATTCCATTCTGCAAACTTTGGGGCAGGCGTGCCAGTAGAAGTCTGGTCAAAGGGTCAATTTACCATGGACAATCAACAAACTCACACATCTTTGGGCTGTGAGAGGAAACCGGAGCACCCGGAGGAAACCCACACAGACACAGGGAGAACATGCAAACTCCACACAAACAGTTACCCAAAGTTGGAAATGAACCCAGGTTCCTGGCGCTGTGAGGCAGTAATGCTAACAACTGTGCCACCATGCCACTCCTACTCTGTCACTGTGCCATGTTATGGAGAGACGGCAGGAGAGTGGGACTGATTAGGTAACTGTTTCAACAAACAAGCACAGGGATATTGGGTCAAACAGACTCTTTCTGTGCTGTATCCTTTCATGATTCTATGAGATCAAATTCAATAATTACTAAAACCTGGTGTTGTCAGACTTTTTAATGTGTTTACGCCAGTCCAATGCCGGCATATCCACATCATCAAATTCAATCCCATTGTTTCTTCCTCACCAAACATTGTATTTAGTGTTACAAAGGTGTTCTGTTTCAAAGCATGTTGAAAGTAGGTCTCTTACTGAGAACCTAACGCTGAACCACAATCAAACGGACTCGAAACATCAACTCCCTGTTCTCTCTCCCTGCGGATGCTGTCAGACCTGCTGAGTTTTTCCAGCATTCTCTGTTTTTGCTTTGGATTCCAGCATTCGCAGTGTTTTGCTTCTAATTTACCAAATAACGACAATCTTTTCAGAAACGGTATTGTTTTTAAGAGTCCTGCCAGGTTTTGTGTTTTGTGACAACAAATGAAAAGCTAAAGAAAATACAATCAGTAGCATTAGAATCAGGGTGATAGAATCATGCAGCACATAGAGGCCATTTGGCCCATAGTTCCTGTGCTAGCTCTTTCAAAGAGTTATCAAATGAATACCATTGGGCCATTCTTTCCCCATGCAATTTTTCCACTCCAGTATGCATCTAATTTCCTTCATGAAATTTCACACTTAATCGGTTTCTACCATTCTTTCAGACAGGGGAGTCCACATCATAATTAATTTCTCCTTAGCTCGCCTATGCTTCCTTTGTCAATTTTCCCCAATCTATGACATCCGGAGGGGTAATTCTCCCTCTCATCCACCACGGGAATCGTAGTGAGCAGGGGATGGATTTCACAAAGGTCCATAGACCTCGGGCGGGATTCTCTGGTTTTGGGGTGAGTGCGGCCGGAGAATCCTACCCCTGGTTACTAGACCTTCCTCCCAGTGGAGCCACTTTTTGGCTCTCTGTATAAAAAAAACTTTTTTAATTTAATCTCTTTCGCTGGAATTTCTGTGCTTTAAAGAAAACATTCAAAACTTCTCTAGTCTCTTCGCATAATTGAATTCTCCCTTGGTACCATTATAATGAATGCACTCTTTAAGACCTTGACATCCTTGCTAAAGAGTGGTTCCCAGCATTGGATACAGTGCTCCAGCTGAGGCCTAACCAGTAATTTAGATGGGTTTAACATAATTTCCTTGCTTCTACACTCTATGCCTCTTTTTTTAAAAATTATATATTTTTTTAACAGGTATATCTTCAAAGATTTGTGCATTTAAAATGCTAGAATTCTCTGTTCCTACTCCCATTTGAAAATTGTACTATTTTGTTTCCTTTGGCACATCATTCTTCCTTCAAAAATGCATTATATCACATTTCTCCGTGTAGAAATATTCCAGGCCAGGTTAGGGAATGAAATCCTGCCGTGTGTTGTATAAAAATTAGGAATCAACCTTGTGTCGCCTTAGTTCCTACTTTCCAATGCAACTTTGCTAGCCTTGTGCTCTATAACCGCACTGGCTGCAGCATGGCCAATAAGAGGCTGCTGAGGTTGTATATGGTTTTGGAGGACAAATTTGAGCCAACTCTGAGCCTCAAAACTCTGAGTGCAACATCTTTGCATGGCCGGTAACAGTCTGGGGGCCTGCCCCGTGAGTGAGTGTGCTGGTAGAATAAGGTGGGAGGGGGCAGAATGAGTGCTGTCTTCCTGAGGGAGCATAATGGGTCTGTGCTTAATGGAGTTAATCCCATGGAGTGCCAGCAGCTCAGATAGACTAGCAATTTATTAGAGGACAGGTGACTGGACTGCTGTGACATCCTGAAAATCTCTTTACACGTTGCAATCCACAGTCAATGTAGCGGCCGTCTGAGTTTATATTGCTGTTAGCTCATGATGCGTGAGACTTTTTTTGTTAATTCGTGGGTCACGGGCAACACTGGCTTGCCAGCATTCATTGCCTATCCCTTGTTGCCCAAGGAGAGTTGAGAGTCAACCATATTGGGATCACGTGAAGGTCAGACCAGGTAAGGATGGCAGATTCCTTCTCTAAAGGACATTAGTGAACTAGAGGGCTTTCCCTGACAATCGACAATGGTTTCATGGCCATCAGTAGATTCTTAATTCCAGATATTTTTTATTGAATTCAAGTTCTACTATCTGCCATGGCAGGATTCGAACCCAGGTCCCCAGAACATAAGCTGAATTTCTGGAGTATTAGTCAAGCAATAATACCACTGGACCATCGCCTTCTCCTATACTTGAGCTCCCTCTGTTGCAATCAGACATTAGGAGATACACGCTAAGGAGAGACCTTGACATCGGCTCCTGCTATTTGTGGTTCAATGGAAGCTGTAATCACAACTCTCAGAAACTGCTTCATTGTTTCATCTACAAGTGCACAGACTGAATTAGTGGTGCTGGAAAAGATGGTTCCAAGCTTCCGAGTCTCATGCCAAGTTGGTACCCAATCCTCCATGCTCCTTAACATTGACTGCAGACTTTTTGAGAGACTTCCCAATGCATCAACCATTTTACTATAAAGCAAAGAGTACTGCAAAAAAAAAGTACTTCCTCTGTACAAAGGATTGCCGCATGTAAAAGAAATTCAATGAAAGAGGTATTGAGTGAGCTTTAAGACAAGTCGGGGTGCTCTCCGACAAGAAAAACAAAAGAAAAGATCTCCCGGCCAGAGAACCAAGGATCCTTCCCACTGGAGCACACCAATGGAAAAAACCAGCAGGAACAAAATAAAAGATAGTGATCCTGAATTTACAGGGTAACAGAATAATTGACAAGGGAGAAGGACACATGCCCTTATCAGGATAAAAGACAACATCACTTAATCAAGATTCCAACCAAAAGGGAACAAAGTTTAGGAATAACAATGAACTGCAGGATTATACAGCATGGGGCAGCATAGTAGCGCAATGGTTAGCACTGCTGCCTCACAGCGCCAGGGACCAGGTTCAATTCCAACTTCGGGTCACTGTCTGTGTGAAGTTTGCACTTTCTCCCCATGTCTGTGTGGGTTTCCTCGGGCGCTCTGGTTTCCTCCCACAGTCGAACGATGTCCGGGTTAGATTGATTGACGATGATAAATTGCCCCTAGTGTCGGGGGATTAGCAGGGTAAATGTGTGGGGTTACAGGAACAGGGTCTGGGTGGGATTGTGGATGGTACAGACTTGATGGGTGGAATAGCCTCCTTCTGTACCGTAAAATTTCTATGATCCTATGATAAAAAAGCCATCCACGGAACTAGAAAAGGCCAAAGCCATGACCGGAATGTCAAGGAACATCCAGGAATCATCCAGAACTTCAGCAAAGTTTCCGTATATCCACCATGTCATCATCCCAGAGCCCAGATGAGCAGGAGACTTGGTCATAGCAGGCAGGAAATGTCTGCCTCATTCAACTGCCTCCAACCTCTTTTGATGAACACTGAGGTCAAGACATCACAAGACTAGTGATTGTAGTCTTCAGTTAACCCCTGGCCTCAAAGACTGGATGAAAAATGTTTCATTGAACTCAACATGCCCCGCCTTTAAATCGAGATTGTGAAAGCATGGCGGCCGATTCTCAAAATCAAGCAGTAATCTCACCGCAGCTCTTCCTCCTCCCTGGGGGGATTAGCTCACAGACAATCCTCACCCGACCATGTCCCCATGATTTAAGCAGCATGTTCGACACACCATGCAGCAGGATTTCCAAGGTTCGAAGGTAAGTCTTCACCAAAGAAACCTCTTTCTTGACTGGAAGGATTATCGTCTCTGCGTCATTCTTTCTCTGTAGGAGACCTAAAATTTCATTATCTGTGCGGGGAGCAGAATATGTCTTTCACATTTTTGCCCATAAAACTGGTCTTCATATCGGTGCCAACTGCACCAACTGCAGCTCCTGAGTATGGATCCACTCACAAGTGACACCTCCATTGTGGACCAGGCCCCACCCAAGTCAGCTCCATCCGCATCTCAAAAACAAGGATTTCTCTGACTTAATTCAGCCAACCGCAGTCCAAAAATGTATCCATGACATTCCAAAAACATCACCCAGATTATATAAATCAAGGTCATCTAGTTAGAAGTCATGCATTAGGATAAAAGAAAGGATTAAATGATGAGTAGCATCAGAGCTCATGAGAACACAACTACTCCCACGTTCATATCATATGATCCCTATTTCACCTCTTTAATTGTTCGTTGTTCATTTCTACCACTACTCCAACCCTGATGATATTATGATCAGTATTTCCTAAATATTCTCCTCCATTTGGCTAATTTCACTCCACGGCACCATTCCCTTCCTCACTGGGTTGGATACATACGGATCAAGGAAATTCTACTGTAATCATTTCAGAAATTCCTCCTTTTCCTTGCCCTTCACATTTTTTAATGGAAGAAAAAACAATGCATAAGGTTTATATTAGGACACCTGCCACCCACACCATAATCACAATTCTATTGGTCTTACATCTTGTTGAAATGTGCTTTCTTACTGGCACCTCCACCTCCTTCCAACCTTCGTTTTTATATTCTTCACCTAATATAAAGGCCTTCTTTGAGTCATTTCTGAGTGGGTTCACATTCACTCATTTATTCCCCAGCTCTATCTGTCCTTTTGGTTTCTAGTTGTGCTTAACCAGCTTTAGCTAGGGGAGGGCAGCCAGTGTATAGCATGCACCATTTTTCCTTTCAAAAGTTGCCTCGGGAAAACTTGTGGATTTCTGGCTTTTATAAAGACATTCAAATGACTCTAGCTGTTCTAATAATGGCTTCCCCGGGGATTTTCACCTGTAGAGATTTCCCATCAATATAGAGGAGTGAAAGAGCAGGTTAGGGCTTACAAATAGCAAGTCCTGGCTTGCTGTGTGAATATTTAGCCTTGTCAATCAAGAAAATAATTTCTGCAAGTTGTAGGAACAAATGTCGGTCGAAATCTATAGTCTACGACCCGTGAAGCCTCTTCATCTGGGTGTGATAGATCTGTCAAACCCATTAACTTAAGGCTCAGGTTTTTCACACAGGCACAGACATCTGAAAGAAAATATCATTAAAAGGCACTTTAATACTGAGAACGAAAGCTTACGAGTGGATAAGATTAAATTTATTTTTAAAAATATATAACTTTCAGAAGACAAGAAAGGATTTCCAAAAAAAAACTCGATTTATTTAATTGGTTATAATCTCGTTGGTCGCAGAGTAGTTCTAAATTTCTCAGACATCATAAAATTGCCAATAATCTGTGCCCAACTAAACAATTTAGAAATAATCGAATGTTCGTAAGCATTTTAATTCTGTCGCATCAAATGGTATGACCTAAATCCCATACAACTGATATTTTCAAGGTGGCGATCAAAGAATTGTAGTTCGGGAGTGAGCAAAGGAGAATCAAAATGAGACAGAGCAGTTCAAGCTTTTTTGAGTACATGCATATTAATTGAAGGCTAAAAGTGATGGAAATGAGAGAGTGGATTTTGCCAGCCTGTAAATGGAATGAAAACATTCTATATTACGCAAATTATGTCAAATACAGAGTGCAGAAAATAAGCTTGTCAGCCCAACAAGCCTATGCTCATAGGAACACAAGAACGCAGGAATTAGGAGCAGAAGTTCATCCCTTCACGTCTGCTCCGCTATTCAATCAGATCATGGTTGATTTCTGCTTGGTCTCAAATCCACCTCCCTACCTGTTCCCCATATCCCCTTAACCATTTTTTTTAAATCAGATATATCTAGTTCCTTCTTGGAACCATTCAATAATTCAGACTCCATTGCATTACGGGGCAGTGTGTCCCACAAAGTCACCACCCTCTGTGAGAGGTAGTTCCTCTTCATCTTAACCAATACTTGCAACTTCCTATGCTGCTCCTGATTTCTATCCATCCTTATTTATCTAACACTATCAATATCACCCTCTATTGCCTTCTCTCTAATATACTTGGTTTGCTGTCCTTTCTCTATGCCTCAAGTACTTCTTTGCATCCCATTCCACATTCTTACCACTCTGCCATGCCAGCTTCATAAACCACCATCCCTCTCCATGTTATCTATTCCCTATCTACAGACTGCAGATGCCCCCTGTGATCACCACCATACCCTTTGCAGTCCAGTACAGAGCCCACCACAAGCAGGGACATCAGCTGTTGGAGAGCCCTGCGCAGTGAGCTGTGCATTTTTCCTCTGAAGCCCACAATCCTTGCCCCTCCCTGCAGCTAGGCTACACCACGCTCCCAGTGATTGCTGCTTGCCCGCTGCTCTCCTGCTCTGCATCCTTTCTCTGACTTCAGCCTGTGAGGTCCACATAGTCCCTGGCCTGCCTGCCTCTGTGACTCCTTTCCATTTCGCAGCAGGAACGTCTGCGCTTTGGGATCCTGTCTGCCAATCCCTCAATTTAAACAGGGGCATTGACATGGTTACCATTTCCAAAGAGGACTGTGGCCAACAGTAACCTTCACCAACCACCTTAACCGAGGCCTGCTATGTGTTTGAATGAATCATCCCTAATGGGCCACTCTAATAGGGTTGCAGTCCATATTCTGGGGTCTGTGTGCACCTCCTTCCAATAGTGTAGCTTCTAGCCTCTTGGACCGCCATGTTTATCTGCATTTCTTGTAGCCTTGTCAGGATCCAGCTTCCCTCCCCATGGCCATTCTTCTGCCTTTGATTATTTGTCTTCTTCAGCCACCTTCTTGCCATTCTGCCTGCCATCATGAGCCCTCATCCTTCTTCTTTTCCCACATCCTTACAAAGCCCCCCTTCTACATTGCCCCTCCCACACAATTACTGGGGCCCAAGCAGTGATCCTTGCAGTACCCAGTAGTCGCTGCCTGTCATTGGGAAAAATACATTTATTCCACTCCTGTCTGTCAACCAAAATTCTCGATCCATGCCAATGCATTACTGCCCAATCTGACACCAAGGCGGTACGGTGTTGCAGTAATTAGCATTGCTGCCTCACACAGCCAGGGACCTAGATTCAATCCAAGCCTTGGGTCAATGTCTAGGTCTCCCTGCATGGGTTTCCTCCGGGTGCTCCAGTTTCCTCCCACAGTCCAAAGATGTGCAGGTCAGGTTGATTGGCCATGCTAAATTGACCCTAGTGTCAGGGAGATTACCAGGTTGAAGGTGGGTTGTGGGAATGTGATTTGGGTGAGATTGTAGTCCATACAGACTCGATGGGCTGAATGGCCTTATTCTGTACTGTAGGGATTCTATGATTCGATAGGATTCATCTAACCTCTTATGAGGGATCCTATCAAAAGCCTCCTGAAAGTCAAAATACACCACATTTAGTGGTTTTCCCTTATCTATTCTCCTAGTTACATCCTCAAAAAACTCTAGTGGGTTTGTTGAGCATGATTTGCCTTTCATAAACCCATGCTGGCTTTGCCCAATTCCATTAATGCTTTCCAAAGGTCCTGTAATCACATATCTTATAATTGACTCCAGCAAAGAATAGCTTAGCATTGTTAGCACTGCCGCCTCACAGTATCAGGAACCCAAGTTCAATTCTGGCCTTGGGTGACTGTGTGGAGTTTATGTATTTTCCCCGCGTCTGCGAGGATTTCGTCCAGCTGCTCCTGTTTCCCATGTGCAGGCTATGTGGATTAGCCATGTTAAGTTGCCCTCTAAGTGTGCCAACATGTGTATGTTAAGGGGATTAGTACGCAGAATTCGGGATAGGGCCTGGGTAAAATGCTCTGTCAGAGAGTTGGTGCAGAACTCGATGGGCTGAATGGTCTCCTTCTTCACTGCAGGGATTCTATGATCTTCTCCACTATTGATTTCAGGCTAATTTTTCCTCTTTTTCTTTCCATCTCTTTTTTAATCGTGGGGTTAAATTTGCTACCCTGAAGACCAATCCAGCATGAAAATGGAGTACAGGAACTGATCTGGCCTGACAGAGTGATGTATAGTGCATCAGGAGAAGTGCAGCACTGTGGCAGGTTGGCTTTGTATGTTGCATTCACCTCAAACCCTCTCACAAACTGAAAACTGTCTTGCGTACACCACTCTTTAGTTCATAGGATCCCACAGTGCAGAAGGAGGCCATTTGAACCAATGAGTCTGTACCGACCACAATTCTGCCCAGGCCCTATTCCCATAACCCCATGTATTTACCCTAGTTAGTCCCCCTGACACTAAGGGGAAGTTTAGTATGGCCAATCCATCTAACCCGTACATTTTTTGCACTGTGGGAGGAAAGAAGAGCACCTGGAGGAAACCCACGCAGAAATAAGGAGAATGTGCCAAACTCCACATAAGCAGTGACCCAGGAATCGGACCCAGGTCTCTGGCACTGTGAGGCAGAAGTGCTAACCACTGTGCCACCATGCCGTCCTGATTCCAGACCGAGATAATTTCTCACCAATATGACAAAAGAGCATTAATGAGAATATAAATAAATGTAAATGGCATTGGACACACTAGCTAATGGTGTCATTAGTCTGCCATTGCAACAAACCGCAATGTGATTTTACGCAGGCGAATTTTTGACTTTTTTGCTTCCACTAGATTCTCCAGTCCTGCCTGTCACCAAACACATCACGGACAGGATGGGGAAATTCCACCCACAAATTTGGAGATACTCGACAAGTAACATTCAACGCAGTATCAAGTCCTGATATTGCACGTTGTAATACCGAAATACCAGGGTTACTTTCCCATTGTGAATGCTGGTTTGCAACTGCAAATGCAAGCAACAACGTATGCTTATTACAGTGGTCCTTCCAGATACTAATTAAGTAAATTACTGACCCACTGTGCAAACTATTAATGGTTTTGGAATCTATCCCTAAGCAACTCTCCAGAGAACCCACCGGTAAAAAGCCAACCCTCAAAAGCTGCAAAGCAACCAATCACGTAATCTTGTATAATCCTTGAGAAATTCCCTGGAGCAATTTTCATAATGTTACTAACCCCGACTCTTTTAATATTCAGGCTCATCCTTACAAAATCACAAGCTTACACTTTAATTTATGAAAATGCTCAGTGCAATTATATGATGGCTGTATAACATTCTGAGTGAATTGCAGATTAAAGCACAAGGCAGAAGATACTTAAGTGAAATGGGAAAGATCAGGAAGGATTTCTGTAATAAGAAAGGGAAAATGGATAATGCAGGCGCATTAGAAAAGTAGAATTTGTCTATCATGCATTGAAGTTGATAACATAAACATCAATGTTAATAAGGAAAGTAGATATTTTTACATTTTTGTCCTTATTATAGGGGCACCTGACACACAAAGTCTATGACATTTGCCATGCTATACCAGTTGACTGAGCAAGTTAAGCTGAGTCTCTTCACTGGACACCTGCCAGTGTGAGTTAATTAGTCAATATTGGAGTGGCACTCACTTATACTCTAGGTGACATTTTTATTGTCAAAATGTCCTCACTTCGCAAGTCAGAAGCACAATGAAAATATTCTGCTGTGGACTAAGGTCCATTGAGAACTGAGGTTGTCAAAGAACATGTGTCACTTTTGACCCTGAACACCGGCTTGTTGACTTTACAGTTCTATCACAATCATAGGAGCTCTCTTCCCACGAATGTCTGCTGTTCTAAAAAGCTTGCACTTTTTATAAAGCGTAACTGATCTTGACATTTTGCAGTGCCGATTAAACATTTTCTCAATCAAGTAGAAATTAGTTTTTAGATTAGAATTTGCTACAAAATAAATCCAGCATCTCCATTCATTGACGAGAATTGACAGAATCACCTTTGGAACCTCCAAAACAAGAGGTACCTTTGACCGAGAAGACAAATATCTGGGTGATCACAAGGTGAGCCCTAATCTCTGCTGATTAGGTTAATTTCATTCAGACCAGCCATGACCTTATTACAAATGATTTCAATAACACTGGGATAGAGGAAGATCACCCTTCGTGCGAATTTCTCATTATGTTGTCACATTGGAATCAAACTCGGTGGCCTTCACTGAAATTTCCAGGTGAATCTCACAAATGCAGCTTGGGAGATTTTGTGGCACAGCGGTAATGTCATTTTTTTTATTCATTCGTGGGACATGGGCGTCGCTGGCTGGCCATCATTTATTGCCCATCCCTAGTTGCCCTTCAGAAGGTGGTGGTGAGCTGTCTTCTTGAATCGCTGCAGTCCACGTTCTGTGGGTTGACCCACAATACTGTTAGGGAGGGAATTCCAGGATTTTGACCCGGTGACTGCGAAGGAACGGTGATATATTTCCAAGTCAGGATGGGGAGTGGCTTGGAGGGGAACCTGCAGGTGAAATTTAAATTAGTAATCCCAAGGACCAGGTTGAGCGTGGGGTTGTGAAAGATGCTTTTTTGAGAGTTGGTACAGACTTGATGGGCTGAATGCCTCCTCCTGCACAGTAGAGATTCGATAATTCCATGAAAGTTAATTCAACTTTGAAAATATGGAACTGAAAGCTCATCTTAGTGATGGTGACCCTGAAACTATCATCAATTGTTCTAACAGTGAGCTCCAGAAGCTTCAACATCATCTGGCCCTGCCAGTCCTGGAGGCCCACCATTGTCCTGAATCATACGGCTGAAGTCATCAACCTGACAACCTCAGGGACTGAGCCATGTTTCTCCTGCTATGGATCTGACCTCTTTCCCCTAGCTTTCCACTATAGATGTCACCCTTGCAGTGTTGGCCTGGGTCCCATGCATCAGTGGCACCATCTCCTGTGACAGCAGGCTGTTAGACTCCTCCCTTGCAGTTGCAGGAATGTTGCTGACAACCCCTCCTTGGAATTCCCCGCTTTACCTATGCATCTCCAGCAGCTGAGGGACGAACCTATCCAGGGACATGGAACCTGGTTGAGGCACAGGTGAGTCTTGGGTTCCTGCAGAACCTCAACTGTCCAATCCTTGGGATGCTCCTACCTTCATCTGCTATGCGTCCGAAGCTATGCAGTGCTCACCAGATAGTAACGCAAAAGTCTTTCCACTATGATAGCCCACTGAGGCGTGTGTCTCTGAAATGGTGGATGCTGTGGGTGACAGCCATCCTTCTCTGTCATCTCCTCCGAGGTGGAGTCAAGGATGGGTGGTGGTTGGTGGATGGACCAAGCCGATTGGATGATGTTCCTACAGTACCAATACCCGTAACACCAGGGCAGCACGGTGGCACAGTGGTTAGCACTGCTGCCTCACAGTGCCAGAGACCCGGGTTCAATCCTGGCTTCAGGTCATTGTCTGTGTGGAGTTTGCACATTCCCCCTGTTTCTGCATGGGTTTCTTCCGCGTGCTCCAGTTTCGTCCCACATTCCAAAGACATGTGGGTTAGGTGGATTGACCATGCTAAATTGACCCTAGTGTCGGGGGGTGTTAACAGGGTAAATATGTTGGGTTTCGGGAATGGGGCCTGGGTGGGATTGTGTTTGGTGCAGACTCGATAGGCTGAATGGCCTCCTTCTGCACTGTAGGGATTCTGGGATGAATTCTGTGATTACACTAAGGTCATGGGTTCGATCCCCAGATAGGCTGAATGCACTTGCCTGCCTTCAAGCTAATGCGAGCCCGTTTTATTCAATCTCTTCGCTGTTACATTAAAAAAACTCGGTGCTCAAACTAAAATAGATTTTTCAAAAAAATCAACAATAAAACGCATTAAAAAATGTGGAAGTTAAAAATAATTTTGCATTTATCTTCAAGAAAGGGATGACTCGTGACTCAGAATCGTCAAACCTCTTCCACTTAATTTGCCCCGTGATACAATACCTCATGATATCAACACCTATTAAATCAAACCACTCAGAATTACTCTATTTTGTAAATAAAGAATTAGATATGGTCTCCCCTTTACATTTGCTTGTTGTCTCTGGCTTTCATCCCAGGGGTGACATGTGCAGCTGCTGCCTGACTCGTTCTGTTTCTGTTCCTGCTGCACACACACACAAACATATCAGCCACGCGAAGAAATGCTCACTCGCTGTCTGCATGGTCACAGGTAAGGATTCAACAGACAGGAAGTCGAACGGTGTCATAGTGAAGATCAGGGTAATGAAATCGGCAAGAGCCAATATCATTTCGTCACTCGGACCCGGAGCTTGGACCCGATGGGATGGAAGTCCACTTGGTTAATGAAGGGAAATAGAAATGTCATGTTGGTGCAGAAGGAAATGTTCTTTTGAGATTACGATCAAGTCCTGAGTAGATTTGACACACAGCAAGCAGAAGCAGGCTAACCCTCGGTCTCAACAGTGCCTGAATTACAAGTGCTTAATACTACTAACAATACTGTGGGTGGAATTTTTGGATTTGTTTTCTAAGCGTTGTCTCGGGCTGGGGAAAGCACAGGGCAACCTTGGCTCTTGACAGATCAGGGCACCCCCAATCTGAAAATAAATCAAAGCAGAAACACCCCACGGAACTCCTACCCCTGCCTCCCCGCACCACCACCCCGCCCCGCCAAACTCCCCCACCACAGACATGGGATCACACCCAGAGGAACGCCCTTCCCAAGCACATGGAACTACCCCCACACCCCACAGACATGTGATACCTCATAGCAAACTCCCCCAAGCCCCGAACCTCCCCAACTGAAGCCACCCCCTCCCCGACACTATCCGGGCACTCATGAATGTATGGGGTTATGGTGTTAGGGCCTGGATGGGATTGTTGTCCATGCAGGCTCGATAGGCTGAATGGCCTCATAGAATCATAGATTCCCTACAGAGCAGAAGGAGCCTGCACTGACAACAATCTCAACCAGGCCTTATCCCCTTAACCCCATGTATTTAACCTGCTAGTCCCCCTGTCACTAAGGGACAAATTAACTTGGCCAACCCACCTAACCCACGTATCTTTGGAGTGTGGAAAGAAATTGGAGCACCCAGAGGAAACCCACTCACACAGGTGGGGAGAACATGGTAACTCCACACAGACAGACACCCAAGGCTGGAATTGAACCCAGGCCCCTGGAGCTGTGAGGCAGCAGTGCCAGCCATTGTGCCACCATGCCACCCTCCTTCTACACTGTAAGGATTCTATGATTCAGTTTTCATGTACTATAGTGCTGCAACTGGCCTCAGCAGGCTAAGGATAAAATGTATCTTTTTGAGATTTTTTTCCAATCCCAGCACACCCAGAGACAGAATTTAAGCCAATCATTTGTTGTGGCACCACATTTCTGAAGATGTTGGCATGGTTGGGTCCAATGGAGATCCTCAGGACTATCCAGAAACAACCTCCAGACACATGTATTCATTTCTGATATGAGCTGCATAGGAAAGGTGATGGCCGTGTGGTATTAACGCTAAACTGTTAATCCAGAAACTCAGCTAATGTTCTGGGGACTCGAGTTCAAATCCAGCTACGGCAGATGGTGAAATTTGAATTCAATGAAACAAACAATATCTGGAATTAAGAACCTACTGATACCATGGAACCATTGTCGGAAAAAATCCATCTGGTTCATCATTGTGCTTTAGGGAAGGAAATCTTCCCTCCTTATCCGATCTGGCCTACATGTGACTCCAGAGCCGCAGCAATGTGGTTGACTGTCAACTGCCCTCAAAGGGCAGCTAGGGATGGGCAATAAATGCTGGCCAGCCTGCGACATCCATGTCCCACGAATGTATTGAAAAAAATTGTTGCTGTCAGAAGTTGCTCTTCTTTGGCACAAAAACATGTTTTTCATTGAGGTTCAAAATCCTCCTGCCCTCACATCAACTGTGCTTTAATTCTGTGCAAACAAGTAGTTGAATTTTAGGCTCTCATCTTCGGAGAAAGGGAAGGGAATTTTTGAATGGAAACATGTGAATGAAATGTGAGATGTGGGGCAGTATGGTAGCACAGTGCTCAGCACTGATGCTTCACAGCTCCAGGGACCTGGGTTCGATTCCCGACTTGGGTCACTCTCTGTGTGAAGTTTGCACATTCTCCTCGTGTCTGCATGGATTTCCTCTGGGTGCTCCGGTTTCCTCCCACAGCCCAAAGATGTGCGGGTTAGGTTGATTGTTCATGCTAAAATTGCCCCTTAGTGTCCTGAGTTGTGTAGGTTAGAGGGATTAGCAGGTAAAATATGTAGGGATATGGGGGTAGGGCCTGGTGGGATTGTGGTTGGTGCAGACTCGATGGGCAGAATGGCCTCTTTCTGTACTGTAGGGTTCCTATGATTCTATGAGATTTTTAAATCAGGCCATTTTTAACACATCAATAAGCCTCTCCTGCATCCTTTTCAGAAAACTTGTTTCACCTGTAATGAACATCACAAATACATTGATATATGCTAATTGTGTTTAATAGCCGGACACTAATTCAAGCAATTAATGTTAAAATGAATAATCTCAAATGTGTCCCATCGCAGTGACAAAAGTTTTGCTAAATAATTGTCTTATTTGCATATGTAGATAACATCAAAACCGAAAGCAGCAGACAATATAATACCTGTTGTGTAAGTAAAACACCAGGGGACTGCAATGTTTGAAGGATAATTCTAGACTTGTCTGTTTATAATTAAGGAAGAATCTCAGGGAACAGGTTGTGTACAAGTCAATAAACATCTCCCATGCACTTCATAAATGGTGAGTCTGTATGAAAACTTGATGAGTATGAACTTTTGATGAGTATATTAACCTTTATGATGAAAGATGTTTTGAAAGAGATGGAATTTCTGAGAAAGCACTTGTGATTTTTAATGACTTCTGTGTTAAACTAGATTGATATACCATACCACAGCATGCAGTTAAGCTATAGATTTAAATTCCTCTTGTGATCTCTTAGATCCGTGCAGAGGCAGATTAATTCTTATGCCTTTTCCTTCAATCCCAAGAGAGTGTCTCTATCCACCTCTTCCTACAGAACATGGTGGCACAATGGTTAGCAACTGCTGCTTCACAGCACCAGGGACCTGGGTTCAATTCTGGCCTCGGGTCACTGTCTGTGTGGAGTTTGCACATTCTCCCCGTGTCTGTGTGAGTTTCTTCTGGTTTCCTCCCACACTCCAAAAACGTGCGGGTTAGATTGATTGGACATGCTAAATTGTCTTTTAGTGTCCCAAGATGTAGAGGTTTGGGGAGTTAGCAGGGTAAATAAATTAGGGTTATGGGGATGATGCTTTGTGCAACATAAATGGGCCAAATGGCTTTCTTCTGCTCTGTTAAAAAAACACAATCTGACTCATTTGCCTTGTCAGGAATAGGGTTAAAATTCAATAGCATGATCAAACTGCAACCACTGCTTCTGATGTAGGCAATGTGCAAACCTCATGCGATCTGCTCACTTAAATGATTTCAACTACATGCCTCAGCAAAGGGACACAAAATACTAAGAAGCCAACTCCAGTTCAAGCTAGTCTGTGTTACTTAAAGTCATGCAGCAGTCCTTAAAGGGAAGTGCAACTTAACTGTGGCAAGTGCCAGGAGTTATTCTAGGAATCAGGTGGACTTTGCAGAGACACAAAAATGGCACCTCATGGAAGAATGTAGGGAGCCCAAGTTCTATCACAAAAAAAAAGGAGGCCCTGATGCAAGAGATGGACAGGAGAAGAGAGGGTCTCTATCTCCAAAGGACCATCCGGACAATCTCTGACAAGGCAATAGTCATGTAGATCAATGTCAGCAGTGCAGTGCCAAGGGCCTGAATCCAATGCTGAAATAATCTCATACGAGTGATCAAGATCAGTGCATTATTTGTAAATACTATATTCCACCAATTACACCCCCAGTTTCACACTCAGCACAATACATGACACCTCCAAAATGCAACTACCAAAAATCCCTATCAATCACTACTCATAGATAACACTCATCAAAATGCTTTACACTCACACACTTCTATATGACTCACATCCACGTTGCACACACATCTAACATGAGAGCTACATTACCAAAATAAATTGCACCACACTGATTCATGGTCTTTCCTCTTGCTTGTAGGACAAAGAGGCATGCAACCAAAGGCAGTAGCTGATAACCAAAGGGAATAGAAATGGCTGCATGCCCACACCCTGATAAAGGAGCCAGTATTCACCATCACTAGAAGGGGCCATGACTAAATTTGAAGATTGATAGTCCTGCCATCCATAAGCCTCCTTCTTACACCCCAATCCCTCCTCCCACAATCTCTTGCTATTTAAAAGCCACAGATGGGCTAAGCATGCGCTTCTTGTGTTCTCTTGCTCCTAACCTTAACACAACTCTCCCTTGTGTTTTCTTCTTTCAAATGTCTGAAAACTGCAACCTGGCCTGATAGTGGTGAAAAAATGTGAACTTCGTTACAGTAGTGTATCTTTAAGAGATTTTTTTTTTAATCATGTCCTCTGCAGCTCTCAAAGCTTCAGCTTTTCTCATTGTGGCACCAGGTTGTCTGGAGAAGTCTTTTTATTGCTATTTAAATGGAGTTTGTTCATTTTCATTCAGGGATCTTTTATGCCCCTGCATTGTTAGGAGGAAGGTTCATGTAGTTTGGACAGTTTTCTTTTTTCATTTCTAGTGAATTTAAGGTTTCACTTTCTGTTTGACTGACAGTGGTCTTAGTTTAGAAGGGACATCAAGCTGAAAAGAATTGTTCCCCTCTCTCTCCCTGTTTTTTTTTGAAATTCTGCTGGTCAACTGAAAACAAGGCATTTTGCCTTCCTGGATCAGATCTTGTGCTGTTGGTGGTTTGACCAGAGTCTCTTCCTGGTGTTCTGTGAAGCTATTCTGACTCCAGAATTGCCTGTGTATGTCTCAGGAGAACTGCAGCATTCATCCAAAGGACTCAGTCCCATTATCACGTGAGCATTAGTCTTTGCTGTGTTAAATTTATGGAAAGGTCTCTTTTTTGTCTATGGGAAGTTTTGTTTGATTGGAACGTTTCAGATATTTATTAAGGATTATACTATGTCATGATTTTTTTTTCTTGTTAGTAATTGGTAAAAGTTATTGCTAATTTTCTTCTATATATGTTAACTGTATTCTTAAATAAACTTTGTTTGATTAAAGCTCCCTAGTGGGTCATTTGAATCATACCTGAAGTGAAGCATCTCACGCTTACCCTAGCCAAATTCAAAGTGCAAAACAGGCTGGGTTTATAAAACACTTTGGAGTTTCTGATCTGAATTACAACAACTTCAAGAAGAAGGAGGAACTGATGATGAGAAAGCGCCATCACTTGATTTGATACTGTTACTGCAGGTACTGTAGAGGGTTGCATAGAGATGGGATCTGCATGTGGCATCTCAGTAGGGCAGAGCCAGCTGAAGTTAGGGCAGCTTGAAAGGGCAGCACAAGACTGAACTTCTTTGAGGCTGAGGTGACACATGAGGTGGCAGAGTCTGTCCTTCTGCTGTGTAATGAAGTGGTACTAATGTGCACGTGCATTGAGTTCCCTGAGGGGAGGGTGACGGATGCCATGGAGATCCTTATCCAACAGAAATCCCAGCTTCTGCCGGGTGACACAGTGGCACAATAGTTAGCACTGCTGCCCCACAACGCCAGGGTTTGATTCCCAGCTTGGGTGACTGTTTGTGTGGAGTTTGCATGATTTTCCTGTGTCTGTGTGAGTTTCTGCGGGTGCTCCGGTTTCCTCCCATAGTCCAAAAGATGTGCAGGTTAGGTGGATTGGCCATGCTAAAAATTGCCCTTTAATATCAGGGGACTAGCTAGAGTAAATGAATGGAGTTATGGAGATAGGGCCTGGGCGGGATTGTGCTCTGGCAGATGTGATGGACTGAATGGCCTCTTTCTGCACTGTAGGGATTCTATGCTTCTATGAGATGCGCATAGACCTGCACTCCATTGGAGTGTTCACAGACCAGGTCATCCAATGGCTGCACAAGAGGGTGACAGGTCAGCTCATCCTCCACCCAGGTGCCCCATGCTGGGCCTTTGTCAATGTTTCCCCCAAATCATGGGTGTACAGGGAGGCAAAGATCTTTTCCAGGACCCTTGCAAGCCGTGTGCAAGAAGCCTCCCATGCACATCGATCCTTTGCCCTTCGCACACTCCTCAGTTCAAACATCTTTGTATTGTAAGTATTACATGCTGGCCTTCCCAGTATTTATATAGTGCATTGATGTTGAATTTTGCAATCCATATATCCATATCTCTCTTTTCCTCTCTCGGTCTGTGCTATGCTGGTGAAATAAAGACAGATAATTTGTTTTGCTTAGCTTTATTTATTATCTCAGCATGGAGTCCAGAAACAGTTATACTGAATGCACGACCAATGTTAAAGGTTCCTATTAAGTGGAGAAATTGAACAGAGATAAAAGACAGATAGAAAATGCTCCAGTCATTCCACACAGAAAACTTATTGATGGGTATAAAGACAGGAATATTTTACCTTATTCGTGATGCTACCAAAATACTGTGATAGCTAGATTTCAGCCTATTTTAGGATTTTTTCATGGGGGTTTAATCAGTGGTTCGATGTTCTTTAACTTGGCTAACAATTTGGCAAAACATGTATTAGTTCATGTTCTTAAGATGGATCTAACCATTCATTTTGGATGTGTTATAGATTCATTGTACAGAATGTATTTTTTTTTCAGTGTAAGTCTTTACTTGGTCAAAGAAAGGTTTAAAGTACATGGCTGGCTAATGTCAACCTGAATCTTGTGCCCTCAGCCAAGTTGACTTTGGTAGCAGGCTGGGCAATTAATCAGGTGAGAGGGTAGTGGGTGGGGATAAGCCACCTTAGCACCTCCATCCCAACTAAGTGTGAGGTGGCAAGTCCCAGGGACAGCCTTCCAAATGAGGCCCTTAAGTGGGCAATTAATGCTCACTTATAGAATCATAGAATCCTACAGTGCGGAAGGAGACCATTTGGCCTATTGAGTCTGCACCGATAACAATCCCACCCATAACCCCATGCATTTATCCTAGCTGGTCCTCCTGACACTGAGGGATAATTTAGCATGGCCAATCCACCTAACCTTTACATCTTTGGAATGTGGGAAGAAACCGGAGCACCCGGAGGAAACCCACATAGACACAGACACAGACACAGGGAGAAGGTGCAAACTCCACAGTGACCCAAGCGAGGAATTGAACCCAGGTCCCTGGTGCGCTGTGAGACAGCAGTGCTAACCACTGTGCCACTGTGCTATCCCCTGAGCCACTGTGGCCCCCTCTTCAGGGCCTCATCCTGCTACCACTTGCATTAGTGCAGTACCTGGTGGGTGGGCTCTCCAGCCAAATGCTGAGACCCCTCCCTCTCTGACCCTGTCACCTCCACAAGGTTCCACTTGTCATTAGCTTTGATCCAATATGGTTTAATAGCAGACCTCAGTTCATTGTACTGACTCATCAATCAATGTCAATGAGTGATGTGCAGTATTTGCAGAAATCTCAGAGACAGAACAGCAATTAGCAATGATGTAAAAAAGTATCTCAAAATATCAGAAAAAAATCTTTCTAAAACAAAAGCAAAATACTTCAGATGCTGGAATTTGAAACAAAAACAGCGACAGCTGGAAAAGCGAGCAAATAAGTATTGGTACATAAAATTAGAGGGATGAGTATGTGGCTCAAATTCTAGGGTGGGAGAAATGTGCTTACGTTCATGGAGCACTGACATTAGTACTGGGAAAGCGAAGTCTCCACTGTTGGGAGGGCCAACATCTGAGCCATGCTGGGACCAATATTCTTGCAAACTGCATAACTAGGGAAGGACGGAGGGCATTAAATTTAAGAGAGGGGATGTTCTGGAGAGGGGTTATGTAACTTTACAAAGCAAATGGATGTGACAGCATTACAATGCAGTTGTTCAGGTAATGATACCCAGATTGTGACAGCAAGGAACAGAATGTACAAACATAAGAAAAACCAGAAACAAATAGGATCAAAAACAGTTGAGTACTCTGGGTCTATACTCATTGGAGTTTAAAAGGATGAGGCGGGATCTTATTGAAACTTACAAGATACTGCGAGGCCTGGGTAGAGGGACGTGGAGAGGATGTTTCCACTAGTAGGAAAAATTAGAACCAAAGGGCACAACTTCAGGCTAAAGGGACGATCCTTTAAAACAGAGATGAGGAGGAATTTCTTCAGCTAGGGAGTAGTGAATCTGTGGAACTCTTTACCGCAGAAGACTATGGAGGCCAGGTCATTGAATGTCTTTAAGGCAGAGACAGATAGGCTCTTGATTAATAAGGGGATCAGGGGTTATGGGGAAAAGCCTGGAGAATAGGGATGAGAAAAATATCAGCATGATTGAATGACGCAGCAGACTCGATGGGCCGAGTGGCCTAATTCTCCTCCTAGTTCTTATGGTCTAAAAAGGTAAAAAATGGCAATAAGTAAAATTAGTGGCTCTTTACTTAAATGCACATAGCATTCAGCACAAAATTGAGGTTTATGGGGATGACAGCATTGAAATGTTGGCTCTATTCTCTCTCCACAGATGCTGTTGGACCTACTGAGATTTTCCAGCATTTTCTGTTTGTGTTTGAGATTCCAGCATCCAAATATTTTTTCACCTTTATCCCTGTGTCCTGATTTATTGCTCATTAAAACAAGCAATAGGCAAGTTGAAGGTGAGTTAGGTTGGGGTTTGAGAACATTCAAGTTGTACCTTCCCTAGGGCTAACTAGGGTGGTTGGGGGATTTTCACAGTAACTTCATTACAACATTGGTGTAAGTTTTAAAGTTTAAAGTTTATTTATGAGTGTCACAAGTATGCTTACATTAACGCCACAATGAATTTACTGTGAAAATCTCCTAGTCGCCACATTCCGGCACTTGTTTGGGTACGCTGAGGGAGAATTTAGCATGACCAATGCACCGAATCAGTGTGTCTTTCGGACTGTAGGAGGAAACCAGAGCACCCGGAGGAAACCCATGCAGACACAGGGGAAACCTGCAGACTCCGCACAGACAGTGACCCAAGCTGGGAATTGAACCCAGGTCCCTAGCACTGTGAGACAATAGTGCTAACCACAGTGCTACCATGCCGCCCTATTTGTAACGCTAATAAAAACACTCAACCTTCTCAATTTGGAAGATTTAACGTCTCTCCGCGTGTGACAGTAAACGTTCTTTTTGCTTCAGGAGAGGCACTGTTACTTGGCCTGTCACAAGGCTCCCCCGCAGAGGATGCCATGCCCTCATGGCTCTTGGGTCACTGCAGGTTTCAGTGGAAGAACCTTCCAGAATGTTGTGGGCAACTGTAAGTGTAGTGAACAGCTGGCGTTGTTCATTTGTTGCAGTAGATTCCAGGCCAATGTGTCCTTGTAGTCCCCATGCAGTAATTAATCACAATTGAAATAGCTTTCTGTATTCTCATAAGGTATTCAATGCTTTTCTGTCAGTGGGATATTCTGATCACAAATACTTGGCAGAACTGAAGAGCATGTGAAGAGATTTTAGATAAGGAGAGGTTTTACACGAAAAGTGTCAACAATTTGCCGTTTGCATCAACATTTTTACCCAAATACATTTTAATGATGTGATACAGAATCCCCATCCCTGGATGTTGGTTCAAACTTTCTGACAACCTATAGGAAGAATGATGGTTGATGCCTCTTGGGAAAACTCTCAAGCCGATTCTCAATTATTGGAACAGCAAGAAGCCAACGCAGGGAATTTCTTCAGAGATTCTCCCAATCGATATTTAGCTATAATTTATAATTTAGCTGTAAGATAGGCAGAAACATCAGTCGAAAGCATAGTTGGATTTCTGCTACCTAAATCCCAGCAGCCAACTATGCGACTCCCTGAGGAAATTTCCAGTGTAGCTGTTTTACCAAAGGACCTAATTTGTGCATTTTCCCCTCCATTAGTGGTATAACTATTGGAGTGCTGGCAGCAGGAATCATTGGACGGAGCACTTTGTGCTGGTAGAGATGTCCATGTCGAGTATACAGCAGCAGGATACATGCCAGAGATAATGTGGTGTGCCAGAATTTTCCATGTTGGTGGACCCGATTCGGCAGAGATAAATATGTCAAAGGTAAAGAAAGATTTCCATTAATACCTCACCTTTCATGACCACCAGTTGTAGAATCCCTACTGTGCAGAAGGAGGCCATTCAGCCCATCAAGCCTGCATTGACAACAATACCATCCAGACCCCATCCCTGCAATCCCATGCATTTACCCTACTAATCCTCCTGACACCAAGTGGCAATTTAGCATGGCCAATCAACCTAACCCAAACATCTTTGGAGTGTGAGAGGAAACTGGAGCACCTGGAGGAAACCCACGCAGACACGGGGAGAACGTGCAAACTCCACACAGACAGTGACCCAAGGCCAGAATTGAACCCGGGTCCCTGGTGCTGTGAGGCAGCAGTACTAACCATTGTGCCACTGTGCAATGAAAAACATTTTAATGAAGTGTTATCAGTGTTGCAGTGTATGAAACACAGCAACCAATTTGTACACAGCAAGCTCCAATAAACAACAATCTAATAATAAGCAGATACTCTTGATTTTATGACATCAATTGAAAGATAAATATTGAGAAGTCAGGATGTTGGTAATGAATCCCCAGCTTTTCTTTGAAGGAATGCTCAGGATCTTTTGGGGAATCTCACATTTCATCCAAAGGTAGCATCTCCAACTGTGCAGTACACTCTCAGTACTGCACTGGAAAATTAGCCTTGATTTTGGCACTCAAGACCTTGAATCAGAAGGGAGCTTTTTTTTATTATTTATTCTTCCATGGGAGGTGGGCATCACTGACAAGGTCAGGATTTGTTGCCAATCCCCTATTGCCCTTTGGAAGGTGACAGTGAACCATACTTTTGAACCATGTGATGGCACAGTGGTTAGTAATTCTGCCTCGCAATGCCAGAGACCTGGGTTACATTCCCAGCTTGGGCTACTGTCTGTGCTGAGTCTGCACATTCTCCCCATGTCTGTGTGGGTTTCCTCTCAATGCTCCACTTTCCTCCCACAGTCCGGAAGACGTGCTTTTTAGATACATTGGCCATGCTAAATTCTCCCTCAGTGTACACAAACAGGTGCCAGAGTGTGGCGACTAGGGGATTTTCGTAGTAACTTCATTGCATTGTTAATGGATGCCTACTTGTGACACACATAAAAAAATTTTAAAAAACTTAACTATGGTCTACCAGGTAATGGGTAAAATGACATGAGAAGCAGGTTGTCCACCCAATTTC
The DNA here is from genome assembly GCF_965287045.1 of Carcharhinus amblyrhynchos. Lineage (NCBI taxonomy): Eukaryota > Metazoa > Chordata > Chondrichthyes > Carcharhiniformes > Carcharhinidae > Carcharhinus > Carcharhinus amblyrhynchos. The sequence goes on from NC_137324.1 coordinate 161,513,101, forward strand.
GTGTCCAAGAAAACCACTTGGTGCAAAGGGAAATAGAGAGCAGAGCAGAGGTAAAAACTTAAGGTCAGATCTGATCAGTTCCTAATTACGCCCTAACTAAAAATTTTGAATCCACAATGTGAGCTGCAACTCTTGACATTGATCTTAAACTGCCCTCTTTAAGCTCTTTCGGTACCTCTTGCCAAAGGCATGTCGCAATTGATAATCTAGTCCTTGGTATTTGATAACTAAATGACCTAATTTTCTGTCCCCACCCCATCAGACAAAGATGAATACTGTGTTAGATGTAGAATGTCGAATTCACTGAAGTAAATGGGCATAACTCTGTTCTTGTGAAGTTGAGAATAGATTGGAAGATTGACAGGCTCAACCTTTTGTCTCCTCCGTTATGTCATTCAGGGTGTCCTAAATTTGGCAAGACAGATCTCACACGCATCCATTACTGCTTAAATGATATCCTAAGGCAATCCGCACTTACTCTGAGATTGGTGAAGGACAACTCCACACCCTAATTAGAATCACAATCGAGCTGAGATCATTTACCATTGTGCTGTACTTTCTTCCTCTTTTTCCCTCCAACTGAACAAATCTCATTGTGTGACAGCATATAGATAATTAACCCAAGACTGGGACACACAAAGGACATCATCTTGATACGTTTGCCCATTGGTTTCTGCCAAATGTACTGGAAAATTTGGAAATGTTCAAATCCTGCTGCATTTTTAACTCAAAGTTTGCCTTAGAATTTTTTTTGTTTTACTTTATTGGCTCAGAATTTACAATCATCAATCTTGTGATGATTGTCCCTTCCAGGGCAACACAGCAGTGTAAGCCCGCAGCAGTTCATTACTTGTCCACAAACATTCAATGGACTTTTGTCTTGGAACTTGAAGTAATTAGAAATTCAAAACACAGGATCTGGCATCTTTGCGATCTTAGAAACATAGAAGATAAGAGTAAGAGGAGGCCATTTGGCCCTTCAAGCCTTCTCTGCCATTCATCACAATCATGACTGATTGTCCAACTCAACAGCCTAATCCTGCTTTCTCCCCATAATCTTTGATCCCATTTGCCCCAAATGCTATATCCAACCACCTCTTGAATACATTCAATGTTTTGGCATCAACTACTTCCTGTGGTAATGAATTCCACAGACTCACCACTATTTGGGTGAAGAAATGTCTCCTCATCTCCGTCCTAAATGGTCTACCCTGAATCCTCAGACCCCTGGTTCTGGACTCCTCCACCATCGGGAACATCTTCCCTGCATCTACCCTATCTAGTTCTGTTAGAATTTTATAAATCTCTATGAGATCCCCCCCCCCCAATTCATCTGAACTCCAGTGGAAACAATGCTAACCTAGTCAATCTCTCCTCATACATCAGTCCCGCCATCCCCGGAATCAGCCTGGTAAACCTTTGTCAATGGAACTAGTCATGTATCTACTCAGCCAATCAGCTTGATTAATCCTTATTGAAGCATTCAAGGGGTAATTTCAACCCCCAAAATACACGTGTTTGGATTGTAAGGGAAATGTCAAAAATTGAGATGAGAACTCTCCTCACCTCAAATCTGTCCAATTTTTGTATTAATAGAGATGGAATGGGGGTTTGCAAGCAAACAACTTTCAAGAGTATTGCCGCATTTTAAGAATTCCATGGGCCTCTTATTTTTAAAGATTTTCTTACTTTAAACCATATTGGTCATGTTCCCTCAGCCTCAAGAAAACTGACAAGTGAAAAAATGTGAAAAGGGTTAGAAACACCAAGGAGTGTCTTTACAACACTGCTTGTGGGTCAGGAAGACCAGAATGCTTTCTCCTGGCCAAGCACACCACCTAGTAAATACACTCCAATGCCAGAATCTCCCTCGAACTGTCCCTCATCACCAACATCGCCATGATCACTGAGACCCCCTGACAATTCTCACTAATCTCCTGTGTAATATCAAACTCTCCACCATTGCTTTCCCTTATCTCTGTTCACCCATCCAGTCTCTTGCTGAATACTTATCTCCAACCATCCCCCAGTCCCCTCACCCCAAACTCTCTTGCATCCTGTAAACTTCCCTGATACCCATTGCCATGTACTCCGAACCAGTCCCAGCCACGCACAATGCACTACCACCACCCTCCACACCTCAACCCCATACCACCACAATTTCCTGTCGCAACAACCACCACAACACTTACCTGAATCTTCGCTGCGGCCCTTTCTTGAAGAGTTCCTCACCAACAAAATAGCCAAACATGTCAATTGGGTGGACGTATTGACTTCAGTCAGGCCATTGAGATTGGCCTATTGGAATATCAACTCCCTGATTAAGGTCCAATTGATGGGCCACTCAGGGGCTCTTTGCCTTGTATTTAACCAGGTGAGTCAGTTCCTCTGACACCCCCAGAGGTAGACTGCTCACTGACAGCACTCTATGTACTCTGGTTAGAGTTTGTAAATAAAGGGCTTTTGGTGAAGGCACTTCTGTCTTCGCAGACTTATTACAGTGGAGAAACTATATAAAAATAACACACAATGTGGATTTAAAACAGGGAATCCCGACTTTACTGTTTTCTGTCTGTAATTTTTTAAAAATAATTTACGGGTGTCATTGGCCAGGCCACCATTTATTGCCCATCCCTAGTTGCCCTTGAGAAGGATGATGAGCTACCTTCTTGAACCACTATAGTTTATATGGTGTAGGTACACCCACAGTGCTGTGAGGGAGGGGGTTCCAGAATTTTGACCCAGCCACAGTGAAGGAACGGAGAGATATTTCCAAGTCGGAATGGTGAGCGATTTGGAGGGGAACCTCCAGATGGTGGTTTTCCTACGCATCTGCTGTCTTTGTTTTTCCAAATGGTAGCAATCGTGGGTTTGGACTCCTCCCTAAAACACCAATACCCCACTCAGGTGAATATCGGAGTTATAAGAAGCAGCAAATTTACGTTTCCCGGCAAGTTTAGTCAGTGTTTATCATGTTAAAGTACCACATCTCTCGGTAAGAGTAAAGATAATTTAGGTAGCAACTTCCTGATTTCTACCCTTAACTGCGCATGTGTAGTCTCTGAAGTAAAGTTATATTTATTAATCACAAGTAAAGCTTACATTAACACTGCAACAAAGTTACTGTGAAAATCCTCTAGCTGCCACAGTCCGGTGCCAGTTCAATGCACCTAACCAGCATGTCTTTCAGAATGTGGGAGGAAACTGGAGCACCTGCAGGAAACCCATGCAGATATGGGGAGAACATGCAAACTCCACACTGACAGTGACCCAAGTCAGGAATTGAACCCAGGTTCCTGGTGCTGTGAAGCAGCAGTGCTGACCACTGTGCCACCCCGCGAAAGCTGCTGTCTGATTTGCCCGTTAATAGCAACGAGCGGAGATAGCTGCATCATTTTTTACTATCATAAAATCTGGGCTAATGTGAAAACATATCATTCCTGCTTGTGTTGCTCAGGTACATCCCTCCTGTGTCTTATTCAGCACCATTGATCTGTTGGCTACCTCAGATACATTGAAGCTATCAAATAACTATTACCTATTCTCTTCGGGTATTGTGTTGCCATACATTCACAAAGTCATCACAGACTTTGTTCGATTTTCACAAAAATTAACATTTGTCCAGGATTCTAAATGACAATTCCACTTCTATGGAGCATTTAACATAAAAAATACAACGAAAGTCACTTTGTGAGGGGTAAAAATAGATGTTGAGCCGAAGGAGGAGAAATTAGAAGCTTGGTCAAAGTGGTGGAATGTAAGGGTAAATGAGAGGCAGAGTAGGACATTGGTTTGGACAGGTATCCCCGGGGAGTTGAACCGACAAATCTGTCATTCAATCACTTTGCTTTGAATTTAACTTTCTATAACCGGTACCAGGTATGAAAGGTTGAGTAACTTTTGCTGAGTTTCACAGCACAAGGAGAACGTACGATATCAATAATGATTACACTGTTGCATTATTACTATGGTTAAAAAAGAAGGGAGAAGGTTAGCAATGTAACTATTTGAATAACGTTCTCAGCTTCTGTTTTGCCCCGTTTTGCTGGTTGAGCAATTACTATCCAGGTTACTCAAGAGACCTAGTAGTTGGAGGGAGGTAGAAACAAATTCAGGGAGAAGGGAAATTAATTTGTAGCACTGTTTGTGAGTCAAGAGGTGCAAGAGAGCTTTCTTTGTCAATGCAAGCATTTTCCCCATCAGAACCTTCCCAAAAAAGACCACAAGATTGGACCCATCCAGGATTAAAACTTCCTGGGCTGTCTCTCCCCTGCCCCCATCCCTCAGCTTGTGGGGGTGTTCTCCCCACAGGTAGGGACCAAGCCTATTTGTCCTTTGGCCTGCTTCAGAGTCCTCGCTGTCTGACTGGCAGCCAGGCTTAGCATGGAACTCTATCAAGGAGAAACAACGCACTCTATGGAATTTGAACTCCATGGCATGAGGGAAACCCAGATTTCTGGAATTCCCATCCATAATCTGTGTGAAGAGAAAGGTAAATAAGCACAGCTAACTGGACACTGAGTGGAAGTCCATTAAGTTGTCAATGGAAGCCTATTGTAAAGTACTGCACTATGAAATTGAAATAGATCAATAGTTTTCAAAGCAATTGTGTGGGTTTCAAAGGTTTTAGCTTTCTAGGAAGGTTCAGATACTTCAGACAAAAACTGTGTTAATAAATTGGGGCTGAGTGAATAGCTGTAGAGAGGGTAAACCCCCCACCTCCTCCCTCAGTGAAATTCACATCTCCTCTCTGTCAGAGAACCTCAAAGGGGTCTGCTCACACCTGCAGCTTCTGACAGAAAGAAATGGAAATCTGTGCTGCAGAATGGAGTATTGCTATGATTTAAAATCCTGCTAGCTATCTAGGGGCATGGAGATTAAAGTGACCTGGCCACTTCAAATATTTGTAGCTAACAGGCAGGAATTAAGACCTTGATCACAGGTCCGATTGAAATCACCATGCTGGGGGTGATCTCCCAGTTTGCCAGAGCTAGAAGGGGCAGTCCAGCCACGAGACCCCATCCTGGTGGAGAGTGGTGAGGTCAATCCCTTGCCCACAGCCCAAGCCTACCCAACTTTCATGACATTAGGGGGCCCTTCCACTCATTGCAACCTGACAGCAACAGAGGTCAAATAAGCACTGGACTTATTTCATTGTCCTCACCCTTTTGGGACCCAAGTTGTCAGGTTAGTGTATCTGTGCCAGGATGCCAGGGAGCAGTGCACTATTGGCAGTGGCAAGGCACATGTCCTGAAGGGGTGCCTGTGGGGGTCTGAGAGGGGAGGGGACTGAGTGGGGTTCCGAGGGGGGGAGGGAATGGTGGGGGGAGAGGGAGCTGAGAGGGTTCTGAAAGGGGACGGGGGATTGGCTGGGATCTGAAGGGGTCTGAGGAAGGCTTGGATGGGGTCACCCTTATGTCTGTTAGTGGGGATTGACTCATCCTTTGAGGGATGAGGGGGGAGGATGCCTTTCTTTGCTGAGAGGTTGGTGGTACACACTGGTCATGACTAGCACTAAAGCCCACCCGGTGCATTACCTTCTGGAGAGGTGGGTGGATGGCAGGGGCACAGTGAATGGGCTGCCAAACTTTAGCGGGTATGCATAATAATCAGGTTGCAGGAGGATTCCTTGCCTATAGTTGACCTGATGCCCTAAGACTTCATGGGTTCCAGAGTCAATGCTGACGATTCCTGATTTTTGACTGATGTCCCATTCAACAGGGCATCTGGATTCCTACCAACTGGCTGGACAATTCCACCTGCTGTAAGGGCACAAGTGTTCTAAATTTACCGTAGCTAAAATATTCTGGTAGCTAACTATCCATATTAACATGTCTGAAAGAATTTTCACCATTTTCTTGCTGTAAAATATTGAACATTTGATTGTATCTTTGCCTTTATATGATCAGTTGTCACTGTATAATCTGACAGTGCTGATTCCAGAATAATTCAGAATAATTGTCAGAATAAAAACCACTTACTCAACAATGTAAACTCAGTCAGAAAATGCAAATATTATACTATCTTTTCAAACTATTGAACACCCTGGATCAGTAAATGCCACATTGACTATCAATTCACTTCAATGCAGGAGGCAGAATTTTTTTCATTTACTTAATGGCATCCTTTTCGCTGTTATAGTGTATTTCACTAGCAGTTATCACCATCTTGTAATATCATAGAATCCCTACAGTGCAGAAGGGGGCCATTTGGCCCATAGGGCTTGCACCGAACACAATCATACCCAGGCTCTATTTCTTTAACCCCATATATTTACCTTGCTAATCCCCTAACACTAGGGCCAATTTAGCATAGCCAATCAACCTAACCCACACATCTTTGGACTGTGGGAGGAAGCCAGAGCACCTGGCGGAAACCCACGCAGACACGGGGAGAATGTTCAAACCTCACACAGACAGTGACCCAAGGTCGGAATTGAACCTGGATCCCTGGCGCTGTGAGGCAGCAGTGCTAACCATTGGGAACAAGGAGCAGGAGGAGGCCATTTGGTCCCTTGAACTTTCTCCGCCATTCCATAAGATCATGGCTTAAGTGATAGCAAGCTGACTTCAGTATCCCACCTACCCGCAATAACCCATCACCACCCTTGCTTATCAAGAATCTATCCACCTCTGCCTTGAAAATATTCAAGGACTCTGCTTTCATCGCCTTTTCAGGAAGAGAACTCAAAAGACTCATGACCCTTTGAGAGGACAAATTCTGCTCCATCTCTAAGTAGATGATCTCTTATTCTTAAACAATGTTCCCTGGTTCTAAATTTTCTCACGAGGAAACATCCTGTCAAGATCCCTCAGGATCTTATGTTTCAATCAAGTCAATTGGGCAGGCGAGCAGTCAGTGAAGTTCAGTGCAGAGGAAAGTCAGATGGTTCATTTTGGCAGGAAGGATGTGGAGAGACAGCAGAAAATACAGGGAAAACCTTTTAAGGAGGTGCAGGAACAGAGGGACCCTGTTATACATGTACATAAACAATTGAAGATGGCAGGGCATGTTGGGAGTGCAGCTCACAAAGCATATTGTATCCTCAGTTTTATTAATAGGTTGAGTGCAAGAGTAAAACTGTCATGTTGAATTTGTATAAGACACTAATTAAGCCTCATCTGGAGCATTGCATCCAGTTCTAGCTGCCATACTTGAAGAGGGATGTTGAAGGCATTAGAGAGAGTACAAAGGAGTTTCAGAAGAACGATTTCAGGGATAAACTGTATGAGGATAGATTGGAGAGATTGGGTCTGTTACCCCTGGGGAAAAGCAGGCTGAGAGGAGATAGAAGCATTCAAGTTCCTGAGAGGCACGCACAGGATAATGAGATATTGTTCCCCCTCAAGAGCACATCAAGAACTAGAGGGCAAAGTCATTGGCAGGAGGAGTAAAAGTGTTGTGAAGAAAGGTTTTTCACTCAGAGGGTGGTTGGAATCTTGAATGAGCTTCCTGAAAGTGCGGTGGTGGCAGGTTTTATCAAGGTTTGCAAAAGGGAATTGGATTGCTATCTGAAAAGAGAGAATGTACAAGGTGACATGGGTAAGGCAGGGGAGTGGTAATAGGTTATTTCAGTGAGTCAGTGCAGACTTGATGGGCCAAATGGCCTCCTTCTGTGATTTTCTGAAGTCACCTCTTACCCTTCTAAACTCCAGCAAGTGCAAGCCTAGCATGTCCAACCTTTTCCTCATAACACAGCCTGCTGATTCCAGGTATAAACCTTTTTTGATCTCTTTTCAATGCATTTACATCCTTCCTTAAATAAGGTGACCAATACTGTACATCATACTCTAAAAATGGCCTTACTAGTGCTCTGTATAATTGAAGCATAACCTCCCTAGTTGTGTAATCAATTCTACTCATAATAAATGATACCATTCTAATAGCTTTCCAAATTATTTGTTGTGTCTGTATACTAGCCTTTAGCAATTCTTGCGCTAAAACTTCCATATCCCTCTGCATTTCAGAGTGCTGCAGTCTCTCGTCATTTAGATAATTTGATTTTCTTTTATTCTTCCTGCACCATTATATTCAACACCAATAAGATACTTAAAGGATGAGGGAGGATCCAGTCCAGGTTAACTGGAACAAAAGGGGAAATAACCCAGGTTAAGTGCATCAACCCTGAAATTCCTCAGGATATGTTCCCCTGCATCGATGTCTGCCTCCAGGAGCCCACTGGAGGTAATGGATTAATGGGAGGATAAAACATGAAAGTTCCGGGGAGGGGGGCGTGTTGGAATATTTTGCTCCACCTGGATCCACGGAAATAACTTTTGTACTTAACTTCTGGGTGGCAGAGTGGCACAGTGATTAGCACTGTTGCCCCACAGTGCCAGGGGCCCGATTTCAATTCCCTCTTGGATCACTGTCCGTATGGAGTCTGCACATTCTTCCCATGTCTGCGTGGGTTTCCTCCCGGTGCTCCTGCTTTCTCCCGCAGTCCAAATGATGAACTGGTTAGATGCAGTGGCCGTGCTAATTCTCTCACAGTGTACCCGAACAGGTGCCGGAGTGTGATGACTGGGGGATTTTTGCAGTAACTTCATTGCATTGTTAGTGTAAGCCTACTTGTGGCATTAATAAATAAACTTTAAACTTTTAGGGTCACAACTTTTTCACCATCAGTTTCAATTGAGTTGAATGTCTGGAACAGATGCTTTGTCCATTCAGTAGGTTGTAAAAGTGGCCTTAGGGTCCTATCCGCAAGGTTGATCCCTGATTTTAATGCATTCATGAGCTTCCTGCCTGAAACGTGGGTGCCTGCATAGCAGAGAAAAGCTACTGCTTTGAGTTTAATTCCCGTACCACCCACCTGAAACTGATAAAATCCCCACCTGATCATTTCCTCATCATAGACTGATACAGCGCAAAAGGAGATATTCCAGCCTGTCGTATAATAGTTTGGTCTTTGAAAGAATGATCATGCTTTTTCCCCATAGCCCTGCAAATTTTCCGCTCCAACTTTTTGTGTTCTTATATCAAGTTGGAAGTTGCCCTTGGAATCTGCGCTGACCACAATCCCTCCCAGGCCCTATCCCCACAACCCCATGCATTTACCCTAGACAGTCCCCTTGACACTACGATGCAAAGTATGATTTGTCTGTATAGTGCGCAAGAAGCAGTTCTTTTCAATGTACACTAATGCATGTGACAATAAGAAATCAAATCAAATCGAACCATCCAGGAAAAAGAAGTCCACTTGCTGCATCCACCAACTCAACATTCACTCCCTCCACCATTTGCAGACAGTGACAGCAGTGTATACCGTCTATAAGATGACCTGTAGCTACTCAATGAGGTTCATTCGACAGAAACTTCCAGAGCCATAACCTCTATCACCTCGAGAGACAAGGGCCAAAGATGCATAGGAAACAATACGAACTAGAAGTTCTCTGCCAAAGATACACCATGCGGGAGCTTTGTCACTGTTGTTTCACTGTCGCTGAATCATAATCCTGAAGCTCCCTCTCTAATAGTACAGTGGGCGAACATACGCCAGCTGGACTGCGGCACTTCAAGAAGGCAGCTCACCACCATCTTCCCAAGGGCAATTAGAGATGGGCAGTAACTGCTGACCAAGCCAACAATTCCCATACCCTTTGAAGAAAAAGGATTATCTTTTGGACTCTGAGTGAATCAAGAGATATAAAGAGCAAACAGGAAATGGAGCTGAATTTAAAAATCAAGTATGAGTTGGACAGAGTGTGCCTCTGTTCTGAAGAACTCTCCTCCAATTATCTTCCATTGTATGGTTGTTTGGATAGTGAGTCCACTGTCTTGGAAACATCACATTGACAGCAGTATTCAGAAGCCCACAGGGAAACTATTGCCTTAAGGTCCAGCATAAGTGCTTGGGCACATCCTTGGCAATGCCACACATTATAAAAGCACCACTGCATGTTTTCGCAGCCTGTAACATAGCAGCTGTGTACAACATTGCATCTACACGAATAGTAACAACTCTTTAAGCAGTAGAAGACCAACACATCGAATTTGAAAACATGAATTAAAAAGGCAGAATTTAAAGATTTAATGCCTCATCTTTAGCATCAAATGGATTGATTCTTTGCTTACCTGCTATTTCTTTAAACAATCAAAGGCTGGCATTTCATGAATATAATTAGTCGATGGCATATTAGCTGAGGGAATTGTTTCTTAATGCTCTTCTGTGACATTTTCTAATACTAGGATTTAATTTTTAAGCAGCTTTATGAACTGTGCTCTAAAGAATAAAAATAAATACAGAATATTCTCACTGTCGAACAATAGCAGATGGTAACTGTGGCTGATTAGGTTCCAAACTCAAGATGGCGCCTACAGTGGAAGGATCCAGTACATTAAGACCATAAAACGTAGGAACAGAAGTAGTCCATTGGGCTCATCGGGCCTGTTCCACATTCAATGAGATCATGACTGATCTGATGCGATAATCCTCAACTCCACTTCCCACCTTATCCACTTGATTCCCTTACTGATTAAAAATTAAGGGTTAACCTGGGACTCCATACAGTATCACTCATCAATGACATAAGAAGACACCTAACCTAAAGGTTAGGGCAGCAGTGTAGAGCTAGGTAGCAAAATGTAAAGATATGCCATGGTGTCCTCTCCATACCTGTGCCCTTTACTGTGATGTGAAGATGCTGATGTTGGGCTGGGGTGGATACAGTTAAAAATTCTCACAACACCAGCTTAAAGTCCAACAGGTTTATATGGAACCACAAACTTTCAGAGTGACTCATCTGATGAAGGAACAGTGTTCCGAAAGCTCGTGATTCCAAATAAACCTGTTGGAGTTTAACCTGCTGTTGTGAGACTTTTTACTCTACTGTAAAAATGGACATTGTTTAGTACATTAACAAAAGCTTTCTGGTAACTTCTACAAAACTGCTTAATGATGCCTATTCACTGTGCACCATGACTAGTAGCAATCCAACAAAACAGGGCCTTGCAATGCAAGAGAGATCAAATCAAAAAAGAAATGGTTGTGGTCATCAAGAATGAATGCCCAAGGATGACAATAGTTCTGAATATTTCAGTGAAGTTCATAGGGGCACTCCTGCATTTCCTGGCCCTATAAAAAGAAATGAAAACTTCACTTTGCTGGCCATTTTTGGCTTCATCAGGTGTTAGCACTGATTCTGTTCGATTCACCTGGACCAGAATGTTGTCAGGTCATAATAGAAACTTGAGCACAAAATCAAGCCTGACACTTCAGAGCAGTACTGAGGAAATGCTGCACTGTCTTGCGGATGAGGAGCTGATCCGAGGCCCCATTTGCCCATTCACTCAGATGGATGTAAAATATTACACTGCACTATTTTGAAGAGGGGCAGGGGAATTCTCGAGGTAATCATTTATCGTGCAAACAAAACCTAAAACAGATTATGTTATCTCATTGTTATCCGTGGGAGTTTTGTGTGTGTGCAATTTGGCTTCTGTTTCCCCTTATATAACAGCGGATATGTTTCAGAAATGAATTAATCAGCATTAAAGCATCTCAAAATTGTGAAAGGCACCATCCAAAAATACAAAAATCTTTCTACTTTCCATCACCTGTAAACTGAGAATGCACAATACTCCAACCATTTCCCTCTTAAAATCACAATTGATTTAAGGGTGTATCTACTTCACTTTGAATCCAAAAAAAATCACAATTCTTTACGGAGCCTGCTCAGTGGGAGAAATATAGAATACTTCATAAACCCTCAGGCACTGCTGATTGACACTGCTGAGAATATATGATCATTTAACACTCATATGAATTCCTCATTTTGGGATCTAGGAATCAATAGGCTACACTTAAAGCTCTGAAAGTTGGAGAACACAAGGTCCAGTTTCATGCTAAAATATTACCAGTATTTTCATGTTAGTGAACTGAGTGTCAGAAAACCGAAGGAATCATAGTGCAATTTGTAAGTCGAATTTTCATATTACAAGAAGTCTGTAATTGAAGACGTCATGGAAACATAGACATAGGAGCATAGAAAAACTATAGCACATTATAGGCCCTTCGGTCCACAAAGTTGTGCCGAACATGTCCCTACCTTAGAGATTACTAGGCTTACATATAACCCTCTATCTTACTAAGTTCCATGTACTTATCTAAAAGTCTCTTAAAAGACCCTATTGAATCCACCTCCACCACCGTTGTTGGCAGCCCATTCCACTCTGAGTGAAAAATTTACAAGTCAAGTTATTTCACCGCCTGGCAACCGGGTCCTGTGGAAGTGCCAGTGGGCCAGTCACTTTCGACAAGAGAGGGTGCCAACTCCATTTTGACGGCAACGTCCACTTGTTATTCTCAAATTCAGAAAGTGAAAGTTGATCCCAATATGTCAATGTGGATCTTCTCCTTGAGTGAGCTAAAATTTATCTCACTGACCTAGTGCCTTTCTGCATCTTGCTCTTTATGTAAAGTTTATTTATTAGTATCACAAGTAGGCTTACATGAACACCACAATGAAGTTACTGTGAAAATCCCCTCGTCGCCGCCCTCCGGCTCCTATTCAGAAGAACTTAGCATGGCCAATCCACCTAACCAGCATGCCTTTCAGACTGTGGGAGGAAACCCACACAGACATGGGGACAACATGCAGACACCACACAGACAGTCACTACAGCCAGGAATCAAGCCTGTGTCCGTGGCATTGTGAGGCAGCAGTGCTAACCAATGTGCCACCATGCTGACCTTAATTAATTGAATCCATTGAATATTTATCCATTTTCCCTTAAAATGCACTGCTTCAAATATTTGTTTTTGGAAATTAACATTCCTTAACCTCTCTCTTCAATCTTTTTGTATCATACTTGAATTGATGATCCTTCATCACTGTCTCCTCGACTATTGGAAATGGTCTTCGTCTATCTATTGCTGTGATGAAACAATACTTCAAATTTAAAAAGCACTTCTACAGGAACAAAGCCAGTGGTGGAAGAGCGAAATTCAAGATAGGGAATGTCAAATATTGAAAACTCCACAAATTCATCAGTACTGCCAGAAAGGGATTAAAAGGTGGTAAGTGTAGAAGCACAATACAAGCAAAAGATCCAGTAATCATACAATCTCATAGTTCAGAAAGAGTCTGCACCAACTTACTGAAAGACCATCCCACCCAGGCCCTCCATCCTACCTCCATAGCTCCACACATTTACCATCGCTAACCCATCTAGCCTACACATTTAATCTGTACTGTGAGTTGAAACCAGAACATATTCACACAGAAATGGCAAGAACATACAAACACCACACAGTCACCCAAAGCTGGAATCAAACTCAGGTCCCGAGCACTGTAAGGCAGCAGTGCTAACCACTGTGCCACTAAGTACTGTTTCAATAATTGCAAGGCACTTAGCAGGGGAAACCTGTGCAAAAGCATTGTTCACTTCAAATTGCTATTCCAGTTATTCCAAAGTGATCAAAGCATCCTGAATAACATTCTTATGTCAATTCAATACCAGTTGTAATACTCACAAAGGATGATATTTCAGTCAATGTATTAATTCCACTTTGTGTCAACATGAGAGAATGCTCTCTGAAGGACAGTGCTATGATATTTTCTTGATTTAAGGATGTGTCTACTTCACTTTGAATCCAAAAAAAATCACAATTCTTTACAGAGCCTGCTCAGTGGGAGAAATATAGAATATTTCATAAACCCTCAGATCCATTAGTTGACACTGCCGAGGATAAATTATCATTTTACACTCATTTGAATTCCTAATTTTGGGACCTAGGAATCAATAGTCTTCAGTTAAAACTCTGAAAGGTGGAGAATGCATTGTCCATTTCCTTGCTAAAATAAAAATATTACCAGTATGTTCCTGTTAGTGAACTAAGTGTCAGAAAAAAATCATATGCAGATTCTTACTGTTTTGACATCATGAGGACACTCTAGTTAAGTAAGCCCACCAATGCCCCTACTTTCTCAGGACATTAAGGAAATTTGGCATGTCCGCTGCAACCCTCACCAACAGATGTGCATAGAAAGCATTATTTCTGATTGTACCACAGGTTGGTATGGCTCCAGCTCTGTCCAAGACCACAAGAAACAACAAAGGGTCATGAATGAAGCCCAGTCCATCACTCAAACTAGCCTCCACTCCATTGACTCTGTCTACACTTCCTGCTGCCTTGGAAAAGCAGCCAGCATCATCAAAGACCCCATGAACCTCCAACATTCTCTCTTCCACCTTCTTCCATCAGGAAAAAGATACAAAAGTCTGAAGTCATGTACCTACTGACTCAAGAACAGATTCTTCCCTGCTGCTGTCAGACTTTTGAATGGATCTCCCTCGCATTAAGCTGATCTTTCTCTATACTCTAGCGATAATTGTAACACTACACTCTGCACTCTCTCCTTTCCTTCTCCATGTACGGTATGCTTTGTCTATATTGCATGCAAGAAACTATACTTTTCACTGTATACGGTACATTTGACAATAATAAATCAAATCAAATCAATGCACAATGTCAGTCAAGTGGAAGAATTAAGGTTTCAGGTTCACACTTAACTCAAAGTCGGAACAGAATAATTTTTCCATAGGGAGGGAGGTTGGGGGAGATACCTTCTCCAGGATCATCCCCAATTTTGATAGAAGAGGGAAAGGGGATGATGCAAAATATGATGTTACAGCTACAGCTAGGTGTATCTTATGATATCTTATCTTATGATAGGTCTGTTCAAAAGTCTGATGGCAGCAGGGAAAAAGCTGTTCTTAGAATCCAAAGAATCCCGACAGTGCAGAAGGAGGTCATTCAGCCCATCAAGCCTGCACCGACCACAATCCCACCCAGGCCCTATTCCTGTTGAGTTGGTTGGCATGTGACCTTAGACTTTTGTATATTTTTCCAGATGGAAGAAGGTGGAAGGGAATATTTTTGGTGTGTGTAGGGTCTTTGAATGTCTGGCTGCTTTTCCGAGGCAGTGGGAAATGTAGACGGAGTCAATGGATGAGAGGCTGGTTTGTGTGATGGACTGGGCTGTTATGAATGGGTTAACTGCAACCTTCCACTTTAAAATCTAATTTGCATGTTAATTATTTAACAGTACTCACCGGGGATACATAAAGGGGTTAGAGGTGGCAACTGACTGGTGGGTATGTATGTGGAGGTGTAAAGAGAATGAATTGAGTTTGTGAAGAAGCTGGACTTGCGTCATCTTTTATTTATGGACTACAATTGAGAGGCTTAACATGGGCTATGTTCACAACACTTTGTAACTTCTTGCAGGCTTGGTCAAAGCCTCTTCTGGCCTCTTCTGCACTGTAGAGATTCTATAATTCTGTAAGAATGCAATAGCCAAGAGCTTGCTGTCTTATTGTTGTACTTACCAGCAGCTTACTGCAAGACAAAATAAATTATCCTATGCTTAAAAACCAAATCTATGCTGACTAAGCATCTTATTGGAATGACTGAATGGAAAATATAATTGGTTAAGATAATTTCAGACAATTGACCATATTCCGAAAATTGTTTTTTACGATGCGCATTAGTTAACACAGGCAGAAAATATGTCATGCCCTGTAAAATTGGAAAGGCATTTATAAAATACAATAAAACAAATTGTAAACATTGCTGTATTTTATGGAAATGCATCTGCCAGTAATTTTCCTCTGGAGAAATATAAAACAAAACACAGCTTGTTAGATATTGAATGTGTGAAAATCTGATTGGCAGATTGTTCTGCACCTGGAAACTAGAAGGAAATGCAAACGCAGCACATTTTCCAGATCCTTAGAGATTTTCCAATATTTCAAAGAAAGTTATGCCGCACTGCTGCCTCACAGCACCAGAGACTCGGGTTCAATTCCAGCCTTGTGTGACTGCCTGTGCAGAGTCTGTACATACTCCCTGTGTCAGCTTGGGTTTCCTCCAGGTGCTCCAGTTTCCTCCCGTTTCCTCCCACAGTCCAAAGATGTGCAAATTAGGTTAGTTGGCCATGATAAGTTGCCACATTGTGTTAGGGGAATTAGCAGGGTAAAAATACAGGATTATAGACATAGAGTATCATTTGATTGTTGTCAGTGCAGATACAATAAATAGCCTCCTTCTGTACTGTAGGGGCTCTATGATTCTATTTTTCAAATTGTACCTTAGTCCCTCACCTATCAGCTTTTTCCTTAGTTATTCCCTTCATCTTAATGTCATGGTAAAACATCTTTAGATTTTTTTCAATTTTAACTGCCAATGTTTTTTGTATCCTCTCTTTTCCTAATTCCCTTCTACCTGCACCCTTGTGTTTTTTACACACCTCTCAATTTTCTGTAGTATTACATCTTCTGTGACTGTCATAAGCTCCCATTTTCTACTTTATCTTTTCTTTAATGAAAATTATGTTAAATTTATTGGTACATTTCATGTAAAATTAGCCAGTTTCCTTACAGTTGTGCTTTGCCTCACAAGATCATGTAGTCTATGTATTACAAGAATGGCCTGAGATGCTGAATTCAAGAGAATATGCAGTGCAGACCCAAAATTTCCAACTAGCTCCAAGTCCATAGTGGTGCAGAATGGAGAAGCTAACATAGCATAGATCAGGAATCAGCTGGCACTAGAATCATAGAATACCTGCACTACAAGAAGAGATCATTCAGCTCATGGGCAGCCTGGTAGCACAGTGGTTAGCACTGCTGCTTCATAGCTCCAGAGATCTGGGTTCGATTCCTGGCTTGGGTCACTGCCTGTATGGAGTTTGCACATTCTCCTCATGTCTGCATGGGTTTCCTCTGGGTGCTCTGGTTTCCTCCCACAGCCCAAAGATGTGCAAGTTACCTTGATTGGCCATGCTAAAATTGCCCCTTAGTGTCCTGAGATACGTAGGTTAGAGGGATTAGCAGGTCAAACATGTGGGGATATGGGGATAGGGCCTGGGTGGGATTGTGGCTGGTACAGACTTGATGGGCCAAATGGCCTCTTTCTGTACTGTAGGGTTTCTACAATTCATTAAGCCTGCACCAATAATAATCCCACCCAGGCCCTATTCCTGTAATGCATATACTTATCCTATTAATCCCACTGTCACTAAGGGACACTTTAGCATGGCCAATCAACCTAACCCACACATTTTTGGACTATACCGATCTACACAGCCCAGGATCATACCTGGCCTCATTTATACTTGGAAAGGAGAGGCTAGGCAGTGGCCAAGACAGTACAGTCACTTCACAAGAGTTAAACTCAATCGTTCCCTTTGATTGCTGATCTTTGCTATGTGACGTTAGTGAACCTTTAAGAGATGATTTTTTTCTGAATCATATTTTCTGCAGTTGTAAGCAGGCTTTTTTGGCTTTTTATTATAGCATCAGTTTGGCTGGAGATTTTTTTTATTGCTGCTTAAATGGGGGTTTGTTTATTTTTACTGGAATGTTTGTGACCTTGCATTATTGGAAGAAAAAAATTGGTTGGCAGATCAGCTGACAGGAGCTATTTTGTTTTCAGTTTGAACTGCTGTTCAGTTTTTGCGTTTTAGTTTTAGAAGAGATATCAAGCTGAAGTCTCTCTCTCCCTGGCTTTGGAAATTTTACTGATCATCTGAAAGCAAAGTCTTGCCTTTCTGAAGAGGATAATTTGCTATTGATGACTTGCCGAGAGATCCCGGTGTTTTGGGAAGCTGTTCTGTCTTCAAACTGTTCTGAGTCTATCCAGATAACTGTAAACTTCTTCCAAAGGGCGCAATTCACATGAGTATTAAACTTGTTTGAAGGGCCTTGTTTATGGGATTGGTTTGATAGGGACAGATCCTACATTGATTAAGGGATATACCTTTTTGTGGTTGTTTTGGTGTTGCTTGCAATTGATATAAGTTATTGCTAATATTCTTACTATACATGTTAACTATCTTCTTAAATAAACTTTGTTTGATAAAAGCTCCCTAGTGGGTTATTTGAATCATACCTGTTTTATCCTAGCCAAATTCAAGACGCAAAACTTATGATCCCAGGCCTATAAAACGCTTTGATGTCTCTAACCCGAACCATAACAGTTGATTTCTCATTTGTAGCTCAGATGTTTCCTATAGCTGTGCCAAACTGTGCCAGGGCAAAACCACTCATTCAAATCACAACTCTGAATTCCTGCAGTCTGCCCTGGTGCACTCAGCTGACCATTGAATGACTAATCTGCTTCTGCTAATTCAAGATTTTCCAGTCCTTCTAAATGGTGGAATCTTCCGGTCCTGCTGAAGGTGTCACCCCCGCATAATGGCACAGGTGAACTGTGCAAAATGCCACAGTCACTGTTGGGGCTGGAAGATCCCAGTGGCAAGCTTCCTTCTGCCACCAGAAAACATGTCATGGAGGGTCTGTAAAATCCCATCCCAAGGCTTTTCAAGTCTTTTCTCCAAGAGTTGTTGAACTGATACCCTAACAGTGTGCATCTGCAGCTTTTTAAAGCATGCAGCAGTTCTCTTTCAATCTCACAAAACCTAATGAGATGTGCTCAGAAATAAAAACTGGCTTGAAATTGGATGTTTGGACTTATCCATCCTTGAAGATTTATTATTTTAAAACTTATTAAATCTCACTGTACATTACTTACTTCAGATTTTGTCTTCATTTCTGTATTGTTTTAGTTGCACAATAAATCACAATCTGTTGTGAGAGCAGCATTGGACATTTATTTAAAATAGATATTCTCCCTAATATTGAGAGCATAGATTAAATGATGGACCAAAGTAATTGACTGTATCTTCTGTAATGGGTTTATGAGAAAGAAAGAGTCAGGCAGTTATATTAAGTTTAATGATAGTCGGTGTCTGCAAACAATTAGGGTGAGGTGTGTGATAAATTAGATTGCCAATGAAGGGCAGAATATTCCCACATCCCCACCAGCCAGTTTGATGATGGGCATAGGGAGGCAATATGGCATGTGCCCAAGAAATTCATCAGTGTGATTTTTTTTGGCGGCATCTTCTACTGGTGTTCGCCATGGCAAGGTCGGAAAAAATGCCTGAGGCCGGCGTGAACCTCATTTGCACCCCAGTATTGGGATGCAGATAAAGGCCTAATTATCGTGTCAGAACTTTTGATCTTTGCAATTTGTGCACATATCAGGACTTATCTAAATAATACTTGGGGATGCCTCTGGAGTTTGGAGATCCAGGGACCAGTGCCCAGGAAGTGCCAGGGGACAGTACCAGGGGGAAAGGCTTGGGAAGTGGAGGGGTGTTGCGTGACTGGGTTGTCCGTGTGGGAATGGGATGTTCCATGTTCATGGGGAGGGCTGCGGGTGGGGGGAGGGGTGGGGTCTGAGGTGGGGGAGGTGTTCCGTGTCTATTGAGAGGGGATGGGGTCCAGGATGGAGTGAGGCTTCTATTTTTAACTTAATAAATCAGGGCACTTTTTCTAAATGGCGGCCGGATCTCTTAAAAACCTAAATTGTTGGCGGGACGGGCTTTCCGCAGGTGTGGCATCATGGGATTTGCCCCTTCACTTTTTTTTAACCAAGAGCCTAAAGATACAGAAGAGAAAGCCGAACCTTGGGGCCGGGAGTTTCCACGTGGTGTAAAGTGAGGGGGGATTCTGTCCAAACTGGGAAGGAAAGAAATGGAAAGCAGGAAATTAGAAGGGAAAAATGATATTTCCATCACTGTAACAGCCCCAGAAACACTTTGGAAAACAGTTGGGTTACTCAATAGAGAGCAAGAATAAAAATTCTGTCAGCCATCCACTGATAGATAGAGACATCGTGCAAAAAATAAGTCAGAAAATGTCGCCCTTAGTCTCAAATTGGGACAATCTCGCTCAAAATCTTCCAAAGCAGCAATTAAACTGACATTTGATAACATGCATGATGCACATTTGGCAACCCAGATAAATAACCTCAGAAAGTTGACAACTCAAAAATGTGATGCCATAAGATCTCGGCCCATGACGTGTAGTTTCCTTTGAAAAATACAACAAAATGTACATTTTGTTGCAGGAATTCCCAATACTCTATCAGTGGATGGCTGACAGAATTTTTATTCTTGCTCTCTATTGAGTAACCCAGCTGTTTTCCAAAGTGTTTCTGGGACTATTACAGTGATGGAAATATCATTTTTCCCTTCTCATTTCTTGCTTTCCATTTCTTTCCTTCCCAATTCGGACAGAATCTCCCCTCACTCTACACCAGCTTTCTCCTCTGCCCGATCGATCATTCTGATTCCCTTGCCCACTTCAATTAAAGCTCGCACTGTGTGTCTCCCCCACCTCCAACCCTGCCACCAACCCCACCTCCCCCCACCAAAATCATGTAGGCATTCTCCTTCGCAGTGGAGCCTGGGGGCTGGGTCATTGAATATATTCGAGGCTGAGTTAGACAGGGTTTTGTCAAAGGGAATAGGGGAGGGATAGTGGTCAGTCAGGAAAGTGGAGTTAAGGCCACAATCAGGTGAGCCATGGTGTTGTTGTTGAATAGAGAATGGCCTACTCCTGCTCCAGTTCTTATGTTCTTCCCCCTTACCAGTTGGTTATGTTCTAACTGCCTCCATTTCCATTCACAATCAATGGGGCAGTTCGATGACAGAGCAGATAGCACTGCTGCCTCACAGCACCAAGGACTGGCATAAAATTGTCATGTGCCAAGCCCTCCATTCTAAATTCCCAGCATTCCCTGAACATGGAGGGCGGCATTGTGGCTTTGTGTTTAGCAGTAGATAGCACTGCTGTCTCACGGCGCTGGGGACCCAGGTTCAATTCTGGCCTCGGCTGACTATCTATGTGGAACCTGTGTGTTCTTCCCGTGTCTGCATGGGTTTCCTCCAGGGGCCTTGGCTTCCTTCCACAGTTCAAAGATATGCAGGTTAGATTGATTGGCCATGCTGAATCGCCCTGTAGTGTCTCAAGATGTGTAGGCTTGGTGGATTAGTGGGGTAAATACATAGGGTTACAGAAAGAGGGCTTAGGTGGGATTGATGTCGATGCAGGCTCGATGGGCCAAATGGCTTCCTCTGCTCTGTAGGGATTCTATGATTCTGTTCGATGACATGCATAACAACAATGTGGGTTGATTTGATTGATCAAAGTATTCTCTTTCTATTCAGACAGCCATCATTTGGAGAACGTCTCACTTTGTATATGTTGGTTTCTGTAAGTTGTCATTCTGTAAGTTGTCTTCTATGACATTACTACAGCCTTGCCTCTTCCTGATGCTGCTTTCGCCAAGACTGAGTTAAACTGTGAGTAAGAACTGCTGAGCCAACAAAGATATTCCTAGGACTGCCATCCACAGCAAAGTCCCTTCCCTAGAGAGCCGCAGGTCAGGAGCAGGGAACAATGCTAAGGTGTGGAGACAGGAGTTGCACTGAGGGATGTATCTGAGATTGGTGTTTGTCTGTGAGCGAATTGGCAGGGGTCTCAAATGCTGACTGTACAAGTGAAGGGGATGTTTAGCAAGTAAGCTTATGAAAAATTGCACAAAGCATAAATAATCCACGTTGAGTCACTTTGTTGCTCTCCATTATCTCACAGTGATTAATAATTTATCGTGCCATGGATAACTGTGAATGATGACAAGACATGTGTCAACAAGAGTAACTTAATCTGTGAAACCAAGGCCTAAACAATATACAAATGACATGTGGACCCTCGGATAGGATTATGGCCAACTACTGTTGAATTTGTGAGACTTGATTTGTGAAGAATTATGGCGGCCTCTGATCCAATAATATTTGGCAGCTCTGGGCTGACAGTTGATTAATTAGACATTTTAACATTTCACTGTTACATTTACTGCAACATGGAAATACCAAACAGAATAATTTTTAATCCATCTCGTATGGGCAGGAATTCCTCCTTTAACCCATGCCATGTCGAGATGATGCCAGTTGTCTTGATTCCCTCACATGTACATTCCACTCCACATGCCAGCTATTTGCCTTTCTCCACAACCCATCCAATCCTCTTGGCTTCTTCAGGCCTGTCTCTTCATCAGACTGCAAGGTGTAGGCCATTCAGCTCCTCGAGCTTGCTCCACCATTGAAAGGGATCATGACTGATCTAGAATCATAGAACCCTGCAGTGCAGAAAGTGGCCCTTTGGCCCATCAAGTCTGCATGGAACACAATCCCACCCAGGCCCTACCCCCATATCCTTACATATTATATCCACTAATCTCTCTAACCTATGCATCCCTTGACACTAAGGGGCAATTTCTTAGCATGCCAATCAACCTAACTCGCACATCTTTAGACTGTGGGAAGAAACCGGAGCACCCAGAGGAAACCCACACAGACACGAGGAGAATGTGCATACTCCACACAGACAGTGACCCGAGCCAGGAATCGAACCCAGGACCCTGGAACTGCGAAGCAGCAGTGCTAACCACTATGCTACCGTGCCGTCCTGATGAGGTAATCCTCAATTCCGCTTTCCCGTCTTATCCCCATAACCCTTCATTAAAAATCTGTCTATCTCAGCCTTGAACACATTTAATGATGCAACCTACACGGCCCTGTGTGGTAAAGAATTATACCGATTAACTACCCTCTGAGAGGAGAAATTTCCCCTCGTCTCTGCTGTAAATGAGTGACTCCTTACTCCAACATTATGCCCTCTGATAATAAGTACTCCCGCAAGGGGAAACAATCGCCCGCCATCTACTCTGTCAAGCTCCTGAGATACTCTGGTCTCCCCATGGATTCTTCTACGCAGTGGGAGCAGTGCGCCGTTGGTTGGTAGCAGAATCTTCTGATGTCAATGGGATTGCCTATGATGCCGGGAAACAAGAAGCTGGGTTGCACCATCGGCTGGACCAGAGGATTTCATCGGCAGGAAGAGCCAATAGATCTAGCCCTGTATGTGTCAATAAGGTCACCCCTCATTTTCTAACACCCAATGAGCATGGGCCCAACTTCCACTCTCTCCTCATAAAAAAATGGTCTTTTATTCTTTCAAGTGATATTTGAGGGTGTCACGGTGGCACAGTGGTTAACACTGCTGTCTCACTGTGCCAGGAATCCAGGTTCAATTCCAGACTTGGGTGTCTGTCTGTGTGGAGTTTGCACGTTCTCCCAATATCTGTCCGGGTTTCCTCCAGGTGCTCAGGTCCCCTCCCACATTCCAAAGATATGAAGGTTAGGTGGATTGGCCATGACTAAATTGTCCTTTAGTGCCCAAAGATATATAAGCTAAGGGGATGAGCAAGTTAAATACATGGAGCCAAGGGGATAGGGCCTGGGCGAGTTGGTGCCAAGTCAATGGGCTGCATGGTCACCTGCTACATTGTAGGAGTTCTATGATTCTCCTCACTGGAATTTTGATTCCTCAATTCTTCAAACCATCATGGCTCCTGTTATGTCTTCTGGCCCTCATGATTTCTGTGAAGCAACTTGGAATGTTTTTCTCTGTTAAGTGTCTTAATTAACTGGAAGTTGCTGTTGTTGCTGTTGTAGTAATCCACATGTCAGTTTCTCAAATGGTGTTTTGACGAGGGATTCACACCCAAACATCTCCACAGATGCTCGATTAGCTCTATGTTTCCAATATTTTCTCTTTCATTTCAGTTACTTAATTCTGGGCTCAATTATATGTTAAATATGTTGGTAAATATTTCATTACATTCCTCACAATGTTACCTTTTTTACTGGACTACATGGAACTCATGGTGGACATCAATATCAAGATTGCCTGACAAATGATTATGTTTAAGTTAAATTACCTTACGCGAAACATATTGCTAATTTTCCATATACGTAAATTACATATGAAGGGCGCTTCAATAGAAAACATCTTGCTGTATCAAACAAAATATCCTTTCCTCATTTGTGTGGAAGAGCCTCTTCTCTCTCTATTAATGAAGACAATTCTTCATGACAGCCATAATACTCAAATCAGTTTATGGATTTTTTTTAACATATTGCTGACTTTCCCATAGTGTCGAGGCGAGATATATTGGAACTGTGTAAAAGAATAATTTTGATATCTGATGTGCATTTTAGCATCAAGCATTCTGACGTGTAGATACAAAATTCTCTGCATTCTTCCTCAAAAATGTGCATTGACACAAAGGGGAGGCATGGACAAGTTGGGTCGAAGGGCTTGTTTCCATGCGGTAAACCTCTGTGACACCAATCTCAGATATCCAGTATCTTCCACACTGGTGACCATCTTCTATTTGCCACAACAATCATTTTTGTGGCCTTCCTGACAACAACTTGTGTTGAATGGGAGATTTTGTGGTGCCATAGACAGTGAGCTGACAAGGGATTTATGAAAAATACAAAAGATTCCCTACGCAAAAGTGAAAATTGGGCAGAGAGAAGTGCCGAAATTTTCCTCTGCCCTTCTTCTCGGTCACGTTTAGTGAGGGAAATGGGAAATGGAATATCTCACAAGAGGCTCAAATCGTGCTTTCGCACTTTACATCAGCGCAAAGTTCTGTCGTGATGCCTCGTCGTGACTATCTCCCCTCTCCACCTCCCTACAGCTCCATCAGTGATGTAAAGGGAATCCTTTTGGGAAAACAATTATAATGACTGCATATCATTATCAGGCCTCTGCACTTGTTTGTTACCACCACCCACACTCCCACACTTTCTGTCTGCACTGTTAGATACTCCATCATGTTGGTGTGGGGGCACGCTGGCATGAATTATGATTGGTCTCCCACAGAGTGTATCTGGCAGACAGGTCTGCCAGAGGATCTCAAGTGAGTGCATCACTCAACAGGGAGAAGGTCATGACCAGACAGTACCTGGGCACTTTCTGGGCACTGTCCCAGCATGGCCAAGCAAAGGGGAGAACTGCCATATGGCAATGCCCAGGAAGTGCTGGGAGAGGGTGCATGGGAAGGCGGCGGAAAGGGGGCTGGGTTCCATTTTAATTTTTTTGCATCAGGACAGCCTTTAAAAATGACTTCCCATTCTTAAAAAACATAGCTGCTGGCGAGGCCAGTGTAGGACCCAGCTCTTCAGCCTTTATGCATTAAATTCCCAGCAATACAGAGGAGAAAGCCATCATTGGTAATGGTCGCTTCAATGTCGCTTTTCCTGCTGGTTGCCACTCTCTGGGAAACAAAGATAAAATTCTGCCCAAGATTTCCAATCCCATTAGTCTGCTGCCGGAGATGAAAGGATCATTTTAATTTATTGCACCAGTCAGTGTCCCAGAGAGATTTTTCAACGATCAGGGAAGTCGGACAAATCCACCAAGTGGATCAAAAGGTATGGGAAGAAAAGCATTTGAGACCGTGGAGGAAAATAGTATGGGATTAAGACTCTTCATATGTGCTAGATGTGTAAGAAAGACAATAAGATGGCAAATAATAAATTTGATTTGGACATGGCAAGTTATAGAGAAGGAAAGTAATAGAAATATTTTTTGTTGCAGTAAGATAAGTTTCAAAAAGTAATATGAAAAGACTAAGAGGCACTGAAGTTTGGTTCGGTTGAGGATGTGGGGTGGAATTCTCCCAAGTCGCCGCCAACAGATTCGATTGTGGGCATGCTGGGAGAATAAGGTCTAGGAATTGTTTCCATGCTGCCGTGAATTTACAGCAGAATCTTCCATTGGTGCCCACCATCCTGGGTCAGAAAACCCACTGGAGGCCTACATGGAACTAATTTACATCCCTGTGGTGGAATGTCAACGTAGGCCTGACCATCCACACCAGATTCCACAGAACTGCAATTCAAAACAATAAAGATGGACCTCTCCCACTCCATGGATCTGCACCCACCCCCACCCCCACCCCCCGCCACCCCGTCCCAACCAACATCACAGAACTCCCCCCTCCCATCATAGGTCTCCCCTCCACAACCATGAAACATTCTTATCATCTGCCCCATGGAAACCCCTGGGGCATTGACCTCCTGGCACTGTCCCCTGGGGCATGTTGTGGGGGACATGTCATGATACACATTGGCATGCCCTTATGCCCATGTAAATGGTCAACTTACCATGGAGGGACTATCACATGCACAGTTAAATACACATGAGGATCCTACTTTAATCATGGACTGTTCAGATGGTAGAATAAAATACAAGACACTGAGATGCTCACCTTTACAGGTATGCCAAGCATCAGCATCATATTGAGATAGTCACAACTGAGATGGGGACAAGAAAGACTGGGACTTTTTTCACCGGAGCATAGGAGGCTTAGGGGTGATCTTATAGAGGTCCATAAAATGATCAGGCATGGTTCATTTAGATAGTCAACATCTGTTCCCAAAGGTTCAGGAGTCTAAAGCTAGAGGGCATATGTTTAAAGTGAGAGGGGAGAGATACAAAAGGGTCCAGAGGGGCATTTTTTTCACACAGAGGCTGGTGACTGTCTTGAACAAACTGCCAGAGGTAATAGTAGAAGCAGTTATAATTTTGTCTTTTAAAAAGCATTTAGATAGTTACATGGATATGATGGGTATAGAGAGCAACTGGGACTAGCTTTTAAAACAGGGAACGGCATAGACAGGTTGGGCCGAAGAGCCTGTTTCCATGCTGTTAACCTCTATGACTCCATGAGAGGAGCTGGCCATTTCACCATGTTCATAGAATCCCCACAGCGTTGAATAAGGCCATTTAGCCCATCAGATTTGTACTAACTCTTCAACAGAGTATCTTTACCCCGCTTATCTTTTGAAACTACACATCTTGGGATGCTAAGGGGCAATTTAGCGTGACCAATCCATCTAACCTGCGCATCTTTGGATTGTAGGAGAAAACCAGAGCACCCAGAGGAAACCCATGCAGACACGGGAAGAATGTGCAAATTTCGCACAGTCATCCAAAGCTGGAATCAAACCAGGGTCCCTGGTGCTTTGAGGCTGCAGGGCTAATCAGTGTGCCACCGTCCACATTCACTTACTAAAGTAAATCTTCTATGGAGAGCTTGAGTCTGGGGTGTGCCCTCATGGTGGTCAAAGGAAGCATTGCAGGAACCCCACCCAACAGCCTAAATGTTGAGCGTGGTTATCTTTGTCTCAAAAGACGAACAGCAAATGTTTAAAGAGTGCAATATCAAGTTTCCCTGCTCACGTGCACTCGAAGCATGAGGCTGAATCTGGATTGTTCTCGTTTTTTTGCTCACACGGAGTCTCGTTTCCAGATTGTCTGATTGAGATAACAGGCATTAATAAACTGCATGCACAACACCTGACCAAAAATAACACATTACCAGCAATCTCATTATCAATAGTAGTTAAGAATATACAGCTCTGTCAAAACAGTTATGCACAGTGACATGACTAATAACTGTGCATAGTGCATCTTATACCAGCAATGTATACCAATGGGATGTTCCGGGCTCCAGGGTACTGTGGGATTTGTTTCATTAGTTCAAATGTAATTAGTCTGCATTTCAGTCATCTAGAAGTAGTTCACCGTTTTTAAAAATTAGTCAAGATTTTTAGGTAGTGCTGACACTTAGTTATATAAATGATTTATCCTTTACCGTAGGATTCTGCTTAAAGATGATTGCAAAATACAGAGATTGACTCATCTAACACATACAGGATAAAGCAACGAGAAAGCTTCAAACCCCATTCACTATGTACCATCAGTTTCCATTACAGTAATAACCTGTTTTACTAGGAAATTGTGCATGCATCTCTGGAGTATTCCACATAACTATTAATAAGATTTGTCTTTTTTGTCGAGCAGTTGCCTTTAATGGTAAAGTCAAGATATTGCAGGCATAAATTCCTGTGTACAGTTAATGTGATCAGCCTCAGAGAGCTTAGTAAAGCTGCATGAATAATAAATTGCTGTAAGCAATGACACTGCTTATATTGATGGAACACATTTGTGCCTTAGATTTGCTGCGCTATTTGGGGAGAAGTCATGATCTTCAATGCTTATTTCTGACCTAGTCTACTGTGGAGATATCGATACATGAGCCTCAGACAACCCACTTTTAGATCTGGGGTGGCACGGTGGCACAGCGGTTAGCACTATTTCCTCATAGCGTCGGGGGCTTGGGTTTGATTCCAGCCTTGGGTCACTGTCTGTGTGGAGTCTGCACGTTATCTGTGTGGGTCTCTTCCGAGTGTGGTTTCCTCCCCACAATCCAAAAGATGTGCCGGTTAGGAGAATTGGCCATGCTAAATTCTCCCTCAGTGTAACCAAACAAGCGCCAGAGTGTGACGACTGGGGGATTTTCACAGAAACTTCAATGCAGTGTCAATATAAGCCTACTTGTGACACTAATAAATAAAACTTTAATCCTTTACTGTGTATTTCGAAATTACTGGTACCAGTTCCCCAAACCGGTCTTCTTGAGTATGCAGACTGACTGAATTTAATTGTCAGTGAAATCCAGCCTAAGCAAATGCCACAGTCACTTTTGCTGAAACAGGAATGCATCCTTGCTCATGTGGGGTGCTTGACAAGGTGACCAAGCTCTGTTGTCTGCTTCAGTGGGGAAACAATAATTGATAGGCTCCGAGGCCCAACACTCAAGTCCAATTCTATCTGTATCACCATCTCTCCAAGCTTTTAATGATTGTTCAACCAACTCCAAAGAACGAAGAACAAAGAAAATTACAGCATAGGAACAGGCCCTTCGGCCCTCCAAGCCTGCACTGACCACACTGCCCGTAAACTCTGCACACTTCCATGATTCATGGGAGAAGTCACTTGTATTGTTTACATTCTGTTCAACTGTGTCTTGTATTGTTAATTTAAGATATTATTAATTTGTGGCATCTCGTTGACAGCAATTTTGTTTTGAAGAACATTATCCTAAAAAATAATGTTTGGAGGTATAAGTATCACACACACACACACACACACACACATACACACACACATGAAAATTGATTTTTCTGTAATTCACAATGAAATGAAATCAGTGACAATACAATGTGGTAAATCCAATAGCTAACGACATCAGGAGTGCTCTTTGTTTGAGATCTTGTAGCACTCCATTCATCTCCCAGCAGTAACATAAATACAGTTCCGCAATGGAGAAAGCATATTTTCACTGATTGCAAATTTTGCTTTAATTTATTGTTCTCCTCATGCCACCTGTCACACACCACTAATAACCAGGATCCACCCCTCTATGAAGAGGCTGCCAATAATTCTGCAGAAGTTGGAAAGTGTCTGTACTCCACTTATTATCATAGAAACACATAAACTAGAAGCAGAAGTAGGCTATTTGGCCCTTCAAGCCTGCTCTTCCATTCATTTTCAAATTTAATACCCTGATTTCTCCTTCCTCCCATATCCAATGATCCCTTTAGCCCCAAGAGCTATATCTACTCTCTTCTTGAAGTCACGGAACGTTTTGGCCCCAACCACAGTCTGTGGTAGTAAATTCCACACATTCACCACTCTCTGGATGAAGAAATTTCTCCTCACCTCAGCTCTAAAAGATTTATCCCTTATCCTCAAACTATGACTCCCCTAGTCCCGGACTTCTCCACCATTGGAAATATTCTTTCTAAATCTAACCTGTCTAATCCTGTTAGAATTTTATAAGTTTCTATCAGATCCCTTCTCAATCTTCCAAACTCCAATAAATGTAATCCTAACTGATTAATGTATCAGCATATGAGAAACCTGCCACCCCAGGAATCAGCCTAGCAAACTTTCACTGTACTCCCTCTATTTCCTCAGATAAGGGTGTCAAAACACAATACCCCAGGTGTAGCGTCACCAATTTCCTGTACAGTTGAAGTAAAACATCCCTATTCCTATACTCAAATCCTTTCACTACGAACATACCATTTGCTTTCTTTACAGCCTGCTGCATGCTTACTTTCAGCACTGATGCATGAAGACACCAAGATCTCGCTGAGTATCCACCTTTATCAATTTTCACCCATTCAAGTAATAATCTGTCTTCCCTCTTATTGCTAATCATCACATGAGTCAGAACAGAAACTCTAAGCAGGAAATTGGGCATAACTCTTCTCTCTTCCGTTTGCTGCATTAATGCGTTGCAATTCTACCATCATAAAAATCCACCCAGGGAGTAACAGACAGTGAGAAAGTTTAGGCTTTACCTGTAGTTGGCTGCATAGTCAGGAAATGAGTTACGCATTCAGCTGAAGTATGAGTGAGCACGGGTCCGATATACAAAACTATCCTGCATTTGACATAAATCGATTTGCAATGGGTAAGAGTTTCATGAACCATCTTGTTTTCTTCACGTGGGGCAATT
This sequence comes from Carcharhinus amblyrhynchos, assembly GCF_965287045.1. NCBI lineage: Eukaryota > Metazoa > Chordata > Chondrichthyes > Carcharhiniformes > Carcharhinidae > Carcharhinus > Carcharhinus amblyrhynchos. The sequence continues at coordinate 161,543,189 of NC_137324.1, forward strand.
TTAACCTCACCTGCTCAGTGGGAGGTGGGTAGGTGGGCATGCAATTAAAATTGTCCTTGACCCTCACTCACTAAGGTAACACATGCATATCCCAAACCCTGATTTTAATTTGCTCTTTGAGTCAATGGAAACCAGTAAAGTTTGTTTTCTTAATGGATGCTAATAGCATCTTTCCCAACCTTTATACTAACATTTATATTCCCTTTGCCCTTTTGTCTATGGCGTCTTGTTCAATTATACAAACCCCCCCTCTAGACACCCAATCAGTATAAATCTCATCCTATTTTCTTTGTCTTCAGCTCTGATGAATGCTCATCCAGGCTCAAAACACTGACTCAATTTTCTCCCACTGATGCTGTGAGATATTTCCCAGCATTTTCTGTTTACGTTTCTGTTTTTGTTTCAGATTCCAGCATCTGCAGTATTTTGCTTTTGTCTGACTGGTTAAAGCTGCTGTGGTTTCCCCATCAGGACAACCTATTGGAAAGGAATGCTGAAACAATAGGCGGTTCCAACTTGTGTGATGATTAACGATGGCTATTACTGAATAAACTATTTACACCTCCCTTGAAAAAACAGGGAGGGCAGCAGGGGAGCACTTATACGATATACGACACAGGCAAAGAAATCAATTTACAATCATTGACTTTGTTTTGAGGGTCCAAAGGAGCAGGGAGTGATTCTCTAGGCTTCACTAAGCAACTTTGAGCCTCGTTAGGCCAGGTATACCCAGCCTTTCCCTCCCCCAGTCATGACCTCCTGCATCCCCTTCCCAAAACTTACCAAAGTGCTCAGAACCAGTGCTTCAGCCGCTCTAACATTACACACACTCGGGCTGTGTAAACGAGACCTAACAGCTCAAATCTTCCCAGAGAGGCACATTGTCGGGTCTGACAGGAAAACCAGTGTGAAGTTTGCAGGCTGCCCAGTGAACAACACTCCACAACAATATGGAGTGTTGTTCACCATATTGAACAACGCTCTGCAATTTCAAAGGGGAAGCGGATTAACAGTCAGCAGGAGGGGCGGGGCCTAAAACAGCTGGCAATGTTGGGAATCCCAAGATGGGGATGCTATGTTTTTAAAAGGTGCCCTGATTTCACTGCAACACGCCCCCATCCTCCAATCTCCTCATAGATAATGGGAACCAACCACATACAAAATGGAAATCTCCTCCCCACCACAGATAAGAAGAACCCATCCCACCCCTCCTCCAACCCCCACTGCCCTCTCCACTTCCCCCAGTAGAGGCACTCAGACTGCCCCCGGCATTGTCAGGGAGCCACACTGCCAGGGGTCAATGCCTGGGCATATCCCCCACCACCCAAGGGCTATACATACCTGTGCACCCCCAGCAAGCTCATCCTGTCTGGTTTTCCATTTTGAAAATTAATGGTGATTCATGCCGGCATGATGTCACACCAGCTGGGTGGGCAGTTACGATAAGGGTGGAATCAGTGACATTAAGCCCGCTACTGTAATGTTAACTCATGCAATTCATGCCCTTCCTGGCATGAAACTGATAAGGTCACTGGTGGGGGATGGGGAAGATCTTCTCCTGAGATCTTGTTGGAACAAATTCTGCTTTTTGGCCTCCCATGAGATTTAGCGGCCATTATGGGGTTTGTGCCCATGGTCAGCGGGACAGTTAGATCCCGGCACACACTTCCAAATCCCCTGAGCACAAGTTGGTTTACACAGTCCAACAAAGGAGGAAAAACATTTTCGCTAATTAGAAGCTTATTTTGTTCAATCATTATTCTCCTGGTGCCACCTATCAAGGACCATCAATAAGCAAGAAGAATTCCCAGTGCCTTCCTCTCTGAAGAGACGATTGTTAATTGTTTAGATGCTAGAAAGTGTCTGTCCTCCACTTATCGTGAATCAGGTCAGGTAATCTGTGCAGGAAACTGACTATAACTCTTCTCTCTTCCAAATGCCACTTACAGTGCAATGCAACTATGCTATCACAAAGATTCACACAGGGAAAATCAGCTAAAATTAAGATAGTAATGCAGAAAAGAAATGTTGTCCCTCAATTAGCAGCATTACACGGTGTTTATTTATTAGGTTACAAGTAGGCTTACATTAACATTGCAATGAATGTACTGTGAAAATCCCCTAGTCGCCATTCTCCTGTTCGGGTACACCAAGGGAGAATTTAGCAGGGCCAATGCACCTAACCGACATGTCTTTTGGACTCATGGGAGGAAACCGGAGCACTCGGAGGAAACCCACACAGATATAGGGAGAACATGCAGACTCCGCACATTGACCCAAGCCAGAAATCGAACCAGGGACCCTGAAGCTGTGAAACAGTAGTGCGAACCATTGTGCCACTGTGCTTCCCATGTATAGGGAAAGGAGGCATTAAGAATGGTCTTAAAAGGATCTGTTTCTGATATATTGGGGATTATGTTAGAACTGAACAGCAGTCTGTGCTTGTTCTTTGCTACACTTAATCAGAAACTAAACATTGTTACTGGGTATGCAATGTGCAGAAATATTTAGAAAAAGTATTTAAAGGTTGACTTTCTGGATAAGCACAAAATGTCATCCAAAAATATGCATTTTAAAAAACTTCTGAAGAACTCTTCCATGAGATTGCCGACTTAGAAAAAGGACAGGCGACAATGATAAATAAATATTTATATGCAGACTTACAGAATAGCAAGCGTCTCTCATTGAATTTAAAGCCATAATCCAATCATGCAGGTTCAGATGACAAACCAAACCACTCAAAGCTTTGATCTTCCAGTTTATGACACCTAAATCCCTTGATTGGATTAGTGTCTTGTAATTCACCAAGAAGTATCCATTAGCCTCAATGTAATTGGGGACATAAATGTGTGATGTTTGATCAGGACAAAACAAATATAAAAATCGTACATCAAGAAATTGCGGCTTGAATCAGGGCACAATGTGCTGATCACGCAAGGCATGTTTGCAGCAAGTCATGAAGGACATGGGTTCACACCATTAATTCTCCTGAGGCACATCAAATTCAACTTCATTGCCTGGGTTTTATCCTAATGGACAAATGATTGAAGGACTCCATGGGTGGACTTGCTGCTTTAGTCAAAGGAGATTTAAGGGGAAGCTAGATAAAGGAGGAAGAAATGTCACAGATGGGGGAAGGGGATGGCCAAGGTGGGGTTAGGTCTGCTAATTTGATTTTATTTATAGCTGTCACGTGTACTGGGATATAGTAAAATATATTGTTCCTTACATGCTGCACAGACAAAATATACTGTTCATGGAGTACACAGGTGATAAAGAAAGGAGAGGGTGTAGAACGTAGTCATAGAAATCATAGAATTAGTACAGTGCAGAAAGACGCCACTCAGCTCATCGAGCCTGCAACAATCTCAATCAGGTCTTATCACTGTAACCCGATGCATTTACCCTGTTAATCCCCCTGACACTAAGGGACAATTTAGCAATCAACCCAACCTGCATATCTTTGGAATGTGGGAGGAAACCGGAGCACCCAGAAGAAACGCACGCAGACACGGGGAGAATGTGCAAACTCCACACAGTCACACATGGCCAGAATTACACCTGGGTCTCTGGAGCTGTGAGGCAGCAATGCTAACCACAATGCCACTGTGTTGTCCAGTGTTACAGTCATAGCTAGGGTGTAGAAAAAGGTTAGTAATATATGGTAGGTCTATTCAAAAGTGCAATGATAGCAGGGAAGAAGCTGTTCTCGAATTGGTTGGTATGTGATCTCAGAATTTTGTGTCCTTTTCCCGATGGAAGAAGGTGGAAGAGAGAAGGTCCAGGGTGCAAAAGGTAACTGATTATGCTGATTGCTTTTCCAAGGCAGCGCCAAGTATAGACAGAGTCAATGAATGGGAGGCTGGTTTGTGTGATGGACTGGGCTATGTTCACAGCCCTTTCTTGCAGTCTTGATCAGAGCAGGAACCATACAAAGCTATGATACATCAGGAAAGGATGCTTTCTGTGGTGCATCTGTAAAAATTGGTGAGAATTGTAGCGGACATGCAAAATTTCCTTGGTCTCCTGAGTAAGCAGAGGCATTGGTGGGCTTTCTTAACTGTAACATCAGCATGAATGACCCGAGATAGATTGTTGGTGATCTGGACACATCAAAACTTAAAAGCTTTGACCGTCAGCATCATTATGAGAGATTACGTCTTACAAAGCGTTTTCCTTCGTTCAGAGTTGGCTGCACCAGACGCCTCATCACCATGACAATGTTACCCGGAAACATCCCAATTTCCAATGGGATGCAATGATTCCAATGGTGCGGCTTAGAATGATGTTCTCAACATTATTATAGCAATCCTCATATCCTGGTCAGACAATACACCTTTAGCTTTCTGTAAGAAATAGAAAATGAGAGAACGTAGAATTATAAAGAATGTACGGCACTGAAACAGACTATTCAAACTGACTGGTCCAGCCCTGTATACCTGCTCTTGTTTAAACTGTATTTATTAGTCACAGGTACCACAAGGCATCAGGTGATTGGCTGAACTGTGTGTTAGTTCAGCAATTGTCCATTTTTTTTACAGTATAGAAAAGAAATTTTAGAAAAAAATCTAGTTGATGAATAAATATTTCCGTCACATCTCATCCATGATAGGAATAAAATGTTGTGCTGATCATGTTAAAGTGCAGTGGAAGGAGATTCACAGGGGAATTTCACATTAACTTCATTGTTGTGTTAATGTAAGCCTTATTTGTGGCTAATAAATACACTTCAAACACAGAGTAGGTATACAGGGCTGGAGCAGTCAGTTTGAATAGTCTGTTTTGGTGCTGCACACTCTTTATAATTCTATGTTCTCTCATCTTCTATTTCTTGCAGAAAGCTAAAGGGTGTATTGTCTGACCAGGATATAGGATTGCTATAATAATGTTGAGAATATCATTCTAAGCCGCGCCACTGGAATCATTGCATCCCATTGGAAATTGTTGGAAGGTTTTCAAAACAAAGTAGAAGTTTGAAAAGCAAAGGACAAGAATAAAATTACATGAGAACAAATAACGTAATATTTCCAAATTGAATCCATTGCATTGAGATGCTTCATAATTTCATTTTTTATGGTGCTGCAATTGAACTCTGCTTGTATCATGTGGCTTTAAAGAAATATTAATGGTCAACTACCTGCCAGGAGCAGCAGTTATTAAAAATAAAACAACTTGCAAAGAATTCCAAACCATTACAAAGATCTATGATTTTAGATTTAGGTTTAGAACCCTACAGTAGAGAAAGAGGCCCTTCGGCCCATCGAGTCTGCACCAACCACAATCCCACCCGGGCCCTGCCCCCATATCCCTACATATTTACCCACTAATCCCTCTAACCTACACATCTCAGCACACTAAGGGGCAATTTTAGCGTGGCCAATCAACGTAACCAGCACATCTTTGGACTGTGGGAGGAAACCAGAGCACCCAGAGGAAACCCACGCAGACAGAAGGAAAATGTGCAAACTTCACACAGGCAGTGACCCGAGCCGGGAATCGAACCCAGGTCCCTGGAGCTGTGAAGCAGCAGCGCTAACCACTGTGCTACCGTCCACCCTAAACCGTGCCGATCCTGGCTGGAATTTTCTGACCATTCACTCCAGTGGGATTTTCCCATCCCGCCGCAGTGAATGGAGATTTGGCTTGTCAACAAATTCTCCATCTTCACTGCAGTGGGAGCATGGTGTGAATGTGTGGTAAGACCACAATCAATAATTCTAACTGAGCACTGGGTGTCAATGGGTGGCTATTAATTAAACCCTGGATGTTGAGTGAGACTGAGTTGAGTGAGGTGTAAGCATGCTACGAATATGAAATCTGTCACTGATCCATCCCCAACCCACCCACTTTTGGATTTAACAGAGATGGAGTGGAGGGTGGGCAACCTTCTCCTGGGAGAGTACTTGTCTGAATTCGTCTTGTATAATTTAACATGGAACACCAGTACAAACTGGGAAATAATAATACTTGTCTGAGCTGTTTTATTTTTCTATATCAACCAGATCACTTAGTTAAATGTTATAGAGAGGCTGTATGTCTCAAGCTGAATCCCATTTGATATGTAAAATGCTTGTCATGATTTCCTTCAGTACTGCATTAGAGTGTTTTTCAATTCAAACCCTGGAGAGGGACTTGTGAACTCAGAACTTTGTGACATAGAGCAAGTGGGGTGGCATGGTGGCACGATGGTTAGCACTGCTGCCTCACAGCGCCAGTGGCACAGGTTTGACTCCCAACTTGGATCAGTGTCTGTATGGAATCTGCGTGGTCTCCTTGTGTCTGTGTGGATTATTTTTGGGTGCACCGGTTTCCTCCGACAGTCCGAAAGACATGCCGGTTAGGTGCATTGGCCACGCTAAGTTCTCCCTCAGTGTACCTGAACAGCCACTGGAGTGTGGCAACTAGGGGATTTTCACAGTAGCTTCATTGCATTGTTACTTTCTCAGGGAGCTAAGGAAATTGGATACGTCCACTATGACTTACCACCTTTTACAGATGTACCATAGGAAGCATTCTTTCTAGTTATATCACACCTGGGTCTGCCCAAGACCACAAGAAACTACAAAGGGTCATGAACGAGGCCCAGTACATCAGCAAACCAGTCTCCTATCGATTGACACTGTCTACACTTCCCACTGCTTTGGAAAATCAGCCAGCATAACTAAGGACCCCACACACCCCAGACATGGGCCAGAATCTTACAAGAATTGGGGCGGGTGAGGCTCACAGAACAGAATTCTCCATTGGCCTTGGGTGGGTTTTTATGAGTCTTACCCAAGTGATGTCGTAAAATCCCGCCTGTACTCCATCCCCCCTTCTTCCGTCGGGAAAAAGATACAAAAGTCTGAGGTCACATACCAACTGACTCAAGAACAGCTTCTTCCCTGCTGCCATCAGACTTTTGAATGATCCGCCTCACATTAATTTGATCTTTCTCTACACCCAAGCAATGACTATAACACTACATTCAGCACCCTCTCCTTTTCTTCTCTATGAATGGTATGCTTTGTCTGTATAGCGCGCAAGAAACAATACTTTTCACTGTATGTTAATATATACATGGCAATACAAAGTCAAATCAAATCAAATATCAGGTACTTGTGATGCTAATAAATAAATAGAAATAAATAGATTTCGAAAGAGTGCTTCAATCTGAGCCAAGGCTGACATTAAATCATAACAAACTTGTCAAGAGACTTTCAGGCTGTGGCAGCGTTCTCCATTTTTGAGGTGACGACAATCAGCCAGGACAGCAAAAGAGAACTGGTCTGAAGGTTAGTAATTTGCAGGCTAGATTGAAGGTTTTTTTTCATATGTATTTGTTAATGGTATCATATGGACACTGAGTGACACAGAAGGTGACTTGACACAGCTCTTGATTGCTGCTATCCTGGTCCCTGCCACCACTGAGGGAGTTCTGTGCATCACACAATCAACTCCCCCAGGAAGGCTTTGAATCTGTTCAGCGCATTCCTTCTTTGAGCCTTTCAACGGAAAGGACTTCAAAATGGCTAAACCTTTTGCGTACCATAAGCAAAGTTTATTTATTAGTCTCAAGTAACACTGCAATGAAGTTACTGTGAAATCCACTTAGCCGCCATATCCCGGTGCCTGTTCGGGTCAATGCACCTAACCAGCATGCCTTTCAGACCATGGCAGGACACCAGAGCTGTGCTGTCCCTCAGCATTCTCTCACCAATTTAAATTTCAGGCTGAGTTGTTTAAATTTGTTCATTTACGTAATGCTGGAACTACCCACAAGATGTTGACTAATTTATCTCAATTGAGCCTCTCTACTTGTAATCCATTGATTTCTTCTGCAGCTGTAGAGTTTAATCCTTTTAAGGCATTGGTAAAAATTCAAGAACACCATTTAGCAAAATTATTTGGTCACTGTAAATCAGTGTTACGTCCCATATGGTATGAACATCCCTGTCTTAAACTTGGAGATCTGCAAATTCATTTAGACTACACAATTACTTCCTGGCATATTTTAGTCATCGGATGCCAGAGCTTAGCATACTTCTGACTCAGCATGATGCCTCAGATGAGTTGCTGTATTCATTTTATCAAGCATTTAGCTAAATAAGATGAATTGCAATCAGTATTTAAATGAGTCAATTCAGTGCATGAATACAGTTTGAAGAGTAAAATGCCTTTTGGTCGACTGAAGTTCCATTTTCTTGTAAATGGATGTACTTCCTTGCAAAATATCCATTTGCAGAGAAGGTGCAGTGGCAGTTTCAATGTCTCGAGGCAATGAACCAACGTTACTCAAGGTGCTTTCTTTGAAAAGCCATGAGTAGAACAAATAGAATTCCCATTATTGTCAGTTCAATTTTTTCCCAACCAAACAGTAAGACAATAAGTGTGAAGTGACAGCTATCCAATAGGATGTCACCACCTCAGAGAACATTCAAGATTGACTTTTTTTTGCAAATCTCTATAATGCAAAGCAGTCACGTTACTTTGCATTGACTGCCACTTCCACTTTGTTGCAATTTTTGATTACGTTGCAGATTTAAAGGCAGACAAAGAGATTCCATTTTGTACGCTGTGACAAGGGAATGATCAACTTTATATATCTGCATGAACATTTCATTTCTTTAACTGACTGTAGGTATAGGCCAACAATTATCAGCTAACAAATGGGGTGATTATAAGCAGACAAAAATAATCATTAGGGAATATTAGCGCTAAGTAGTGTACGAAAAAGGTAACCATGAGTATTTTGCACTTAATTAAGCTGTTTGGCACTTTGCCATATTCTTCATAGAATCCCTACAGCGCAGAAGGATGCCATTCAGCTCATTGAGCCTACACCAATAATTATCCGACCTATGCCCTAATCCCGTAACCCCATGCACTTATTTTGCTAATCCGTGACACTAAGGAGCAATTTAGTTTGGCCAATCAACCTAATCTGCTCATCTTGAACTGTTTCAAAATGCCAGTGCACATCAAATCATGTAGCATAAGTTCCTGCAAGACACACTGAGCATATATTTTATCAACAGACTAGTGTTAAACTTTTCTATTGAGGATTATAACATTTTGCATTTTTCACCATAATTGATTTGGCCGGGGTATTATTTTCATTGATATTAATGGTGTTATTTTGTATCTTTTTATCTGTAACATTCTGTACTCTCTCCTTTCTTTCTCTATGAATGGTATGGTTTGTCTGTATAGCATGCAAGAAATGATATTTTTCACTGTATACCAATACATGTGACAGTAATATATCAAATCAAATCAAAATTATTTAGAAATTAAGTCCCAAGTAAAATTCCTAAGGTATTCAAGACAGAAATTCCTCAGGTTATACGTGAGGCTAAGGCTATTTTAGTCACAAGCCTCAGCTACATCCTAGTAAAATGGCAGTATGGGAATGGCATTGTAGCCGGCAGACTTGAGCAGGATTTGTCACAAGAACCAGTAACTCATAGAAAGTATCCCTCAGGATGAGTTTGTGCTGGAAGGGGTTTCTCCAAGGGACTGACACTGCTGGGATGAAAGGGCAAGACTAAGGTTGGAGAGGTCCAAGGATTACTTCTGGGACCCAAGGGTCCTCTTGACCGATAGGGATTCGAAACACAGGAATGAAAAAGAACTTAGGCAAAGTATCCAGAAGAGGCAAGAGATCTAGATGATGTTGCAAATTGTAGTGATGTAGAAGCTGCGAGAAGGTGATATGAGAGAATCAATTTGGTAGACATTCTAGCACACTTACCTCTGCACCTCATCCATTTCCCAAGGACAACAGTTTGTTCATCATCATTTTGAACCAAATTCCATATTAAGCAACATGTTTAGTAATTGTGATTTGTGGTGATTGTCCATTTAAGGGAAACACAGCAGAGTAAGGGTCAACTGACTTCAGGGATCAATTGGGTATCACCCCAGGGGTTGGAATACTCTCTTAGGCAGAAGTCATATAGGAACCTATTAGCAGCCATGTGCTGCAAGCCCCTGTGTAGTTTTTCTTATGAATAAATAACTTATGTGTTTCTAATGAAGTCTGTGAAAGTGCATTGTTACAGTAATCCTGGCCTAATTTTCTGTGGTGGCTGTTATCAGTCATGATTAGAATTAGTAATGCGGTTAATTTTCCTAAACCTACAATCTAGCAACATCAAAATCTTAAAATTTATGTGAAAAAAATCATGACTTCAGGAAGCATAGTGGAGAACATGCCCCGACCTACATCAATGGAAGTGGAAATGGTCACGAGCTTCAGGTTTCTAGGTATCCAGATCACCAACAACCTGTCCTAGTCCGTCCATGCTAACACCATAGTTTTGAAAGCCCACCAATGCCTTTACTTTCTCAGGAGGCAAAGGAAATTTGGCATGTCCACTGAGACTCTTAGCAATTTTTACCAATGCACCACAGAAAGCATCCTTTCTGGAGATATCACAGCTTGGTATGGCTCCTGCTCTGACCAAGATTGTAAGAGACTATAAAGGTTGTGAACAAAGCCCAATCCATCACACGAACCAGCTTCCCATCCATTGACTCTGTCTACACTTCCCACTGTCTCGGAAAAGCAGCCAGCATAATCAAGGACCCCATGCACCCTGGACATATTCTCTTCCACCTACTTCCATCGGGAAAAAGATGTGAAGGTTTGATATCACAGACCAACAGACTCAAGAACGGCTTCTCCCCTGCTGCCACCAGACTTTTGAATGGACCTACCTTATATTAAGTTGACCTTTCTCTACTCCCTAGCTGTGACTATAACATTACATTCTGCATGCTCACCCTTTCTTCTCCCCTATGTAGTCTATAAATGGTATGATTTTGTCTGTACAGCGCACAAAAAACAATAGTTTTCACTGTATCCAGTACATGTGACAATAATAAATCAAGTCAAATCAAATAAAAAATGTATCAATTAACTTATAATTGACTTTGCCTAGCTTTGCCTAGCTAGTGCTTCTTTTTAGTCACACTTCCAACTGCTAGCAGAATGCACATGACAGTGTGTGTTAGATCACAGCATCAACAAAATATGTGAGTTTTTTTTATCACCCCCCCCCCCCCCCCCCCGATATTATCACTGAAAACTAGATATTGAATTGTAAAGATATTCCCTGTTTAATAATGTGCTTAGCATAGTGTTAGGATCATGGACCAGAAGTCCAAGATTTATTATGTAGCCAGATTAGACCCTAATAATTTTTCTATTTTGGCACAAATTTGAGGAAAGGTATTTCATTCCAGGAGTAATTCCACTGATAAATTAAAGATCTTTCATTGAAACAAGCTTTATTAATAACACAATATAACTCTAACGAAATGAAGCAACTTAACTCTCAACAGTTGAACAATCTTTAAACATGAAAAGGATCAACTGTAATTTCCAACTTATCATTATTTCAGCTCCAAATAAGCAACATTTTTCTTAGTGACATAATACTCACTTCAAATATAGTTTACAATCACAGACATACTTGCTATAATGAAAATAGGCAGCCTTGGAATTTTCGGAAAGATATAGAACTCTCACAAGCCAGCAAAATTCTCCTAACTTCAACAGGGACAGCCAAACTCCAACTCCTTTCTGCAAACCTTGTTTCCTTTTTGCTACACAGTCATGGTTGCACGTAAACCAAAATATCACATGACACCGTCAACCGCTCTAATCTGAAACCTCAGGGGAACTTTAGTAAACAAAAGTCCATTATTTCTACTTAACCACTTGCAGTGTTGAGATGGGAATTAATTATTCTGCTGTCCCAGCATTGGAGCTGTATTCCTGCCAGACATACTGCCTACCTGTAAATAAGAGTTGATCGATCTGGCCAGCAAACAGGAAGACTGACAGATCGGAACCACTGTGCGTGTGCAGAGCTCCAGAGCTGTCAGGCTCTGATGTGAATAGGCCCTGGCCCCTGGGTTCTTTTCACGATTGTGACCTCTGCACTGCACAGAGTGGGCAGATTTGAGTGTGAAGCTGCACTGAAAAAACAGTCTAGAACAGTTCTCCCACCGATTCAGCTCTTTTGGGAGAACCACCCCCATAAAAGAAGACAGTGTGCACATACGTATCATTTGCACACTTTCATCACAGTAGTAACAAATTACATTGAACCCATTGGATAGTTAGGGCAAAATGTTCCATGTCACCCTGCCCCCCACTCCCATGCAGTGTATTTTCTCACCGTAAGCCACCAGTGGAATCTTCTGATCCTACAGATGTCTACGGTGTTATGCATGGCTTACCCATCCCTCACCAAGGAACCAGCTGTGGTTGGTCATCTTCAGTGAAACCAGAAGATCCTGCTGGCGGGAAGAACCAGTAAAATAAATGATCCTCCAGTGCAACAGCTCAGAAGTTGGAGATTTCTGAAACATCTCGTGGTCCATCAGTTAGATAGGCCATCACTCAGGTGAACTCTACTGGGAGGTGAGCATTGATGGGGTGGACTTTTTGCTTCTCGGATATGTGTGCGATCAACTGCCATTGGCTGCCATTATGGATGTCATGTCATGGTAATCCAGTGTTTGTTAGGAACAAGAGGTATTTATTGAATTAAGAAAACTTGGTGCTGTGGTTTCTAGCACTCGGCTGCATTGGAGCAGTTGATTGGGTACCCCACTCCTCATATGCTTACTACAAGTTTTCCAGAAATATTTTGCCAAGAGAGGACTTCACCTTCTGGGATGATCACTCATTCTGGTTCCTATTGGTCCCTCACGTCAGGTGACCCACTTCTGCTGTACTATCTTAAAGAGACAAGCACCACAATCGTTACATTCCACCCCCTTTTTTTCATACACTCTTCAAAATCGATTTACTCAAACCCACATTCTAAATAAATGTTATACATACAAGTTAGGCATTTGTAAAACGATGTAGCAATTGGTCAGTGTCGAGATCTTGAGGCTTGCATATAGCATAACACTTCTACATGTAGGCTTCAGCTATGCACAGTACCAAAGATGACCTTGCATGTGATTCTTCCAAACAGGCTTGCTGCATTCCAAGATCTAATCTAGACTGTACACTGACCAAGGACTACATACTTTACTTTGCAAACAGTGTGACTTTCCAATCCTCCATTGATCCTTTTCTCTGTCAAGCACCTTACACTATAATGGATGCAGGTACCATCCACAATACAACAGTCTTATATCTTGACAGCTCATTCACAAACTCTGGCTATTACTTATGAGGGAGATGTTTGTGGCACTTTATTTCTGGTACTTAGGTTGTGTGATAAAGTTCCTTCTCTTGCCAGCATTTCTATTTGGCATCTTTTCCATGGGTGGCATGTTGGCACAGTGGTTAGCACTTCTGCCTCACAATGCCAGGGACCCAGGTTCGATTTCCGGCTTGAGTCACTGACTGTGCGGAGTCTTTATATTCTCCCTGTGTCTGCGTGGGTTTCCTCCAGCTGCTCCAGTTTCCTGCCGCAGTCTAAAAGATGTGCTGGTTATAGGTGGATTGGCCATGCTAAATGCTCCCTCAATGTGCCTGAGCAGGTGCTGGATTGTGGGGACTAGGAGATTTTCATGGTAATTTCATTGCTGTGTTAAGGTAAACCTACTTGTGACACGAATAAATAAACTTGAACATTTTATCACATTAGTTCTTGTGCATTTCCATTAGTGTGACCATTTCAGCAATCTTGTTCTTGCGTGTAGGCTGGAATTTTATCGCTGCGCTTGCTACAGGAATCGGAGTGGGTGAGGGGCGGACAATGGGAAGGTCCATTAACGTCGGGTGGGATTTTACGATTTCGAGATAAGTGAGGAAAAGGGATGGGAGGGGGAAGATAAAGAAGGAGCGAGTTGGAAGTGGGGGAGGGAGGGGAAAGGGGAAGGGGAGAGGATGAAGAGGGGAAGAAAGGTGAAGGAACAGTTTCAGAATGCATGAGGAAAAGGGAGAGGGAAGGAAAGGGAAATGAGGGGAAGGGATTGGAAGTTGGGAAAGGGAGGGGAAAAGGGGAATAGGGAACAGGGAAGGGATGGGGATGAAGAGGGGAAGAAAGGGGGAGGATTGGTTTCAGGATGAGCTAGGAAGGGGAAGGGGACAGGGAAGGAAGGGGAGAGAAGAGATGAGGAAGGAGGAGGGGGATGAAGGGGGAGGGGGACAAAGGTGAAAAAAAAGGGGATAGGAGGAGTGAGGAAATGGGAGGAGGATGAAGGGAAGAGGGAAGTGGGGATAGGGAAGGAAAGGAATCACGGGGTTGTATCAGGCCAGCTCTGGAGGGGGATGGGAATGGGGAAGTCAGCACTCAGCCTTGAAGGTGGAGAGACTTGCCAGGCCTGGTCAGGTAGGATGTGAAGTGAGGTGAGTGGAGGATCCTGTGTAGAGAAGGAGTGGAGAGGAAGGTTGGGCGTTATGGGGTTTGGGGAGAGAGGAAAGTCTGGTGGAGGAGAAGGGAGCTGGCCCTGGTCAGATGGGCTAGAAGGCAGAGAGGAGGTGGGCTTGGCCAGGAGTGGCCTTGGCCAGGAGTGGGGGAGTGGGGTGGTGAAGGAAATGGGAAGAGTGGATTGAAGTTGTGAGTAGGGTGTTTGGAGAAGGAGAGAAAGGAGACTGGCCAGGGGGAGGAGAGGGTGGTTAGATCTTTGCCAGTGTGGGGTGCAGGGGTGGAGAAGGAAAAGGGAGAGGAGAGGGAGCTCAGCATGTAGATCTGGTATGGAGGGGGATGGATGTACATTTGGCGGGAGGAGTGAAGAGGGGAGTTGGGCTTGATAGGATATGGGAGGTTGACATTCATGCCTTGGGGTTGGAGGCGGTTCATGCCAAAATGTTTTGATGGGGGCTGCAGTATCCCCAACTGGGATGGTGAGAAGTGCGGGGGGTGGGGTGGGGGACGGGGGTGGTTCCCATGGTGGGGGCGGGGCAGGTGACTGGAGGATGGAAAAAGTTACATGAGTATCTGGGGGGCTCCGGTGTGGGGAGCAGATGTCGAGGGGTGGGGGGAATCCTCCAGGAAATATTGGTGTGGGTTTGTACAAATAGTTACCCATAAGCTGGAAGTGGTTTTAACTCTTTAACATTTTCCTGGATGAGTATTGATATAAGACAGTTGGGAACCATCCGAAGATTAATACTTAAATTGCTTTTTAGATGGTTCCAGTGGAGAACAATTGCCCAATTTGCAGTTCCTGGGCAATTGTCATTGTATTTTTACCTGGGAACCTCTGGAGTAGGTAGGTAGGGGTTTCTCAGTGCATTTTTGGATTACTCCCCCATTGCACGGTTGTGGAGCTCAAAAGTTACAGCAATAGCACAAAGATAGCTAGAACTAATCAAGAAATGCATAAAAAAATCATTTTCAATTAAATCTGTGAACAAATAAACCACGCAATTTAAAAAAAATTATTCCCGATTTAAAAATTCAAATGCAATAAAGCAAGCGTATCTGATACTTCCAAACCCATGTTTTGCAATCTGAAAATGGACTGTGCGAATTCAATGCTTCACTTCCCTTCTAACAGCCTCTCGCTCCCTGATGGAATAATGTCCTTTGTTATTACTTGATTAGTTAAGTGGCTGTTGAAGCGCAAAATAAGCAGTGCGAGAGGTGAGTCCTAGTTGGACAGATTTCTACTACTGAAGCTAACTAAATCAGGTGGAAGCCCTGTGCAAAAACCAAAGTGGCAAAGATTTCTACTGATTGTAACTAATGGAAGCAACGGGTTTCAGTTTTTAAACATGTTATAAATTTACCAAATCCCAGGGTTACTTGTAACTGCCTTTTCCTTCTTTAGCTCTAAATGGGGTCAGCGTTCTCACCATTCCATTGGCACCTGTGTTGAAAGTTTTTAAAGTGTATTTATTAGTGTCACAAGTGGGCTTACATCAACATTGCAATGAATTTACTGTGAAAATCCCCTAGTCACCACATTCCACACCTGTTCGGGTACCTGAGGGAGAATTTAGCATGGCCAATGTACCTAATCAGCACCTGGGAGGAAAGCAGAGCACCCGGAGGAAACCCACGCAGACATGGGGAGAAGGTGCAGATTCCACACAGACACTGATCCAAGCTGGGAATTGAACCCGGGTTCCTGGTGCTGTGAGGCAGCAGTGCTAACCACTGTGCCACCATGGTGCCCTAGTGTGTCACCATGCCACCCTTATGGGCAGGTAGGAGAGACATGGGATAAATTCTCCCTTTTTTCGCTCCTTGACTGACCACAACAAGATATATTTTTGTGAAGAAGTGTTTTAACCACTTGAGTGCTGTGACTGTAAAGAATAGACATGAAACAGGCTTTCCTGTAAATTTAAATCAAAATAAAACTACGTTTACTTTTTTACAACCCCCAAAATTAAATGCAATGAACAGCCACTCCCAAATAGAGATGTATGCACCTGCACGTAAGGAAAGATGATTTCTAAAGAGGTAACATGCACTTAGGTTACTAAAAATTCTTTTTGTGGGCCCCACAGCATCCATGAAAACGACTTGGGCCACTACCAGCCCGGGTCACCTACCTTCGCCAGCTTACCTTGCTAGGAGCTAGCCTCCTACTGAGACCTGGTGAGGTGCCTGTGAGACATGGAGATTAGAAATTATGAGGCCAGCTGGATAGGACAACCAACCTGCAAACTGATCAGCCAAAATTCAAAATTGATTCCACAAAATTCAAAATTTGATTGTCATATTCTCAGATATAATATGATTCTTTCTCAATGTGATCTGTTTATTAACGCTGCTATACATCTGCAGGAACAATGAATTATTTCAACAAATCATAGGATCCAGTAATACTTCGGACAATAAAGTTTGACTCCCTCATGCCTGTCTCTTTTGCTTCAAGAATACTGTGTCAAACTTGCATCCCTTATGTACATGCGCACACTTCTAATGCAAGCTGCACTGGACACCTTTGAAGTAAGAGTGTTAACATGAGTTTGGGAGTGAGCTGCATGTGTGCAGAGATGGCAGGCTGTGACGCCAATCAGCATGCAACAATATTTTGACATCAGTGCTGGTATTTTGAAGATCAACACTCTAGCTTGTACCAACTGTTAAACACAACTGAACAGACATTCATCAGCAGGGTAAGAGCCAAACATTACCTCCAACACTAGTGCTATATAAAGACACTATCAAATATTTTCAGCTCAGTTGCTGATTTGATCCACTGGGAATTGCTATGATTGTACAAATGTATGTAGGTTCCTTCTGGCATAGAACCATAGAATCCCTACAGTGCAGAAGGAGGCCTTTGGGTCATTAAGTCTGAACTCACTCTTCGAAGGAGCAGCTTGTCCAGCCCCACTTTTACTTATTCTACCTTTCACATTGCACTCCAAAGGGAATGCACCCATGTCTGGGACCAAATTGTTTGTCTAGTGTACTTGAAGCCAGGAAAGGGCATTCAGCATATGCCATGCCACTCCCTGTAGCTTTAAAGAACTCAGTATAAAGACTCGATGTGTTGAACGGCCTCCATCTGCACTGTAGGGACTCAATGGTTCTCTGTGGCTTTGTCCCCTTCCTTATGTTCGCCCAGTGGCTGCAGCTTGGCCAGTGTGAGGCTGTTGATCTTCAGTGGAGGAGTCGGAGGTGGCCTTGCAAAATACATCTGACCTTAGATATCCTGGCTGGGATCACATCATTAATTCATAGGCGTCAGCAGTCTGGGCTGGCTGGCTGGCAAGAAAACGAGCAGAGTGCAACAGCAGTGGTGAGAAGATGATTGCTGTCATTCTGAGAGAAGACAGCAGGTTGGTCCTCCCTGCTTTGATTGATGCTGGACCAGGGCAAGGCCTCAATAATGCTAGTATTCTGAGGACTGACTGCGAGACTACTGTGAAAGCTGCAAGCCCCTTTGAACATTGGTATCCGCAACCATGAAGGCTGTAGTTTGGGCTTGTGAGCAGTAAGCTGACAATACAGTGCAGAACATGTAGTTCCTACTACAGTATCGAGACATTTCATGGCATCAACAGTGCTGCAATGGAGAACCGGGGGAAGGAGGTTGGGGGGGGTGGTTTGTTTGGGCTTCGGTGGTATTGATCAATGTGATTTTAGTCATGTTATTGGTGGGATATAGTCTTTTAAGGTACATTCATTGACTTGTTGCCCTCATGAAAGGTGTGGAACACTGCATCCAGTTCTTCAAGACTGGGCATTGGCCAACACAGCCCACTTGTAGAAAAGTTCAGACTTAACAATTATTTACAATTAATTTGTAGTTCAGTTGTCAGTATATTTAGTAATCAGTGAACCCAATACATTTCTGCTTCATTGCAATAAGTGCAGGACACTGGTACATTATACAACTAGCTCTTTGTTAACACGTGCATCCCCACTTGACAACACTGCATGGTCCCGAGCCATGTAGAGTTACACTACACAGTCTAATTACAGAACAAATGCTGAAACACTGTCAAAGTTGAGAAATCTGAGTCTGGGACCATCATACTCCCTGGCAATGTAAACCTATCAGTGGTGCTCCATTCCTATGATTAAGAGAGGAGTTACAAAGTCCTCTGGTATAAAGAAAGGAGAAATGAAGTGTTACTTCAGGCTTACGTCCTAAATGAGTGTAGGTTTTAACTCACAATATTTTAAGAGAGAAACAGTCACTTTTCTTCAGAATGTGTGAAAGTCTTTTGATCTGTAAATTTAGAATTAAGTTCTGTAATCAGTTTTTGTGACTGTAGGTTTCTTAATTTTAATTCGGGACATGTATCAGTTGAATGTGCCATGCTGTATATTTTAAGTGTATCTTGCTTCCTCATCTTTAACGCAACAATCATCGCTGTATCCAGGCTACATATTTTTGTAATTTCTGTAACTTTGTAAATTCTATAAGGCTATGCATCACCATGTGCTCTAAAATTAACTTCTATCGAGCACTGCTCGCTACTATTAAACAAAGGGTGGCACAGTGGTTAGCATTGCTGCCTCACAGCTCCAGGTTCAATTCCAGTCTCGGCTGACTGTCTGTGTGGAGTTTGAGTGTTTCCCCTGTACCTGTGTGAGTTCCCTCCGGTTTCCTCCCACAGTCCAAAATGTGCAGGTTGCCTCTTAGCGTCCCACGGTTAGATGGATTAGCCATGGTAAATGTGTGAGGTTATAGGGGTAGGGCTGGGGAGAGGGCCTGGTCCGAGAGTTGGTGCAGATTCGATGGGCCGAATGGCCTCTTTCTGCACTGTAGGGGCTTATGATTCTATGATATAATAGCAAAACTGTTCTCATAATTAAAATATATTGATAGTGTAATGGGACATATTGATGCATAATAATACATATTGATAGTGTAATGGGACATATTGATGTATAATGATACATATTGATAGTGCAATGATACATATTGATAGCACAATGATATCTAAAGCAAGTAGGCACCAAACATTCTTTCAGGTCACTGTTACCTCAGTTGAAAATCATAAAATGCAATGAAACAACAGAAAATGAAATGGCTGGTCCTGAAGTAACTGACACATTACAGGGCTAGTCAGGAGACAATAGAGAATTACATTATGTGGAGATGCCGGTGTTGGGTTGGGATGTGCACAGTAAGAAATCTCACAACACCAGGTTAAAGTCCAACATGTTTATTTGGCATCACGAACTTTCAGAGTGTTGCTTCTTCATCAGTGAGTGAAGAGGTAGGTTCACAAACACGACATATATAAACAAAGACTCAATTGCAAGACAATGGTTACCCTGTGAGTCTTTACAAGTAATCAAGTCTTTACAGGTACAGACAGTGCAAGTGGAGAGAAGGATAATCACAAGTTAAGGAGGTGTGTATTGTCTCAAACCAGGACAGTTAGTAGGACTTTGCATGCCCAAGCCAAATGTTGGGGGTTACATGTACTGTGACATGAACCCAAGATCCTGGTTGAGGCTGTCCTCACGTGTGTGGAACTTGGCTATCAGTTTCTGCTCAGCAATTCTGCATCGTCATGCATCTTAAAGGCGACCTTGGAGAAAGCTTACCCGAAGATCAGAGGCTGAATGCCTTCACTGCTGAAATGTTCCCCGACAGGAAGAGAACACTCCTGCCTGGAGACTGTCGTGAGGTGTGCATTCATCTATTGTCATAGCATGTGCATGGTCTCGCCGATGTACCATGCCTTGGGACATCCTTTCCTGTGGCATATGAGGTAGACAACATTGGCCGAGTCATATGAGTATGTACCGCAAACCTGGTGGATGGTGTTCTCACATGCGACGGTGGTATCCATGTCAATGATCTGACACATCTTGCAGAGGTTGCCATGGCCGCGTTGTGTGGTGTTGTGGTCACTGTTCTCCTGAAGACTGAGTGGTTTGCTGCAGATAATGGTCTGTTTGAGGTTGCATGGTTGTTTGAATACAAGTAGTGGGGGTGTGGGGATGGCCTTGGGGAGATGTTAATCTTCATCAATGGCATGTTGAAGGCTCCGGAGAAGATGTCATAGCTTCTCTGCTCCGGGGAAGTACTGGATAACGAAGGATACACTGTCAGTCGTGTCCTGTGTTTGTCTCCTGAGGAGGTCAGTGCAGCTTTTCGCTGTGGCACGTTGGATCTGTCGATCGATGAGTTGAGCACCATATTCCATTCTTACGAGGGTGTCTTTCAGTGTTTGTAAGTGTCTGTTGTATTCCTCCTCATCTGAGCAGATCCTGTGTATACAGAGGGCTTGTCCGTAGGTGATGGCTTCTTTAATGTGTTTCGGGTGGAAGCTGGAGAAGTGGAGCATCGTGAGGTTATCCATGGGCTTGTGATAGAGTGAAGTGCTGAGGTGAGCATCCTTGATGGAATTACATTAGTAGATGACCATCACCCTTAAGAAACCAATCAGAAACTGATCATGCTCCACCCTAAACCATTCAAGTTCTAATCATATGCTACCCAAACCAATCAACATTTAGGAACAGGACTGACCATACACTTTATGTTGCGGTTTGGGAAAAATTAAAAAGCAGTAGCTTTGAGCTGCCAAGTCTGCTGAACATGAAAATGAGGACAATAAAGTGTTTTCCAGCCGAGGATGAAGATTATGGAACTGACCAAAAGAGAGAAGGAAAACTACATGTTACCTCATAACCTAGACTGAATTGGGAAGTAAAGTACCTAGCTGCCTAGATGGTTAAGCCTGACCTTTGTTGCTTAATGAGTGTTTCCTCAATTACATCGATAGATTGTCTTCCATTGCCTGAATGGTTAAAGTCTCTGAAGAACATATATATATGGAGTGAGGACAGACTCATGGACTTTAAGTTTAAACATCCCCAAAGGAACTTAAACATAGCCAATGCAAAGGTTGTCTACAGGCCTCCTGTGGATAGAGCACATCTCTCTCTTCACCTCCTCCAGCACAGCATCCAGTGATCCTCAGAGCCCATCAGTTCATTATATGCCAATAATTCACTCTTCTACCTGCTCAAACTCTCTTCCACAAACACTTCCAGCAGCTGCTTAAATGTACCCCTAGATCTTGATAGGAGGTGAAAAGAATACTCAGAATGGTAAGCAGACTGGATTGGGACAGGCCACGTAAAGGCCTGAATCTGTGTGACCCAGATACTCTGCTCACTATAGCAGCATTATGCTTTTGTTTCCTTATGGACATGGCATCAATCATGTTCTTTCTCATGTGTCACACTACCTGCCTAAAATAAGTTCTTTTCTTATATAAAAACAGGTCACCAGCAACCAACACCTGGGTATCAACCCCATCATTGCCAGTGCAACACCACACTAAATATTGTTGTTTCACTGTAAAATACAAACTTTTATCCTTGCTACAACATGGTCCTATCATTTATATGGAGTAGTTTGGTATGATTTACCTGCAAAGTGCCTTGACCATTGTTATACACACTGTAGCATTATAACAGCACTGTACTATACTGGAAAACTATGCAACATTTGAAAAAGATCAACCCTAACCTAGGGATTTCCTTCTGAACTATTGAAAATGCAGTTTCCATTGTTCTGCATTTGATTGTGTGAGTCTGTTTACTATTGATACTCACTGTGCTCGATTGGTTAAGTCTGAGTGTAGAGTCAGAGAAGAGTAAACAAATTGTAGAAAGAGCTGGAAATGTGGAGTAGACATTTTAAAGCATTGTGAGTTAAACCGGTTGCACGTTTAGAAGCTGGTTTGTCATCTTTGCATAGATCCACTATGTATGAAATATACAACAAATTAATTATAGGAGTTTTATGATTACACGTTGTTTCCAGTGGTGGGTGAAACTAGAAGCAGGGGGCATGGCCTTAAAATAAGGGAGAGCAGATTTAGGACTGAGTTGAGGAGGAATTTCTTTACACAAAGTGTTGTGAATCTGGAGGAATTTCTTCAATGAAGTGTTGTGAATTCCCTGACCAGTGAAGCAGTTGAGGCTATCTCATTGAATGGTTTTAAGGCAAGGAGCGATAAATTTTTTGAACAGTAAAGGAATTAAGGGTTATGGTGAGCGGGCAGGTATGTGGAGCTGAGTCCATGAAAAGATCAGCTATGATCTTATTGAATGGCGAAGCAGCCTCGAGGGGCCAGATGAACTAGTCCTGCTCCGAGTTCTTGTGTTCTTACTTGCAGCAAATAAAAAATCACATTCAGAATTGGAGTGGTTAGAAGTAAATGAACTGATGTGGTGCTATTTATTTCAATTTGTTTGTCCATTCACAGCATCTGAACAAGGAACAACTAATGAGCAAAATACAGCAACACGCTGTAAATGGCAACTTTCAAATTGACATAATGGAAATGGTCAATTTCTAATTAACCAACTGCCACCAAGATGTGTTAAGTGAATTGGAAAGTAGACCTTCAAGTCAATATCAGATATTTTGGTAGACACAGAAGCCTGTGTCCATTCCATAAATGTTGCATTGCAGTAAGTAAACAACTTTTAAACTCAATTAAATGCCCAATTGGATATGTCAAATTGAATGTATGAAAAGCAATAGACATTTTTTTCTAAATCATGATTACTTTGGCACAGAAATAAAATTCACCTTTAATTTGATCACATTCTAGGACAGAGTATTGTTTTAAGACTGTTACTGGGTAGGTTTAGATAAGCAAGGGAATATATTTTTTAAAGCATCAACTCTTGTCTGAGGTAATTATGTGGCTTCAATGGAACTGATTAGTATGGAGTATAACATATCGTTTGTGTGTACATCACCAAGTAAGATGCCATCGTGGTAAAAGAGTGGAAGCCAGCCACCCAGAGGCTCATTACAGAACTGATTGTCACTTACCAGACAGTATTTTTGCGGAGCGCTTGTCTTACCAACTTTTTCTAAGAGCAGTCAGCTGTTTGGGAGTAAACCCAATATTAATGTTAATTTCAAAGGCGGCTTAAAAAATGTGTTCACTATTTCAAGTTTGTTGCTCCTGGAGCTGTGATGAGTAACCTCTGAAAAACTTCAGGGGACATTCTGTGGCACTTTGTTAAGAGTCCATCAACACTTGAGTGACATTTATTCAGCAAACTCTCTAAGCACTTTAACTCAAAAGAGTTCAAAGTTTATTTATTAGTGTCACAAGTAGGCTGACATTACCATTGCAATGATGTTATTGTGAATATCCCCTAGTTGTCATGCTCTGGCATCTGTTCAGGTACACTGAGGGAGAATTTAGCAAGGACAATGCATCTAACCAGCACGTCTTTTGGGCTGTGGGAGGAAACCAGAGGACCCGGAGGAAATCCCACGCAGACACGGGGACAATGTGCAGACTGCACACAGACATTGATGCAAGCCGAGAATCGAACCTGGGTTCCTGGAGCTGTGAGACAGCAGTGCTAACAACTGTGCTGCCCTTATCAGGTAAAAGGGACTATCTGGTCATGAGTACCTTGCTGGGTGTCACCCTTGGCCTGGTTGAGAAGTGGGAGGAGGACAGAGACCAACCAGTGCAGCTGGAGAGAAAGACAGGAGAACAAGAGGATAAAATATCATTTTTCCCTCCCGCACTGCAGAACAGAACATCGTTCCTCTTCTGGACCTCCTCCATTAGGACCTCCAGTGCTGCATCCTAGAACTTGCACGCTCTCTCCCTTGGTTCCTGAGCCATCCTGCAATGTTCGACTCCATACCAGCCAGAATTCTCTATACATTTTGTGGAAGTGCGTGTGAGCATCATAGAATCACTATAGTGCAGAATGAGGCCATTTAGCCCATTGAACCTGCACCAATAAC
Organism: Carcharhinus amblyrhynchos; assembly: GCF_965287045.1. NCBI lineage: Eukaryota > Metazoa > Chordata > Chondrichthyes > Carcharhiniformes > Carcharhinidae > Carcharhinus > Carcharhinus amblyrhynchos. Next base: position 161,567,318 of record NC_137324.1, read on the forward strand.
AATCCCACCCAGGCCCGATCACTGTAATCCCACTTATTTACCCTACTAATCTCCCTGACACTAAGGGGCAATTATTTGGCATAGCCAACCAACCTAACCCATACATCTTTAGACTATGGGGCAAACCGGAGCGCCCGGAAGAAAACCCACGCAGACATGGGAAGAAGGTGCAAACTCCACTCAGACAGTCACCCAAGGCTGGAATTGAAACTACGTCCCAGGCGCTGTGAGGCAGCAATGCTAGCCACTGTGCTTCCACCTGAGTGAGGGACAGAAACGCCATGTTCCAGCCAATTAATGCCCCTCAGAGTGTTTAATGGTTGTGGAGCTGCTGTGATTAGCAGGGATGTGTTTTCTGCTGAGTCATCATGTGGTTGAGTGGGAAAGCTCATGAACTTATAAAACCTGCCCTATGAAATTTGCATTTACCACAGAATCCCTACAATGCAGAAAGAGGCCATCCAGCCCATCGAATCTGCACCAATTCTCCGAAAGAGCATCCCATCCAGGCTCTCCCCTCTGCACTGCCTTCGTATCCCCAGTCGCTTAGCACAGCTAATGCACCTAGCCTACACATTCCTGGACACTGAGGGGAAATTTACCAGAGCCAATCCATCTAACCTACATACCCTTGAGCTGAGAGGAAACCAGAGAACCCAAAGGAAAGCCACCCAGACACAGGGAGAAAATGAAAACTCCACACATACAGTGACCTAAGGCTGGAATCGAACTCCTACCCATGGTGCTATGAGGCAGCAGTGCTAACCACTGTGTCACCATGCCATCTAATCAGCATGTGAATGCTAAACCTTTGGGTTTCCAGTGAAAGGCCTCCAGGCAAGATCAAATTTTGGTCATCAGTAATCCAGACCAACACTAAATGCACACTCCAATGATCCAAACAGATGTGCCTTATTATCATTTCGCTCATTTAACGTCTATTTTCACCCTGTGGCCGACATCGTTCGCGCAAAGTGTTTTCAGCCTTCTCAATGTACCAAAGGAAAAGAGAGATCAACTATTCATCGCGAAGCATTTGTGCACTTTTACCTCAGGGTTTTAAATTATTTATGTGAGCTTCACAAAGCATTAATTTTTTATTTCATACAAGGTATGTTTATCGAACTATTTTAAATTATTCAATCTTCTTGGATTTTCTTCAGAGTTAAACATTCCATTCAAATGCTGATCTTTCTCGCGTAGGTCAAATAGAATGAGATTTCCGTTAACTTCAAATGAAAGGTGCGGAAAAGCTTGGAAACTTCACTCTCAGGACCATTTTACATCAATACATTTTTCGTGTACTAAAGATCACATCCACATACATTCAATCAGGATTTGGCTGATCTGAAGCAAAAAATACATTGTTCAGAAACTTTTGGGCTGGATTTTAGCCGGTTTACCGCTCTCCAAGCTGACTGACTTTTCAAAATGGTTGCCCCACAGTGATAATGCATTGGCAATGGCCTTAACAAGGTGAGTGTGAGAACTCTGTCCCTCAGGGAGGTGAAGGTATCTATCAATCTGATGCTGAGTCCTAACAGGGCTAGAACTCAATGGTGGAAGGAAATAAGCCCTTATGTTGTCATTAATTGGCTACTCAAGAGCACAAAGTTTAAAGTTTATTTATTGGTGTCACAAGTAGGCTTACATTAACACTGCAATGGAGTTGGTGTGAAAATTTCCGATAAGGGTAAGGGTGAATGTTTGCTGTTCGGATGGAGATATGAGGAGGTGTCTGGAGTAAGGGGGATGAGTTGATCAGCAGGGTGTGATGGTTAGAGGATCATAGAATCCTTACAGTGCAGAAGAAATCCATTCGGCCCATCTAGTCTGTACCATTCACTGATAGAGCATCCCACCCCTGCCCTATCCCTGTAACGCCATGTATTTACTCCATTAGTCTACCTACACTATGGGGCAACTTAGCATGGCCAATCTATCTAACCTGCACACCTTTGGACTGTGGGAGGAAACCGGAGCATCCGGAGGAAACCCTCGCAGACATGGGGAGAACATACAAACTCCACACAGACAGTCACCCAAGGCCAGTATTAAAACCTGGTGCTGTGATGCAGCAATACTAACAACTGCTCACCACTAAGCCGCCATGCTGCCTTCCATGTTCTGGGGAATGCTGGGAATTCAGAATGGAGGCCTTAGCACCTGATGATTTCATGCCAGTCACCCAGTCTGCCCTCCTGAGTTTGTTGAATCTCTTGAGGCATTTCCAGGTGCAAGGGATTGCGTTTCTGAAGCTCATTTGTCCAGCCACTTCCTTCCACATCTGTTTCGTTTGAGAGGCTGATGTCTTGTGCACATCCTTGGTAAACATTCCTCACTTTGGTCCCTTTGATCCAAGTCCAGGAGTCTTTCCAGGTTGGTTTTCCTGCGATTCAGCCATTCTGAACACTGCCTTAACAAAAGAATTCTTTCTTTGACAGGTTCAATACGTCACTGTCTGTCCTATTTGGTCAGGAAACCCAGATGCAGGACTACTAATGCTATGGTCGAGTTAAAGAGACAAAGGGGTTTCCAAACTACTGCTAGCTCCGCTGATAAGTGTGGCTTTGTTTTTAGTAGAATTCACCATGTGCTGAATTTTATGTACTCTCAGAATGCATGTTGCCAAAGGAAGAGACACATAAAATGGGGTTTGGGGCTCATAAAGTAGAGCAGGTGCCAATCTCACCACCTTCTGCCCATCGCCGTGCTTATCCCCCTAATATGGGGAATGGGTGGGCATTGAAATTGGCATCCTGCCTGCCATACTGAATTGACCAGTTAAGGGTCGATTAGATTTGTATTCAAGCTACCACTGGTCTGCTGGCATCTGTGAAGAGACAAGAGAGCTAATGTTTCCCAGGCTGGATGACGCTTTGTCACAGCTGAAAGGCAATAGAATCATCCTATTTTCTATTGTCTTCAGCTCTGTTGAAATCATCCTGACTCAAAATGTAGACTCGATTCTGTCTCCACAGATGCTGCCAGACCTGTTGAGATTTTCCAGCATTTTCTGCTTTTGTTTCAGATTCCAGCACCCACAGTAATTTGCTTTCATTATATAATCATCAAGCTTTATTGATCTTAACCTGCCCCATGCCATGATACGTCCAGCTTGGACAGAAGGATGGGAAGCCCAATTCTTTTCATAAAATGTGTTATTCCTTTCTTAAAATGACAATGTGCAGAGTGGCCAAGGCAAGCCCTTAATCCATCTCCTTGCTTGCTCCAAGAACCAATTCAAATTGAATCCAGTTGATGGTTCCCACAAGAGAGACAAACGAGAACCAAGCTGACAAGTAAAGGCATCGCACGCCATCTTGGGTTTGATCTCAGGCAAAAAGCTGAGCTCCCCCAAGAGCAGGAAGGAAGTAGTGGGGGAAGGGCTGTGAAGTGGGAGTGCTCGAACTTCAGGGACTGTCTTTTAGCCGATAGTGGGTCCCTCTTCCTGCCTTAGACTGAACCTCTCCCAGGGATCCTATGCCTTGGGCTCCTCACTTCAGCTGCAGTCCCAGCAGCTGCCACTGATGTATTTCTGGCGCTGTTGAGACTGGTGGAGCTCTTGACTGATCCGTTAGGGGTGAAGGTCCCACTCAGCCCTGGTTAATGAGCCCCGTGGCATTTTATTGCTGTGGGGCTGCTTGGTGTGGAGTCAACCAGCTTCACACTGACATGGTTTCCAACGGTGAGGGGCTGGGGGAGGGAAGGGGGGAATGCATGCCTTCCACCCCCTCTCTCCCACCACCCCTGCCAGCTCCACATTATTCAGCTCTATGTTTCTACTTACTGCTATATAGAGGTCAGCACTGTAACGATCCTGAATAAAAAAATCCTTTGTGTATTCTTTTAAAATATTCATTAACTAACTTAAAATAGTGGATAATATAATTTTGTGCGAATTCATTGTGTGTTGCTAAAGAAAATTAAACCACTAATGATTCTATTATGAGATACATACATTCTTAAGGCATAGAATCAATAGAGTATTTTAACAACAGTCTCATCATTCAAGGTGGCAGTTCTCATTTGTGTTGCTGTTTGTAGTTACTCCTACCAGATCTGCCGTCATGGTTTGGCACACATGTCTATCTTCCCCGATGCTCACATATCCACTGTAGTTGGTGAGCTATTTTCGCTGATGGGCGTGACAATTTTTGAAAAATGAATTCTCACAAATCACGGCGTCATTTCAAATTTAATGTTAATTACTCATTCGCTGAGAAGCGGATGGACTTTCTCATGGAATTTCATGGACTTCTTTTTGTCTTGACCATCTGTTATCCATGCGGCTAAGGTTTTCCCTAGCAATGCTGTCAAGTACAAAGTTTCAGGATGTTTGGCCAAATGATGTTAAAATATTGGTCCCAGTCAGAATATTGTGTGACTTGGAGGAAAACCTTGAGGTGATGGTGTTCCCAGGCACCTGAAGCCCTTGTCCTTCTAAGAGACAAAAGTCATAGGTTTGGAAGGTGTTGCCAAAGATGTTTTAGAATCATAGAATCCCTGCAGTGTATGAGAGGCCACTCGGACCATCGAGCATTGACCAACAATAATCCTATGCAGGCCCTATATATATAAGCCCATCTATTTACCCTTCTAATGCCTCTGACACTGACATTTTGATTCTAGGTATTAGACGGACTTGAGACTGGAAGTGTTTCAGATCTGACTTTTAGACCCGCTCTGAGGCATCCCCATACGCGCTCTGCCTGAAAAAATATCAGTGAGTCTGAATCGCACTTCACAAGCCTGTGGGCAGGACTTAGTGCACCTGAAACCCTGCATCTTCGATCAGAGCCTCCAACTGCTCACTTGCAGAAAAAACAGAATGACTGCTGCCCCCCTGCCACATCTCTCCCGGGCCGAATAATGCCTCCCCCGGCCCCACAGACATTGCCTCACTCCCACGTCATTACTGATCCCCTTACCCCCCCCACCACCACCTAGACTGATCACGCTCCCCCTTCCCTCCACCGATCTCAGAGTGGCAGCGGATCCCCCTTACCCTCAACTGATCTCAGGCACAGTGGCAGTGACCCCCTTGCCCTCATTGATCTCAGGGAGAATTGCAGCAGACCTCCAGTGATCATTGACAGTGATCAATGATCATTGTCTTCCCCCCATTGATCTTGGGCAGAGTGGCAGCAGATCTCCCTTCCCCTCCACTGATCTCAAGCAGAGTGGTTGTGGACCCCCCTGCCCCCCCCGCTTCACCCACCACCAATCTGAAGCAGAGTGGCAGTGGACACACACACACACACACACACACACACACCACCAACACCAATCTCAAGCAAAGAGGCATTGGATGCTTGGCAATTACCTCTTTACTATCTGGAGCGTCCAAATTAAACTTCTATGGAGCATGTCTGTTTTGCGACGATTCTGGATGGGCGAACACAGTGGTAAAGGAGGAAATGCCAATAAAGTTGGGCATGCAGCCCATAAAGTCAATTTAAATGCAGGAAAATGCATTTAAATGGCCGTTGCATCCATTTTGGGTGGCAGTCCCTATTGCGGCCATTTTTGGGCCTTGGTAAAGGGGGAACCGGCGCAGAGGCGGACGTGAATTGCGCTACTTGCCTCATGCCGAATTTACCAAGTTTTTGTGCCTGTAAACGGATACAACGCAATGGTAAAATCAGGCCCTAAGTATCAATTTAGCATGGCCAATCCATCTCATCTGTATACCATTGGAGTGTGGGAGGAAACCCAGGTAGACATGAGGAGAACATACAAACTTCACATAGTCACCCGAGTTCAAAATTGAACCCGGGTCCCTGGCACTATGAGGCAGCCGTGCTCTAAATGGTACACACAGGTCAGGTTTTTCCAGTTGTGCATGGTAGCACAGTTGTTAGTACTGCTGCCTGACAGCACCAGAGACTTGGGTTCAATTCCCAGCTTGGGTCACTGTTTATGTGGAATCTGCATGTTCTCCCTACATCTGCATGAGTTTCCTTCAAGTGCGCCAGTTTCCTCCTAAGTCTGAAAGACATGCAGGATAGGTGCATTGGCAGTGCTAAATTCTCCCTCAGTGTACCTGAACAGGTAGCGGAGTGTGGGTGACCAGGGGATTTTCACAGTAAATTCACTGCAGCGCTAATGTAAGCCTACTTGTGACATTAATAAATAAACTTTAAATTCCCACCCGAAGCCAATGGATCTTTAAATAATCAATCAAACGTTCCATCCTGCCCGCCACGACTCACACGGGTCCCTGGCGCTGTGAGGCAGTCACGCTCTAAACGGTACACACAGGGCAGGTTTTTCCAGTTGTGCCTGGTTGTTAGTACTACTGCCTGACAGCACCAGGGACCCAGGTTCAATTCCAGCTTGGGTGAGTGGGGCTGGAGATTGTACTCCACAGCATGCTTGCCAATGGAGAATGTCTGTGTTCACACTGGTGGCTAAGATATTGTTTGAACAGGTTCCCTTGCCCTGGACAGTGTCCACATTCTTGAGTTTGATTCAAGCCGCAATCTTCCAGGGCCTACGGGCAATATTTCGCCACGCACTTAAGTGATACTTTGCAGCTGGTGGAAGGGCTTTGGGGAGTCGGAAGGTGAACCACTCGCCACAGAGCTCCCAGCCTCTGACCTGCTCTCCTGCATTACTAAGATGTTCAAATTAATGACACAGGCAATCTGAGGAACGATTCAAGCTAGTTCCACATGACTTTAATAATTCAAGCCTGTGAGAATTGTCTCCATTTTTAGAACGAATCAGGGCTATACCGATTGCAGTCAAATAAACCTCTCATGGAAAGAAGCAAGTAACTGTGGATGAGCAGAGGGATTTAGTGATCCAAGTACAGAATCATTAAGATCTAGCAGATGGGCATGAAAATAATTAAAAGAGCTAACTGAAGGTTGACATTTAACTCCAATGCGCTGAAATATAAAGGGGTGTGTTATGATTGCCTAGTGCTCTGGCTACAGCCCCTTTTGAGTATTAAATTTAGTCTGGGTACTGCACCTCAGGAAGGTTATAATGGCCTTGGGTGCAGCATTCATCAGATTGATACTGGTGACTAAAAGGTTTAAATCGCGAAGAGAGGTTGCGTTGGCAAGACTTAAATTCTCTTGAGTGTCGAAGATCAAGGGTTAATCTTACTGAGGTGTTTAAGGTGATTAAAGGATTTGATAGGATAGAGGGAAATGATCTCTGATGGAGGAGTCAAATACAAAGCCAGGAGTTTGAGGATGACATTAGCAATTCCTCACAGAAAAAAATGTGCTGGAAATCTGGAACTCCCTTCCCAAAATACTCATCGGTAAAATGCTCATACATTAATTCTTTCCCTCTAGTACAAGATGAAATAATTACCTTAGCAGATTTGTCTCTCCAAGCACCAGCACGCAGTAATACAACCATAAGCAAGGGATAAAAATGTTCAGCTTTGCTCTTTATGATATTTGTTTTGGAGCTTAACCGTTCAGAAAATTAGCGGAACTATTTCGAGGCTTTCAGTTATCCACCTTTTCTCGTACCTAATTTTGGATTAAAGCACCTCTTCATTCATCATTTTAAAATTAGGACTTCAAATTTGATTACATTTTACATACGAAATGAGTGACAATTTGGTGGCGTCAAGGAATGACTCAAGGGCATAGGACTACCAGGATTTATTTGCACTCAGGTGATCTGCAATGCAAGTAGGATGAATAAAGATCCTGTCATTTATATTCCCGGAACTGGTAACCATTTCAAAATATTCTTATTCATAACATTCACACCCTTCAAACGGAATTAAAATGATTCCCAGGTCATGTGTTCATGGGAAAAGGATCACAGCATTTGACTGATCTTTGTAGAGTAGGTTTGATTGACGGGAGTTGGAGTGGCACTGCTCTCTTTAATATTGCTGGCTTTCAGATGGTTGTTGTTAGCCTATCCTCACACTTCTATTTTACCCTTTGGGAAAGTGAAGGAAAGTATGGAAGGATTTCTGTGCTGAATCACATTGGACACTCCTTCCGTATCCAATAAATTGTGGACGGAGAAAGAACGGCTACAACAATAATTTAACAACAATAACGGCTTTAAAATGGTCATTCTGGCTGAGAGTGAAGCATGCTGGGAACTTTGGTCAACTTAACGATTAAAACCAGATTAAGGTCGTAAAGAGGCTCTGGTCTGGGAGCTATGACCTGAAGCTTCCTGTGTTGGTCAGATCAGGGAAGTTTTTTACATTAACTGAGACATTCTGGCTGTGAATTTTATGGCTGCCATGTATGGGACATGTAACATGAGCTAAGCTTCATGGCGTCATTCAAACATAATTGCCCTGGGTGTTCGAGCCATGTGATCAGTTTCTGGTGACACAGTTGGCTGGATGATAGAGAATCTTCTGGAATCAAGTGGAAATTGTGGATAAAAGACACGTGAGTTCTTGTTTGGCAGTGATAACTCCAAGAAACCTTCCATCGCAACAAGACCTTGTACCCTGAAGGATACTTCAGAGAGAAGAAGATAAATTCCACATCGAGGGTATTTCTTGGCCAAGGTTTTCTTAAACACGGCAGGATTTATTTTTAGTTAAATAGTTAAAGTTGATGTTCAGTTAAAGTTAATATGCATTTTAAGAGTTAAAGTTCAGCAAGGAGTTAATGACTTGCAACTGTTTATGTTTGAATTGGTACCAGAAGTGTTCAATAGGGGAATAATTGAATTATTGTCCTCGTTTGTCTCATCAAACTGGAAGGTGTTTAAATTAAAGCTGTATAACAAAATCATAGAGTCATAGAGGTCGACAGAACTGGAAAAGGTCCTTCAGTCCATCACATCTATGTCAATCAAAGGCAAACCATCTCACGATTCTAATTCCAATTTCCCAGCACTTGGCCCATAGTCTCGTGTGTCTTGGCATTGCAAGTGCACTTCCAAATACTTCTCAAATGTTGAGAGTCTCTGCTTCCGCCACCTTCTCTGGCAGTAAGGTCCAGGTTTCTACCACCATTTGTGTGATTTTTTTTTTCCTCATCCCTTCCAGACCTTTGGCCCCTGACCTTAAATCGATGCCCCCTAGTCATTGATCCCTCCATCAAGGAGAAAAGTTTCTCTCAATCGATGCCCCTCATCATTTTATACATCTCAATCATGACCCCCCTCAATCTCCTGTACTCCTTGGAAAACAACCCCAGTCTATCCAATCTCTCTTCATAATGAAAACTCTCCAGCCCAGGCAACATCCTGGATAAATCTTGTCTGTGTCCTTTTCAATGCTATCACATCCCTCCATTAGGCCACTTGGCCACTTGGCCCATCGAGTCTGTTCCACCATTCAATCATGGTTGATATTTTTCTTATCTCCCTTCTCCTGCCTTTCCCCAAAACCCCTGATCCCCTTATTAATCAAGAACCTATCTATCTCTGTCTTAAAGACACTCAATGACCTGGCCTCCACAGCCTTCTGTGGCAAAGAGTTCCACAGATTCACCACTCTCTGGCTAAAGAAATTCCTCCTCATTTCTGTTTGAAGGGATTATCACCTTAGTCTGAGGTTGTGCCCTCTTGTTCCAGTTTTTCCTACTAGTGGAAACATCCTCTTCACGTATACTCTAGCCAAGCCTCGCAGTAATCTGTAAGATTTCCCCTCATCCTTCTTAACTCCAATGATTACAGACTCAGAGTCCTCAACCATTCCTCATACGACAAGCTCTTCATTCCAAGGATCATTCTTGTGACATTCTAGACATTTTCCAAGGCAGCACATCCTTCCTTAGATACAGGGCCCAAAACTGCTCACAATATTCCAGATGGGCTCTGACCAGGACCTAAGAAGTACATTCCTGCTCTTATATTCTAGCCCTCTCGACATGAATGCTAACAATGCATTTGCCATCCTAACTGCTGACTGAACCTGCACGTTAACCTTAAGAGAATCCTAAACAAGGACCCCCAAGTCCCTCTGTGTTTAAGATTTCCTAATCCCTCTTTGTAAATTTCAATCACATTGATGAAACATGAGCTCCCCTTAAGAAAACTACGCTGACTGTTCTTGATTAATCGCTGCCTCTCCAAATGCAGATTAATTCTATTTCTCAGCATTGTTTCCAACAGTTTTCTCACCAGTGAGGTTAGACTGGCTGGTCTGTAGTTTCCTGGACAGTCCCTTCCTCCCTTCTTAAATAACCATACCACAGTGGCTACCCTCTGGCACCTCTCCTGCAGCCAGAGAGGAATTGAAAATTATTGCCAATGCTCATGATATTTCCTGCCTTGCCTCAGTCAGCCTGGGATACATTTTATCTAGTCCTGGAGATTTATCTTATTGCCCGAGACTTAATTAGGAGAAGTCAGGAAGGCAATGGGTTCTCCAACCTATGCCCTCTCACCCCATTACTCCATTCACTCCTGGAGGTGCATAAATTTCCACCCATATGGCACTGAAGGAAGACATTCAGCCCATTGACTTCATGCTGGCTCTCTGTAGAGTAATCCAATCAATCACAATCCCCCCCCTCCCTGCACTATCCCTGTACAACTGCAGTTTTGGATTTGCAGATACGGACCAAAAAAATACACAATTAAAGCAATTGAGACAAAGGTTTATGAGAAGCTAAGTGCCAGGTCAAACAGGTATTCTGGAAAATGGGCCAGAGTTAGCCTCACGGCAACTAAAGTAAGATCCTCCATTTGACTCCTGTCTGCAATGTCAGATGCTTGGTGCCCCATGGGGCTCAGTTACGATAGATAATGCTCTCTAGCTGTGTTAGTCCAACCTTGAAGTGATGAAAAGGCATGCAAAGTATCAGAATGGCACTCCTGGGTCATTTAGGCACCACAATAACATGTTTCACTTAGGGGCTTTCTTCAGCCTCTGGAAAAGTCAATCGTAGATAAGCAGGATAGAGAGGCTATGTTGCAGTTCTCTGCTCCTTTTCAGTTTCTTTAACACCCAAGAGAATTGGCAGGCAGATATGGCAAAGGAAAGATCAGCTTCAGTGTATTTTTTCATGTAATCCTTGGGAACAAATTGCAACTATTGGCATTTCATCCTTATTTTATTATTTTACTAACCCTGCATTCTGAGATGGATTTGTGCGCCTGAGGCATTTGAGAGGAATTTGCAATTTCAAGTTCTTGTGACTAAGAGGGAAAGCAGTAACGTGGGGGGTGGGAGTGGGGATAGCTATCCTGGGCATAGGATGGAGGAGTAAGATTGAAAGAAAAGCTTTGAAAAGGTTATCAGAAGGTAGGAAATTGACACTTTGCAAAATGAACGTGAAACAAGTGCTGGATACAATGCCACCCCATTACCAAAAATACATCCTTTGGAACATCCTTTAGAACAGTAAATCAAAACAAAATCAGATCATCATTATACAGTTATAGCATGTCTTTAATATATTAAGTTATTTTGAGCCATTTCACGAGAATTTAATCAGATTGTAACTTGATAGAAGACATTAGAACAAGTGTTTGCAAGCTTGGTCAAACAGGTGGGTTTTAAGAAACATCAATAAAGGAACTGAAGAGTTGGGGAACTTTAAGGGGGGAATTCCAGAGATTAGGGACTTCATTGGCTGGCAAGACTGAGTGAAGAAAGCTGGAGATACACAAGAGGCCAGAATTTAGGAAGGGGGGAGACATTTGTTTGGGCAGCACCAACACAATTGTTCATAGAATTTGGTCCTATAGTCACACATACAAGGGTGTGCACAAACACAAGGTGTGTGTGTGTGTGCATCTGTGTGTGTGTGTGCATGTGTGTGTGCATGCACCCCTGTGTGTGTGCGCACCCCTGTGTGGGTGTGTGTGCCCCTATGTGTGTGTGCGTGCACCTGTGTATGTGTGTGCGCATCCCTGTGTGGATTATGTAATTAAAAGACTTTTAAAAGTCATTCATTCATTATTTTCCATTAGTTTGAAAAAAAACACCACCACAACATGGCAATAAAAGTGTCAACCATCCACACCCTTTAAAGTATCAATCAGGGAAACTACAAGACCTTAAAACCACTTAATCTTGTGTAAATAAGTATTATGAAACTGACAGCAGAGATCAGAGAACTAGAGATGTCAATCAAGTAATATTTCTCTGGGTTTCAGGTGTTTCATCAAGAGTAATGGATTTCTTTTGCTTTAAGTCAAGAATACATAATGAGGCTATTTTATTTTATATCTATTGTCGCTACAGGGTTAACTCATTTTATAAAATGTACCGTGGGTGAATGGGCATTGAACTACCATAGCTTGGCATAGCCAGAATGAAGGGCCAATGAGAGTGGGGGAGGGCCCATAACCTGACATGGTCGGGGGGGGGGGAGGTGCACAAGGAGAGTCATGCAGACGCTAGTTTACAACTTCTGCGAGGGGCCATGAAAAATTATTCTAAAAAACTGGCCCAACTCCATGAAAATTGCATAAAAATAGGATGTGTCTTTTTCTGCAATAGAACCAGCCAAATCTAAAGTGCTGGGTGTCCTCTCTGTAATCATCTCATTTTGCCGTAAGCATTTCCATTAGCGGCGAGTGCTGAATCTGCATGATCTCTCCGTGTCTACGTATGTTTCCTCCGGGTGCTCCAATTTCCTCCTACAGACTGAAAGACATGTTGGTTAGGTGCACTGGCCATGCTAATTTACCTGCTCTGGCCTAAATGTGACTCCAGAGCCACAGCAATATGGTTGACTCTCCACTGCCCTCAGACAACAAGAGATCGGCAATAGTCACGGGTAGATAGGTTTCTGATAGACAGGGGAATTAAGGGTTTTGGGGAGAAAGCGGGAAAGTGGAACTGATCCACTTCAGATCAGCCATGATCTTTTTGAATGGCGGGTCAGGCTCGAAGGGCTAGATGGCCTACTCCTGCTCCTATTTCTTATGTTCTTATGTTCTAATAAATGTTGGCCCAGCCAGTGGTGCCTATCATAGAATCCCTACAGTGCAGAAGGAGGCCATTTGGCCCATCAAGCCTGCATGAACAACAATGGCACCAGGCCCTATCCCTGTAACCCCATGTAATTACTCCTTTATCCCCCTAACCCTAGGATCAATTTAGCATGGCCAATCAACCTAACCCGCATGTCTTTGGCACGTGGGAGGAAACCGGAACACCTGTAGGAAACCCATGCACACATGGGGAGAATGTGCAATCTCCACACAGACAGCAACCCGAGGCTGGTATTGAACCTGGGTCCCTGTCACGGTGAGGCAGCAGTGCTAACCACTGTGCCACCCACTCCAACAAATGAATAAAACAAATGTTGTTTCTGCCTCATCGATCAAGTAAACTGTGCACTGTAACAAAATATTTTTTTTCTTGTATTTTAATGGCTACTCTACAATTTCCCCCACAACAACTGACCCCCCCCCCCCCCCCCACCCCCCCACCCCATGCAATGTTTCACTTGCATGGGCAAAACTTAAAGTAGAAATAAAGAAATGTGTGGACTCCACACAGATGCCTTCTTTGGGATTATCCTTGTGGATCAGGTCTTGGAGCAATCATTAAATACAGTGAACTCTATTTTGAACATATTGTTCCGCAGCAGTGACTTCACAAGTAGCTAAGCAGGAAAATTTCCCCTGTATGTAAAAATATGCTTGAAAAAATATATTTTAAGTCACTGAAGCATTGAACCAGAATAATAAGGATTAGAGAAAGAATTCCCTGTCCTCAGGTTAGAACTGTGAAAGAAACAAATCTGTTTCACGTTTCAATGACCACAGGTTTGAACCATGTATCTGACTGGCACTTAAGAGGCGCCCACCAGCCATATGAGTGACGGGAACCATTAACCATCAGTTGGCTCACTGGCTGGAATGATAGGTGGGGCAAAGTCGCTCAGGATGTTTCATCTCAAAGTTGCTATGTGTCAAGCAAGGCTGACATCAGGTGATGTGGTAAATGTTCTTGTTTCATCTCCCTGTGACTCAACCCAAGGTGAAAAAGACCAAACTGATAAAATGAAAGAGGGGAAAGGTAAGGTTAAAATACCCTTGCTGGGCAACAATCTATTGATATTAGGCTTGAATATACCCAATGACCGAGGCACTCTGAATGTATAGAATTCCAAGGATTTACATCTCAGTTCCAACTGGCCAACTGCTTACCCTGAGATGATGTGACCACTCCCCATTGTTCTCCAGCCAGAAGAAATATTCTCTCAGCATCTATGAAAGATCATGGAGGCAATATATGTTTTGGGTGCCTGGATCATCAAATCATTGAAGGGGCATGTTAAATAAAATTGCAATACAGTAAAATCCTGCCTCCAACACGGTGTTACTCTAGAATCGTAGAGTCCCTACTGTGCAAAAGGAGGCCATTTGCTGATTCTCTGACAGAGCATCCCACCCAGGCCCTATCCCCATAACCCCACTAATCTCCCTAACCTACACACCATGGGGGCAATTTAGCATGGCCAACGTGCACATCTTTGGACTGTAGGAGGAAACTGGAGCACCCAAAGGAAACCCACATGGAAACGGGAAGAGGGTGCAAACTCCACGCGTGTTCATAACAAATTTAAAGGGAATATTACTGGAGAAATTGTTTAACAGGACAATAAAGCAAGGGCAATATAAAATTTGTCACATGTACAACACTTGTGAATGGAGATGGATTGTGATCAGGAATTAAGTCACAGCAACTTGGAGTATGCATGTGCAAAAGAAGGGAAAAAAGACTCTGAATATCCATTCTATCAAAGCCTGTCAGAATCTTGTAAACCTCCATCAGGTTCCCCCTCATCCTCCAACGCTCCAATGAAAACAATTCAAGTTTGTTCAACCTTTCTTCATAGTCCATATCCTCCAAACCAGGCAACATTCTGGTGAATCTCCACTGAATCCCTTTCCAATACATCAACATCCTTCCGTTTTAACTTAATTTCATTGTTTTTTTTTAACAGCATTTTCTAAAGTTGGCTTTGATTTGTTAGGTTTGTTATAATGGACAAACATTTGTGGCTGCCGTGGGCAACCTGGTGTATAAAGGCTTCTGTGCGAATAAACCAATTTGCTAAAGAGGAAGTTGTGAATGGTGGGACTTCACTGTACTTACTTGCAAGTCTTTGGCCCCATGTGAGGACCTGTAACTCACGGGGTGGGTCCAAGGAGCCAGAGAGGAGAGGCAGGGCTATTTTGCCAACATTTTTACAATGAGAGCAACCCAAGCAGAAAGAGGCAAGAGGCCTGTGAAATAAATACTCACCACAAAAATAAAGACTTGCGTTGTTTTAGCAGGTTGGATATAGCAAAATATCTCCAGGAGTTTATAATAATGTTAACAGGCAAAATTTGGCAGCAAATTACAGGAGATGTTAGGGTAGGTGACTAAAAGTTTCATCAAAGAGGCATTTTTAAGGAGTGATTTGAAAGAGGAAAGAGGGGCAGAAAGGCAAAGGGTTTTGGGGAAGGAATTCTGGAGTTTTGGGTCCAGGCAGCTGAATGCAACTGATGAAGTAAAAGAACTTGGGGATGCATGGAAGATGCCATATCATTAAAATACAGACACTGGGTCAACACCTAACATTACAGCCTAAAGAAGGTCAATAGTCATGTTCGAACTAAAGTCCAAATCTATGGGCTCTGAGTACAAATCCGACCAAAACGAATAGCATGAGAGTTCTCACTTCTCATGAATGCCAGAGTGAAGTGAAAGTCAGCTTGGACTCAGTTGTGAGTAGCCACATGAAAGTTAACACATGCTGCCATTAATCGGGTATCATCATGGACGGCAAGGCAGCACAGTGGTTAGCAGTGCTATCTCACAGCGCCAGGGACCCGGGTTCAATTCTCAGCTTGGGTCACTGTCTGTGCAGCGTCTGCACGTCCTCCCCATGTCTGCGTGGGTTTGCTCTGGTTTCCCCTCACAGTCCGAGAGACATGCTGGTTAGGTGCTTTAGTCATACTAAATTTTCCATCAGTGTACCCGACCAGGCGCTGGAGTGTGGTGACTGAGGGATTTTCACATTGCAGTGTTAATGTAAATCTACTTGTGACACCAATTAATAAACTTAAATAATGCAGAGAGGCCACAATGATGTGTGGTGGTGAGTCAAATATCATACTGAGGGTATGATATAGGAAATGAGAGCAGAATTCGAAGGAATCTTTCTTTACATAAATCAGTTTGTATTTCCTATCCTGGGAATATTTGAAGTCAATATTCTGTGTATTAATCTATTATCTAGTCTGCAACACTGACATCTCATTTCCATGGGTATAAAATTCCATCCAGAAATCACGTATAGAAGAACTTTGCCACTTCAGAACGGCTAATATATAACTGCCTCTCTGTTCTCCAGAGTACCTCAAATAGAATTTAGTGGATCCTGTAGATGCCACTGGGTAACAGTGACACCCAGTTCCATATCAACATTGCACCATTGCAAAGTGGAGCATTGTCACAGCTATTAAAAATTGATGTTTGAAGAGTACTTGGGCCTCCTTTCTTTATCTTCTTGTTGACAGTGATGTGGATTCACACTTAAAGAGGCAAGCAGGACAGATTGATAAAGCTACACATTGGCAGAAAGTTAACCAGCCCAAGGCTGTCACATGTTAGGGCCAGTTCTGCATGGATTATCCTGATTTATTGTCGCCCTCCTGTTGCTTTGCAGCAAATGAAGCCCTATTTATCCGACAACATTGGATTCTCTGCGGCCCGCACAATTTATAAAGGGGAGAAAGTTTGATAGATTATGAATAAGTCTTTGTGATCCACCCCCATTACTAAATTGCACCACAAAGTTATAGATGCAAATCTGCTACTTTGAAGTTCCATTGCCAGTCAAAGCACAATGAATCTAAGCAGATATGTTTAATGCTCTTGAGAGTTTCCAGCTACATTGCCTCTGAGGGAAAGGGGGCGTAATGCTCGCAAGAAGCTTTATGTATCTGAGCCCACAATGGATTTTGAAACATATACAAGTAGGCATTGGTGAAATTGTTTCCTGACCTTACATATGAACTAAATTATAAATATTCACGAATGTATTCACTGAATAAATTTGTGATGTTTTCCTGTGCAAAAGTCATGAATATACTTACCCCTGCCTTTTTAAAAATAAAGCTATATCTTTATGCTCATCGAAAAATGCATGCTCATTAAATTATAGAATTGGAAAAAAAGTGAAAAGCAGTTTAGCACAATTATCATTAGCTATTTGCTTAACTAAAACAGTTTTAAAAAGCTCCTCTTTGTAATCCTCTCTTATCCTTAATTACATGACCTTGTAATTCTAATTTTGCTGGGAACTGTGATATTTATTTTTGTATGACTTCATTTTCTAAGGAGCCTCTTGAAATCCCACACCACATAAAACAACAAGCTTGTTAATTCAGAGTTTTTAGATTAGGACTTAATTAAGTTTCTATTCAGGTTGAATGCACTGTGTGTATGTAGTTGGTGATTCCTCCTGAATGTAAATTAAAACTCACCTCTCTCCCAGGCTACACATAATTAAACTTCACTGAATCCCATTTACCTATTCCTCAGATACGTAGGGATCAGTCGACTTTGAGCAGTGATTCCTTTCTGCAACTGTATATAAGATGTGACATCAAATGCGTTAGACTTGCATTACTATCACTGTTCATCTTTTACATTGCTCAGAACAAAACAGAACACATTTTCAACAAATAATGTTAAGGGCAAATTAAAGATAAGATTATATGGACAAAATATGCTGTTCCAAATTTTAAATATTTCATCACATTAATTAGCCACTGAAGTTATAGCCTGACGATGATTTGTAGAGCAGCATCTCCAATTTGTTCAATTATATGTTCCTGAACATTCTGAAGTTGAACATAGCGGTCACGCTTAAAAGGGAAATGACACTCTCTTTAACGACCAAAATAACCTTTTGACTGGAGCAGGACAGAAACAAAAACATCACAAGAGGCTTGAAATTGTGTAAAAAAAAAATGCACTGAAGGTCAATTTTAAACACAGCCGGCTGAACTTTCCTCAGGGTTTGGCAAGAGTGGAATGAAGCTTGTTTCTCAGCTGCCTGAATGACGGATGCACGACGCAACTCAAAATTCCAGGAGCAACCCAGTTTCAATGTTGATAGCAAGTGCCCATCATACTCACATTGAGGATTCACTGACTAGGGCTGGGATATCTTGGGGGCTGCTGTGTGTGGGGATGGGGGGGAGGGGGTGCGGGGTGCAGCTCTACTTGAACTTTGTTCAAGAAAATGGAGCCGAAGCGTAACAGAGCAGCGTGTTTCATTACCTGATCGAAATAATCTACGCAAAGAATCAAAGTCAAATCGTTTTGTCTGCCTTGTACTACAGTTCCGTAAATGTTTATCATGTATATTGATTCTGTAGCAGAGAGCTCCACCTCATACATGTATTTCTTCTCCTGCCCATTTCCAAAAGCCTTTCAAGATTCATTTTTAATGTTGCTGTGAGATGTATGCACAAATCATAAAGACCACTAGCTGCTGGGCTGCTGCATAAATCCCACTATGTAGCTCATGACACTTCTTTTTCCTCAGATCTCCTCCTTTGTTTTGTTTTCTGTTCTTTTATGGAACGTGGGCGATGCTGGCTGGCCAGCGTTTATTGCCCATCCCTGGTTGCCCTTGACTTTGTAGCGATTGAGTGACTTGTTAGGCAATTTCAGAGTTGAGAGTTAACTACATTGCTCCACATCTGGAGTCACATGTAGGCCAGATTAGGTAAGAACGGCAGATTTCCTTCCCTAAAGGACACTAGTTGAACCAGATGGGTTTTTCCAATAATCGACAGCGGATTCATAGTGATCAGTAGATTCCAAATATTTTTTAAATTCAAATTCCACTCTCTGCCATGGTAGGATTCGAACCCGGTCCATGGAACATTAACTGAGTTTCTGGATTAATAGCCTAGCAATAATACCGAGCATTAACTGAGTTTCTGGATTAATAGTCTAGCGAAAATGCCGAACATTAACTGAGTTTCTGGATTAATAGTCTAATGATAATATCACTAGGCCATTGACTACTCTATAAGTTATCACATGAAAGAAGTAAACTGGAGAAGAGTCCAGTAATATGGCAGACTGGCTGAATAATCACATTCTGCACTCTAAAGTTCCTATGTTAATGTGTTTCAAACATTAAACCCTTGGATGCGCTTGAGGGTTAACACTGTTTAGCACTGCTGCCTCATAGTTCCAGGGACCTGGGTTTGATTCCCTGCTTGTGTCACTGTCTGTGTGGAGTTTGCACATTCTCCCCATGTCTGCTTGGGTTTCCCCTGGGTGCTCCAGTTTCCTCCCATACTCCAAAGATGTGTGAGTTAGGTGGATTGGTCATGCTAAATTGCCTTTTAATATCAGGGAGACTAAATGCATGGCTACAGCGATAGGGCCTGAGTTGGATTGTGGTTGGTGCAGACTTGACTGGCCAAATGGCCTCCTTCTGCACTCTATGATTCTATGAAGGCGCCACCTCATAGAAAAGAATTCCTATATTGCAGAAGGAGGCCATTTGGATCATCGAGTCTGCACCAGTAACACTCCCAAGCCCTATCCCTGTTACCCCATGTATTTACCCTGCTAGTCCACTGCCTGACAATCAATGTAGCATAGCCAATCAATCTAACCCGTACATCTTTGAAGTGTGGGAGGAAACCAGACCACCCAGAGAAAACCCACACAGACACAGGGAGAATGTGCAAACCCCATGCAGGCAGTTTACCCAAGGCCGGAATTGGACCTGGAT
The DNA here is from genome assembly GCF_965287045.1 of Carcharhinus amblyrhynchos. Classification (NCBI taxonomy): domain Eukaryota; kingdom Metazoa; phylum Chordata; class Chondrichthyes; order Carcharhiniformes; family Carcharhinidae; genus Carcharhinus; species Carcharhinus amblyrhynchos. Next base: position 161,586,997 of record NC_137324.1, read on the forward strand.
TCCTGGTGCTGTGAGGCAGCAGTGTTAACCACAGTGCCACCATGCCGCCCTCACTGATCATTGGGTCAGAAGGCATAGAAGGAATGAATGGGGGATGATGAGAGTCCAGGGCGAATACCACGGGGTGGAGGGGTGTGGGAGTTGGGTCCCACCAAAAAATGTAGTAGTGGATGTCTTCCACAGTGTGGGTGGGATTGAGGCCTATACCTGAACCCAGAGATCACAAGACTGCCCTGGATTATTGGACAGAGTGAGGAGGGGTCATCCTGTTGAAGTATGACTAAAGTGGAGATGTCCTGCATTCACTATTTATGCACAAAAGCATGTTTTATCAACTGAACTTTATGAACTAGATTAGCGCTGATGTGGAGATGCTGCATTGGACTGGGGCTGGCACAGTAAGGAGTCTCACAACACCGGGTTAAAGTCAAATTCCACATGCATGAGGACGGCCTCAACCAGGATCTTGGGTTCATATCACAGTATGTGAAACCCCCACCATCCTGCCTGGGTTTGCAAAATCCTACTGGCTGCCCTGGTTTGAGACAATTCACCTCTTTAACCCATGTTCATCCCTTTCTCCATGCATACTTTTCATTCTATAAAGATCTGATTACCTGTGAAGACTCACATTCCAACCATTCTTCACATTCCAATCTGTAATTACCTTGCAGTTGTGCCTTTGTCTATATATGCTGTGTTTGTGAACCGACCTCCAATCACCTGATGAAGGAGCAGTGTTCCGAAAGCTTGCGATTCCAAATAAACCTGCTGGACTTTAACCTGGTGTTGTTAGATTAGCTTTGTTATTGCTAGATGTATCTTACGGTGAAGTAAAGCTTCTTAACAATTTTAGCCAAACTTTGCACTTTCTAGTGTTAATGTCTTGAGGGAGAATGCAAAAATGTACGTGGTGAAGGCGCAGGAGAATATTATTGTTCCACTCCCAAGTGTCTGTGCTATTTAAGTGGTTTTGGGACTGTATAAACCAATTCCCATAAAAGTGTAATATTCTGAGCTGAACAACTGATGCCACTGATTCCAAGGAGGCAGCTAGGGGACAGCTGTATTCTCTTGTTCAGCTTTGAATGCAAAAACAGGAAGTTAATATTAAATTTATATCACATCTTGTTAAGATCACACTTATTTGAAATGTAAGTTCTGGTTTCCATGCTGAAAGGGAATAAGCTGGAGCAAGCACAGAAAAGATTGACACTATGTTAACAGCATTGAGAGGAAGGAACAAGCAGGCTGGAATTCTTTGGAAAAGAGAAGACTGATGGGAGACCTGACATGGGGGGTGGAATTCATAGAATCATAGAAACCCTACAGTACAGAAAGAGGTGATTTGGCCCACTGAGTCCGCACCAATCACAATCCCACCCAGGCCCCACCCCCCATATCCCTACATATTTTACCCACTAATCCCTTTAACCTACGCATCTCAGGACACTAAGGGGCAATTTTTTAGCATGGCCAATCAACCTAACCTGCGCAGCTTTGGACAGTGAGAGGAAACCGGAGCACCCGAAGGCAACCCACGCAGACACAGGGAGAATGTGCAAACTCCACACAAACAAGTGACCCAAGCCAGGAATCGAACCCAGGTCCCTGGAGCTGAGAAGCAGCAGTGCTAACCACTGTGCTACCGTGCCAATTCAATGCCTCCAGTGGAGAGTTTGGAGGTCGGGGAGCATTGATGGGGACTCTGCTATCTTCTCACTTCTTCCCAGTTAAGTCTGGGATGTTATGACAATTAATGCCCATTTAAGAGCCTCATCCTGCCACTGATATTTAGCCAGAGTGGACAGGAGAGTTGCCACCCAGGGAACCCTTGCCAGGTTTGTTTGCAGGTTTCTGGGGCTGGGGATGGATGGCCTCTTACTCAGTCCCCTGCATTGGGTAACAGGGAGTACTGAAAGCCATCCACCACTCATGCTGCTGACTCCGGTCACCCCACCTGCCCTGTGACTTTCACCCTATGACCCCCATCCCCATGTCACCACCTTCGATCATAGAATCCCGACCGTGCAGAAGGAGGCCATTTGGCCCATCGAGTCTGCAGTGTCCACAATTCCATCCAGTCCCTAATCCTGTAACCCCTCATTCTTATCCTGCTAATCCCCCTGACACGAGGATCAATTTAGCATGGCCAATCAACCTGATCCATACATCTTTGGACTATGGGAGGAAACCAGTGCACTTGGAGGAAACCCACACAGGCACGGGGAGAATGTGCAAACTCCGCACAGACAGTGACCCGAGGCCGGAATGGTACCCGGGTCCCTGGCACTGTGAGCCAACAGTGCTAACCGCTGTGCCACCGTGCTGCCCAAGTGATCCTTGATCACTTGTGGATCCTGGGCCTTGATAGTGTGCATTACCAGATGTTATCACTGCATCTGGTGGCACTTTCTGTGATGGAGAACTGCCAACCTCTGATTGGCTGACAGGGAGAGTAGGATATCTGCCTCCCCGGGTTTAAGGACCCGGGGAAGGCATGATGGTGGCCACTAAAATACCTGAGAGACACCTAATAAAGTAGGCCTCCCCCAAAGGAGGCAGCACATAGCTCTCGCAGGCTCCCCAGTCAGCGGGCAAGACTCCTGTCGTCTGGATTACATTCTACCTAGAGTGGTGGGAATGTGAAAATTATCACATAGAATGGGTGGGTAAATCAGCATTAAATAACATTGAAAAGAAGGCATGATGTATATGAGAGGGGTGAGATAGGAAGAGATAATTAGAGTGAGTCGGGCCTCCAAGGGAATATTAATACTTGTAGATCAGTTGGACCAAAGGGTTAGTTCCTCTGCTATAAGACCTATGTGATTCTGTGCTACAGACTAACACCAAGGTGTCAGCGAATGTATACTCCCAATCTGTATCAGTTTTTGCACTTAATACAATGACCAGTGAACTCACAGAACAAATCTCAGCTAATAAATAAATAGTATGGCCTCTTGAGTGGTGGAATCATTATTGATATTGCAGAAGGCGTTTGATTGACCTTGTCTTCTTTAAGGACATTTGTGCTATGCCGAATTCTTGGCAAGGTTACTTTACATTCTATTTCTCTGTGATATCGGACACAAAGGTCATAGAATCGTTACAATGCAGGAGGATTCGGCCCATTAAGTCCGCACCGACTACAATCCCTCCCAGGCCCTAACCCTATCACCCCATGCATTTACCCTGTCTAGTCCCTTTCACACCAAGAGTCAATGTAGCATGGCTAATCCACTTAACCCGCACATCTTTGGAGTGTGGGAGGAAAATGGAGCACCCGGTGGAAACCCACACAGACACGGGGAGTACATGCAAACTCCGCACAGTCACCCAAGCCAGGAATCAAACCCGGGTCCCTAGTGCAATGAGGCAGCAGTGCTAACCACTGTGCCACCGTGTCGTCCATACCGAGAGTTTGCTTGCCTCTCAACAGAAAACATTTCCTCTCGGTTCTTCTGGTAAAACCTCGGGAAAAAATTTATCAACACGCTCACAAAAAAGCCAAGGTGTTCCTCTTTTTTTCCAAACGAAACAATATGGTGTAGAATTTTCACAAGCGGCACTCGAATGCCAACCATAATGCTGGTGGGGAAGGCAGCCGTCATCCTGGAGAAGCAGCCACCATTCCTCCAGAACTTCTACTCAAGTTAGGAACCCCCTACATACATTAATGCTGCATCCCTTTAATATCTGGTGAGAAAGGGCAGAGTTTGAGCTGGACCGTACCTCTTTGCAGACATCAAATGATTTGATGAGGGCAGCATCGACTTCATTACTATGCTGCATGCGTAGTTAAGAAGCCTACTGTTCGATACAAGCTTAATTGATTAATGCAGGCATCTAGCCCCAATGGAATACAGCAAATGGCAGCAGCCATAACTGCCCGAGCTCCTGTTCCCTGCCTGCCCATGCCCCACGGACAGTAATGTTAACAAATGTTTGAAAATCCACTCTCTTGCAGCATAAATTATCACGGTTCCACATAATTATGATGAAACAGGTTAAACTTGGAACACAAATCATTATGACTGCCCGTGTTACATGCACAAGTGTGTTTTTTAAGAGGGTTACTGGATTGTTTCACCTTCTCAGCTGTTTTTTTTTGTGTACCTATTGCATAATCATCTGTCACTTGAATGATTTAGGGCAATTGTCATACTGGCAGGATTGTTGTCTTGTTCAACATCTTTCAGAAACAGTAAGACATGACCGATGATTACCATGGCTAATGAGATAAATGTCTTGAAGTATGTTTGTCACTAATGCCCACTCACTACCATTAATGTGAAAGACCACACTTATTAGCCTGTCATCAGGTAACTGTACATCTATGGATTTGATAACACAAATACAGCAACCTCATTTTTAAGTTCTCCAGCTGCCCAGTTGACTCCTCTGTTACTTTCTGAGTGAATGGATGCTCCGTGCAATCTAAACACAAATAAGGAAATTGCCTGAAATTTAGATGAAGATCAGAAAATAAAACTCCAAGCACCCCTTGAGGGTTTCTAGAGGTGGTACTGGGGCACAGTGGTTGGCACTGCTGCCTCACAACGCCAGGGGCCTGGAGTTTGATTCCTGGCTTGGGTCACTGTCGGTGTATCTACACATTCTCCCCATGTCTACATGTCTTTGTTAAAAGTGTGGGTACAGTCCCACAATTCAAAAGGTGTGCTGGTTAGGTGCATTGGCCATGCTAAATTCTACCTTGGTGTACCCGAACAGGCGCTGGAGGGATTTTCACAGTAACTTCATTGCAGTGTTAATGTAAGCCTATTGTGACACTAATAAATAAACTTTAAACTTGATTGTTCTCTGCCGATCTCAAACTTGGATAGATATCGTCCGCCTTCCCATCCAAGTCAACCCAGCAGAGTTGAAGATGCTGTCAACATTTCGGGCAGAACTCTACTCTCCACTTTTGAGATTAAGTACAGTGACAGGCGGATCCGACACCTTCTTTCCCATTGGCCAGAATGGCGGGATCTCACGCCAAATTCTGTACTTGGAATCTCATTAATTAATTAGTGATAGGGTTAGGGAAGTTAAAAATGTTGATATCACCTCAGTGTCATGGGTGCTGCAATGCTGTAAATAACCTGCCCTTCCACGGAAATCGGAATTTAATGATCAGATTAAAAGTATTTTGGTTTGGATCTTTGCAATTCCCTTATTCTGAGATTCTCCACTCCATTTTTAAGATTAACATTTGTGTGATGCCAACTTCAGTGTAGCTTGTTACCGGAACTTTGTGTGTTGTCTGGGAGATGTGGGTAATTCTTTATTCGGAGTGTATGATGGGTGAGCTCTCAACTCTTAGTCCTCAAGAGATGAGGAATGAGGACAGGCTGAGGAGGACTCATCAGGTATGTGACTCTCAATGCATCTGGGTTTTCTAACCAATAGCTTCCCAAACCAAGACATGGACTTTAGGATGAGAGCCCCAAGCTGGTTGGCATTCCCTTTGCATCCTTACATGGGGTGGGAAGTGTCCAGCCTCCACTCACATGTCTGATTATCCCTGTTCTTCCTTGCTGGACTTTAAATTGACAGATGAGCATATTAGCAGGACACAAGTGGCCAAAGCTAAGATTTGACTGATCATAGAATAGAATTATAGGATCCCTACAGTGCAGAAGGAGGCCATTCAGCCCATTGAGTTTGCACTGGCCACCATCCCATCCAGGCCCTATTCCTGTAACCACACATATTTACCCTGCAAATCCTCCTGATACTAGACTCAATTTATCAGGACCAATTAGCCTAACCCGCACATCTTTGGACTGTGGGAGGAAACCGGAGCATCTGGAGGAAACCCGTGCAGACATGGGAAGAATGTGCAAACTCCACAGGGACAGTGGCCTGAGGCTGGAATTGAACCCAGGTCTCTGGTGCTGTGAGGCAGCAATGCTAACCACTGTGCCACCATGCTGCCTGAGTGAGTTGTGAGCTCATAAGGCCCAAGTGTGAATGCAGGACCTGTCCTCTCAGCAAATGGTTCTGCTATTCCCTTAGAAGTCTTAGAGAATGTCTTAGAGGGCTAGAGGAGATGTATCCTGATGATCAGATCTTCTTGGAACCTTTCAGCTTTTAGAGTATCGTGGGCACACGTTCCCTCCTCCATGGCATCAGCATGCTCATGTTGTCCCTCAGCATCCTTTAAGTTTCCTGCACCTCTGATTCATGAGCCAATTTTTCTGTGGGAAGTCCTCACCCACCAGCAACCATCCCTGCAGATGCTCTGTCCCCACACCAATCCCAAACACCATGGAGTGACTGACGATGGAGTGACTGAGTTACGGGGTCTCCCCGGGAACCATACACACAAGTGCGGCATGGCGACACAGTGGTTACCACTGCTGTCTCACAGTGCCAGGGACTAGGGTTCAATTCCGGCCTCGGGTAATAGTCTGAGTGGAGTTTGCACATTCTCCCCGTGTCTGCATGGGTTTCCTTCAGATGCTCAGGTTTCATCCCACAGGCAGATATGCTGGTTAAGTTGATTGGCCATGGTAAATTGTCCCTTAGTATCAGGGAGATTAGGACTTTACTTATTTGGGGTTACAGGGATAGGACCTGGGTGGGATTGTTATTGGTGTAGGCTCAATAGGCTAAAAGGCCTCCTTGCGCTCTGTAGATTCTATCTATCTAAGTGCAGGATTTGCAATTGATGGTCACGCACCGACTGTAAGTTGATGGAAAGGAAGACTGAGAGGCAGACTAAGAAAAACATAAAATTATGAAACGTTTTGATTAAATGAACATAGGGAAAATGTTTTCTCTTGTAAGGATGAACATAATTAGGGACTATCAATATAAGAGTCACCATGAAATCCAATAGGAAATTCAGAAGACATTTCTTGATGTAAAAACTGATGACAAAATGGAACTCATTACCACAGGGAATAGTTGGAGTGAATAGAAAAGATTCATTTGAGGGGATGAAGGAAATCGAGGGTCACAATGATAGATTTAGATGAAAAAGGGTGGGAGGATGCTTGGGTAGAGAATAAATTGCGGCGTAAATTGGTTGGCCATCCATCCTATATATTCCTTTCAACATAGTGCCAGACAGCGAGATGCCATTTTCAGGAAGCTTACAACGAAATAACGCACCTTGTTTTTTGATTTCTGCATTTAATTGTGCATCCGCCCTCACCTAGAGTCGTTGTGTCATTTGCCCTTCCGTAATGGTGAGGTCTATTAGACTCGCTGTTACTTTGACAGCAATACTTGGGCCATTATCTTGCTGATCTGTTTGTGCCATTATTTGTGTAGCTCTGGCTGTGCGCTGCATTAAAAAGTCTGCTCAGGTAAAAAAAAAAGACATGGTTCATTTAGCTTCATTAAAAAACAGACCTTCCTCCTTGTTCACAACCTTGCCAAAATGTGACAAGAGATTTATGTGTTTGGAGTCCTGTGTCTACAGAGAACCGGCACACTAGAGCAGTCTTGTCAAAATCTGTTGGTGCTTTGGGACCACCCGCACAATTGGAAGGGAGAGATTTGCCATTCAAGCAGCTACCCTGACTTTTACTTATAGTCAAGGGCTTTCGCGTCTCCGTGAGAATGTGTTTTCTGGTGACAAGGAAGGGAAAACACATCATTACCCTAGAAACGGACATTTGAAACCCTGGCCAAAAACACAGACTTCACACTTATCAAAACCTCCTTCCTGTACATTAATGAGTCCTCCAATTATGGTGTCCCCAAAACACTTTGCAATATGATAAATTGGACCGTAATGCGCGGCATACAAGTGCAATTTCAAAGATATGAATGCAGAGTTATACTGAGAGGTTTGCATCTTACTGATACCGTGTATCACCAGTCCCCTTAAAGCATATGATCTTATTTCCCTCTGGAAAGCTGCCTTCCTGAAGTCACCGTTACTTTTTCCACCAACATGCTGCCGCATCCTGATTAAATTGATGCCAATTAATTTACTGAAGTTGTCCTTTGCAGTTGTGTGTAAAGGTTATTAATAATTTATGTTTTCAATTTTTCCTGATGTTCGTCCACATTAAGATGGCTTAAAATAAACTTTTGATTATTTAAAACTGCTAAGGAAATTTTTGGAACATTTATCTAGATTTGGTGTTGATTAAACAAGAATTTAATTGCATTGACCAGTTCCCAAAATACTTCAATATTCTTAAGGAACATTACTTTGATGTTTCCACATTCATGTTTACCAATGTCCCACTATTATCAGGAGTTTTCAATTTCCATAATTACAGAGAATGCACCTTCAGCCTCATTATGTATGCTTAGTTGACAGCCTAGAAATTCACTAGTGTATTTAAACATCTGAGCCCCAGAGAAATATTTCTTGATTGACAGCTCTGTTTCTCTGATCTATGTTGTCAAATTCATAATGTTTAGTTACACAAAGTAACAAGGCTTCGAGTGCTTGCAATTTCAGCTATTGCTACTTTAAAGGGTCTGAATATTGACACCTTTATTGGGCTGCAGTGGAAAGATTTTTTTTAACAGAGTGGTAATTTATTAATGAATGTTGTTTTTATAAAGCATATCTTTTTGCACATCCTGCTGTTGCTATTGTGTTCTTTGTTTCTGTACCGTGTATAGTAGGGGAATGAGCATAGAGGTGCCACACCTTGGCATGGGAGCATGAAGGGACATAAGGGTTCTTTTGGTGGCATGATTTGACATAGTGGCATGAGGGAGCCATAAATGTCATCTGGTGGTATACCTTTGCATGGGGGCATATGGAGGATAAGAGGGAGGTGGGGAGCATACCTTGATGAGGGAGCAAGAGAGACAATAAGGGGTTACAGCAGGGGCATAATTTAGCATGGGGCAAAAGCACCATTGAAGTTATATAAGAAGACAAGCCTTGGCATGGGGCACACTGGCATTCTTTGAGGGACATACCTTGTGATAGGAGGCATGAGGTGGAATTTTCCAAAATGTTCCCTTATGCGGGCCATAGATCTTGACACCTCTGATGTTCCGTGAACCACAATTCTTTGAAAGGTTGGTTTAAGTACCTGAAAATTGAGGAGGAGGAGGCTTGAATTGCTGAGTGGCTTACTCCTGCTCCTAATTCATTTGAGTGGGTCATGACTACCCCCGCATTAGAATTGGCTGAGTCAGAAGCGCAGGGTACAGAATCACTACCTGAACCAGCCCGCACCTTTAAAAGGCACTCCTGAAAATTGTAAGCCCTGGAAATGGGGTCAGGAATCTCGGAACTGGGACAACTCAGCATATCTTCAGAGTCCCCAAGTCATCCTGAGTCAGTGAAAATCCAGTCCTAAAAATGAGAAATCTGACAGCTATCAACCCTCAACAGTGAATGATTCCATGGAGAATCAAGAAGTTTCGCATCTGTTACAGCCTTAAGTATCAGCTGATTATAACAGGGGGCATTGTCAGCACTGAATTTTCTATTGTTGGATCCTCCATAGACATATAGAATTAAATAGAGAGCAATTGAGAAGCTGCATCTAAGTCTTCACTGCAGCCAAGTAAAAATTTACTAGTAGAAGTTATTCTTTCAAAATAATTGGTTAAATTAGATCAATTTGCTATTTTCATACTTAGCGATCCCTGCTGTCCACCTCATGATCTTGCGTGTCAAAAGTGTCATTAACTATTATATCCTTGGCAACTGCTATATTTTAAATGATGTGGAGATGCCGGCGTTGGACTGGGTTAAGCACACTAAGAAGTCTCACAACACCAGATTAAAGTCCAACAGGTTTATTTGGTAGCACCAACCACTTTTGCTACCAGATAAACCTGTTGGACTTTAACCTGGTGTTGTGAGACTTCTTACCCTATTTTAAATGAGCAATGATCTATATCTAGATAGTAAGGGAAGGGAAATGGTAGACTGCTCTCCTGCAGACACATGGAAGAAAATGGACACATTTCCCTATTCAGCTGATAGCCATGACAGTGCTTTTAAAGTTAAGGAGTGTCACAAATTGAGAATGGTTGTTACTCTGTCATTTATGTGACACTGAAAACCTTGTGTGCAAAAATGACGACTTACCATGCTGTTGTTCATTCCACTGGGGGCTGGAGCAGTTCAGCATGAGGTGAGGTGAGCAAATTAGACCTATGGAGCTCTGAAGTGATATAATGTGTAACTCCACTGTGGTGGCAAGTTGGCTTGTAAAGAATGTCATGGAGGCTTGTTCACCTTAAACAGAGCTCCTCTGTAATGTTCAGAGGATCCTCCCATATTTTAGGCCCCAAATTTGCTTTTGTCCCACTTTCTCAGGGAAAATATGACAAGGCAGAACTCCTAGCCACTCATTAAATGTGGCCCTATCCCAATTTGTAAATACTTTGGGCTCTGCGCATGATCTCAGTTAGGGAGCAGGATTTTTATTTACTTCTGCACTGGGCAGGATTTTTCTTCCTCTCTGCGGGATGTTTGGTAGTGGTGGGAGGTGACACACCAGTTGCTGATGGTAGGATTTTATGGCCCCTGTGTTGTCAATAGGGTTTCCCAATGAACGCACCCTTCACCGCCAGGAAACCGACAGGGGTTGCGGGGGGTGGAGGGGGGGGGGGGGGGGGGGGTCGCTGTTGCCAGGGCCGTAGGATCCTACTGGCGGGAATGGAAACAGGATTTCGACAATGATCTCCTTCAATGTCAGACTGAAGGATAGACAGCTATCTGTGCCATTCAAAGGCTTAAAAAATGATCTCAATCTTCTCATCTTTTGCCCTTGATGCCTTCCTTACTGCAATGGTCCATGATATATTTATTTATTCATCACAAATAAGGCTTACATTAACATTGTAAGAAGTTACTGTGAAAATTCCCCAGTCACCACACTTTGGTACCTGTTCCAGTACACTGTGGGAGAATTTAGCATGGCCAATGCATCCAACCAACACATCTTTCGGGCTGTGGGTGGAATCCCATACAGACACAGGGAGAATGTGCAGACTCCGCACAGACAGTGATCCAAGTCGGGAATTGAACCAGGGTTCCTGGCGCTGTGGGGCAGCAGTACTAACCACTGTACCACCATGCCACCCAATGATGGAGAAACCAGCCACCCACCAGCCATCTATGGCATCACAAGGCCAACAATCCCTATGCAACACTGGGTGCCTCAGTTTGCACTGGCATCCATTATGCAAATGCTGAAAGAGGCTTTTTGCATGATCTATTCATCTCATTAGCAGGGCATCTTTGCGTCCCCACGTACTGTTTATCAGTTGAGAGCAGAGCTCTGCACATCTATAGAGCAAATGGTTTGCAGAACTCTCTCCTGGCCTGAGAATTCAACGCAGAACCAGAAATGATAAATCAGGTGCTCCCAAACTGGGAGCAATTCTTTCGCTATCAGCCTCACACCAATGGCAACTTGTCTAAGTGCAGCCTCCAAATCACTGAAAACGCATGAAGCCCGCTAAGGCAGGATCTGTACATCCTCCCTGGAGAGACAACTAGGCCTTGCCAAACTTGCAGTTGCTAGCTAATGAGGTAAGTTAGCCTTAGCCAAGTATAACAGTAATATTTCTCTGCTATATGGAAATACAGTTCATTCCCTCCATATGTTTCTTGATGAATTTCTACTCTTGAAGGCATACAGAGAAAAAAAAATTGGAAAACTGCCAACAAAGTACAGGGGAAAACACATAGCTGCGGGAGAAGTCTGCCAATGAACTATGAATGCTGGATACATTCCATAAAATAACCTTTCATTGTCATATAAATATGGCTTCAAGATTCTAAATACCTGCATAGTAGAGTTTGTTACCAAACCAGTTGATCAAAAACCACACACAAGCCCGAAATAACCTGACAAAAAAACAATCCTATGGTAGATAAGTGGAATGCAAACGGAATCACTCTGGGGCTGGATCTGAAACCAATGTTAAATCAGTTGGAAATAGAATATTCCAATATAAACTGATAACCCAAATTTGTGCCTACATCAGAAAATGTAGTTTAACTGTTAATTAATATCATTTCTCCTCATAAAACTTGTCATGTTTTGTGCAAACACCAGGCCCTCTGTTCTCACCATTGCTGATGGCGGGATTCTTTACAAGCCAACTTGCCACCACAGTGGAGTTACGCATTATATCACTTCAGAGCTCCGTAGGTCAGATTTGCTCACCTCACCTCATGCTGAACTGCTCCAGCCCCCAGTGGAATGAACAACAGCATGGTAAGTCGTCATTTTTGCACACAAGGTTTTCAGTGTCACATAAATGACAGAGTAACAACCATTCTCAATTTGTGACACTCCTTAACTTTAAAAGCACCGTCATGGCCATCAGCTGAATAGGAAAATGTATCAATTTTCTTCCATGTATCTGCATCCCACCATTCAATTTATTTGAAGAGAACAGTCTGAATTTGCGTGCTGGTTTTTGATTTTTGAATGGACCTTTTTTTTAAGGTGAAAGGTCGATGTAAAGTTTATTTATTGGACACAAGTAGGCTTACACTAACACTGCGATGAAGATGCTGTGAGAATCTCCTCATCGCCACACATCGGTGCCTGTTTGGATACAGCTGAGGGAGAATTCAGCATGGCCAATTCCACCTTTCGGACTCTGAGAGAAAACCAAGCGCGTACCAATGTTAATCACATTTATTGAAGGATTTGCCAGTTCTATCGTACAGACTTGGTGAGTGGGCATGGAAATGTGGCGGGGTGAGGGTATGAAGGAGGGCATGGCGCTGGCATGGGGAATGGATGGGAAGAGTGAGGCCTGGAGGGCCTCGCAGTCATTTTTCCATCTGGGACAAACTCGCAGAGAGCTGAGAGATAGGGTGAGATTTTCCCATCCCGCCTGTCACAGGAATTGTAGCAGGCGGGAAAGGACCATGCAAAAGTCTGTTGACCTCAGACGGGATTCTCCCGCCTTGGGTTAGAAAGTTCAACCCATAACATTTGAACTCACCCACCTCTGAGCCCGCTCCAGAATTGCATCCAAAGCTGTCAGACCCGAATCCATCCCATCATCTCCCACCTGGAAGGAAAATATCAAAGAATGAATGGGGGTCTTTTTAAAGGAGATAGTTCATATAATCTACAACATGGAGACAGGCCGTTTGGCCCAACAGGTCCATGCTGACCAAAATACCCAACTAAACTAGCCCCATTTGCCTGCCTTTAGCCCATATCCCTGTAAACCTTTCTGATCCATGTTCTGCCAATTCTGACTCAGAATTTCCACTACAATGGTGAGGATCTTCCCGTCTCGCTGAGGTGAACGGAAATTCCATTGGCTCACTGACCCTGCTGCAGGGGATTTAACAAAAAAAATTCTAAGCACCAAACAAGCAAGAAAATAGGAGAGTTTCACACCTTTTATTTGGGTGAGTTAAAAAATGCAATCTTATGACTTTTAGTGGAATAAAAGAGCCAGGACGTGATTCTTGCCAGCAAGGACCTGGGTAGTGGAGCCTGAGCTCACCAAAGGACTCAGTTGCTGAGCTCGAGTAGCCCAAAGTTGGGCGTGGTGAGGTCATAAGATTGCACCCAAGTCTTTGAGAAAGCTTTTGGTCATGTAGGTCAGGATTTTCTGGCCCCTCCCACTGACAAGATCTTCAGTCCTGCTGAAGGTGACCCCGACCCCCCCTCTGCCCCCGCCCCCGTGGCAATTTCCCCATTGCACAGCCAGTGGGCATCACAAATGGCCATCGATTTTGACAGGACTGGAAGATCCAGCCGATGGCCAATGGTGAACCACCTCTGCCACCACTGAAAAACACGCCACGGAAGGAAGGGGTGGCGGGAAGCCTGGCCATAATCTAATAACCCTTGTGTGGCCGAGCATCGCATTCTGTCAGTAAACGCTCCTGCAAGGCAGATTGGGATGTCTTCCAAAACTACACATGCTGCCAAACTATCTTATTGTTAATGTTGCACTGACACAGAATAAAATCAAAATAATGTGTCGCAATGTAGCGTGGCAGGCATTCAAAGCGAAAGAAGCCAAGTTAAACAAATTAGTTTTCACATTTCATGCTGAAAAAGAGAATAAGTTGAAGACAGAAATTTGCATGAGCTTAATCTCCCTCTCTCCATTCCTAGTGTTGTTAGGTTCAAAGGCAAAACTGAGCATCTAAATGATATTGGAACTTCAGGCATTAAGGTGTGTTCACCAGATGAGTAATGTATGGATCATTTGTTTAGCTAAGGAAAACTTAGCAAGGGCTGAAACTAAGGAAATTGACAGGACTGTTGGTATGCAACAAACTAATCAAACATTTCATCATTTGCAAGATACATTGCATCAATATGCTCATGCCCTACAATGCACTTGTGCACAATATAGTTCTGCAATAAATAAGTCTATTTAAAATACTCAATAGATAATTTCACAAGTGTGGAGCCTCACTCATCCACTCAAAGTGTACAAAGAGAATTGGGGTGCATGCCTGCTTTGAATTTATTTTCTAATGAAGTTATTGAGTAAAATATCATGGGGCACATAATTGCAGATACATTCTTCCAGCAGGTGAGACTCTGCATCAAGACAAATATAAACCATACAAATAACCCTTTCTTCACTAAGCAGGGAACACAGAGATGAGCCACATCAAGAATGTCATTCATTTAAGAAGCAAATCTCGCCACCTCCTTTCTGAAGTAGACATTACAACAGTTACAAAATTGGGACCACCTATGTTGTTGAGCAAGTACAGAGTGAGGCAGCAATAACTGATGAGGAAATTGTGGTACTGATGGTTCTTTTATCTTTAAAACCCCTACCTCCCACCAGACCCATCCTGGCAAGGTGAGCCTATTCGCTTGAACATATTGCTGGTTTAAAATCTTAACTAAAAGAAATTTCTATGCATTAAAGGAACAAAATCATAGACTGGGTCCTCAAATAAAAAGTTATCTTTCCCCAGGAGTCTCCAAGTTGGCAAAGTCATCAAAGAATGGGACATACATTGAGGCATGTCTTAGTCAACCAAACGTCTTTGGAGGTTTACTAATACAGCCCCCTTTGTGGTCTAACTCCTAGCAGAAATGAATGTGTGGGTCCTCGATATAATGGTGAGGAATTACTGGTCTCCCTATGGTGTGTTTCTCATGGCAGGTGGGGGTGCGCTGTTCACCAGTGGTGGAATCCCACCACCGTCAATGAATTTCACTTTGACTGCACCCATGCCATCGGGAAACCCACGGCAGGGATGCACCATCAGCAGGAATAGGAGAACTCCCAGGCATGAACAGCTGGAAAATTCTGGCCAATATATACTTGCGAATACAACGCTTTGTATGCGTGATTGATACGTGCCTTTTATTGAGCCATTTTTGGTTCATACATGAGATTATAGATACTGACTAATGCTAATCATAACATGTTAATAATGTTATAAAAAACATATACATATTAAATCCACCTTCTCTGAAATTTTGGATCTTCAAACAAGTATTGATAGAAAATTATACTAGTAATTCCAATATAGTTATATTAGATTTTGAAGCACCTTCATCTCAAAATCAAACGAGGGGAAATTCAACAAAGGAATGGCACAGTGGTTAACACTGCTGCCTCACAGTGCCAGGGACCTGGGTTCAATTCCAGCTTCCGGTCACTGTCTGTGTAGAGTTTGCACATTCGTCCCGTGTCTGTGTGGGTTTGTTCCATGTGTTTCAGTTTCCTCCCACATTCCAAAGATGTGCAGGTTAGGTGGATTGGCCATGCTAAATTGCCTCTTAGTGTCAGGGGGATTAACAGGGTAAATACAGAGGGTTAGGGGGATAGGGCCTGGGTGGGATTATTGTGAATGCAGGCTCAATGGCCCAACTGGCCTTCTTCTACCTACACTATCAAGATTCTATGATTCTAACTCACCCCTTGTATACAAAGATAGCTGGCCTGTTCAGCTAATAGTCAGTGTTGTTAAAGAAAATTTCTTAGCAGAATTTTAAAAGGACTTTGCGCATTGTGTTTCTGAAAAATAATCAGCCTTGACTGAGTGAGATCTCACTTCATCAGGGATCCAATCATAGTGTTTCACTCTTGGTAAAGGCATGTGGCTAATCTGGCTGTTCCAAATTGACAAACTCTGAAGGACATATTATTTACTCAATACATTTTGACAACAATTCAAAAATTTTCATGTCATGCTACATTTTTATTCTGCTATTTTGGAATTAACATTTCAGTTTCCTTATTAAATGTGTAATATCTTGAACTGTATCAGTTGCAGACCATGATGAGGCATTGGTTGGTGTAGGGCAATTGTCCAAAGTGGCAGGTTCATTGGATTACAGAACTTAAATCATCCAGCATTCAAAGTTCTGAAGCAGCAGTCTCTGGCCTCCTTCCAAATAAAATACAAGACCAGATCAAGAATCCAAAAAGAAGCAGAAAGGCAAAATACTGTGGATGCTGGAATCTGAGACAAAAACAAAAATGCTGGAGAAACTTAACAGGTCTGACATCATCTGTGGAGAGAGAATAAAGCCAACGCTTCAAATCAGGATGACCCTTCATCATCACATCATCAACATTATCACATGTGAGAACACCACCCCTCAGGTATACGGTACATACTCATGTAGTTCAACCAACGTTGTTTACCTCATATGTTGCAGGAAAGGGTGTCCTCAGACATGGTACATTGGCAAGACTATGCAGACGCTACGACAATGGATGAAAGGACACTGCTCAACAATCACCAGGCAGGAGTATTCCTGTCCTGTCAGGGAATACTTCAGCAATCACAAGCATTCAGCCTCCGATTTTCGGGTAAGCATTCTCCAAGGTAGCCTTCAAGTCACATAACAACACAGAATCGCTGAGCAGAAACTGACAGCCAAGTTCTGCATGCTTGAGAACGGCCTCAACTGGGACCTTGGGTTCATGTCACCCCCATCAAATGACTTGTGCTTGCAAAATCCTACTAACTGTCCTGGCTTGAGACAATTCACACCCCTTTAACCTGTGATTGAGCCTTGCTCCACTGCATTGTCTGTACTTGTAAAGACTTGATTACCTGTAAAGACTTGCATTCCAACCATTACCTTGCAATTGAGTTTGTGTCTATATATGTCCTGTTTGTGTATCCACTCACCTGATGAAGGAGCAGCACTTTGAAAGCTTATGATACCAAATAAACCTGTTGGACTTTAACCTGAGTCTTGAGATTTCTTGCTAGGATGGCCCTTCAACAAATCTGATGGGACAAATAGAAACTATGTTTCATGGGAATAATTACCAACAGTTGTATGCACTGAAGTCAGCCTTTGAGTATAGAGTACCATTCCACAGCACTAATCTGTGACATTCAGAGTCCCTTCTGAGCAGATTATCCTCTGCGGCCAAGGCTTTGGTACAAACTCCTACCAACATCAAGAACAATTATAGTGAACCAAAAGCTTCTGAAATCCCATCCTTCTGTGCAACGTGTATTGTGAGGAGGGGCAGGGTAGTATAACATCAGCTGGTTGACATCTTGTCCACGGCTGTTCCATGCTACCACAAGGCAAGCGCAAACAACACAGACGGTCTTAGTGTTACAACTCACCATTTGGCAATGCACCCATTGACATTCTTTCCTCTGAAGTACAAATACTCTAATTGTGGATATCTCCATAGCCAATGTGGAGAAATCACATCACACAAAGATCAAGATGCATCAGCAAAACACATTAGATCCCAGTGCCCTACAACTTCAAAAGAAGACATCTTTTAAAATATTCCACACTGCCATTCTTTCATTGTGAAGGAATATAAAGTATCCATTGTCCAGTAGTGAATCAAAGTTTTCCTTGTGAGTACTGGGAAGGTCCCAGTGGCGTACAAATTAAATGGGACCAATCACTTCCACTGCCTTCAAAGTGTACTGAGGGCAATCTATTGTCACTGCGCGCCTCTTAGATCTGATGGGACAAACCTCTGTTCAGAATTTCTTACATACTCCTTCTAAGCCATCCTTAGATAACTGACCTTCTTTCACAGCATACAACCCCTGGTATAGTTAATACTGTAGCTTGTGTTCCTTTCATGCCCTCTGTACTCTGAGACAGTCCTCTTCTCCTCCTCCTCCTCCACTGTGATGCACTGACTAATGGCTATTATATCCACGTTCTCAGCAGAAAACACTCTCCGTCCTAGCCACTTCTGTGTTACATTTCAAAATCTTCCCCTTTCATCAAACAGATAAAGGTCGAGAGTAAATTATTCCATTTCAGTTTGAAACCCCGAGTGCTGCGCAATCTCACCATTCATATACATAGTTTGTTAAAAGCTGCTTTTTGCTACAAGTCTTTTTGCTGGCCTTTTGAACAGCCTGTGTGCAGGGGTTGGAACATTCAGAAGAGCATTCACAAACAGTACATCATGAAGGTATTTGCACTTTTCTGTTTATACTACACCACAATTTACTTGTGCTTATTTTTTTTCATGAGGATTAACACGTATATCGGTGTCATGTTCAATATTTGCCCTTGTTTTTCTCTCATAATCCTCCTATTTATTGCAATACATCTTAGAATAAAATCCCTACTGTGCAGAAGGAGGCCATTCAGCCCATTGAGTGTGCACCCACTCTTACCCAGACTTACTATGTAACTCCTTGTATTAACCCCGCTAAGCCACTGAATCTATATATCTTGGGATACTAAGGGGCAACTTTGCATGGCCAAGCCATCTCACCTGCACATTTTTGGAGTGTGGGAGGAAACTGCAGCATCCGGGGGAAACCCACGTAGACAAGGAGAGAATGTGAAAAATCCACATAGCCACCCGAGGCCAGAATTGAACCCATGTCCCTGCCGTAATGAGGCAGCAGTGCTATCCACTGTTCCACTTGATATTCAAATTGTTACTACAAATGGAAAATACCTTGATGGCTTGAAGGCTTCCAGCAATGGCTTGAATTGTCCCTAGGCCTCACTTTCACCACAAAAAAGAAAATACATCAACAAAATGAAGTGGAAAGAAAAGAAGAGTTAACTTTATGACTTAAATTTACGATAAATAGCCTTCAAGGCACAAACATACCTCAAATATCTGAACCTACTTTACTATAAAAGAAAGAATTGCATTGAAGACTGACACCCTTAGTTTGAAATACAATTTTCCATTAGCCTTACATTTTGGCATCTGCTATTAAATTCTCTGATGCATTTTAAGTGTATCAGGGTCATCACTCAGGGGTAAGGATTCTCTAATAATGAGGCCTTTTGATGCTATAAAGAATCATTAGCCTCTAATGCAGATTCGGTGCATTCACAACATGTTTCTCAGCAGTTGAACCAAATAGCCGAAACAATTATTACTCAGCGGTGGTTTCTGGCCTGGATATGAAATGTATTTTGCAAAAAATTATTGATATTTATACTGCTAATGTTCTTACATGAATAAAGGTTAAAAAAGAAGTTATAACTCATACATTGTCATGTTTAAGCAGCAGAAAGAGGGCAGGGAGCAGCTTTGTGGTGTTTAGCATCA
This sequence comes from Carcharhinus amblyrhynchos, assembly GCF_965287045.1. Lineage (NCBI taxonomy): Eukaryota > Metazoa > Chordata > Chondrichthyes > Carcharhiniformes > Carcharhinidae > Carcharhinus > Carcharhinus amblyrhynchos. The sequence continues at coordinate 161,606,434 of NC_137324.1, forward strand.
TGGGGCAAAGGTCACATTATTCAGAAGGTAAGTATCTTTATAGATATTGCTTTGTTCATTGGATAAAAGCAAATTACTGCAGATGCTGGAATCTGAAACCAAAAGAAAAAGTGCTGGAAAACCTCAGCAGGTCTGGCAGCGTCCAAGGAGAGAAAAATGTTAAAGTTTCGAGTCCAGATGATCCTTTTGTCAAAGTTGATGAAGAACCATCTGGAATTGAAACGTTAACTTTTTTCTCTCCTCACAGATGCTGCCAGACCTGTTGAGATTTTCCAACCTTTTCTCTAATGCTTTGTTCATTGACTGGTTTTGATCACACAAGAGGAATTTTCCAGGCATTTTTTTTTTCGTTATTGGTTCTGGTATTTTTCTCTTTTTTATACTTCTCCTTTGCTGTGGAGGTAGTGGTGGGGCAGTGGGGTATCAGGGGTGAGTAACAGAGGGGAACAAAGTAAAGAGCTTCTCAGTAATAATGTTCTAGCCATGAGCGTCAGGCATGCATAATGGATCCCATAGCCCCTTCCTGCCCCATAGGTTTTGGATGCGCATCTGGTTAAGGTGTACGGGCCAAGGGCTGTGGAGAGCAGGCTTCAAGCATAAATTTTAAATCACACTGCAAGGACACATGGAGGAGACAAGGTAGCAGAAATTAACCGCAAAATATTGTGGAAGCTGGAAATCTGAAATAAAAATGGAAAATGCAGGGTAAACTCAGCAGGTCTGGCAGCATCTATGGAAAGAGAGAAAGAGTTAATATCTAAAGGACCCTTCTACATAACTGAAGGGGATAGAAATGTAATAAATGATATAGCTAGAGGAGGGAGGGGCAGAATGGAAGGTCAGGGATGGTCAGAGTTAAGGGGAAATTGACAAAGGTGACATGGTCATAAGACAAATGGGGTGTCAATGGTGCCATTAAGGACTGAAGAAGTGCTAACAGTGGAAGAAGTGTAAGAAAGCAGAATGCTATCCCAACCCATTAGCAGCTTCCAACCTCTCCCTACAGCATCAACTCCCACCGACCTTGTTACCCTCTGCCCAACACTTCCTTCCAACCCTCCCATATCCCAGCCCATCACACTACCAACAACATCAGACTGGTTCTAAAATAAAGACTTACCATTTTTCTAGCAAGAACTCCCTCAGCTGCAGCACAATTGCTGTTGACCTTTGAGCAGTTTCATGACCTCCAGGCTGGCTTTTCAAAACAAAATCCGAAACCATAGATGGTAGGAGACAGTTGGCACAGCAACTCAATGAATGGGAAAGGCCTAATTTCTTTATCTAAAACCGGTTAATGTCAGTGTTTCAGGTCTGCCCCCTGTCTGTGAGTGCTCTGGCTATGGTACAAGGAACTCCCTTTGAAGCAACAAACACCCCCCTAGCCTCTGGGCGCTGGTGTTTGGCACTGTCTGTACCTCCTTCCCCCAGCCCCTGCACACAGTAGATGCTAGCTCCAGGAGATTCAAACTGCAGATCAATCAGTAAAAATCGATACCTACTTGTATTTATAGAGCACCTTTAACATTGTAAGGTTTCCCAAGGAGTGTTTTCAAACTAAATTTAACAGCAAGCCACATTCAAAGATATTACAGCGTGCCAAATGCATGGCCATGAAGTAGGTTTTAAGAAGCATCTTTAAAAATTGAAGGCAGAAAAGTGGAGAGATTTCTTGAGGAAGTTATAGAGTTCAGGACAAAAACAGCTGAAGGCTAGCAATTATGGAGTGACTGAAACATGGGATGTACAATAGGTTAGAATTGGAGGAACGCAGAGGGCTCAGAAGATTATAGGCCTGGAGGGGGTTACAGAGATGGTGGCCAAAAACAGATTGGAAAATAAGGATGTGAATTTTAAAATCAAGACTTTGCCAGATCAGTGGGTGGCACAGTGGGTAGCACTGCTGCCTCACGGCATCAGGATCATGGGTTTGATTCCTGCTTGGATCACTGTCTGTGCGGAGTCCACATGTTCTCCCTATGTCTGCATGGTTCTCCGGGTGTTCCGCTTTTCTCCCACAGTCTGAAAGACATGCTGTTTAGGTACTTGGCCATGCTAAATTCTTCTTCAGTGTGTACTAACAGGCACCTGAGTGTGGTGGCTAGGAGGTTTTCAGAGTAACTGCAATGCCGTGTTAACGTAAGCTTACATGTGACACTAAAAAATTAACTTCATTTAAATTTTAAATAAGCAATTCCAGTCTTGGACGATTGTCTGTGTGGAGTTTGCACATTCTCCCCATGTTTGCGTGGGTTTCCTCCCATACTCTAGAGATGTGCAGGTTGGGTTGATTGGCCATGCTAAATTGCCCCTTAGTGTCCCAAGATGTATAAATTAAGGGGATGAGCAGAATATGTGAGGTTATGGGGATAGGGCCCAGGTAAGATAAAAAGATGATTCGGTGCAGGCTCAATAGACCAAATGCGCTCCTTCTGCACTGTAGGGATTTTATGGTTCTATGGATTGGGAGTCAATGCAAGTCAATGAGGACAGGGTGACAGATGAATAGGACATAATGCAAGTTGGTTTTGGGCAAAAGAGTGCACATTCTTCCCATGTCTGCATGGGTTTCCTTTGGGTACTCCAGTTTCCTCTCACACTCCAAAGATGTGCAGGTTAGGTGGATTGACCATGCTAAATTACCCCTCAGTGTCCCAAGATACATAAGTTAAAGGCATTAGCAGGGTAAATGTGAAATAGTAAAGTGAAATGTGAACTTTAAGTCAAAACTGCTGGCGATGTGCCACAGGTTATTCATCATCTTAATGAATTGAGACAGTTGAATGTTTCAATCTAAAATGTGGACTTAACCTTTTCCTAGCCAGCATTTATTATCCATCACTAGTTGCCATTGAGAAGGTGGTGAATTGAGTGGCTTACTTCAGAGGGCAAGTGAGAGTCAACCACACTGCTGTGCCTCTGGATTCAGACCAAAGATTTTTTTGAAGTTTATTTATTAATGTCACAAGTAGGCTTATATTAACACTGCAATGAAGTTACTGTGAAAATCCCCTAGCCGCCACACTCTGGTGCCTGTTCAGGTGCACTGAGGGAGAATTTATCATGGCCAATGCACCTAATCAGCACGTCTTCCGGACTGTGGGACAAAACCGGAGCACCCAGAGGAAACCCATGCAGACACGGAGAGGATGTGCAAACTCCACACAGACAGTGACCTGAGCTGGGAATCCAACCTGGATCCCTGGCGCCGTGAGACACGAGTGCTAATCACTGTGCTACCCAGAGTCAGGCCTGGAGTCAGGCCAGGCCAGGTAAAGAAGGCAGATTTCCTTCCCAAAAGGACATCAATCAATGCTTCAGTCCAGATATTTTTTATTGAATTCAAATTCCACCATCTGCCATGTCGGGATTCGAACCATGATGTGCAGACCAGTAGCTGATTTTCTGGATTAAAAGTCTAGCGATAAAAGTCTAGGCCGTCATCTTCCCATTTCCAACAGTCACTGTTATTACCTCATTTTGTTCATTCAAACTGTGTCAACTACAGTTGAACTGTGCTTAATACCTGTGACCAGCTATTGAAGATCCCTTGACAAGTATGGTTCTCTTCATCAAATATTGATAGATCTTTACTTTATGCAATAGTGGAAAGAGATAATGTTTTAATCGACTTCAATGGAAATAATAATTGGGAGAGATGTAAAACAGGTCACCGACTTGCTATCACCTATATTACACTGTCATGCAGAGTCAAAATCTACCCCATTAACCTAAGCCACTTAATTAATGCTACAAAATTAAACAATCAATAGCTCTTTCAACCGAGGATGTTATTATTGAGTAAAGAATTCTGGGAACTCATTTAACATCTCAATGTTGTTTCGTACTCCTTTTCTGAGCCACCGACTCATTGCTGGTGTATCTCGATACTCTCCAGTAACCTGATCAATATTCTTTCAATGTGCATGATTGCAGATAGCAAGTGCTGGCAGGTTATTTGGCCATGAAAGATACCATGAGCACAGCTTAATCCTGCCCTCAACCAATGTGTACACATTTGCCAACAAACGTCAGTGGGGCACAGATTCGAAGGACAGTACGTTACAGAAAAAAAGCAACCTGCGTGAGCCATATCACTCGGTCTCAATTCTGTTTCCAAACTGGAAAATGCAGTACGCAAGAATTATCAGAGCCCCTGTCATGAATGCATACTCTCCACATGAAAATGGCGTGGATCATTTCTTCACAATAGGGAAAATGCCACCGAAACTGGGGCTGCAGAAACCAATCTTTGGCAGAAGAACATGCACTTCATAGACAGGTTGACACAAATCTGATATCCAATTCTGCTGAGTCCTTGATCATAGTAATACCACTGTGGGGAGACACCATGGAGACAGTGGACGATAAATCATTGGGAAAAACCATCACCAGGGTGCTCTCGTACACTTGCTGACAGCTACCACCGAGCAGCATTGATGTGGACTTGCAAGCGAGTTATATGCCTGTCCTTTCAGCCACATGTAGTTTGACCAGAAAAGGGAAAAACGGGGAGTAAGTTCTTATATATATAAAAACGGAAATTTAAAGTGATTCATTGAAAGTAAATAGAAATATTTAAATTATTAGTTGCAAGAGATGCTGAAGTTAAGTACATTCTAGTAAGACATCCGCGCGTCCTGGTCTAGCCAGATGTAGCCAATCAGTAAATAGGTACCAGCTGGAGCTAAAGGCCTGCCAAAAATTACGAATAAAGCCAGATTGGCGTGAAATAGTCCGTGCCAGATAACCCTTAGAGAAGACCTTGAGAAAGAGCTGTTACAGGAGTGTTGCATTCTCATAGTGATTTGGACACTTGGGGGGAGAAAAGAAACAGGTAAAGAATAATTGGGAATATCAATAAGAATGAAATTTGTCAATTAAAGCTCATGACACAAAGGCCCGGATTTTTGCATCGATGTCAGGTGCACAGATATGGGAGAAATTCCAACTTTACAAGTCCAGCCTGTGAAAATGGCTGCCAGATTTGAAATCCAGGAGGTGGGGGATTGGGTGGGGGGCATTGGGTGGGTGGGGTGGGCGCCGGGGGTGGGTGGGGGGAGGTGTGGTGTAGGGGGTGGTGAGTTGGATGGTGCATTGAACTAGATAGCTGGATAAGACATGGAAGTAGGTGACCCAGGAAGAACTGAGGAAGATGCCAGGTATGGAGACGAGCTGGGCAGGCGACTTGCCTTAGGTCTCTGCTGCCATCTTCAAAGTTTTAAGATAAAGATTAAAGCATAAAACATTCCACCTGCCCTCACCCCACACCCCATCACATATGCTTCATCCATATCAATCCATTCTATCTCATGTCCCCACAGGAGCCCCATGCACTTGTGTAGCCGCTATACCAACTTAGTGCTCATTCATGTCAACCTATATCCCTCACACACTACCCTTTGCCCTTAACCTACTGTGTCAACACACCCAGTATCCACTATGAGCAGACCTCAGCACTCATGCAGAGATGAGGTAAAATAAAGTTCTATGAAGTAAAATTCTCTATTGCAAACTCTCAGTCATAAACAAATCATTTACTAAATTTACATCCCTCCAACTAAATAAAACCCTGTAACAAACATTTCAGTCAAGTGCAAGTTCCCTTATAATATCAAGCATTAGAAGTCATAGGCCAATATCAAACATCTATAAATATCATAGCTGTCATTCAAACTGAAATAGCAGGCACCCTAATGTGATAATGGATGGTTGTAAACTAGGCCACAGAGCAACGATATAGTAACAGAGATCCATAGGCTTATCATAGAATCACTATAGTGCAGAAGGACGCCATTTGGCCCATCAAATCTGCACAGACTGTCTGACAGAGAATCTTTTCCAGGCCCACCCTCCACCCTATTTATGTCACCCCACACACTTACCCAGCTAACCTCCTTAATCCTATATACCTTGAGACACAAAGGGACAATTTAGCATAGCAAATCCACCTAACCTGGGCATCTTTGGATTGTGGGATGGAACTGGAGCACCCAGAAGAAACCTATGCAGGCACAGGGAGAACATGCAAACTCCACACAGACAGTGACCCAATCTGGGTCCCTGGCACTTTGAGGCAGCAGTGCTAACAACTGTGCTGCCTCGTAATCCTGTGCTGTAGCTTTACCAATTTGATACTTCATTTTTAGGCATGTGTGGTGCTGCTCCAGGCATTCACCCTGCACTAGAGTGAAATAGCATGCATTTTTTTAATACTCCATATATTTAAAGGGCAGGCAATTAAATACCTTGACAGCTCTTTTTGACAGCTTCCTTTGACGAATATTCCTGACAGTTTTGACAGTTATTTTGGGCAGGTCTGGTGACAGTTCCATTGAGCTAAAAGTAATGAGTTGATATACTTCCTTACACACATTTATGCCTATTTTTAACAATTTCAAAAAGCACTTAGCACACCCTAAAGGGCATCTGACCTCCACCACAGAGCACAAAGTTGTCCTTGAACCAGATCCAAAAGGGGTACTTTACCTTTCTAAAAATGGTTTGACACCACAAAGTTCAGGCCTGCTTATAATCCGAACATTGAGTCCAACCTTCTGTTCAATCAAAATCTGCCTTCAGTGGAGGCAGTTGATTTAAATGCCCGGCTGCCTCTGTAGAATGCGTGTGCTTGAAATATGTCCCATCCCTGAAAAATTGGGGAGAGCAATGTTTGGGCACAAGCTTAACATTTTTCGGCCAATCCCACCATTTCTCAACAATAGAGAGGCTCTCTGCTGTGGTGAAAATCTAGGCCATATTGTTTAATTGTATAGTCATTCATAAACCTGAATTGTGCACATTTTTTGGCTATGCTATTTACGTTGGGTTGTTCCTTGTTATACTTTAACACATTTTAGGTCAGACATTACCTATCTACCTCGAAAAGTGGTGGACACGATCCTACCTGCTGTTCACGCCGTTCTCCGACTGCAGCGAGGTCAGAGAATTTGGCAGCCAGTCAAATCTCCGTCCACCGGAGCAAGATGGGAAAGTCCCATCTGCGTGAACGGTGTTAAGATTTTGGTTGTTGATTTTCAGAAAATGTTATGAAGTTTTTAAGGAAGATCTTGAAAAGTTGAGAATAATATTTAAGAGTGCAAAGTTAAGAAAGCTTTAAACATAAGAACATAAGAACATAAGAAATAGGAGCAGGAGTAGGCCATCTAGCCCTTCGAGCCTGCCCCGCCATTCAATAAGATCATGGCTGATCTGTCGTGGCTCAGTTCCACTTTCCCGCCCTCTCCCCATAACCCTTAATCCCCTCTCTTATCAAGAACCCATCAACCCACTTCTTAAAAATATTTAGCGAGGCAGCCTCCACCACTTCAACGGGCAGAGAATTCCAGAGATTCACCACCCTTTGAGTGAAGAAGTTCCTCCTCAACTCCGTTCTAAACCGCCTCCCCTTTATCTTGAGGCTGTGCCCCCTAGTCCTACTGTCTTTTTTGAGCGGGAAGACTCTCTCCACCTCTATCCTATCCATCCCATTCATCATCTTATACGTCTCAATGAGATCTCCCCTCATTCTTCTAAACTCTAACGAGTACAAGCCCAGTTTATTCAGCCTCTCCTCATAGCTCAATCCCCTCAACTCCGGTATCAGCCTAGTAAACCTCCTCTGCACTCCCTCCAGGGCTAAAATATCCTTGCGCAGGTGCGGCACCCAAAACTGCACACAGTACTCCAGCTGCGGCCTCACCAATGCCCTATACAGCTGCAGCAAGACCTCCCTACTTTTATATTCAATCCCCCTCGCTATGAAGGCCAGCATCCCATTCGCCTTCCTGACCACCTGCTGCACCTGCAAGCTGGGTTTTTGCGACTCATGCACAAGGACCCCGAGGTCCCTCTGCACTGTCACCTGCTGCAGTTTTTCGCCACGTAAGTAATAGTCCTTCCTACCATTCTTCCTACCAAAGTGGACCACCTCACACTTGCCAACATTAAATTCCATTTGCCAGTTCCTGGCCCATTCGCCCAGCCTATCTAGATCCTTCTGCAGACTCTCCACACCCTCCGCACAATTTGCCTTTCCCCCAATCTTGGTGTCATCAGCAAATTTCGACACCCTGCACTCGGTTCCCTCCTCCAGATCATCTATATAAATGGTAAATAGCTGAGGCCCCAGCACCGACCCCTGGGGCACCCCACTAGTCACCAACCGCCAATCCGAATAGCACCCATTGACCCCCACTCTCTGCCTCCTATTTGACAACCAATCCTCTATCCACGCTAACACCCTACCCCCAACTCCATGTCCCCTGACCTTCTGCAATAACCTCTTGTGAGGTACCTTGTCAAACGCCTTCTGAAAATCCAGAAAGACCACATCCACCGGCTCTCCTCTATCCACTGCCCTAGACACATCCTCATAGAACTCCAGTAAATTTGTCAGACACGACTTCCCTTTCATGAAACCGTGTTGCATCCGCCCTATCAAGCAATTCCCTTCAAGATGCCTCGCAATTTCCTCCTTAATGACGGATTCTAACATTTTACCTACCACAGACGTTAAACTAATCGGCCTATAATTCCCCGCCTTTTGCCTGGCACTCTTCTTAAACAACGGCGTAACATTAGCCGTTTTAAAAAAGGTTAAATACTTAAATAAAGGCAAAAATAGAAATTGCCAAATCTAAGACAACAGTTTGATTGCACAAGTTTAATAGTGTACAGAAAAAAACATACAACAGTAACAGAGAATCGCACACATGTGAGATAAGCTAAATCTGAAGAGAATGAAAGAAGAAAGTTAGCCACATTCAATCACTCACTCACTAGACGTGAAGGCAAAACTATCCGACACCACAGTGGGGTAGAGTATGATGTTATGTCACATTGCAAAATGATGGTCTGACCACTGGAAATTTACCAGTGATACATTTGTCAGAATGTTCCCGCCTCGCCCTCCCAAGAATTGCAATGGGCGATGCCCGCAGAACAGCATTGTCCGTTGGCCACCAACGGGATCTTACCAGCCTCAGGTGGGCAAGGCTCTAAAATTTCGGGAATTGTGTCCAATCTAGAAAATTATCCTTCCTGAAATTTTGGCATATTGATGATAATCTTGATATAAGAAGCAAAACACAGCAGGATGTTGAGGTATTGGCTACTTTTAAATTACTGGAGGTAAATTTCCACTTTGTCACCTAGCTTTCTAACAAGAAAGGGGGCACCCATGGTAACACCCTTTAGGAATAAAAACTACCTCAAGCTTCTGATCAGATTAGCACCGAGGTGATTGATGTTGAAGGTACATTAAATTCTTGTTTAATATCTTTCATTTTGGGGATAGTGGGATAAGCTAACAAGGGTAAAGTTAATTTGGGCACCAGGTACTAAACTTGAGTCACGAATGGCAAATTCCAGACCAAATGACTGCAGCGCAGGAGTTGGTGAATGCAGTGGGAGGATTTGCCTGATATCCTTTAACTAATATCCATTCTATAAATGGAATTTTCAATGCAATATTGTGTGTAAGATTTATTATGAATTCATCCTACATATTTCCCATATATTTAACCTCCAAAATGGCGATAACTTCAATTGTGCCTTGAAGCAAATATTGATTGAATCAACAGCAGTTAGTGAAGCTTACAAAGAAGGAATATCTACAAGGAAAGGAGGCAAAAGGGCAACCTGCATGGATAGAGCCATATTTTATGATTAGTTGGAACCTTTAGGGAAAGAGTGGGAAATAGATACATTGGCAGGTGCCTCCTATCTTAACCGCATTCCTTGCTCAATTTACACAACAGTTTAAAATAATTTCTTGTATTATTTCCAATGCAAACAGCTCTAATTGAGATTCTTATTTACAGAAGCTTTAAGGCTTCTCATTGAGGTATTGCTTGATTACTGAATGTTTTAAAAATTCAGAACACTGATGTAAACACCAATTAAAATCTCCACTAAGATTTCCTTGAGGCTCCGCTGGGTTATCCAGTGAGTAATTGAACTATTGGCATTGGATTTGATCCTTGGTCGATGTTGAATTGGCTGATCTCAACCAATGGTAACAATCCCTTCAGTTAAGCTCAGACGGTACTCCTGAGGGCTATCGAGCAACCCTTGTTGGTATTGAGTATAACTGGGCAATGGGAGGTGACAGAATCTCCTTTGGTTCTTATACCTCCTCCTAACCATTAATGTTCCAGATGCAGAACATTCAGTTAGACAAGGCGATGGTTAGCTGAGAAACTGTACCATGATAACAAGTGAATGTTTTCAGAAGAGATGGGGAAAAGAAATTGCCTCTGGATTGATCTGATATATATATTTCTGAACATGGAGATAGTGAAAGTGTAGCATGATTGATTCAAGGCTGAAACCTTCCATTTTCACGGTACACATTATTTACCTTATAATCCTTCAAAAAGCATACATTACCAAGTAGACAAAACAATTGCAACAAGCGACAAATTGGTTTCAATGGAAAGGACGTAATTACATAAAAGTGTCTAATTCTAATATGCATTATACAAATGTTTCTCTTACTCTCTTAAGAAGGATAAAGGAACGCTGGGTCAGAAACCTCCTATCCCGCTCACCCATCACGGAAATTGTAGCGGTGACACGGGAAACTTGACAGGCCATTTAAAGATCCATTAACCTCAGGTTGGAATTTCCAGCCTCAGGGCACACACAACTGGAAAACCCCACCCTTCGTGTTTATTGCAAGGAGAATTAAATATAAAAGTAGGGAAGTTTTACTGATGCTGTACAGGGCTTGATGAGACCACATCTGGGGTACTGTGCACACTTTTGGTCTCCTTGTTTGAGTAAGGATATAATTGCATTTATAACTGTTCAGAGAAGGTTCACTCGACACATTCCCGGGGTGAAGGGCTTAAGTAATGAATAAATGTTCAACAGGTTGGGCTTGTATTCATTGGAATTTAAAAGGCTAAGAGATATTGAAACTTATTAGATCTTGAGGGGATTTGATAAGGTGTACACTGGAAACATACTTCCTCTTATGGGGAGACTAGGACCAAGAGAAACTGTTTAAGAATAAGAGATCTCTCCCTTTTAAGACGGAGATGAGGAGAAATATTTTCTGCCATGTTTCTGTGGATTTCTCTTCCCCAGAGAGCAGTGGAGACAGGGTCAACAAATTTATTTCATCATTGAATCCTTGTAGTGCAGGAGGAGGCCATTTGGTCCATCGGGTCTGCACTGACTCTCCAACAGGCATCTTATCCAGGACTTCCCACCTGCTCCGTTTTAAACAAATTAGAGAAGAACCTGCTTAGGAACCAACACAAAAATATCAGATGCTGAAAGTCTTTATGGAAAATAGGGAACCCAGGAATAAAGGACTTAGGACCCTGTTCCGCCATTTGATAAGATCGTGGTTGATCTGTTTTTGGTCTCAATGCCACTTTTCTGTCTGCCCCCTGAGAACTCTTGACTCCCTTGTCTATCTAAAATCTATCGAACGTCACCCTGGGCGGCATGGTGGCACAGTAGTTAGCACTGCTGTCTCACAGAGTCAGTGACCCAGGATCAATTCTGGCCTTGGGTGACTAAGTGGAGTTTGTACGTTCTCCCGTGTCTGCGGGGGTTTCCTTCGGGTGCTCCAGTTTCCTCCCATAGTCCAAAATGTGTAAGTTAGGTGGATGCTAAATGTGTCGGGTGGCAAGGATAGGGTGGAGGAGAGAGCCCAAGTAACACAGTCTGTCAGAGAGCTTGTTGATGGGCCAAATGGCCTCATTCTGCACTGTAGGAATTCTGTGAGTTAATAACTGGAAATGTTCTGCCTCATAGTATTGTGGAAAATCAATAGATCAAGGACACTTCCCTGAGGAATAACTGGACTGCTATCCTGGAATGTGACGGTTAATCTATGACAATTACAACATCCTCTGCACCTGGTATGTCTCCAGCAACTGGAGGGATTTCCACTTAACCTCTGTTGATCTCAGTTTTGCTTGGCCTTCTACTTTAACGGTGGCAGTAATTCATAGAAAATGCCTTTCTTGAAGAACCATAATGGGTAATAAATGATGGCCTTGTCTACTTATCCAGATAGCAAGAAAAATGTTTTTTTTCAAACTGTGCATTTGATGGGTGTGTGAATATCTACAGAAGAGCACTTTGGAACCACTCAATGACTGAGGGATAATGACTTCGTAAGATGTCACAGGAAATTAAAATGATAGTCGAGTTTAAAGGTTAATATGACAGGTTTAGAAATAGTGGAGTCAACTGTTCAACTTACTTAAAAGACTTAGCTATGCACAAATATTATTTCAATCTTTTGTACAAATGGAGTGCAAACTGAGATGAAAACATTAGGCTGTTTCTAAGTTGTTTGCAATGTTCCACAAATACTGTAAGTATCCTTTCAATTATTGAATATAGTGCATTGTTATTTTAGAAATGGATTTCAATACAACTAACAATAACACAGAATGACTATCTCAGGAATTCCTGTAATCCCTTCAAAATGCATTTGAGTAAAGGTGAACTTTGTTTACAAACATGTTCTGCCTATGGGATAGAAAAGATAAAAGAACAGAATATTAAAATTTCAGTAGCATGATAACGTCAAGTTCAAATAAAAATGAGTTTAAAGAGTTTATTTATTAGTGTGACAAGTAGGCTTGCAATGAAGTTGTTGTGAAAATCCCCTAGTCGCCACACTCTGGCACCTGTTCAGGTGCACTGAAGGAGAATTTAGCATGGTCAATGCACCGAACCAGCACATCTTTCAGATTGTGGGAGGAAACGGGAGAACGTTGAGAAAACCCCCGCAGATACGGGGAGAACATGCAGACTCCGCATAGGCAGGGACAATGACGGGAATCAAACCCAGGTCCCTGACACTGTGAGGCAGCAGTGCTAACCACTGTGCCGCCATTTCGCCCTTCTGGCAGGTGGCTACAGCGACTGGATACACATTTAATTTCACAGTAAAACATCAGTAATTATTTTCAATTTCTTATAGGCTAATTTTCTCCAATTAAATATTGGAAAGACTGAAGCTATTATGTTTGATCCCACTATAAACTCCATCTCTCACCCTGGAAAATGTCTGAATCAAATTGATGGCAACCTCAGAATCACGGAGTTGCTACAGTGTGGAAGTAGGCTACTTGGCCCATTGTGTCTGCACCAGTTTCCCAAATGAAAATCATAACTTAGTGCGATTTCTCCATACCCCTGTTTATATTCCAATAATCATCTCATGCCCTCTTGAATGTCTCGATTGAACCTGCCTCCATCACACGTACAAGCAGTGCATTCCAGACCTGAACTACTCGCTGTGTTAATAACTTTTTTCTCACATCACATTTCCTCTTTTGCAAATTACTTTAAACATGTTCCGTCTCACTCTCAGTCCTTTTACGAGCAGGAGCAATTTCTCACTGTCTACTCTATCGAGTCCCCTCATCATTTTGAACGCCTCCATCAAATTCCCTATTAGCCTTGTTCTCTCCAAGGAGAATAGTCTCAGCTCTCCAATCTGTCCACATAACTGTAGTTTCTCATCCCTGGAACCATTCTTGTAAACCTCTTCTGTACTCTCTCCAATGCATTCATATTCCTGTATAAGACCAGCACAACCTGCTTACTCTTGTACTCTATGCCCCTATTAATACTAAAAACCCAGGGTACTATATGCTTTATTAACTGCTCTCTCCACCTCTCCTGCTACCTCCAATGATCTATGCATATATACAACCTGGTCCCTTTGCTCCTTCACCCACTTAATTATCCCCTTTGTTTTATATTGCCTGTCCATGTTCTTCTTACCAAAATATATTACTTCTCAGTTCTCTGCATTGAACTTTATCTGCCACCTACCTGCCCATTCTACCAGCTCTTTTGAAGTTCTAGACTATCCTTCTCACAGTTTACAATGCTTCCAAATTTTGTACCGTCCACAAACTTTGAAATTTTCCCCTGCACATCAAAGTCCTGATCAGTAATATATATATCAAGAAAAGCAAGGGTCTCAATGCTAACCCCTACTGAATTCTAGTACAAACCTTCTCCCAGCCCAAAAAAATCTATTCATCTTTACTGTTTCCTATTACTCAACCAATTTTGTATCTAAGTTGCTACTGTCTCTGTTATTCCATGAGCTATAACATTGACGTCAAGCCAGAACACATATCTGTCTTAGTATTAAAAGTGACTATTTTCATGACTATACTGTAAGCCATCTCTGTCCCACTTAAGGAAATCTGCAACCAACACCCTCATCTATATTTTTGCTATCTCTCGACTGGACTATTCCAAAGCACTCCTGGCCAGAGCCCACATTCCACCCTCTGTAAACTTGATACTGTCCGAACCCCTGCTGCCTTTGGCCCTGACAACCATCACTCCTATCCTCACTGACCCACATTGGCTCCCCTTCAAACCAGGTCTAGGTTTTAAAATTCTCATCCCTGTTTCCAAATCCATCTACAGTCTCATTGCCTCACATCTAGAGAGTTTCCTCCAGCCCCATTACTCTCCGTGACATCTCCCCGTCTCTAATTTGGCTCTTTGAAGGATCTCTGGTTTTAATCGCTCCACCGTGGGTGGGATTTTTTTTGGCCTTTCTCACCGGAAATTCCACTGAAGTGGACCACCCACCCTATGTGAGGTTCCCTGGTGGCAAGATGGGAAAGCCATGCCAAGCGCCATAGATATCAGCGGGATCAGCAAATCCCAGCAGATCAGCAGATCTCATCCATGGCCAATGGTGTGCCACCTCTGCCACCACAGATCATGTCTCCGGAAAACACTAGAGTGCAAAACCCTGCCCCAAGTCTTCTGTTGCAAAGACCCTAAGTTCTGGAAATTCACCCCTTCAAATGGATTCAAAATGGGTCGATGTTAGGGAGCAATACGTGATGGTCAATGGTTATTTCTCAGACTGAAGGCCTGTGACTGCTGGTGTGCCTCAGAGGTCAGTGTTTGGACCCTTGATATTTGTTATTTATGTATATGATTTAGATGTGAAAGTACAAGGCATGGTCAGTAAATTTGCTGATGATACTAAATTGGGAGGTGTCATTGATAGCGAAGAGTATTTTCAGAAGTTAGAAGGCAATCTTGATCAGTTAAGGAAGTGGGCCAAGGATTGGTAAATGGATTTCAATATGGATAAGTGTGAGGTGTTGCATTTTGGGAAGTCAAACCAGGATTGAGCTGCCAGAGAAAGTGGTGGAGACAGTATAATAACAACACTTAAAAAACTATTGGATAGGTAAGTGGATGGGAAAGGATTAAAGGACTATGAGCCAAACATAGGCAGTAGGGACAAGCTGGGAAGACATCATGGTTAGCATAAACCGGTTGGGCTGACGGGCCTGTTTCTATGCTGTATTACTCTATGACTCTTAAACCACTCTGCCTCTTAACCACCCTTTCCTCCTGTAAGATGTTCCTTAAAAACTACCTCTTTAACCAAACTTTAAGCCAACTGCCCAAATAACTGCTGCTCTGGCTCAGTGTGAAACTGTATGCTGGAATGTTTTATTACAACAAATGTTCTAGATAAATGTGAACAGTTGTTTGTTAATGGAGGATGTTCTAAAATTCCAATTGTTCCATGCTGTTCTCGCTATATAAATTTATTGCAGTTCGGTAATTGTAGGAATAAAAGAAACAGTGCAGTTTGTACAGGAATAACTATGTGGGATCACTTGCTACAAGCAGCACCGGCAGAAGATGAATGAGCATTGATTAACATTGACTCCTCTTGTATACGATAAAGGAAGCAGGTACTCTTGGTCAATCTAGGATGCAATGGAAAAAAATCTACCAATCAATGATAGCTTTCTTCTGAGAATAATTAAATGTTGGGGACTTCCTGGCAAGAATCCTGGGCAATAAATAACGTTACATGTGTAATTCAGGCAACAACATCATCACTGTAACTAAAACCCATCAGTTAATGAGGGATAAAACAAGGGACAAGAATAATAGGTTTTGTGTATTTTCTTAATTCTATTCAACCAACGGATCTAATCATTCATCAGTTAGTCACTTCGGTTGAGTGAACAGTGCAACAAACAGAGAACATTTTCCAACACTTACAAATTACAGAAGTATTGAATGTTTCACATTTAATTCCTTGATGGTATGATAGAGTAAACTGACTCACCACTTTTCTACGCTGAAGGTGACAGAACATTCCAGAACCAAGAGGTAAAAAATTTCAAGCTCTTTGCTGAAGGAACTGTCACCCAGGTGACACCCACATCCCTGAAAATTGACAGTGCAGTGAAAGGGTTCTAGTTCTTTTCTCTTTGCTTGTATGCAACAGTAGGCTTACACGATAAGGATATATTTTCCAACATTTTGGTTTATCTTTCCCTTTGAACAAAATACTCCCCTTTTGGTTCACAAATTATTTGGTCTCAACTTGACACCCACCCTTCCATGAAAGAAAGCAAAAAATGGCAGAAGTGTTTTTTTCTGGGCTCCAAACTTCATGATATCAGTAACATTTACAATTAACCTCAGGAGTTGAAGGTCTTCCATTACCAGATATAGCCATGACCCTAATTTTTGTCTTCTTTAATGCACTGCAGGAAGAAATGGTAATTGCAAAGATTTAAGTGAAGCAAACTTTACAAAATCCTTCAGTCCACTTTTTTTATTCGTTCATGGGATGTGGGTATCGCTGACTGGGCCAGCATTTATTGCCCATCCATAATTGCCCGAGAACTGAGTGGCTTGCTGGGCCATTTCAGATGGCAGTTCAGAGTCAACTACATTGCTGTAGCTCTGGAGTCATGTGTAGGCCAGACCAAGTAAGGATGGCAGATTTCCTTCTCTAAAGGATATTAGTAAACCAAATGGGTTTTTTCGACAATCGATAATGGTTTCATCGTTCAGCAGTAGATTCTTAATTCCTGATATTTTTTATTGAACTCAAATTCCATTAGCTGCCGTGGCAGGACTTGAATGCAGGTCCCCAGAAAATTGGCTGAGTTTCTGGTTTAATAGTCTAGCGATAATACCACTAGGCCATCACCTCTCTCGAATCCACACATGTACGAGAGATTTTCATTTACTTTCCTGAAAATGTCAGGCTGCAGGAAATTGACTTTGAGCTTTGATGACCACACTGTACTGGTTCTGTTAATAGAACAGAAAATACTTCTGATCAATAAACCCTTATTTCTATTTCAGGACATGAAGCCTACTCTACCATGAGGCCTAACCTGTTTTGGTCTACATTACTGGTTTACATTACCTTGGATCATAGCAGCTGATCATCAGATTCAATGTGCTCACATGAAGTAATTTTATGCTATAAATGGATTTGATCTGTCAACTGTGCTTTCGTTCTGCTGAGGGGGAGGTTCAATTAAACATTATTGGAACTGCCTTTTGGGGAATTATAGATAATTGACATTTTGGCATAAATAAGAATTTATGGCAACCCTTTTCTTCCAGTCTACCTCGAGACTGCAACGGGCCATCAGATTTACAAATAATTGGAAACTTATTTATATTACTATTTGAGAAACAAAGATGAAGGCACAAAACCCATTATAACTGGCGTTACTAAGAAAAGGAGATATAGTGCAAGTCGGGGTGATGAAAAGTGTGAAGGAAAGACAAAGAAACGCAGTTCTACAGTTCAAACATCAGCGCAGTGGCACCGTTGTCAGCACTGCTGCCTCACAGCGCCAGGGATCTGGGTTCAATTCTGGCCTCGGGTCACTATCTGTATGGAGTTTGCACATTCTCCCTGAGTCTGCATGGGTTTTCTCTGGGTGCTATGGTTTTCTCCCACAGACCAAAATTGAGCGGGTTAGGTTGATTGGCCATGCTAAGTTGACCCTACCGTGGGGGCATTAGCAGGGTAAAATATGAGTTACAGGGATAGAGCCTGGGTGGAATTGTGATTGGTGCAGACTCAATGGGCCAAATGGCCTCCTTCTGCACTGTAGGGATTCTATGATTGTTTGAAGAGTGAGTTAGAATAACTGTTTTTAAATTTCAACCATCTGATGAGCATGAAGCACGTAAGAAAGCATATTTTGCAATTAGAACTATAGAACCATAGAACATGACAACACAGAAACAGGCCTTTTGACCTTCTTGGCTGTGCTGAACCATTTTTCTGCCTAGTCCCACTGACCTGCACCTGGACGATATCCCTCCACACCCCTCTCATCCATGTACCTGTCCAAGTTTTTCTTAAATGTTAAAAGTGAGCCCATTTTCACCACTTCATCTAGCAGCTCATTCCACACTCCCACCACTCTCTGTGTGAAGAACCCCCCCCTCGCAATATTCCCTTTAAACTTTTCCCCCTTCACCCTTAACCCATGTCCTCTAGTTTTTTATTCTCCCCTAGCCTCAGTGGAAAAAGCCTTCTTGCATTCATTCTATCTATACCCATCATAATTTTATACACCTTTATCAAATCTCCCCTCATTCTTCTATGCTCCATGGAATAAAATCCTAACTTATTCAACCTTTCTCTGTAACTTGGTTTCTCAAATCCCGGCAACACCCTTGAAAACCTTCTCTGCACTCTTTCAACATTATTAATATCCTTCCTGTAATTAGGTGACCAAAACTGCACACAATACTCTAAATTCGGCCTCACCAATGTCTTATACAACCTCACCGTAACATTCCAACTCTTATACTCAATACTTTGATTTATAAAGGCCAATATTCCAAGAGCACTCTTTATGACTCTATCTACCTGTGACGCCACTTTCAGGGAATTATTTATCTGTATTCCCAAATCCCTCTGTTCTACTGCACTCTTCAGTGTCCTACCATTTACCTTGTATGTTCTACCTTGGTTTGTCCTTCCAAAGTGCAATACCTCACACTTGTCTGCATTAAACTCCATCTGCCATTTTTCAGCCCATTTTTCTAGCTGGTCTAAATCCCTCTGCAAGCTTTGAAAACCTTCCTCACTGTTCACTACTCCCTTAATCTTTGTATTATCAGCAAATTTGCTGATCCAATTTACTACATTATCATCCGGATCATTGATATAGATGACAAACTACAATGGACCCAGCACTGATCCCTGTGGCACACCATTGTCACAGGCCTCCACTCAGAGAAGCAATCCTCCACCACCACTCTCTGGCTTCTTCCACTGAGCCAATGTCTAATCCAATTTACTACCTCACCATGTATACCTAGCGATTGAACCTTCCTAACTAACCTCCCATGCGGGACCTTGTCAAAGGCTTTACTGAAGTCCATGTAGACAACAGCCACTGTCTTCCCTTCATCCACTTTCCTAGTAACCCCCTCAAAAAAGTCTAATTTGGATGAAATTTTGGATGAAAATGGTGGTGGAAAGCACGGGGTGGGGGGGATCATGATGTTGATTTTGATTATCAGCCATGATCATAATGAATGGTGTAGCAGGTTCGAAGGGCCAAATGGCCTACTCCTGCTCATATTTTCTATGTTCCTAAAAGGGGAAAGTAAAAATTAAAAAAATTAGTCATGAGGTGGAGATGCCGGCATCGGACTGGGGTGGGCATAGTAATAAATCTCACCACACCAGATTAAAGTCCAACAGATCTAAAAGCCTGCACATAGTTTGTACTTGTAAAGCTTTGATTATCTGCAAAGGCCCACATTCCAACCATTCTTCACATTCCAATCTGTAATTATCTTGCAATTATGTCTTTACCTATGTATGCCATGTTTGTAAACCTACTACCACTCACCTGATGAAGGGGCAGTGCTGCAAAAGCTCGTAATTCCAAATAAACCTGTTGGACTTTAACCACAGTGGCGTCCATACAACCAAGAAAAATGATAACATGTTACAATTCAGAGTGTGACTGTAAGATATAAGAGGGGATTTTCCTACTATTTCCTTATAAGTGTCTGGGAGATTCAGAGCGATCAGAGTTCCTGCTCAGTTATGGGAAAAATATTCAAGTTTCAGGCAGAATTGAATGTTGCAAAGAGATTTGTTAAGGGGACAAGTTCTTGGAATCAAAGAGTATCCAAACAAGTTGGGTGTTGCGGTATAATTTGGATAAACGTGAGGTTATTCACTTTGGAAGTGAAAACAAGAAGGCAGATTACCAACTGAATGGCTGTAAATTGGGAGAGGGGAGTGTGCAGTGGGACCTGGGTGCCCTTGTGCACCAGTCACTGAAGGTAAGCATGCAGGTGCAGCAGGTGGTAAAGAAGGCAAATGGCATGTTGGCCTTCATTGCACGAGATTTCGAGTACAGGAGCAGGGATGTGTTGTTGCAATTATATAGGGCCTTGGTGAGCCCACACCTAGAGGATTGTGTGCAGTTTTGGTCTCCTTTCCTGAGGAAGGATGTTCTTGCTCTTGAGGCAGTGCAGCAAAAGTTTACCAAGTTGATTCTGGGGATGGCAGAACTGGTGTATGAGGAGATATTGACTAGGTTAGGATTGTTTTCACTGGAGTTTGGTTGAATGAGGGGGTTCTCCTGGAATAGAAAAAGTAGTGCATTGAATTGGTCCTGGAATATAAGCGTCAGATCCCCTTGGAATATCAGTCCAATTCCTGCTCAGATGAAAGATTCCAAAACACCATTCAAAGTTAAAGCAGGAGAATTTCCTGCGATAACCATAGAATCCCTGCAGTGCAGAAGGAGGCCATTTGGCCCATCAAGTCTGCACCAACAACAATCCCACCCAAATCCTATGCCCATAACCCTACATATTTACCCCACTGATCCCTCTAACTTACACATCCTGGGACACTCAGGGTCAATTTAGCATGGCCAATCAACCTAACCCACACGTCTTTGGACTGTCAAAGGAAACAGGAGCACCTAGAAGAAACCCCCACAGACGCAAGGAAAACATGCAAACTCTACACAGAGAGTGACCCAAGCCAGGAATCGAATCTGGGTTCCTGGAGCTGTGAGGCAGCGGTGGAAACCACTGTACCACAGTGCTACCCATGATGATCAATGTCATTCGATCCCACTGATCCCATTGCTCATTATGACATCTTGCTGAATACATCTTTGCTGACAAATCTGCCTACATTGTAACAGTATAACAATGATTTTGCCAGGAAGTGCTAGGGGACATCCTAAAGATGTGAAAATTGCCGCATGAAACATTTGTTTTCTTGTTTTTAGATCCATTTCTGCACTCACCACCACTGTGCCATTTTGAAGTAAATTTGATTAACTTTTATTGCCAAATTATGATTGCTTTGGGATTTAAATGCCAGTCAGTCAGACTTTCCTCAGACAGTCCCAGCCTCTGTACTTGTGGAACTGGGAGATTATTTAGCTTATTAAAAGGTTCACATTGAACCTCTGTGAACCAACACAGTCAAAGCGGAGTAATTTTATTGGATGAAAATATTTGTGCAGAAATCGTAACCAGTTCTGAAAAGCCATCTTAGCTCACTTTTAAACCCAGCTCCTGCTGGTGGCACAGTGATCAGCACTGCTGCCTCACAGTACCAGGGTCCCAAGTTCAATTCTGACCTCAGGTCACTATTTGTGTGGCATTTGCACATTCCACCTGTAATTGTGTGGGATTCCTCCCACACTCCAAAGTTGTGTGGGCTAGGTTGATTAGCCTTGCTAAATTGACTAATGTGTTGGGGGGGGGTGGGGAGGTTAGCAGGCTAAATGAGTAGGGCTTGGGTGGGAATAACACTAATATGTCAGTACTGGTGAAGTGATTGAACATTAAAAAGGTCAATAATACTTTGGCTTACACATCTCTGTCCTGAATGGGTGACCTTTTAGTTGTAAACAGTGGCCTGAAGAACTTGATGGGCCAAATGGCCTCCTGCTTACATAGGATCCTATGGTTCCCTAGGAGTGAAGTGCCAAGCCCATGCTTAATCCACAATGCAACATAGTTTTAAGGCAAAAAAATGTATTTGTGTTTTTATCTAACCGATGAGATTGCTGTTGAGGGAGACATGCAATCATTCCAAACAATTGAACCACAGTTTATCAGAGATTCTACATTTGAACTTAAAGGTATGAATCAGTGGGGATTTTAAATTTTCATCACTGCTCTCCTGTCCGTGAAATAAGATTAAGATAATGGAATTGTTGTTTTAAAATGATCAACAATTTGTTTAAAGAAAATAACATATGCAATAGATTTCTCCAACATACAAGCGTTGTACTAATGCTGAAAACAGCAGGGACTGCACTGAAACATGATTGTAAACTCATTGCTTTCGATTTCTGAACCCAGGCACTTCCTCAGTTCAACTCCAATCCCGCTACCATTCCTTCACAAACGGTTTCTACTTTAATCCCATTTCAAGATACAACATCACGGTAGGAGCTACGCCCAGCCTATGCCACGAAATATCCAGCTAATAATCAATCTAAATTTGATGAGTTATGATTGCCCAAGAGTAGCAGCAGACCCTAATTCAGTCCCAAATATCAAAGATTCATTTCCCAACTGAGCGTCCAACAGGCGCGATGGCGCAGTAACATTGTCAGAGGCCTGGATTTAATATGATCTGAAGACATGAGTTCAAATGCCACCACTGCAGTTGGAGAAATTTAACTTCAATTAACTCATTCATCTGGAATGAAATGTTAGTTTCTGAAATGACTGGATTGCTGCAAAAAACTGATTCGCCAATGCCCTTGAGGGGGACAAAATTGTTAATTTGATTTATTGTTGTCATGTGTATCATTATACAGTGAATAGTATTGTTTCTTGCTCGCTATACAGACTGTACATAGAGAAGGAAAGGAAAGAGTGCAGAATTTAGTGTTACATCCTTCACTAGAGTGTAGGGAGAAATTAGTGCAAGGTAGGTTCATTCAAAAGTCTGATGGCAGCAGGGAAGAAGCTGTTCTTGAGTCGGTTAGTACATGACCTCAGACTTTTGTATCTTTTTCCCGATGGAAGAAGGTGGGAGAGAGAATGTCCGGGGTGCATGGGGTCCTTGATTATGCTGGATGTTTTTTCCAGGCGGGGTAAGTGTACACAGAGTCAATGGTTGGGAGGCTGGTTTGTGCGATGAATTGGGTTACGTTCACAACCCTTTGTAGTTTCTTGCATCTTGAACAGAGCAGGAGCCATACCAAGCTGTGATACAACCAGTAAGGATGCTTTCTATGGTGATTCTGTAAATCTGCTGGCTTATACGTGATTCCAGACTCACAAAAAAAATGGCTCATTTTACTTGTCGTAAAATAGCCCATAAGTTGTAGCTGGCTCACCATCACCTGCTCAAGGGCAATTAGGGATGGGCAATAAATGGTGGCCTTTCCAGGTTTACACGCATCCCAGAAACAAAATTTAAAATGTGTTGGGGATCTGCAATCAATTGTAATTAGAACAAAAATCAAAAAAAATTACAGCACAGGAACAGGCCCTTTGGTCCTCCAAGCCTGCACTGACCATGCTGCCCGACTTAACTAAATCCCCCTACCCTTCCGGAAAGAACAATTATTTAGGACCATCTAAGATAATCGCTGAAATCTTGTCCCGTCCATGCCAGCGGATTTCCTGGCAGCCGATGGCGTATCCCTGCCATGGGTTTCCTGGCAGTGAAGAGTACGTTCAACAGGAAACCCCGGTGACAATAGTGGCAATGTAAGATCCCTTCGCCAACAAGCTGCACACCATTTCCCACTGCTGTCACCACGGAGAGGGAGAAAAATCTTGCCCAATATTTTTGATAGGGTTGGAAATAGAAAAGCTTAAGATGGAGACCACCTTTCCTTAATAAACTTCATTGTTATAACAGAGTCCAAGCACAGGATTTTGCCTTTTGAGTTCGGACCTTGAAATTGGATCAAATGGTTGAGGGTTGGGGAGGGTGGGTTAACAACCTGGCACTCTGAAGGGGAACAGTCACTTGTCAATGATGTTTCCCAAATCGAACAATTAGCAGACGGAGATAGGCTTGTCACCCAATTAAAGATGGTGGTTGGGCTCTTGAATTTTGGGGCAGGGGTGCCACGGTGGCACAGAAGCACAGTGGTTAGACTGCTGTCTCACAACGCTGGGGACATTGGTTTGATCCCAGCCTCATGTGACTGTATGGAGTTTGCATTTTCTCCCCATGCGTTTTCTCCAAGTGCTCCGGTTTTCACCCACACTCCAAAGATGTGCAGGTTTGGTGGATTGGCCGTGTTAAATTGCCCTTTAGTGTCCTGGGGTGTGTACGTTAGGGGGATTAGCAGGTTAAATGTGTGGGGTTACGAGGTTGGGGTGGAGGGATGGGTCTGGGTAAGATGCTCTGTCGGAGAGTCAGTGCGGACTTGATGGGCTGAATGGCTTCCTTTTGTACTGTAAGGAGACTGTGATTCTGCGATTAATTGGAAGCTTCCCAGCTCGTAAGGAGGTGAAGACTGCAATTCAGGTAACAGATGCAGAGGCCTCCTTATCTCCAACCTTTAAAACTTTCGTAGAATTATACAGTGCAGAAGGAGGCCATTCAGCCCATCGAGTCTGTATCAACCACAATCTCAACTAGGCCCGATCCCCAAATGCATTTACCCAAGTTAGCTCCCCTGAGTCTAAGGGGCAATTTAGCATGGCCAATCGATCTAACCTGCACATCTTTGGACTGTGGGAAGAAACTGGAGCACCTGGAGGAAACCCACGCAGACGTGGGGAGAATGTGCAAACTCCACACAAACAGTGAACCAAGCCAGGAATTGAGCCCGGGTACCTGGCGCTGTCGAGCAGCAGTGCTAGCCACTGGGCCACTGTGCTGCCTCAAATTAAAAACTGGCCTCAGTAGCCAAGCCACCATTCTGGAGAGAGAGCCTTTCCACAGAGCCATAGCTGAGACTTAGCGTATCAGATGGACCTCAAACCTAGCTGAGACGTTGGTTGTCTGACCTATCACTGGAAGGCCACGTCCTTGGTGCTTTGGGTGCATTGCAAGAAAATCCAGTTGACCTTCAACAATAGCCCTTAATTAGGCATGTATCTTTTGGAGTCTTGAAGAGTAAGAGGCAATTTGATTTAAATATGTAAGTTCCCAAGAGGTCTTTATAGGGTGGATGTGGAAAGGATGTTTCCTCTTGTAGGATAGTCAAGTTCTTCAGGTCACTGTATAAAACTAAAGGGTCACCCATTCAGGACAGAGATGTGTAAGCCAAAATATTATTGACCTTTTTAATATTCAATGACTTCACTATATAACCAATACTGATTACTGATTGTATGTACTTACATATTAGTGTTATAATGCAACCAATGGTAACATGCTGTGAGGGTCAGCTGACCCAGTAGACAATGTAACCAATGGCAAAATGATGTGGTGGTCAGCTGACCCAGTATAAACAGAAAGCAGATGGGATTTGTGGGGAGTTTGTGGCCTTGCTGGTGTTGGAGTGGGAGTGGCTGCAGAATTATGGCCTCCGGTACTCAATCGTGTGATGTTATTTCATCATTACATTCACACCATATGCTTTTAATGTTAATCCCTTACTCCACAGTTACCACCAGTCAGCCATTGGAATTGCTTACACATGTCAAAGTACATAAATTGACTGAGGAATTCATTACAGTTTGAATACAAATTTGTTGAAACTACCAAGTGAGCTCTATTCTGAAGATGCTCTCTAAATAAAACTAAAATTGTCAAGTGCATTCATAATATTTGGGGAATGGTCTACTTTGTAACATGGAATGCAAATTTCTTCTTCCATTTTTGTGTTTGAACTTGGCTGATTGTTAACTCTTTCTAGAAAGATCTTTTTCAGGTGAAATAAATGCTGCAGGCCTTTCTTTCCCAATATCCTCTGCTGAGCCCAGCTTCTGAATGCTCATGTCGACTCGATAGAGTGACATGGGAAATGCTCAAATCTACAAATAGTGGGACATTGTTCAGAATCTGGAAAATGACTATTTTTAGAAAAATCTGTGCCAGAAGCAATTAATGCATTCAAGAAAATATTATATTATATTAAACTTTTCACTTCTTCTCCACAGATATTGCCTAACCTGCTCACTGTTTCCAGCATTTTCTGGCTTTCTTTATGTTAACCCTTGTGCCTGACTCATTTTATTGTTTCTTTTAGCATCTGTGCTATCATTATTTTGTTGTGCCCATCTAAGGTTTCAGTAAAACAATTAGTCACAACCTGAATGCAAAAGTCTGACATTGTGGTATTTGGCATAGAACATAGAACACTAACAGCACCAACAGGCCCTTCGGCCCACAAGTTGCGCCAATCATATCCATTCCTACCAGGCCATAGAACTATCTATAACTCCCAATCCCGTTAAATCCCTTGTACTCATCCAGAAGTCTTTTAAAAGACCCCAGCGAGTTCACCTCTACCACCACCAAAGGCAGCCGATTCCACTCACTCACCACCCTCTGAGTGAAAAACTCACCCCTGACATCTCCTCTGTACCTGCTCTCCAGCACCTTAAACCTGTGTCCTCTTGGGGAAATAGTCTCCGAGAATCCACCCTATCTATACCTCTCAACATTTTATAAACCTCTATCAGGTCGCCTCTCAACCTTCGTCTCTCCAGGGAGAAGAGACCTAGCTCCCTCAACCTATCTTCATAAGGCATGCCTCCCAATCCAGGCGACATCCTTGTGAATCTCCTCTGCATCCTCTCAATAGCTTCCACATCCTTCCTGTAGTCAGGCGACCAGAACTGCGCACAGTACTCCAAGTGGCATCTTCCATAATATAGAGAGCTACTTCTATCGTACTTTCGTAGTGCAGAATACATAGATGAGGATGAGGAGCATTTAATAGTGGCCTGAGATTCCCCAGTCTCCTTTGCCTCATCTCAGCTGCCAGCGAGAATGGAGAACTTGGCGCTCGGCCTCAACCCCACCTCCTGAAGCAGGACCAGAGAATCCCAGCCACAGCCAAGTTCAGAGAATTCCAGCCATTAGGGGAAATGGTCACACCCTAACACTACTACCACTGGGGAGAATTCTCTGGTCTCCCATCCGTGTATTCCAGTGGGAGCTGGCACATTTTTCACTGGTGGCGAGATTCCCTGCTGTCAATGGGATTTCTCACTCCACTGCGAAAAAAGCCGGAGCAACGAGTCCCCCCATTGTCTTCTGTATCAAATACCTAAAGTGAACCATATATTCTGTTAACATACAGTATCATTTGCAGCATGCAAGTGGGTGCAGATTTCACTTACTTCATATCTGATTCATTTTGCTTCCAGAAATCACCTTTCCTTAGTGCACACAATAGGTAATTGTGTTGGAGGAAAGGAAACTGATTGCTATCATGAGGCTATTTTAATTGGAGAATTGTGCTCACAGTTTATGGAAATGTATCTGGCACAAAATGGTTAGAAAAAACAGCTCGTCACTGAATAAGAAATTCCCCCCCAAGAAATATTCAGCATTATGGGACATAGCTAAATCATTAAAGGAAAGGGAATTCAATTTTTGATTTTAATATGTCAATAACATTTCCATTGCATTTCAACAACAATTATGGAGCTTGTTTTTCATTTATTTTGATATGGAAAGAAAGAGAGGCATATGGAAAATGAGAGCAGACTGGGGATCCTAACTGACAATAAATTGAAACTAGTGCAACAGTGCTAGCCGAACCAATTAGACGCGATGAATAAGGAGGTCAATATTGAGCCAAAATAATGACACATTTCCAGCTGTTTTAGCTCATTGGTGCAACCTTACTTCGAATGTTGTATTCGGAAGAGGGCACCCAAAATGCCTGAGGAGGTGGAGTGATAGGATTAAGAGAAGTGATTACACAAATTGGACACGTTCGTACTGGAAAAGAGAAGAGCGAGAGGTTACATTTGTTTCTGTGTTTTAGAATTCTAAAGAGATTAGATAATATGGATGGTAGCAGCTGCCTTGGTTCGCCCAGTAACAAGTCTCACAACACCAGGTTAAAGTCCAACGGGTTTATTTAGTAGCACAAGCCGTTAGCTTTCAGAGCGCTGCTCCTCCATGATGACTTTAACCTGGTGTTGTGGGACTTCTTAATGTGCTTACCCCAGTCCAACGGCGACATCTCCACATCTTGGTTCACCCAGGACACGGAACCCAAAGAGACAAACTGTGGATGATAAATCTGTGGAATAGGCTCTCTCAAGGAAACAATGGAATCGAAAAGTATCAATTCAAATACAAATCTCTCAGAAATTTTTTGGAACGCTAATTTGACACAGTGCATATGGCAAACGTACAAGGTTGAATTTTTAATCTTGAGGAATGCTCCTCAATAAGGCTTCGTGCTTAAGATTCAGTTTTGCCTCATGTGAGATGCAGGTTGCCTGTGCTGCTGCAGTTAAGTATGAATAACAAACACTAGGAGAGGTTTCGAATCCTTATCCTTGTCTGACGCAGAAGGCTGTGTAACTTGCTACTATGAGGCGTAGTTGAGGCAAATAGCATGGGTGCATCGAAAGGAATGTGCATGAGGAAGAAAGAATGAGCAGGTTAAGGACGGGGTTCTCTAGCCTCATCAGATGGCCAGCGGGACTCCCAAAGTTTTGGGCAAAATTTGAGATCCCCGACGCCCAGGAATGGGCAGCAACACGATAATTAAGCAAACAGGGGACCCCTCCCCAAAGGAAATCCCTCCCTTCCTCGCACAAGCAGCCTCTGCAGTGAAAGCTGCCAGGCAGTTTGCCATGCCCCCACTTTCACACCACCTGCATAGATATGGAGGTGGAGCAAAGCTCTTGAGGGATGTTTAGTTGTCCGGTTCAAAGCCTCACTAAGCCTGAGAGTGAGCCTGATTCTTTGCCCCCACCCCCCCAACACCCCCACCTCCCCACTCCCCCATATGAGTGACAGTTTGGGGGGAGTGAAAGACAGCAGGCTGGCAACCCATTTCCCTTGATGTGCTCTCTCCATCTTCAAGTAAACTAATAGTAGGGGGTGTTGGGGGTGGGGTTTGGGGGGGACTGCAAATCTCACCTCATCATCTCTTTGTTCATTCATCTCTTTACGGACAGTCAGCATGGCTTTGTGTGTGGAAAATCATGTCTTACAAATATGATTGAGTTTTTTGAAGGGGTAACCAAAAACGTAGATGAGGGCAGTGCAACTGCTGTTGTCTACATGGACTTTAGCAAATCCTTTGACAAGTACCACATGATAGGTTGCTGCATAAGGTTAAATCTCACAGGATCCAGGGTGAGGTAGCTAAATGGATACAAAATTGGCTTGATGACAGAAGACAGAGAGTGGTTGTAAAAGGTTGTTTTTCAAACTGGAAACCTGTGACCAGCAGTGTGCCTCAGGGATCAATGCTGGGTCTATTGTTATTTGTCATTTATATTAATGGTTTGGATGAAAATATAGGAAGATTGGTTAGTAAGTTTGCAGATGACACCAAGGTTGGTGGCATAGTGGACAGTGAAGAAAGTTATCTTGGATTGCAACAGGACCTTGATCAATTGGGCCAGTGGGCTGACGAATGGCTGATGGAGTTTAATTTAGATAAATACGAAGTGATGTGTTTTGATAGATCGAACCAGAGCAGGACTGGTTCTTGTTCGAACCATTGACTACCATTGTCCTACCATTGACTTAGAGAGGTCAATGGTAGGACACTGGGGAGAATAACAGAACAAAAGCTCGAGGGCTACAGGTTCATAGCTCCTTGAAAGTGGAGTCACAGATTGACAGACTGGTGAAGAAGACATTCAGCATGCTTAGTTTCATTGCTCAGGATATTGAATACAGGAGTTGGGACATCTTGTTGAAGTTGTACAAAACATTGGTAAGGCCACACTTGGAATACTGTGTACAGTTCTGGTCACCCTATTATAGAAAGGACATTATTAAACTAGAAAGCGTGCAAAAGAGATTTACTAGGATGCTATCAGGACTTGATGGTTTGAGTTATAGGAGAGGCTGGATAGACTGGGACATTTTCCTCTGGAGCGTAGGAAGCTGAGGGAAGATCTTATAGAGGTCTATAAAATAATGAGGTAGCTCGATCGTTAATATCTTTTTCCAAAGGTAGGGGAGTCTAAAACGAGAGGGCGTAGGTTTAAGGTGAGAGGGGAGAGATACAAAAGTGTCCAAAGGGGCAATTTTTTCACACAGAGTGTGGTGAGTGTCTGGAACAAGCTGCCAGAGGTAGTAGTGGTGGCAGGTACAATTTTGTCTTTTAAAAAGCATTTGGATAGTTGCATGTGGATGATGGGTATAGAGGGATATGGGCCAAATGTGAGCAATTGGGACTAGCTTAGGGGTTAAAAAAAGGACAGCATGGATAATTTGGGCCAAAGGGACTGTCTCCATGCTGTAAACCTCTATGACTTTATTTGCTGTTTTTATAGAATCCCTCCAATGCAGAAGGAGGCCATTCAGCCCACTCGGTCTGCACCGATTCTCCGACAGAGCATCTTACCCCAGGCCTTATCCCCATTAATCCACATATTTACTCCACTAACCCACCTAACCTACACATCTTGGAGCAATTTAGCATGGCCGATCCACTTAACCTGCACACCTTTGGACTGTGGGAGAAAATTGAGCACCTGGAGGAAATTCGTGCAGACACGAAGCATGCAAACCCTGCACAGACAGTCAGCCAAGAGTAGAATCGAACCCAAGGTCCTGACACTGGGAGGCAGCAGTGCTAATCACTGTGCCACCATGCTGCCCATTTTGGGATCTTGCTGCGTGCAAAATAGTCACATATTGGCCTACAGAAAACAAATCATTTTGTTTGAAAGTAATTCAATGCATGTGATGTGTTTTGGTATGCTTGATGAGAAGCCACATAAAACAGTATTGCTTTTCCTTCAGAACATGTCAGTCTCCATTGCTGTTTTCTACTGGAATTATACTTCTGTTTTTATTAATGTGTGGTTTTCATTTCGAACAGTGAACGCATTAATGCCCAGTCAATAAGCACCAGTTAACCAATACGGTGATTAATGTATCTATTACATTGTGAGAGGAAGCTTGCTGCATGAGTAAGGTTTAGCCAAAGGTTTGAGAAGTTGAGAGAAGTAGCGGTCAAAGTATAACCACGTTCTAAACAATGCAGCCAACTTGGCTCCTACAACTCAGCCAAAAGTCGACTATCATTTGTTTGTTTTGCCTAGTGTATGTCTGGTCTATTTTTTACTCAGTACTGGGCATTTCACTTGGGTCTCTGTCTTTCCGTTGCTCCAGCTGCCACATTTATCAAAATCTATCTTTGCACTGTTAGCACATCTCTTCTGCTGAAACATCATGTGCTTTATCTGGAAGTTATGGCATTCTTAATTCATAGAATCATAGAATGTTACAGTCCAGAAGGAAGCCATTCGGCCCATCGAGCCTACACTGACCACAATCCCATCCAGGCCCAATCCCCGTAACCCCATGTATTTACCCGAGCTGATCCTCCTACACTAAAGGGCTGATTCACCTATCTCGCACATCTTTCGACTGCAATAGGAAACCAGAACACCGAGAGGAAACCCTTGCAGAACTGAGAGAATGTGCAAACTCCACGCAGACAGTCACCCGAGGCTGGAATTGAATCCTGGTCCCTGGCACTGTGAGGCAGTAGTGCTAACCACTGTGCCACCGTGCTGCAGAGATTAGTCCCGTGAATTACTTTAGTTAACAATTCATAGAATCCCTACAGTGCAGAAGGAGACATTGAATCTACACCATCAACAATCCCACACAGGCCTTATCCCCATAACCATACATATTTACCCTACTAATCCCTCAACACTAAGGGGTAATTGAACATGGCCAATCAACTTACCCTACACATTTTTGGACTGTGGGAGGAAACCAGAACACCCAAAGGAAACCCATGTAGACATGGGAAGAATGTGCAAACTCCATACAGACAGTGACCCGAGGCCGGAATTGAACCGGGTCCCTGTGCTGTGAGGCAGCAGTGTTTACCACTGTGCCACCATGCTGCTATTTGAGAAATATGAAGGAAGAAATAAATGTCAAACACTTTACAGCCCATGTAACCATTGCAGGAAACAAGCATGGTTCTTCGGTCATTGGTATCATTTGGTGCCCATGTTCCATGTATAGAATTTTGTGTTGTAAATTGTTAAAGGGGAACTGCACTACTCTGCAAAGCAATAAAAGCAGCGTGCAGGCAGATCACAGGCATGAAAGCATTACTGCCAGACAGTGTATACCTTGCAGCAATAAACTGGGAAAAACTGAGCTAATGGCTTTCAATGTATCCAAAACATATTTTAAAAAATTGTGGAATGTTCTAGCCCCGTCCACCACCGGGATCATCTGGTCACACCGAACATCAATGGACTTCAAGCCAAGCATCGAATCTCCCGTGGAGGGCCTTGTCATGACAAAACAAGGTCAACATGTATAGTATGCACAATGTTCATGTCAAGGTAGAGCTGGATAGACTCTTGTTAAGCAAAGAGGTAAAAGGCTATCGGGGGTAGGGAGGATGCCGATTTGAGGTTGCTATCAGATCAGCCATTATCTTATTCAATGGTAGATCAAGCTCAATGGGGCTGAATGGCCTACTCCTGCTCCCTGTTCATATACACTCTGCAATTGTGTTTTTTATCTCTGTATCTGTTCATTTCTTATTCCAGAAGAGATCTTGCTGCAGCCTTGGTCTTTTGTTGAGAAGACATTTATTTACAGGCCAAGGGTGCAATCTGACCAATCGTTCACGCCACACTCCCGCTTCAGCCAGCCAAATCTCCATTCAGCCTCCCATCCATTGACTCTGTCTACACTTCCTCAGCAAAGCAGCCAGTATATTTAAGGACCCTACGCACCCCAGACATTCTCTCTTCTACCTTCTTCCGTCGGGAAAAAGATACAGAAGTCTGAGGTCACATTCCAACTGACTCAAGAACAGTTTCTTCCCTGCTGCCTTTGAACGGACTCATCTTGCATTAAGCTGATCTTTCTCTACACCCTAGCTATCACTTTAACAGTACGTTCTGCACTCTCTCGTTTCCATCTCTATGAACTTTGTACAGCACTCAAGAAATGATACTTTTCACTGTATGTTAATACATGCAACAATAATAAATCAAATCAAACAAAATCATTCACTGCAGTGGAGGGGAAATCCCAACAGCGTGAACAGTGGTAAGATTCTGGCCCAAGTTATTCCAAAGCTTAAGTAAGACCAAGACCTCAACTGGAGCAACTGTCACAGATGTTTCTCAGTGAGTGATATCACTATGATAGAGCTCTCACGCGCTGAATAGCTATCATCAGGGTTACCCCTTCACACAATACACACCTCCTCTATTATAGTTTCTTAGTGTCACATTATAGCCGTCACACTTCAGCTGAGATCTGTCAATATAGCAGCAATGTCACAGGAGACCTCTTTAAAGTACATGTGTCGCGTGGAGTCAATGCCACCATGCACTTTCTACAATACTTTTGTGTCACACTTTCTGTTTATGTTTCTCTACAACAATTTTCACTCCACATCCAGTAAGATTTATTCTCACCCACACAATTGTTTTTTAGCAACTGACAGATTGGATCACTCCAAATGATTTCCAATTCCCTGATTACCAGTTCCTCACGAGCTAGAGCACATCACCGAGATAAGTTAAAACAAAGTCAAGACAATTTAGCAATCCCAATTCAGTGTAGAGGAGCTTAAACTTCACAATCAGTCATGCATGCTGTCACGACATTATAAATTTTCTATCTCCTGCGCACCATATTCTTACCGAAGCAAACAACCTTATAATACCCTCTCTCCAGGAAATGTCAGCTCCGCAACTTCCACAGAACTTCTAAAACTTCTTAATTGGCCTGTCAATCAAACCAAACCAAAGTTTTGATCCATGTCCTGATTCTTCAGGGAACCCAACATTCATTTAAGTTACAATGCCCAGCCTTGAAGAGAAACACCTCCAACCCATTTTACATATTTCCACTCCTCCATTTTAGTTTGTTATGACGAACATCTATTGTAGTTTCTTAACTTACTGGGTGGCACGTTAGCACAGTGGTTAGCACTGCTGCTTCATAGCTCCAGGGACCTGGGTTCGATTTTCGGGTTGGGTCACTGTCTGTGTGGAGTTTGTACATTCTCCTCGTGTCTGCGTGGGTTTCCTCTGGGTGCTCCGGTTTCCTCCCACAGTCCAAAGATGTGCGGGTTAGGCTGATTGGCCATGCTAAAATTGCCCCTTAGTATCCTGAGATGCGTAGGTTTGAGGGATTAGTGGGTAAATGTGCGGGGATATGGGGTTAGGGCCTGGGTGGGATTGTGGTCAGTGCAGACTTGATGAGCCAAATGGCCTCTTTCTGCACAGTAGGGTTTCCATGAAATATCTCTCACTCTCAGCCTAGCTTTGATTTTGCTTGGCTATTTTTGTAGGTTCTGCCTGGCCTCAGTGCTTTCTGAAGCTATGGACAGGGCTCACAATGTATTATCTTAAAAATTGTGGCCAGTCTATTATTATCTATATCATCTAGTCATATATTTCTATTAAACAAATGTGCATCTCTCACCAAAAATGATAATTTGCTAAGAGAGTGATGATAGTGGATGATTCACTAAAGCGAAAAAATACGTTAAGAGTTGCAAGCTTGGACAAGAAGATCACCAAAGAACCAGCAATGTTGGTCAATATTTGCTTATTTCAGTGAACTGTTTTAAAATAGTAAATATATGAGCAAAGTTCACTCTGTGGGCCTCCTTAACTAATTAATGTTTATTTATTAGTGTGACAAGTGGGCTTACATTAACACTGCAATGAAGTTACAGTGAAAATCCCCACTCCGACACAAGTACACTGAGGGAGAATTTAGCACAGACAGTAGTGGTATGGCAGCTAACCAGCACATGTTTCGGACTGTGGGAGGAAACCAGAGCACCCCAACTCAAGCAGACATGGAGAAAAAGTGCAGGTTCCACACAGACAGGAATTGAACCCAGGTCCCTGGCACTGTGAGGCAGCAGTGCCAACTACTGTGCCACCATGCCAACCCTTGTACAAATACAGTTGAACATGTATTTCTAGTGCATCTTGCAGTCGAAATGTATTTCCACTTGCAAAGCATTTTCATTCACAGTCATGTTTGGGCCCCACATTTAACAGAACAAAGTAGATAATAAAGAGCAACTAATTAGACAGTAAAATCTCTCCTGATCTATCCCAGCTGTACACCTTATTACTTGTACGTCAGAGTAAGATTTCAATTCTCCACAACTTTTCTCCTTTCTGTATTTCCAAAAAAAGCATTGGAATTAGAGGCAGCTTTCTAGTATTTCGACTGAATACTGAGTGTTTGAAGTCACTTTGCATAGGATATTTGCAGTCTTGAGAAAGGTATTTAGACCCCCCTGTCAGTTAGGAATGAATTTAAGTTTGCAACCTCGATGGCTGACCTGTATTTGAACCCACAATAATTTTGTACTTTTGACAGTCATGATGCACTACCATACATTATTCACAAGCTGAAAATATCTTAGGCAGAGTCAGCAGTTCCCCTTCCCCTCGACTTCTGATGGTTGATGTCTGTGGCCCTGTGATTATAGTGCCTGCACCGCTCTTGTAGATATTATTAATAATAACAAATGTGTCACAATGGCTTGCAACAATCTGATTTTCAGGCTACAGTTTACAGAAGTGGCAATGGTACATGAAACAGGGAAACACACTTGCACACAATCCTACAGCAGCATTATACTTATTATACCATCTCTTGTCTGACTATGAATCCTGACCAGCATAATATCTTAACCTGGTTAATGCCCAACATGGGAGAAAACTTATAATGGCACAAAGTTAAAGTTTATTTATTAGTCACAAGTAAGGCTTACTTTAACATTGCAATGAAGTTACTGTGAAATTCCCCTAGTCACCACAGTCCAGGTCAACACACCTAACCAGCACGTCTTTCAGAACATGGGAGGAAACCAGAGCACCCGGAAGAAACCCACACAGACGACATGCAAACTCCACACAGACAGTGAGCCAAGCTGGGAATTGAACCCAGGTCCCCGGTGCTGTGAAACAGCAGTGCTAACCATTGTTTTATTGTGCCACAGTAGGAAGTCTCACAACACCAGGTTAAAGTCCAACAGGTTTGGTTGGTAGCACAAGCTTTCAGAGTGTCGCTCCTTCTTCAGGTGAGTGATCTGTAAACTCACCTGAAGAAGGAATGACACTCCAAAAGCTTGTGCTACCAAATAAACCTGCTGGATTTAACCTGGTGTTGTGAGACTTCTTACTGTGCTTACTCCAGTCCAACACTGGCATCTCCACATTATGGCTACAATGCCACTTCAGTGGTTAGCACTGCTGCCTCACAGCGCCATGGACCCATGTTCAATTCCAGTCTTGGGTGATCGTCTGTGTGGAGTTTGCACGTTCTTCCCTATGTCTGCGTGTGTTTCCTCTGGGTGCTCCAGTTTCCTCCCATGGTCCAAAGATGTGCAGGCTATGTGGATTGGCCATGCTAAATTGCCCCTTAATGTCCAAAGATATTCAGGGTAAATTGTGGGATTACGGAAATAGGACCTGGATAAGATGCTCTGTCGGAGAGTCAGTGCGGACTCAGTGGGCCGAACGACCTTCTTCTGCGCTGCAGGGATTCTCTGATGAAAATTTATGAATTAGCATGTACATATACAGCTTAAACAAAGGTGTAACCATGACGTGGACTCACCAGATGAAGGAGTAACGCTTTGTGATTCCAAATAAACCTTTTGGACTTTAACCTGGTGTTGTGAGACTCCTTATTGCACAAAGATGTAATCGTACTACTCGCTATTAAACGACAAATGTGATTGTTTGACCAGTCGCTTTCTGCGGAATCTTAGACCTCTCCTGCCATCAACGGGATTTCTGATAGGCAATGGCGTACAATATGGCGGAGAACAAATATTTGGTTTCCCGCTATCGAGAAATCAGATCAGGATGTTCACCTCCCAACATACATGACAGGTTGAAGGCAGGTAGGCAGTACTTGCTTTGCATCATGTGTAGGCTTGTTAAAACCCAAACAGATTGGTGTCATGACTCCTGTCAAGCTTTGTACCCTGCCAATGGGTATGTATGCCATTCCGTTATCCG
This sequence comes from Carcharhinus amblyrhynchos, assembly GCF_965287045.1. Classification (NCBI taxonomy): domain Eukaryota; kingdom Metazoa; phylum Chordata; class Chondrichthyes; order Carcharhiniformes; family Carcharhinidae; genus Carcharhinus; species Carcharhinus amblyrhynchos. Next base: position 161,643,370 of record NC_137324.1, read on the forward strand.
ACTATGCATTCTGGCATGCACCCAGCAAGGGAGAATTACAAAACACTTGCCTTACAGTCAAAGCTGAATGTGCCAGTGGAGCGGACCCCGGATAGGTGGCATTTGGAAGGCATTGGGAAAAAGATACAAAAGTCTGAGTTCATGTACCAACCAACTCAAGAACAGCTTCTTTCCTGCTGCTGTCAGATGTTTGAGTGGAATTACCTTGCATTAAGATGATCTTTCTCTACAGCCTAGCTATGACTGTAACACTACATTCTGCATCCTCTCCTTTCCTTCTCAATGTATGGTATGCTTTGACTGTATAGCGCTCAAGAAACAATACTTTTCACTGTATACTAATACATGTGACAATAATAAATCAAATCAAATCAAACCACTATGTCACCCCCGATGGGACTGAGCACAATCAGTTCCTGAGAAGGCCTTAAACCTATTGCACTCAAGAATAGTCAAACCATCTCTTGCTGTGCTGCCATTTGTAGGATTTTCTTCATTTCATTTAGTTGTTGGGTAGGACAGAACATGCCAGACACGTGGCTTATGATTCCCATCAGGGACTTGGGCACAGATGCTAAGGAACTCTGCAAGGATGGCAAGCTGGCACAATGGTTAGAACTGCTGCCTCACAATGCCAGGAACCCAGGTTCGACTCACAACTTCAGTCACTGTCTGCATGGGGTTTGCATATTCTCCCTGTCTCTGTGTGGGTTTCCTCCAGGTGCTCTGATTTCCTCCCATAGTCCAAAAGATGCGCTGGTTAGATGCATTGGCCGTGTTAAATTCTCCCTCAGTGTGCCTGAACAGATGCAGGAGTGTGACGACTAGGGGATTTTCAATTATTTCATTGTAGTGTTAATGTAAGCCTACCTGTGACACTAATAAATAAACCAACAACTTTAATCAAAGCCACATTTGCACATCGAATGTTCATCTTGTGAGGCATTGTTCTTCTTTCTTGATATCACTGTTATCACCGGGAAGTTATAGCAACTTATACCTCCTGGTGAGCACCTGAACTGACACCTCCCAAAGCAAGAGGACCATGTACCTAGATGGTTACACGAATAGGGAAGAAATAGACGGTGTATGGTCCGAGTAAGGGCAGAAGGTTTTTTTGAGTTCAGCTAAGGCATCATGATTGGCCTGGGCTTGGCGGGTTGAAGGGCCTGTTCTTGTGCTGTACTTTTTCTTTGTTCTTTGATCTCAGCACTATTTGATGCAGTTCCTTTGCTTGCTATTTTTCACCAGGCTAATGGAAAATCTGGAGCCAGAGTGCCCCTTTAATGGATGCAGGCTGCTTTTAAGTGGTGCCAGTGATACCACATTTATCGTCCCCCCGAAATCAGCAAGCTGCAATACATAGTGCTTGGACAGCCAGCAGCTCACCAAAGGCAAGGAAGCACATGGTCCAATTTTCTATGTCTCATTGATGTCATTGGGTATGCATTTTCTACTCCACATGCCAGTTGCTGGCGTATTCATATTTTACCACTTAATTCCTTTGAAATAACCAAGAATAACTGACCAAAGAACACACTGCAAAATAAAAAGCAGCCTAGCCCTTAATGAGTGACATAAAAGATGTTAATCGGGCTAGATCTGACCTCATTGCTCACACACAATCATCAAAGATACTTGCTTAACAGTGGCTACCAAACAGAATAACACAGTGAGGATCGTTCCTCTCTTTGCTTCCTGCTTCAGGGCTTTAAACATGATCACAAGCATCTGGAATAGGCAGCAGTGCATTGCCCAAGTAAACATGCCAAGATCCAGCTGTGTCTTTCCCATTCATAACACAGCCCAAAAGCAAGGAAAGTGTTTGCAGTTGGCCTGTTAGCTTAGACTTAATAGATCAACTTTGCTCAGCGTTGTGAGGTCTACCAACATTTCTCTTAAAAATGGCACTGAATAGTGATGAACAGATCAATTTTAACCTAAAACATCCCACCAGTCCCCGCCTGCCCTCAGCCCTCCCCCTCACAGGGGAACTGACCAAATATTGGATGAAACATTGATTTCTCCACCAACTCCAGTCCCCAATTTTACTGCCCATTGAAATGAACTGAATGTAATTTCAAAGGAGTTAGAATCCCCAGCTGAAACAATTCCTCAGAGCCCTGTGTCCGTTCACCAGATTCCCTTTATTTATAAACTTATCTCAACTCCTAAAAGTGCTTCAGATACAAAGTCAGAGGCTGGTGTGTCAGTAAGCGTTACCTCAATCAGGGAGCTCGTAATCCAAGAGGCCCACCTCATAAACCTCATTGAGGTATTAAACTGGTCTTTTGGCTAAGATCAAACCCAAGATGGGATGCAATGCCTTTTCTTGTCAGCTTGGATTTTGTATGTCTCTCTTGTGAGGGCCATGAATTGGCATCAATATGAATTTGGTTTTTGGAGCAGGCGAGGAGATGGATTCAGGTCTACCTGGTTCACTTCTCATATTGGCTTTGTAACTTTAACAATGGAGCAAAATTAAAATAAGGCAGGATTCCATCTGAGCCAGTGGAAGGGTTGGAAAGCCACTGCAGTCATCCAAAGGTATGACATTTCGTTTTGTGAAACATTCCAACACAGTTTCACATCAGTTATCGGCTGCGGTTTATGACTTCTTCTGACTACAGTTGCTCAATGGAATTTTCATTCACAATTAGAGCTCTCCTATCTCCTTTCAAAAGTTTATCTTTTGTAAATCTCTCAATATTCATCCTCATTTGTTCTGCAATTCCCTTCAACTACAGCCACACCACCATCTCTGTAATAATCCATAAAAATAATATAAAGATTTGCTTGTGCATAAATGCTCAATTGGGACATGTATATGATCAGGTTGAGGACTTGCAGTCATTTCCAATCAGATTTGATTTGATTTGATGCGACTTACATGTATTGGTATACAGTGAAAAGTATTGTTTCTTGCGCGCTTTATAACCAAAGCATACTGTTCGTAGAGAAGGAAGGGAAAGGGTGCAGAACATAGTGTTACAGTCATAGCTAGGGTTGCAGAAAGATCAGCTTAATGTGAGTAGATCCATTCAAAAAACTGATAGTAGGAAAGAAGCTGTTCTTGAATTGGTTAGTTTGTGATCTCAGACTTTTGTATCTTTTTCCCAATGAGAGAAGTTGGGAGAGAATATGTCCGGAGTGTGTGAAGTCCTTGATTATGCTGAAAGCTTTACTGATGCAATGGAAAATGTGGACAGAGTCAATGAATGTATGGGAGGCTGGTTTTTGTGATAGACTGAGCTTCATTCGTGACCCTTTGTAGTTTCTTGCATTCCTGGACAGAGCAGGAGCCATACCAAGCTGTGGTTACAACCAAAAAGAATGCTTTCTATGGTGCATCTGTAAAAGTTGATGAGAATGGTAGCAGACATGCCAAATTTCCTTAGCCTCCTGAGAAAGTAGAGGCGTTGGTGGGCCTTGTTAACTACAGTGCTGGCATGGAGGGACCAGGACAGATTCTTGGTGATCTGGACACTGAGAAACATTTCCACTTCATTCCCATTGATGTAGAGAGGGGCATGTCCCACACTACAGTTCCCGAAGTCAATGACTGTCTCCTTCATTTTACTGACACTGAGGGACAGAATATTGTCGTCACACCAATTCACCAGATTCTTTATCTCTTGCCTGTTCTCCATCTCATCATTGTTTGAGATCCAACCCATTACTTTTATTGCTGCTCTTTGGGTACCTACTCAGAGATACTCATAAGCGAAGCATTTAAAGTCTGTCTCCACTCAAAAAACTTGGCAAATGCTGGTGATGCATACTTTCTAAAGGAACTACTGATGTGAATACAATCTAAGTTTGGGATTCAGAATCAATTCCCCTGGACAACAGTCCAATGATCTTGAATGTGTAAGGAAAAGACAGCTAAATGTCATTAAAAAGAACAATCAATCCCCTTCAGACACTAAAAACTAATTTGCAGGGTTGTGACTAACATAAGGATTTTAAAAGCAGGCCACAGCTTCTAATCAATAAGCTTTACATACGAATGCTTACAATGGTTCTCTGCTCCTGCACATTGTATCTAAATGCAGATCTTAACCCATTTATTGTAAAAATAGCACGGGAACTACAAAGTACATTCAGTCTTCATTTGGCAATCATATATTCTTTGTTAGGATATCAGCAGCACGGTGGTACAGTGGTTAGCACTTCTGCCCTACAGCGCCAGGGACCAAGCGTCACTCCAACCTTGGGTGATTGCCTATGCGGAGTTTGCACTTTCTCCCCGTATCTGTGTGGGTTTCCTCCGGGTGCTCTGGTTTCCTCCCACAGTCCAAAGGTGTGCAGGTTAGGTTGATTGACAGTGCTAAATTGACCCTTAGTGCCAGGGGGATTAGTTGGGTAAATACATGAGAACAGAGCCTGGGGTGGGATTGTTGTCGGTGCAGGCTCGATGGGCTGAATGAACTGCTTCTGCCCTGTGGGGATCCTATGATTCTATGATAAAAGGTTTATTTAGCCATGGCTGTTATTTCTACAATGCAGACATATAAAGTGTATAAAATAACAGAATTGTGGCACAACATGTTGGCCTTCTGAATGATGTGGGCTTGATTTGTAACCCAGGTTACCCTGTACAATGATCTTCAATTTCTGTCTGAAGTCTGATGCCTTGAGGTGAGTAGAGTGGCCATGGAGCCCAATTAAAGCAAGCAGTGGAAGGCCTGAGCCTCGTTTGGCTAAATCTTCATTTAACTGCTTCCAGTGAGCATGTAGCTTGTGCAATCCATTGGTTGTGACCAGATGGAAAATCGGCAGCCATCTGAAAATTGCATCAGATCTTGGGCAACAATGCTGTGACTGAGGCCTTCACCCTCCGTATCCTGATAGTCAGTTGCTGGCTGCCAATATTTTCAGGAAAGGAAATCGAGTTCTAAGTCTCTGTGGTGCTGAAAATAAGGCCATGTGGTTCTCTAAAAGGAAAGCTGAGGTTGATAAGGGCAGTCCTGAACTTGCAGTGGTCCACAATAATATGTGGTACACATTGCTGCCTCACAGCGCTAGGGACTCGGGTTTGATTCTGGATTGGGTGACTCCCTGTGTGGAGTTTGCACATTCTCCCCGTGTCTGTGTGGGTTTTCCCCGGGTGCTCCGGTTTCTTCCCAAAGTCTGAAAGACGTGCTGGTTAGGTGCATTGGCCAAACTAAATTCTCCCTCAATGTACCTGAACAGGTGCCAGAGTGTGGTGGCTAGAGGGTTTTCACAGTAAATTAATTGTAGTGTTAATGTAAGCCTACTTGTGATGCTAATAAATAAATAAGCAAACATTAATGAAGGTCCAGTAACACTTGCAGGCAATAAACCCTCCCCCTCCCCTCAGCAATGCCAACACTGGTTGATGTCACGTTGGCATGGAATGAATATTCAGAGAGGGTGGCAGTCCCAGAGGGACTGGGCACATGAGATGCTAATGCACTAAAATAAGGTTCCTGAGCTTTCTGTGAAGGAACTGCATTATGTCATGGTTGAAGGGTGTGGAAAATTAGGAGAGGAGACCTTGCAAGCAAAATCTCATTTCCTGACCCTCATGGGATTTTGCATCTGCATCACCGTTTACTCTGAGACTAGACACAGGATCAAAATTCCATCCATAGGCTTTAAACAGTCTGAACAATGGCTTCTATGGTGAATATGAAGATCAACCTGGGATTGAGCTCCAGAAACTCTTAGGGTGGCACAGTGGCACAGTGGTTAGCGCTGCTGCCTCACATTGCCAGGGAACCAAGTTCAATTCCCAGCTTGGGTGGGAATTTCTGTGGAGTTTGCACATTCTCCTCTTGTCTGCGTGCGTTTCCTCTAGGTGCTTTGGTTTTCTCCCACAGTCCAAAGATGTGGGGGGTTAGGTGCATTGGCCATGATAAATTGATCCTAGTGTCAGGAGATTAGCAGGATAAATATGTTATGGGAATAGGGGCTGGGTGGCATTGCGGTTGGTGCAGACTTGATGGGCCAAATGGTCTCCTGCTGCACTGTGGAGATTCTATGAACCAGGGAAGTTCCAAATTCAATCTTTGGTTTGTGTTGACTTAGTTGGAGTCAGCAATTAGGTTTGCCACAATTAGTCTCTTGGATTAGAGAAGGGAAAGGTTCTCAGATCTATTTAGTCAACTATCTTAGTGAAAAGTGAATATTTGTGCATTTTGGATGAATGCAGAATCAGAGTTATCTGTATCGCCTTCATGTTTCAGTAATCTACTGAGATTGACTTAAAGGGATAAAAGCCTTGGTTTGGGTCATTAACACCAGTTATCCCTTGATTCAAGATAACATCTACTCAAGATTATATGTTCTGTTATTGGTCCTCATGACTGGTGAAGCCTATTTTTAGCCAGTAGACCTTTGGATCTGTGGGGCAGGGTATCCCACAAGGTAGTGGAATTAGAATGTAGGATTTGCTTCTGTTTTTTTTCCCCTCTGCTGCCGTCACTCTGCCTCACCATTAAGATATTGAGATTCAAAGCATGTTACAGCTTGATGAACAAGTTGTCATCATACTGAATCAATCATCGGAAATTTTTCTTAGTCACTTGGGAGAATTTTATCATCCTGCCTGCCACGGAAGTCATAGTAGCCAAGGAGGAAAGGTCTGTTGGCCTCGGGCGGGATTTTCCAGTTTTAGGGCAAGTGCAGCTGGAAATTCTCATCCAGTAAGTTCAAGAAAAGTCGTTTTTCAACCATGTGGATATAGGGCCCAGACCATCAAATTTAAATTTACAGGAATTTTGCCTGATTGCTTGTGGGCCTGGTTCCACCTGAGGAAGGAGCAAGGCTCCCAAAGCTCGTGATTCCAGATAAAGCAGTTGGACTTTAACCTAGTGTTGTGAAACTTCTGACCCCAGTCCAACACTGGCATCTCCACATCATAACCTGGTTTCAAGCAGGACAATAGCGTTTGTTCACCGGTCCTCCTGTTGAATCCAAAGGATATGGCAGAGACGTTGCTGATGGAATTCTTCCAGTGCTCTTTTGTGTCTCTGATGCATAAGAGGGTGGCAAGGCAGCACAGTGGTTAGCGCTGCTGCCTCACAACACCAAAGTCCTAGGTTCAATTCCGGCCTCAGCTCACTGTCTGTGTGGAGTTTGCACTTTCTCCCCATGTCAGCGTCTCGGTGTTCCAGTTTCCTCCCACAGAACAACGATGTATGGGTTAGTTTGATTGGCCATGCTAAATTAATAATTCAAAAATGAATGGGTATACACTTGATAGTGTCAGCGGATTAGTAGGGTAAATGTGTGGGGCTGTGGGGAGAGAGCCTGGGTGGGGGATTGTGGTCAGTACAGGCTCAATGGGCCAAATGGCTTCCTTCTGTTCTGAAGGTATTCTAAGGTACACATCCCAGATCTCACTACAGCGCAGAAGCATGCTGACAGCAGCTACTTTCGGACTTTTGTTGATTTACTGAGGTCTTTGCTGTCAAACACTCACTGCTGTACTTTGAACAAGGCTGAACTAGTGAAGCTGATCTAATGCTGCATCTCCTCCTCAAAAGTTTCATTTCGATAGAGGTTATGCCAATTTATGGGAAGCACTCAGCCTGTTCCAGAATTTCTCCTTCAACATGTGGGTAGCATGGTAGCACAGTGGTTAGCATTGCTGCCTCACAATGCCAGGTGTCTAGGCTCAATTCCAGTCTTTGGTGATCGCCCGTGTGGAGCTTGCACATTCTCCCCACTCAGAGAATTGAACAGTGTGGAAAGAGGATATTCAGCCCATCATACGCGGTTGCCCAGTGGTTAGCAGGGCTGCCTCACTGCATCAGAGACCTGGGCTTGATTCCCAGCTTGGGTCACTATCTGTGCAAACTTTGCACATTCTCCCTGTGTCTGCATGGGTTTCCTCCAGGTGCTCTGGTTTTCTCCCATAGTCTGAAAGACATGCTGGTTAGGTGCGTTCATCATGCTAAATTCTCCCGGAGTGTACCCAAACAGGCTCCGGAGTGTGCGTAAGTCTGATAGCACGTCTATCAGGACTTCCTAGAGTCTGCGTGAGTTTCCTCTGGGTGTTCCAGTTTCCTCCCATGGTTGGAAAAGATGTGCAGGTTAGGCCATGCTATAATTGCCCCTTAGTGTCCCATGATGTGTAGATTAGGAGGATTAGCAGGATAAATATGTGGGGCTGAGGAGTAGGGCAGGGCTGAGCCTGGGTAAGATGCTCTGTTGTAAGGTCAGTGCCGTCTCGATGGGCTGAATGGCCTCCTTTTGCACTGTCGGTGTTCTATGATCAATGATACTGTTCTATAAGGGTAGTGGAATTTTTATCTGACATATGAGTTTTGTTTTGACAACATTCAGGCTGAGTTTCCTGCATGCTGAGTTGAAGGGATGAGGAGTGGCTCACAAATCTGCCACAGAATGGGTAATAACACTTTTGAAAACTTTGGGTCATGTATTTCTATGACAGTCTGTTTAGATTCAGCATGGAGGCGCCTGAGGCTGAAGAGTCTTCCATCTAGTTGTTCTTTAATACCAACAAAGGTGGGCAAACAACAACAAACAAGCATTAGTTTACGTACCACCAAATGGCTGATATCAGGGGAACTGCAGCCAAAATAGAAACAAAAAAGATTGATGATGACGTGGTCGGAATACGATATATTCTTGAAGAAATGTACTTAATAACAAGTGAAAAGCGTTTACTGCGGATGCTGGAATCTGAAACCCTTTGTCAAAGGTCATCTCCATTTGAAGCATCAGCTCTTTTCTCTCCTTACAGATGCTGCCAGACCTGCTGAGATTTTCCAGCAGTTTCTCTTTTGGTTACTGACAAGAGAAACTATTTGCATTGGCTGAAAGGTCAGTAACCCACGGGCATGGATTAAGATAACTATCAGACAAACCAGAGGAAGGTGGGTGGGGGAGAAGAATTTTTTTAATGCTGTAAATTGTTGTTGCCAGGGATACACTGACTGAAAGGGTGATGGAAGCAGATTGAGCAATAACATTCCAAGATGAATAGGATATACACTTGAAAGATAAACCGGGCTATAGGAAAAGAGGTGTGGTGCTAATTCTTTCCAAACAAAACTGGCACAGCTATGAGTTTTAAGTTTATTTTGTTAGTGTCATAAGTAGGTTGATATTCACACTGCAATTAAGCTACCATGAATGTCCTCTAGTCACCACACTCTGGCATCTGTTTGGGTACACTCTGGGAGAATTTAGCATGAGGAACATACCTAACCAGCATGTCTTTCAGTCTATGGGAGGAAACCAGAGCACCTGGAGGAAACCCATGCAGACACAGGGAGAACATGCAAAGTTTGCACAGAGAGTGACCCAAGCTGGGAATCGAACCCTGGTCTCTGATGCTGTGAGGCAGCCCTGCCAACCATTGGGTTACCATATATGATAAGCTGAATATCTTCTTCCCACACTGTTCAATTCTCTGATTTGTTTGGTCACCTGTATTTTTTTTTCTACTTTGATTTTCCCTGATCTGTTAATTGAGGACTGTACACTTACTGATTAACATCAGAAAAGCCTTGCATTTTTAATAATGTGGAAATGAATGAACATGTGATGCAGTTAAGGTAAATTTAATTGAACTGCTGCAGAATTGATTAGTTAGGGTTTTTTGAATGTCCTTTTAGGAAGTCCTGATAGACGTGCTATCAACCTGGACCCAAAGGGACAGAAACAGGACAGAAGCCCAAGCTCGGCAGTCAGTTTAAAAAATTCTGCCTTAGATGTTGCAAAACATTTTAATGGTGAGAGAAATAGCAGTTTTCCTTCGAGCTACAAAATGCAAAAGGAGCCTTCTCTGGTCTGTGAAGAACATCAGCTATTCCACATAGTGCTCTAGGTAAAGCTTATCATTACAAGAAGTCCCCAAGTGTGATCTTAAGAATGGCTTAAAGGATAGTAGGATGAAGTGAGGCAAAATTTATCAAAATCAATCCAGAAGTGTTTCTTAAAAAAAAACTTCTAATCCCTGACCTTGGGGAACAGCTGTGGGGTTCCAATGCTGCAGACAGCACAAGAGACTGGGAATTGGCGAACCGAAAATTAGATGCAGAGGATGCCTATAATGTGTAATCTGCCTAATCACAGAAAGACACAGCCCTGCCAAATGTTTTGAATGTGGCCTATTGCTCTTAAAAAAAAAGACATGCTTTGAAGCGCTAAGTGGCAAAGAAGGATTTTCTCATTCAATATTTGCTCACTTGAAGCGCATTAGTTAAATTAATTCCTTAATGTAAAGTCAAGGACGAGGATAGTCTGGCAAGCTGTTTGGTACCAGGCCTGCCAGCACAGAAGGTCCAGTACTCAAGGAGCTGGGACTGATATCATTCGACTCACTTAGCTCTGCCTAATGAGCATTGTCCATTCTTATCCTTGCAGAGATGAATTTAAGCAATATTGACAGTGAAGTAAAATACAGTACTTAAAGATTATCCTATAGAATTTTAAAGATAACTGAAATAGGCTGTCAATAGATTTTTAACTTGGATACTTCTGGAAGACACACTGTGGGTGGCACGATGCAACAGTGATTAGCACTGTTGCCTCACAGTGCCAGGGACCCGGGTTCGACTCCCGGCTTGGGTCGCTCCCCGTGTCTTTCCTCCAGTGCTCCGGTTTCCTCCCACAGTCCAAAGATGTGCAGGTTAAGCGAATTGGCCATCCTAAGTTCCCTTTCTGTGGACCCAAAGAGGTGCCAGAATGTGACGACTGGAGGATTTTCACAGTAACTTTGTTACAGTTTGAATGTAAGCCTACTTGTGACTAATAAACTTTAACTCTACACACCAACCCAACGTCGTTATGAGCTGTCACAGATAAGGAGAGGCGATGGCCTAGTGATATTATCACTAAACTATTAATCCAGAAACTCAGCTAATGTTCTGGGGACTCCGGTTGGAATCCTGCCACAGCAGATGGTGGGATTTGAATTTGATTTTAAAAATCTGGAAATTAAGAATCTACTGATGACCATAAAACCATTGTTGGAAAAATCCATCTGATTCACTAATGTCCCTATGAGATGGAAAGGGGCCATCCTTACCTGGTCTGGCCTACATGTGACTTCAGAGCCACAGCAATGTGGTTGACTCTCAACTGCACTCCAAGGGCAACTAGGGATGGGCAATAAATGCTGGCCAGCCAGTGACACCCATGTCCCATAAATGAATTTTAAAAAACCCTAATTTCAAGAGACAGTGTCAAACTGAAGTTTAAAATTGCAGTTTTAGGACAAGTTCTGAACTTGGGTCACTGGGATTGAAACAGTGTCAGCACACAGATACTGATTTACACTCTTCAACATTCTGAGATATGTTTTATTTTTCCCTGGAGATAGATTCATTTCTCAGTTTCTTGGAGATAGAAAGGAATAGCTTAGGGCTAGATATCTTCAATGCAGGTAAGACCCCTGATGTTGTGAGTTTAACCCCAAATATTGCTGAAGCCATAGGGCACGATCTTACCTGCCATTCACACCATGCTCCCATTGCAGTGAAGTCGAAGGATTTGGCAGCCAGCCAAAATTTGGTTTTGGGAAATCGGGAGCTGAGTTACTCGCCTCAGAATTCCCAATCTCTGACCTACTCTTTTATCCATAGTATTGGTATGGTCCAGTTCAGCTTCTGGTCAATGGTAACCCACACAATGTTAATAGTAGGAGTTTCAGCAGTGTTAATGTCTTTGAATGTCATTGAAGGGGAGATGATTAGATTTCCTCTTATCAGAGATGGCAGTTGTGTGGCATGAATGTTATTTGCCCACTTGCCAGCTCAAATCTGAATATTATCTGGGCCTTGCTGCAAATGGACATGGAATGCCCCAGTGTCTGAGGACTGATGAATGATTCTCAACATAGTGCAGTCATGGATGAACATCCCAATTCTGATTTTATAATGGAAGGAATGTCATTGATGAAGCAGTTGAAGATGGTTAAGCCTGGGACACTAATCTGAGGAACTCCTGCTGTGATGCCTTGGGACTGAGATGATTAACCTGGAATAACCATATCCATCTTCCTTTGTGCTAAGTATGCTGCCAACCAATAGTTTCCACCCTTATTCCCATTGACATTATTTTTTCCTGATGTTATCTCCTACTTTTAATCCCATAACATGAAGGCTTCTTACCTGTATTACAGTTGTCTAACCTTAACCCATTTCCCTATTGCCTATATCAACATATTTAGTACAGCCATAACTAATGGTTCGCATCGATGAGCTTTCTTTGATAATCTGATGATTCATAAATGATGTGGAATGGGAAAATTCTTGCAGCACTTTCTGAAGGCCCTGAGCTTTGTGGCCAAATAATAAGCATAAGACATTGATTATTTTGAAAGGGATTTGGACCAATTAAGGAGATGACTTAAGAAAGGGTGATGAGTTACAGTAAAGCAAAAACAAGGATTGCAAATTGAGAGGAGGAAGGTGGACATGGCACACAGCAAATAGATATCTATTACAAAACTTGGAACAAGACAAGACTTACTGATTATTGGTCATTCATTGATTTGATTTGAGTTATTATTGTCATGTGTGTTGGGATACAGTAAAAAGTATTGTTTCTTGCGTAGCAACCAGACAAAACATACCATTCATGGAATACATAGGGGAAAAGGAAAGGTCAGGGTGCAGAATATGGTGCTGCAGTTACAGAAAGGATGAAGAAAAAGATCAACTTAATGTAAGGTAAGCTCATTAAAAAGCTTGAGGGCAGCAGAGAAGAAACTGTTCTTGAATTGGTTGAGACATGATCTCAGATTTTTGTATCTTTTCCCTGACAGAAGAAAGTGGAAGAGAGTATATCTGAGATGCCTGGGGTCCTTGATTATGCTGGCTGCTTTTTCAAGACAGCGAGATGGATGGGCGCTTGGTTTGAATGATGAAATGGGCTACATCCACAACCCTTTGTAGTTTCTTCAGCCCTGGTCAGAGCAGGAAACATACTAAGCTGTGAAACAACCAGACAGGCCTCCATTCAATCTGAAGGTACAATATCAAACAAGTATTTGGATATACCTCAGAGGTGCATAATTAAGAATCAAATGGGTGATTTTATAGGTGTAAGGGAGCATTTTGAATACAGTATGAACTTTTCTGTGATGCACCTTTGGTGGATGATGGTATCAAAAGCTGTTCAAGAAAATTGAAATGGTATTTAGCTCCCTAGTTATTAAGAAAGACTTACAGAAAAGAAAAGGAATAATGCAGCTTTTAAACGTGTGACAGTAATTGCTAATGTAAGTGCATACAAGCTATTTTAATTAGTGTGATTTCAAACTTTAAAAAAAGTGCAGTGTGTTAAACTCTGTGCTAGGCTGCACTAGGAATGGACTTCTTTCCCATGTAAAATAGTATATACGTAGAATTGAATCTCAATAACCAAAGCAGTCAAGAAGATTGAAGGTTATAGAAATCAGCATAGACATAACTAATCAAGTGAATATGAAATACAATGGTTCTTGGGCTGGTGGGACTGTCAAAGGATACAGTGTCAACATTAACAGGGCAGTAAGTCTATCAACCCCATTTTGAGTCATCAGTTCCTCGTTAACACTAAATTGGCCAAGTCAGGATCCGCCACAGACTGCTTTACACCTGAAGGTGAAGATTAACTTCTATATAATGCCAAATTGTTTTCAACTGGATCTCATACTGAGTAGCCAGTGGGTGAGATTAATGCTGTGAAATGCAACTGCCTAGTATTGAATACCATCATTCCTCAAGCTACAAACCTGGCAGGAATAGCTCAATTGATCCATCAAGCCTATCCTATGTTATGATGGTGAGGGCATCATAACTAAACACACTGAGTAACCAAGGTTCTTTAAGCAAGTAATTATTCTTGTAGCTGTCTCCTTTGGACCTTTCCTAACTTCAAGATATTATTCACCATGTGGGGGCTAGGGAGGAGGGTTGTAAAATTGCAATCAGAACTCCAACTTTGTGGTCAGAGCAATGATCTGCACTATGTTAGAATCATAGAATCCTACAGAGCATAACGAGCTCATTCAGCCCATCAAGTCTGCATTTACCACAATCTCACCCAGGCTCAATCCCCATAACCCCATGCATTTATCCTAGCTAGTCCCTCTGACACTTAAGGGTAATTTAACATGGTCAATCCAACTATTCCACATATCTTTGGACTGTAGGAGGAAACCCAGGCAGACACGGGGAGAATGTGTAAATTCCACACTTATGGCCACCCGAGGCTGGAATTGAACCCAGGTCCCTGGCACTGTCAGGCTAACCACTGTGCCACCGTGCTGTTCTTAGTTTCCTTTGTTCATAGAATAGAAGGTCACAGAAACTCTGCAGTGCAGAAGGAGGCCATTCGGCCCATCAAGTTTGCACCAACTCATTTATTTCAGACCATGATCCTGGAGATTTGCTATTGAGAAGCAATTTTCTAGAAGTTCCACTTAGAGATTGTCTTTCATGAGGAACAAATAAAGTCCAAGATGGAAAGGAATGTATCTATCTCACAAAAGGGAGACAATAAGTTTTTTAAAAAAATTTGATTTGACTTATTATTGTCACATGTATTGGGATACGGTGAAAAGAATTGTTTCTTGCGTGCTATTCAGACAAAACATACCATTCACAGAGTACATAGGGAAGAAGGAAAGAAGAGAATGAATGCAGAATTGCTGTCATAGTTAGGGTGTAGGGAAAAATCAGCTTAATACAAGGTAGGTCCATTCTAAAGTCTGATAGCAGCAGGGAAGAAGAATGGTCTTCATACATTTCTTACGTGTTGTTAAGACATAAATATTTGCAGAGAGGGTCTTGAGAGAATAAGTTGTTCAGCAAACAGCAAGCTCTCCTCACTTCCAGAATTTTTATTCCTCAGATTCTGCTGTAATAAATAACAGTAACTTTCTCCTGTGAACTGGGATTGGGATAAATAGACACTCCCTTCAAACAAATCCCAAGCCATCATTTCTTTTCAAGTGACGCATTTTAGAGAAACATTATTTTTCAAACTGCCACTTTGAAATTAACCAAATATCACTATGTAAAATCCTTGTAGCTAACCCACTGTGCAGTGATCATCACGCCTCAAACTTATTATCATTTGAACCATGGAATTTATAAGCAATCAAGCTGTTAGCAGCACTGTATCACAGCATTTCAGGATGATGAAATGAAATGGGATGTAATTTATTCCACAGCTACGGATCCAGCATGAGCAACATGAAATGATGATATTCAACACTTGCTGCTCCCCATTTCCATTTCAGACAATCAAAAGAAAGTGGGGGCAACCATGCCATAAGATTTTCCTTTTACCCGTAAGACGAATAAGACATTTCGCCAATACACTGGGACTCGCAGTCTGCAGGGGCTAGCTAACAACAGATCATAGCCTCCTCTCTTATCCGCTTCTAATTATTTATTTAATCATCAGTTCATTGCTGGGGCAAAAAGCAGTGGCTCAACACAATACCTGACAAGGATTTATTTTAAACTGCTCACGTTAACCTTTAAATTAAAAACTTTATACGTAGCTTTATAGGATTTGTTGCCCTGTTTTGTCATCGCTTAGAATCCACATGAATGACTTTCAGTGAAACTGTTAATTATCTTACGTGCGAAAAAAGCCAGGAATGTGTTAGTTAAGCAATGTTCTGAGTTCAGCTCTGGGATAGTGTGCCCCAGTGCTGCAATATTAGCCTATTAAAATATAATATTTGGGCAGCACAGTGGCACAGTGGTTAGCATTTCTGCCTCACAGCACCAGAGACCCGGGTTCAATTCTGGCCTCGGATGACTGCATGGAGTTTGTACCTCCTTCACGTGGTTGTGTGGGTTTCCTCCAGGTGCTCCAGTTTCCATCCACAATCCAAAGATGAGTGAGTTAAGTTGATTGGCCACGGAAAATTATCCTTTAGTGTCGGGAGGATTAGCAGGGTGGATATGTTGGGTTACAGGAATAGAGTCTGGGTGGGATTGTGGTCGGTGCAGATTCGATGGGCCACATGGCCTCTATCTGCAGTATAGGGATCCTACGAACATTGCTGGGATGCAGTGAATCTGTGGATGATGTCAATGCATGAGTAGCCAAAGGTTAGTCCATTCACAGAGAAAAGAGAAGTGCTCTAGGGAATGGGAGGTGCCTGTTAATCAACTACTCTGGTTGACTAAGATGTAAGGTAGCCTCTGTGCTTTCATCTGATCAGAAAGCTTCAGGATGGTTACCTGGGTGTTGAGATCTCACGAGAGATGCCCTGGAGCATGCAACTTGAGTGAATGGCACTCAAGGGCAATGGGACTGTGGAACAATGTGAGACTGGGTGGCACGGTAGCACACTGATTAGCACTGCTGCTTCACAGCTCCAGGGTCCTGGGTTCGATTCCCGGCTCGGGTCACTGTCTGTGTGGAGTTTGCACATTCTCCTCGTGTCTGTGTGGGTTTCCTCCGGGTGCTCTGATTTCCTCCCACAGTCCAAAGATGTGCAGGTTAGGTTGATTGGCCATGCTAAGAAATTGCCCCTTAGTGTCCAGGGATGTGTAGGTTAGAGGGATTAGTGGGTATAATATGTAGGAACAGGGGGATAGGACCTGGGTGGGATTGTGTTCGGAGCAGACCCGATGGGCCAAAGGGCCTCTTTCTGCACTGTAGGATTCAATGATCAACGATCAACTGAGACTGGAGTGAGGCCAGGCCATTGAGAGCAACTAAAGGCGAGTAACTTTATTCTATCATGGGATATAGGTATCTCTAGCACTTATTTCCCATCCTTAATTGCCCTTGACCTGAGTACCTCGCTCAGCCATTTCAGAGGCAGTTAAGAGTCAACCACATTGCTGTGGGTCTGGAGTCACATGTCGGCTAGACTGGGCAGGGACAGCAGACTTCCACGTTGGTGAACCAAATGCTTTTCTTTGCATCAATCGATGATAGTTTCATGGTCACCATTACTGAGACTAGCTTTCAATTCCAGATTTATCAACTGAATTTTAATTCCACCAGCTCATAAGAACATAAGAACATAAGAAATAGGAGCAGGAGTAGGCCATCTAGCCCTTCGAGCCTGCCCCGCCATTCAATAAGATCATGGCTGATCTGTTGTGGCTCAGTTCCACTTTCCCGCCCTCTCCCCATAACCCTTAATCCCCTCTCTTATCAAGAACCCATCAACCCGCTTCTATTTGAACACTTGTTCCCAGTCTGGGCCTCTGGATGACTGGTCCAGTGACATCACCACTACACCATTATCTCCCCAGTGTTTTGATAACTCCAGTGGAAACATCAACTCAAAAGACCCCGGATCTCTGGTTAAAAGAGGAGTCTGGTTAATCAAGTGCTAGATAACAGACATTTTACCGTATATCTTGTTTACAATATGTTTTAAATTTAATGCATATAATTGCACAAAATAATGCATCAAATCACATATAAGACTAAAAATTTGATAGCCCAAACTGCATGCTGCCTGCTAATTTAAATCGTGCTAGCATGCAGCTCTTTGCTAAATGCAAAGCCAAGTGGCGAAACACCTCAGCAGGAGGCCCAAACCCATGAACATCTAGCACTACTTAAAGCTATTCATCTCTCAAAGGTGAGATGTCTTTTAGCTGCAGCAGGAACTGGTAGCAATTATAGTAGAGTGTCTGAGTAACGATCATACTATCACGGAATGCATACAGCACAGAAAGGGGACCATTAGGCGTATTGCGCCTGTGCCAGCTCACTGCAAGCGGCAATTCAATGAGTGCCACTTCCCTACTCTTTCAGGGGAGGCAATGGCCTAGTGATACCAGAAACTCAGCTAATGTTCTGGAGATCTGATTTCGAATCCCACCACAGCAGATGGTGAAATTTGAATTCAATAAAAAATATCTGGAATTAAGAATCTACTGATGACCATGAAACCGTTGTCGATTGCCGGAAAAGCCTATCAAGCTCACTAATGTCCTTTAGGGAAGGAAATCTACTGTCCTTACCTGGTCTGGCTTCCATGTGACTCCAGAGCCACAGCAATATGATTGACTCTCAACTATCTCCCGCGGGCAACTAGCGATGGGCAATAAATGCTAGCCAGTCAGCAAAGCCCATGTTCCATGAATGAATAAAAACAAATTCCCTGTAACCGGACAGATTTTTACTTTGCGGTTATGGTGCAATTCTCTTTTGTAAACCAAGGCTGAATGTCCCTCTATCACAATCTCAGGCAGTGCATTCCAGACCCTAACCATTCCCTGCCTCATAAAGATTCTTCTCCTGTTGCCCCTGCTGCCTTTTTTAATCACCTTATAGAGCTTGAAAACAAACTCCAAGATCTACATTTGCAGCAGTCAAGACCTTTAGTGCAATAGGGAGACAGGACGAGAGATGTTATCTTCCTACAAGGCGTCCGGAAGCTCTCAGACAAGTACTTAGAAGAGAATGGGATCAGATAGACCTGGGGGGGGGGGGGGGGGGGGGGGGGTCAATATAAACAGTGCCAATCTAAGGACATGGATACAGTGCTGCGAGAAGTAAGGGGTGGCATGGTGGCTTAGCGGTTAGCACTGCTGCCTGACAGTGCCAGGGACCTGGGTTCAATTCCAGCCTCATGTGGCTGCGTGGAGTTTTCCAGCATTTTCCTCGTGTCTGGGTGGGTTTCCTCCGAGCGCTCTGGTTTCCTCCCACGTGCCAAAGATGTGCAGGTTTGGTGGATTGGCCATGCTAAATTTCCCCTTAGTTTCAGAGGATTAGAAGGGTAAATATGGGGATTGGGCCTGGGTGGGATTGTGGTCGGTGTGGAGTGGATGGGTCGAATGGCCTTCTTTTGCACTGGAGGGATTCTATGATGAAATTTGGTGCCCTCACATGAATGGTCAAGGTCAGTGGATCCATCTCCAAATGTTATGTGCCAACAACTGAATCACCAACCTCGAACACTGCTCCATTCACCACACCTCCTTCACTCACCTACCAATATCTTCTGTCAAGCACATTTCATACCTCACATTCATGGCTTCACATTGCCATCACACCCAGTTTGCACTACATCTCACACATTACACATACTGCCAACTATTCAAAGATGGCAGGCACATCACCCAAACATATTGCAATCCACTCTGTGATAAACATTGCTCTCCCTTATAGGGCAAGATGACACATAACTGAAAGCCAACACAAACTGAAGGAACAGCACCTGATCTTCTGATTGAGCACTTTACAACTTTCCAGACTGAACACTGAGTTCAACAACTTCAGAGCATGAACTCTCCTCTCCACTTCTATCCTTACCATTTATTTTATTTCATTTCTTCCATCTTATTGATCCATTTTCATTACTTTATTTTCTTACTATATATTTCAAATGCTAATTTCTTCCATTTTTTCATTTCTAAATCTCGCTTTCCATCTTGATTCCTCTGTCCCTCGCTCCCCTGCCCCATCCAGCCCATCTCACTAGGGCGTCTACTGTATTCGTCAAGTTGTCCTTTGACATTCTGCACCTTTGTTCCACCATTTACACATTCTAATCCCCCAATGGATGCTATTAGCACCATACCTAGCCTTTATCACCACTATTTACATGCTCTTTGTCCTTTTGTCTATGACACCTTGGTCAATTACAGAACCAA
This sequence comes from Carcharhinus amblyrhynchos, assembly GCF_965287045.1. NCBI lineage: Eukaryota > Metazoa > Chordata > Chondrichthyes > Carcharhiniformes > Carcharhinidae > Carcharhinus > Carcharhinus amblyrhynchos. The sequence goes on from NC_137324.1 coordinate 161,662,944, forward strand.
CCCCTCTCACTCTTACAGCATAAATCTCATTTTATTTTCTTTGTCTCTAGCTCTGATGAGGGGGTCACCCTGACCCGAAAACTTGGCTCTATTCTTTCTCCACAGACCAGCTGAGATTTTCCAGCATTTTCTGTTTTTGTTTCAGATTCCAGCATCTGCAGCATTTTGTTTCTAACTGAAAACTGCGGCAGTCAATCGGCAAGGAGAATAGACATGACAGAATGTCTTCGCCTCAGTGGAGGTCAACATAGTTGGAACAGCTGTCACTGATCTCATGGCCATTGTTGGGTTGAGATTGTAGAAAATTTCAGTATGATCTCACCTAATCAAATTATTCATACCCCAGTCTGTCTCATCCCACATGAAAGCTGGAGACGAAATAACTATGCCTTTTCTTGTTCCCAAATCTTAACCCCGCACCACAATCCTACCCTTGTGCCTTTCTCCATTCAGATACCCAAAAACTTCCAGGCTCCAGTCAGGCATTCTTGCAAGAGTGTGATTTGATTTGATTTATTATTGTCACATGTATTGGTATGCAGTAAAAACATTGTTTCTGGTGCAGTATACAAACAAAACATTCCGTTCATAGAGTACCTAGGGGAGAAGGTAAGGAGAGGGTGCAGAATGTAGCGTTACAGTCATAGCTAGGGTGTAGAGAAAGATCAACTTTATTTGTAGAATCATAGAATCCCTACATTACAGAAGGTTGTCATTCAGCCCATCAAATCTGTTCCAACCACAATCCCACCCAGGCCCTATTCCCATAACCCCACACATTTGCCCTGCTAATCCTCCTGACACTAAGGTCAATTTTAGCATAGCCAGTCAATCTAACCCACACATCTTTGGAGTGCAGGAGGAAACCAGAGCACCTGGAGAAAATCCACGCAGGCATGGGGAGAACGTGCAGACTCCAGCACCCAGAGGAAACCCACACAGACACATGGGGAAAGTGCAGACTCCACACAGATACTCACACAAGTCCAGAATTGAACCAAAGTCTCTGGTGCTGTGAGGTAGTAGTGCTAACCATTGTGCCACTGTGCCGCCCTAAACATTTGCCATAAATGAAAGAGAAGCCATAATCAATAAGAAAAAAGCCATTTTTTGTGAACTGAAAATATACTTTCTGTAAAATGATTTAAAAATATATAATGTATCTCAGTGCTGCTGTAATTTTTTTGTGAATTCAATCTGTTTTCATTTGCAATGAAGCGTACTGATTGAAGTACCACTGCTGATCATTAATTAAGCATTGAACCATTAGCACAGTGAGCCATTAGCATCCCCACAGAGAAACACTGATGTTTAAGAATCTGCTTCTCATTCATGTTTCGACATGACGTTTTTACACTTTACTGGCAAATTTTGTTCAGAAAATCCGTCGGAATTGCTTGCATATTAAATTTGCTTCTGTGTTAATTAATTCAAAGGCGAGCCATCAAAATTCTGACTGTTTTTCATAAAAGAAGAAAGAACACACTCTTACACAATTGTTCTGCCACGTTGCCAAGATCTCTGAATGCTACTCGCACCTGTGGCGCGGTGCCTACTGGCATCAGGGACTCGGGTTCGATCCCAGCCTTGTGTGACTGCCTGTGCAGAGTTTGCACGTTCTCCAGGCGTCTGGGTAAGATGCTGTTTTGGAGGGTCCGTGCAGGCTTGGTGGGCTGAATGGCCTCTTTCTGCACCATAGGGATTCTATGGAATGGATCACGTATGAAGAACATCCACCATCATGTGAAGAAAAACAATGCAGTCCCAGAAAGAGCAAATGGACCAGATAGTCCGTTATTGCCAGTGTTGATTGAGGGAAAGCTGGTGTCCAGGGTACCGGAGAAACTGAGTGTGATTTTTCAAATGATGCCACAGAATCTTTTACCTCCAACTGAGCAAAAGGGTGTTATTGTCTTACTGGGAAACACCAGTGAAGTGCTTTTACTCGTATTGCATATTTCTATATTGCTATAGCTGAAGCGGGTACAATTTTGTCTTTTAAAAAGCACAGCATGTAGCCTCACAATACCACTTACTGTGCCTACCCCAATCCAACACCAGCAACTCCACATCATGTCTACCTTTTAAAAAGCATTTAGATAGTTACATAGACAAGATGGGTAGAGAGCGACATGGGCCAAATGTGGGCAACTGGGACTCGCTTCGTCGTTAAAAAAAAAGGGCAGCATGGATAAGTTGGGTTGAAGGGCCTGTTTCCATACTGTAAATCTCTATGACTCTCTGCCCTCAGGATACCCCAGGGCATTTCACAGTTAAGTACATTTCAGGTATTGTCATAACTGTCCATTAGTAAACATGGCTACCAATAGCCACACAACAAGCTTCTACAAAAGTATCAAGATCAGTTGAAGGGTAGAGATTGGTAAGGACATCCAGACTGCTCCCCTGCACATATTTGAAAAGCACAATGCGATTCTTATGCCCAGTTGAAAGGGGTGAATACGTCTCAGAATAACATGTCATCCAACAGAGCAACATTCCCTGGACACAAGTTCATAGAATCATGGAATTGCCACAGTGCAGAAGGAGGCCATTTGGCCCATTGGGTCTGCACCGACTCTCCAAAAGAGCATCTTAGCCAGGCCCTATCCCTGTATTTACCCCGGTAATCCCCCTAACCCACACGTCCTGGGACACACTAAGAGCCCATTTAACATGGACAATCCACCTAATTTGCACATCTTTGGACAGTGGGAGGAAACTGTAGCACCCAGAGGAAACCCACTCAGACAAGGGGAGAACGTAAGAATCCACGCAGGCAGTCACCCAAGGTTGGAATTGAACCCGGGTCCCTGGCAATGTGAGGCAGCAGTGCTAACCACTGTGCCACCATGTCCCCCTAAATCAGGCACAGAAGGGAGCACTAAGATTTGAATTGGAGATGTCTTGATCTGCAGTGAAATGCTGTACCACTGAGCTATACCCCCCAGTTGCTGGAGTAGGGATTGAACACAGAGGTGAACATATGACCATTGAACGAAGGCAGGCAAAATAATACTGCTGTTCCTCAACACTGCATTAGAATTGCAGCCTGGAATATGGACTCAAGTTTGCCACGGGGTTTGAAACCACAACATACTGATTCAGAGCATTAAGCAAGCTAAACCAAGCAAATCTACTGAAAGAAATACTTCAAAGAGTATGAAGATATTTAAAAAGATTATATTGCACTAAACACTTATGCAGACATTTCGCTGTAATCAGAGTTAACTGGCACAATGTTAGCAACCTCATTCACAGAGACCATTTAGTGATTATCACAATAGGAATTTGCTGCCTCTTTTCTTCCCCCCGCAGATTCAACTTCACCATTGCACTCCTGGCTGCCCTCCCAATTCCTACACAATATAAACTCGAGGTCATCCAAGACTCAGCTCTCTATATTCTAGCTGTGCTCATTAACCTAAATTGACTGCTGGTTAAGCAACAATATTAAAATTCTCATCCTGTCTTGTCTCCTTCCACCATTTCTCCATGCCTATAATCATCACAGAGCAGCTGAATAGGCTATTTACTGATGTTCAAATAGTGGTTAAGCGTGCTTCAAGATCAAAAGCTGTTTTGCTTCCTAATTGAAACTCCTCTTCCTCTCATTGGAAGTTATATCTTTGAAAAAGGGATTATTGTGCACAGACTCTCAGAGCTATCTACTTAAGGAAGGTAGATGGTCCATCCACTCGCAAGCAGAAAGCCCCTCTGAGTGCTGTAATGCATAATTATATCCTGGCGATGGGTGCCCAGCTGCCTCAACAATGGTGCAGGTGAGACCTGTTCCATTAGTAGACCCGAACTGAACATTAAAGTCGGATTGAAGCTTTTCATTTTGATAAAACGAACTAAGCAGACAAGTAGGAATGCCTGTCCATCACTGGAGCTTGCATTGTGCAACATTTACTTATTATAGAAAATGGATTCAGTAAAGAGGAAGTTGTCTTTGCAATTTATGGTTCCATTTATTTTGCAAAGGCATACACCATTCCCCTTCATAATTTGAAAGCTGTAAAGCCCTTTGGCTTAGGTAAAAGGACATTAGGTGTTTAGATTTGCTCCCAATGCATGAGATTCAAATGCCTGAATTTAGAAAGTTATCTTATGGGGAGGTGGGGGCAGAGGCGTTTTGGACGAGAGACTTGGAATCCATTAAAACTAGGGATGCTCAAAAGTCAGAACTGGAGGAGGGCAGATGTCTCGGAGAGTTGTGGGACTAGCAGAAATAATAGGCTTAGGGAAGGGCAAAGCCATGGAAGAATTTGAAAACAATGATGAGTACTGTTGCTTAAAGAGGAGTTAGGTCAATGACTGAAGGGATGCTAGGCTATAGAAATCAGAGATTTGGGTGATCTCAGGTGTGCTGGATGTGGAAATTTGGACAGCAGCCAGGAGTGCATGGTTTCGTAGAATCCTTACAATTCAGAAGGAAGCCATTTGGCCCATTGAGTCTGCACTGACTACAATCCCACCCAGGCCCTATTCTTGTAACGCCACTTGTTTACCCGGCTATTCCCCTAACACTAGGATCAATTTAGCATGGCTAATCAGCTGAACCCGCTGATTGTGGGAGGAAACTGGAGCACCTGGGGGAAACCCACGCTGACATGGGGAGAGTGTACAAACTCCACACAGACAGTTATCTGAAGCCGGAGTTGAACCCAGATCCCTGGTGTTGTGAAGCAGCAGTGCTAACCACTGTGCCACCTTACTGGAATAGTTGAATCGAGAAGTAACAAAAGAAGCAGCAAATTTCTGCTGTGATAATAACTAAATAGTTTCTGTGAAGGAAATTGCTCACATTGTGCCAGTTAGCTTTGATTTAGGGGAATTTTGTGTTATTGTAAATCCATTCCCACCAGTAGCTGAATTCAGAGGAAACATTTAATTATACTTATAACTACTGGAGGCAACCAAGAATCTTTTAGTTCATTAAGCTAGATTGGATTTCAACCCTGGTCCCTTCAGTAAACATCAAACATTCACCCACTTCTCCACACTGCACATTACAGTTTGGTATTTAGTTGATAAATGTCAATGTCTTGAGACGATCATCTTGGTTGTGAGGAACTGAATGAAGGACAAGGTCGGTGAAAACTCAGTCTGAAATAACACCAAAGTACAGCATATTATAGATAAAGAAAAGTTCCTGTGCCCATTTGTATCCCTCATTTAGAGTCAAAGACAGATAGAGGTTCACAGCATGGAAACAGGCCTTTCAGCCCAACTTGTCCATGTCATCCTTTTTTTAACCACTAAGCTAATCCCAATTGGCCGCATTTGGCCCATGTCCCTCTATACTCATCTTACCCATGGTAACTGTCTAAGTGCTTTCTCAAAGACAAAATTGTACCTTCATTTACAAGCAGACCCTTTGTGTCAAAACATTGCCCCTCTGGACCCTTTTGTATCTCTCCCCTCTCACCTTAAACCTATGCCCTCTAGTTTTAGACTCCCCTACCTTTGGGAAAAGATTTTGATGATCCAGCTGATTTTTCCCTCACATTATTTCATAGACCTCTATAAGATCACGCCTAAGTCTCCTATGCTCCAGGGAAAAATGTCCAAGCCTCTCCTTATAAATCTTAAAGTTCCCCCATTATGGTATACAATCATCTTTGAAACTATTCCAGAGTTTTAGTCTCTGCTACTCCCTTTAGGAAGACCATTTGACAAATTGACCGCAATAAGAATGCTTTTCAGACATTTTCTGTCAAGGCTAAAAGTCTAAGTTCCTGTAGCCTTTACTTGTAACTCTGACACAGGGAATTAATCTTTTGCCTTCTATTTGCACATGAACATCTTTTTTTATGTCTCAGTGGTCATAACTGATGATATGGTTCAGCTTTCTATTAGCTTTGCTAAATGCATCTCTGTGCTGTTTGAATACACTGAGTGTCAAATCCAAGATTCTGAGGTCTCCAATAAGTCCTTCTTAGCTATTTTATCAGAATTCATGAGTGTCCCTGGCATAGTACTTGCTTGCCTTGAGTTTTATCTGCTCATTTTTGCCCATGTTTGAATTTCTGAGCTGCTCCCAGTGAAGACACAACCCCTCCTAGTGTGATGCCATCTGAAAATCTGACCATTTTGCATCGAGTTTCAGAATCTATTCACTAACTTAAATTGGAAACAAGTGATGCAATATTGATCACTGGACTGGCAGCTCATGCCTCTGACACCACTCCCCCAAGAAGAACCTATCGTTTCCTATCCTTTAGACAACTTATGATCAATTTCCATATTTTCTATGGATTTTCATATCTTTGTACTTACTCAATAGCCTTTCATGTGGAACTTTGTAAACTAGTGTTGGAAGTCTATGTTTGCCACGCATAGGGATTTAGAAACAAAGGAACAGTATTAATCCCCTCAAACCTATTCTATAATTTGTTTAAATCATGGCTGGTTGAAGTTCAATTTTATTTATTGTGTTTTGTTCCATATTCCTTCCGTTTTTCATGACTAATAAAAATCTATTGATGTCAGTCTGAAATTTTCAGCTGATTCAACATCTACTGTGATCTGAGGGAGCAAGTTTACAAAGCTCCACTATCCTTTGTGAAAAACAAGCCTCCTGGTTTTCATTTAAGGTTATCCCCTTTTCCCATGATCTTCTCAGGACATCAACTCAGGTGGGACATTTCCCTCTGAATCGATGTTAGGTGTCTCCAAGTAGTTGATCAGTTATCTTTCTATCAAGTGTTGTAGCACTGCCACTCTTTGAGGTGGTTTTGAGAACCATGGATTTCTTAATGGGAATTCCCATTTACATATGAAATAAAAATCACCTAAACTGCTATGAGGGAAAAAAAGGTCTTTAAGCACCAAGGCCTTTAGTCTGAGAGAATTCATTAAGTCAGACATCTGGATTTGGAAAAAAGAGAGTGATATACACAGACACAAGCTGGGACACTGATAACTTAATTATGTATTAGGTCAACTAACGTGATTAAGTCTTCATGCTGACTGGATATTTTAATTAAACAAGTGTGGGGCAATTGCGATTGGGTTTAATACATGTACCTTATGAATGATGTAACCTTAATCAAAAACTGAGAGTGGTTAGAGATAATTCCTATACTTTGACTGGTGTATGCTAGTGACTTGCAATCGAATTTGAAACTATAATAGCTTATGTATTCCTAAATTCTGGGTTCTGGCTAGTTACTAGCACTGATTTGTCACTGTCCAGGGACTGAGCTATAGCTTGCTGTTTAATAGAGCTCCATGACTTAAGCTGGATGCCTGAAGGATAAAGTTGTGATCAGTTTAAAGGCTGACATCAAAGCCCACAACAACATATTTATGTGAAGGAAGATAATAAACCATTGACAGGAGTATCCAGGTGCCAGCAATCATTAACTAAGTTTACAGATATAGATGCACATACATGGCAATGACAGTGCAGAACTGGCTACAAAGGATTAACATCAGCAGATAGAGCTAGAATGCCACCCATACCTAAAAAGTACCAATGGCTGCAACAGTCAATTCTCAATTCCTCCCCCTGCTTCTCTTTCCAGACTATAACAATGCGCTATAAGGAGAACATTTAGGAATTAGGGGGATTAGCAAACAGGGACCACACTGCCAACAACTACTGGTTACTGTTACCCCATTTTAACAGTCTTGGGTTCGGACTGTTATGCCATCCCATCACTTTTCTCTGTTGCATGCTGCCATTGCCAAGGATATTTATTACCAAATGTACCATCTCGGAGGCTAAAACATATCCTAACAATATTAGCAATGCTGCAACAACCATCAACACTTTCATCCTCTCATTTAGCAGCTTATCTCTAAGTGGCGGCATCCCTTTAATTTACTTAGCAATCTTCGGAGCTTTGGTTAAAAATTTGTTCATGAGATACAAGCTTTGTTGACAAGGTTAACATTTGTTGCCCAAATTTCCCCTGAAAAGGTGATGGTGGAAATCTTGACCTGCTGCATTCCTTTATGTACCTACATCCAGAGTGCTATTAAGAAGACAGTTCCAGGATCCTGACCCAGAGGAAACAGCAATATATTTCCACGTGGGGATGGTGTATGGCCTAGTAGGGTACTTACAGGTGATGGTGTTCCCATGCAACTGCTGCCCTTGTCCTTCTAGGTTGTGGAGGTCACAGGTTTTAAAGGTGCTTCACCAGGATATTTGACCAGTTGCTACAGTGCATCTTTTAAATGGCACCCTCACTACCACAGTGCACCGGTGGTGGTAGGAGTGAATGTTTAAACAAGCAGGCTGCTTACTCTTAGAAGATGTCAATCTTGAGTGTTGGAGATGCACTTATCCAGTCAAGTGAAAAGCATACCATCACACTGCTGACTTGCACATTGTAGATGGTGAACAGATTTCAGGGGCTCAGGGGCTGAGATACAGCAGAATTCTCAACATCTGAACTATTGTAGCCACAGCGTGGCTGGTTCCATTAAGTTTCCGATTGTTTGTGTTTCTTAAGCTTCCGATGGTTGATGTTGTCTGTGGCACATCTGGCAAGCTCAAATTATGAAGGCATATAAAGTTTTAAGTTTATTTTATTATTGTTAAAAGTAGGCTTACATTAGCACCGCAATGAAGTTATTGTGAAAATCCCCTAGTCGTCACATTCCAGCGCCTGTTTGGGTACACTGAGGGAAAATTTAGCATGGCCAATGCACTTAACCAGCATATCTTTCAGGCTGTGTCAGGAAACCTTCTCAGGAGGCTAAGGAAATTCGGCATGCCACTCTGACTCTCACCAATTTTTACAGATGCACCATAGAAAGCATCCGGAGGAACCCCACCCAGAGGAAACCCACACAGACACAGGGAGAATGTGCAGACTCTGCACAGACAGTGACTCAAGCCAGGAATCAAACCCAGTCTTTGGTGCTGTGAGGCAACAGTGCTAACTGCTGTGCCTCCATGCCACCCCATATGCACCACCCACACTATGGGGGTGATTATCCCAAAAGTGCAGGAAAGATTTTCTAAATAGCAACAGTTCTGACAGTTCAGCATCTCACCCAAATCTCCACACTCTGTGCAATGCAGAGGTCCCAGTTGTGAATCTCATTTAAAAAGCTGGGGAGCGGGGTCTATTTGCCCTGGAGTTTGAGAGTTCTAGAGCTGTGTGCATGCGCAGTGGCCCCAACCTGTCAAACTCCCATTTGTTGGCCAGCTCGATCACTGGACAGCCCAGGACCCCTGCAGTGCTGCCCCTCCAGCTGCCCCATGACCCAATCACAACCCCCAACAATTCCCGGGGCCAGCCCTGACCACACCGCCCCGCCCCCCCTCCTTCCGGAGTGCCCTGATGCCCATGCCTCACCCCACCAGGAGTGGTGATTCCCCACCACTTCCCCCCCACCCCAGCAGACCCACCCCTCACTGATACCTCCCGTGCCCCGCCCCCCGGGGTCAGACTCTCATTCAGGTAGGCCACCCTGGCAGACCACCAACCCCCTCCCCACCCCAAACCCATCCCAATTGCTGCCCTCCCTCCATCCCAGGCTGATCCCAATACAGAGTGGCGGCGGGACCCCTTCTCCCCTCCCCTCCCTTGGCCCCGTCAACAATAGGCCTGCTCCCTTGGCACTGCCTGATGTCTGATGGGTGGTGGCAATGTGCTCCCTGGGCATGGCCTCTTTGCCCCTTGGGCAATACCAAGGGGCATTGGCTGGCACTACCAGGGTGCCCATGCCCAGAAGGCACCACCCCGCCATCCGATCCCCTCGGGGCTCCTGATTTCCCTTCGTCCTGGTGGGGCCTCCCGCTAGCTCCCCGAATGTGTGGAGCAAGTCTATAGTATTTCTGGCAAGGTGGGAGATTCGATTGGGACCTGAAAGATCCCAATAATTAGCAAATATACATACCTAAAACAGTTTAAAAACAGTTTTAAATTACTTACCTGTCTTCCTGGCGGTTTCTAAGGTAGACTGACCGGCGACTACTCACCAGCTCTGGGGGATGCGCATGTGTTCCTGGCGCGTGTGCAAGTCCCTTTTCAAGGTCGCAGACATGCATCTTCTGGCCAGACCAGCCAGGAAAGTGGTGGGTGCAGATGGGAGAATTGCAGCCTTTATAAATAAAGTTGACAGAGTTGGGTAGAAGGGGAAATCTCATTGAGACAACGAGTACTAATGGTAAGGACAAATTAGAAAATCTGCCCCATAACATCTGAATCTGAAACCAAGATTGTACTGGATCTTTTGATCTCACAATGCAGTCACAGATAATTGTTCATGCAGATTGCTGTTGTCCGCTGATGGAGACATTATATAGCGTATTACACTTAATCTCATCCAATAGCTTTCTTTCAGAGGAAAATGATCTTGAGCTAAGGAAAACCTACAAAGATGGAATTTTCCCAAGCCGCACAAGGATTTACGAATGATTAAAGCAACTTTAACTTTTTCAAAGCGTGTTTATCACTCTATTTCATTCAGAGTTCTGAAATCTGTTTTTTTTTTCAGAAACTGCGGGAGAACTGATTAATGTATTGTCCTTGCAGGTTATTTGCCATTCAGTTCATCAGGGTGAAACATCAGCCATGAATACAAAATTATCCGAGGGACGAGTTAAAAACAAAATATTCAATCTGCGCATCAATATGCATTGCAGCGATTCAGAGATATGGGGTTAAATTGGATAACCCTCGAAAACAGGCATGGGGATTGTGCTCTGTGATTAATCCAAGCCTGCTCATTGCCCTGCAGGTAGCACGTTAAATTGGTGTCCCCTGCTGATTTTCTTGATTCCTGCGTGCTGCTAGCACTGCCTGCAATGTTCATTGGCTGCACGCATCAGCAAGAGCGGGGTGGGCGGGGGGGAGACCAGTGTTGCGAATGGCTAGCTCGACATAAAGACAACCTGCACCTCTTAAAGGGGAGGTGCATTCTGACTGCGGGAAATGATCGGGAGTCATTCGAAAACTGATTCCGATATTTTGACACACAGCTGAAAGTGTGAGAGAGCATGTGCCAAATCTACTTTCTCAGGAGGCTAAGGAAATTCGCTCTGACTCTCACTATTTTTTGCATATGCGCCATAGAAAGCATCCTTTTCAGATGCACCATAGCTTGGTATGGCTTCAGACCGCAAGAAACTGCAAAGGGTTGTGAATGTAGCCCAGACCATTATACAAACTAGCCTCCAATTCATTGACTCCATCTACACTTTCCACTGCCTCAGAAAAGCAGCCAGCACAATCAGGGACCCTATATATGCAGGACATACTCTCTTCCGCCTTCCATCAGGAAAAAGATACAAAATTCTTAAAATATGTAGCAACCGATTCAAGAATAGGATTTGCCTTTGTTATTTGTTTTAATTTCTGTGGAATGATGAGGAAGGAGCCAAAATGTGTTGTCAGAGGATGAATCAGAGATAGAGGAAACATATGCATGTGGTGTGTTGGTGAATGGGGCGATATAATTGAGGTCACTGTTATTGCTCGTTATTACCAGATCAAACGGAATCCTGGCAGGAAGGAGTTATTTTCAACCTCCCTTCTTTTGCCTCTTCCTGCTTTTTCATTCCTCAGTTTCCTCCTTCTTATTAAATTATGGAGTAATAGAAAGGTGAAAGTACAGAATGAGGCCATTTGGCCCATCCAGTCATACCGCCTGTCTGCTAAAGCAATTCTGCAAGCATTACCCCCTCATCCTGTCCCCATTCCCCTTTTCTCTTAAGGTGAATTCCCTTTCAAAAGTCACAACTGAATCTGCCTCCACCACACTCTCAAGCAGTGGATTCCAGATCCATGCCACTAGCTGCATGAAAGGGGTTTCACTTCAAGTCAACATTGGTTCCCTTGCTAATCACTTTGTCTTGGTCTCTGCTGGTTCTTGACCCTTCAACCATTGGGAATAGTTGTTCCCTATCCAGCCCCCTTCCCCCCCCGCCCCCGGCTAGATCCTTATGATTTTTAACACGTCTATCATATCTCCTCTCAGCCTCTTTCTTCTCTCTGACCAACTCCGCTTCTCCAACCTATCCATGTAATTGTACTCTCCTGTCCTTGAAACCATTCAGGTCAAGCTTTCCTGTACCCTTTCTAAAGCCTTCACATCTTTCTTGAGTTGAGGCCAAACCAGAATTTTATAAATGCTCATTGTAACCTCTTTGCTTTTGTGTCCTCTGCCTCCATTTGTAAGCACAGGATTCCAAATGACTTTTTTTTAAACTACTTTATCAACCTTCCCAATCACCTTCAACAGTTTATGTGCATATACCCTTGGGTCTCTCTGGTCCTACAACTCCCTTTAGAATTGCATCCTTTGTTTTACGTCACCTCTCCTCAGTTTCCCTATTAAAATGTATCACTTCATATTACTCTGCACTAAATTTAATCTGCTACGTGTCTGCTCATTCTACCAGCCTGTCAACACCCTCCTGAAGTCTAACAATATCTTCCTCACTGTTCGCAGTTCTTGCAAGATTCGTGTGATCTAAAAATTTTGTATCCTGTTCATCCAAGTCAAGACCATTCATCGGTACAAAGAAAAGCAAGTGTCCTCGTATTGATCCCTTGGGAACAATGCTCCACCGTTTTCTGTATTCTCTATTTCCTATCACTAACTAACCTTATATTCATGCTGCCACTATCCCTTTATACTATGGACTTCAACTTTGTTGGCAGTTTATAATGTGGTCCTTTATCAAACACCTTTCGGAAACCTGTGTACACCACATCAACAACAATGTCCTTTTGTTTTGTGATGATTAAATCAGTTAAATATGGTTTGCTTTTAACAATTCCATGACAGCATTCCTTAATTAATCCACAGTTGTCCAAATGACAATTAATGTGTCTCAGATTATCATTGTTAACAATTTCCCATTTGTTAATTCTTCAGGACAAGAAACATCTTCTTCCATATTAGGCTGGAAGTACTCTTACCAAGAAATTTCTCCTGAACAGCTTCAGAAACTCTATCCCCTTTTACCCTATTATCCTAGTGTGTATTAGAATACTTCTTGATCCCCACTATCACCACTCTATAGTTTTTGTACCTCTTTGTATTTTCCCTGCAAATTTGCCCTTTCGTATCAATGTCACCAATTGGTGGCCTATTGAATACATGCAGTTGTGTAATAGTATCTTGATTGTTTCTTACTTTGAACTAAATAGATTCTGTCCTTGATATCTCCCAGACATGCTTTCTCTCCATCACTGTTATGTTCTCCTTACTAAATATTTTAACCTTCCATCTTTCTTTAATTCTGCTCAGTTTCAGATGTCAGTGTTAGAAACTGGATTCATCTGGATCTATCCCTTGGTCTATCTACGAAGGCCACAATATACTTCCAGCAGTGTTAGTCCATATTCACTTCTTCTAACAACACAGAGGTTTAGGGCAGACTGGCTTGATATCCCAGAGCCAAGAGGAAATAATTAAATTCATACCAGTAAAAACGACACCATTGTACATGAGAAAGCACTAATTTGGATTTAATTTTTCCTCTGGGGCCATGTAACAAGCACCCCAACAATTGTTGGAAACCTCCAAACTTGTCAGCGGCTGGGATTCTCCGGTCACGCTGCAGTGAATGGAGTTTTGGCTGAGTGCCAGATTCTTCATTCTCACTGGCAGCGGTGGAAGGGTGAAAGAGATCGGAGAATCCATCCCAGAGTTTTTGTCAGTAACAGCCTCATTGGAGTCACGAGGCTTTCTTGAGAAAATGGTATCTTCCTTCAACATCTTCCAGCAGCAATTCAAGGAGACTAGAATTATAGCCACACATAGGAAATAACCAATTAAATATAGTGGGACACCTTTGCTAAGTGATTCCTCTCTTTATATCACACAATTAGATTGAATATTGATGCTCTAGTTTATTTGTGGTGAATTTTTCTTTATTCCTTCTTCTGACTTTTGAAGATTATAAAATAAACAATTGGATATTTGCACAAACTGTGACATTAATATTTTATACTGCCTTTCCTGGTTGATAAAATTGCCTTTAAAAAAGTTGATGAGTTGTAGAGAGACTTTTGGAGATTTTTATTCGTAATTGTTTAAAGTGAAACTGTTGGACATTCTGTAACATGCCTCATACTTTTCCCACAAATAGCAAACACTGGATATTGTCGCCTGAGCAGCATACTGCCCCTTCACCTGTGGATACTGACTGATTTTGAATGCAATCTGGACTGATTCATTGATACTGTGCTCTCCCTGACATGTATAGGCCCTTTGTGAAAAGAGTTTTGGGCATTAGCAGCTTAGATCTGTGCTATAAATTGCTACTACATTTCAATTGTACTGAGAGTGCCTGTAAATTACGGATTGTTGGTGTGAGAAATGAAAGTAGCAACTGGCGCAGTACCAACTGACACAAGAACAGCTTCTTTCCTGCTGCCATCAGACTTTTGAATGGACCTACCTTGCATTAAGTTTATCTTTCGCTACACTCTAGCTATGACTATAACATTACATTCTGCACTCTCCCCTTCCCTTCTCTATGCATTGTCTGTGTAGAGCTTAAGAGACAATACTTTTCACTGTATACTAATTCATGTGACAAGAATAAATCAAATCAAATCAAATATTGTACCTGTGGTTGATGCAAAGGAATACTGCAACAAGCAAAGTAGAGGGAACATTCCTCTTCATTTAGTCCACACTATTTCTAAACTACAAGGGCTTAATAGTGACATCAAGAGTGAAAGCCTCGGCATCAGCTTACATTGAACAGTAGGGCATCAGCAACTCACTTTCTACACTGATATTGTGGAACAGAAATAGTGTTTCCCAAGGTGATGCTCACCTATGCTAGCTTCTGAAGTATGTCATAAAAATCATAGAAACTCTACAGTGCTGAATGAGACCATTCGGCCCATCAACTCTCCGAAAGAGTATCTCACCGCAGGATCACCCTTGATCCTTTCTCCATAACCTCACTCATTTACCATGATTAGGCCACTAACCTACACATCTTTGGACACTAAGGGACAATTTAACATGTTCAATCCAGTTGCCTGCAGATTTTTGTACACTGAGAGGCAATTTAGCATGGCTAATACGCCTACCCTGCATTTCTTTGGACACTGAGTGGCAATTAAGTATGGCCAATCCAGTTAACCCACACATTTTTGGACTTTGGAAAAAACCATAGCACCCAGAGGAAATTCACCCAGGCACGGGGGTAAATGTGCAAACTCCACACACAGACAGTGACCCAATTCTGGTATTGAACCAGCGTCTCTGATGCTGTGAGACAGCAGTGCTAACCACTGTGCCAGTGTGCTGTTGTTTCCAATCTCTATTTCTGACTTTCTTCTCTTTAATAAACACAAATAGATTATGTTTAAAAGGACTAGATAGAACATGAAGAAAGAGCAATATTTCAACAAAATGTGATAAGCATTTAAAAACAGTAGGAAAATTCTCATATCTGGTAAAGACAGGAAGTTTTTGACTTGAGTTGATTTATTATTGTCACATGTATCAGTATACAGTGAAAAGTATTGTTCCTTGCGTGTTGTACAGACAAAGCATACCGTTCATAGAGAAGGAAACAAGAAAGTGCAGAACGTAATTTTACAGTTATAACTAGGGTGTAGAGAAAGATCAACTTAATGTAAGGTAGGTCCATTCAAAGTCTGACAGCGCCAAGGAAGAATCTATTCTTGAGTTGGTTGATGCGTGACCTCAGACTTTTGTATCTTTTTCCTGATGGAAGAAGGTGGAAGAGAAAATGTCCAGGCTGCACGAGGTCCTTAATTATGCTGGCTGCTTTGCTGAGGCAGCGGGAAGTGTAGACAGAATCAATGGGTGGGAGGCTGTTTGCGGGACAGATTGGGCTACATTCACAACCTTTTGTAGTTTATTGCAGTCTTGGGCAGAGCAGGGGCCATACCAAGCTGTGATACAACTAGAAAGAATGCTTTATATGGAGCATCTGCAAAAGTTGGTGAGAGTCGTAGCTGACACGGCAATTAGAGTTTAGTCATTTTGTTACCAATACTAGTGGACACAGGTTTATCAAGTTCATAGGACATTTCTCTGGTTGTAATTCTGATTGGTGTTTTGACCAATTTTACACATTTATGTCTTGGTTAAAACAATAGGTAGTGATCATGCAAATATGTTTAATGTTCTCCCCCTATGCTTCTCCCTTGCCTTGGGGCCTAACTGCCCTGCAGCCTGCCTCACCCATGACTGTTTGGTGCTTGCTGCAGCTGTCTCTCCCTCACCCAGAGCTTCTCCCCCAATGGCTGCTGCGGTCCAAGTCCAACTTGACCTGAGTTCTTTCTTCCTCATAGAGTCATAGAGGTTTACAGCATGGAAACAGGCACTTAAGCCCAACCTGTCCATGCTACCCTTTTTTAAAACCCCTTAGCTAATCCCAATTGCCCACATTTGGCCCATATCCCACTCTACCCATCTTATCCATGTAACTGTATAAATGAGTTTTAAAAGACAAAATTGTATCCACCTCTGCAGCTTGTTCCAAACACTCAACAAACTCTGTTTGAAAAAATTGCGCCTCTGGACTCGTTTGTATCTCTCCCCTCTCACCTTAAAACTATGCCCTCTAGTTTTAGACTACTCTACATTTGAGAAAAGATATTGACTACCTAACTGATCTGTATCCCTCATGATTTTATAGATCTCTCTAAGATCATCCCTCAGCCTTCTACATTCCAGAGAAAAAAGTCCCAGTCTATCCAGCCTCTCCTTATAACTCAAACCATCAAATCCCAGTAGCATCCTAATGAATCTTTTCTGCATTCTTTCCAGTTTAATCATTTCCTTTCTATAATAGGGTGACCAGAACTGTACACAGTATTCCAAGTGTGGTCTTACCAATGTCTTGTACAACTTCAACAAAGACGTCCCAACTCTTGTATTTAATGTTCTGACTAATGAAACCAAGAATGCTGTGACTCCACCTTCAAGGAGTTATGAACATGCACCCCTAGATCTCTTTGTTCTGTAACTCTTCCCCATGCCCTACCATTGACTGAGTAAGTCCTGCCCTGATTCAACCTACCAAAATGCATCACCTCGCATTTATCTAAATTAAACTCCATCTGCCATTCATCAGCCCACTGGCCCAATTGTCCAAGATCACCTTTTTCACTGTCCACTACGCCACCAATCTTGGTGTCATCTGCAAACTTGCTAACCATGCCTCCTATATTCTCATCCAAATCATTGACATAAATGACAAATTGGCGCAGCATGGTAGCACAGTGGTTAGCACTGCTGCTTCACAGCTCCAGGGTCCTGGGTTCGATTCTCGGCTCGGGTCACTGTCTGTGTGGAGTTTGCACGTTCTCCTCGTGTCTGTGTGGGTTTCCTCCGGGTACTTCGGTTTCCTCCCACAGTCCAAAGATGTGCTGGTTAGGTTGATTGGCCATGCTAAGAAATTGCCCCTTAGTGTCGAGGGATGCATAATTTAGAGGGATTAGTGGGTATAATATGTAGGGATATGAGGGTAGGTCCTGGGTGGGATTGTGTTTGGTGCAGACAATGGGCTGAAGGGCCTCTTTCTGCACTGTGGGGTTCTATTATCTATGATCTATGAAATAACATTTGTCTCAGCACTGATCCCTGAGGCACATCACTGGTCACAGGCCTCCAGTTTGAAAAACAACCCTCTACAACCACCCTCTGGCTTCTTTCATCAAACCAATTTTGTATCCAATACTTCACCTCTCAATCTTTGTTTCTCCTTCAATCTCAGTCTGGTTTTGCTCTGCATTTGCTGTTGGTAGGCTCAAACTGCTGGAATCAGCCGGTGATTGGACAGGTTTTATTCAACGATCAGCCAAGCTAGCTGTTCCAGGGGAGGGCCCCATGTTTTCAGTTGGAAGCCTTTTTTGCATCCATTAAGCAAGCTGCGAGTGATAGTTAGGCTTCAACTGTTTGGGAGGGCCTGAAATTTAGTGGGGCCTCCTCTCATCATGGGTCTGCAACATGACCTTATGGGATGGAGGTTTGAGCATAGCAATTTTCAACTGCAAGACTTCTTTTGTAGCACCAATAGAGCAAGGGAACTAAATAATAAAAGCCTTTAAAGCTCAAAATATATGAGGCTGATTAAAAAACAATGCCTGACCTGCTTCCAGATTTTCCTGACTACAGCTCAATAAAGCTGGAAGTGGTCATCACACAACAGTGGTTATCACTGTTGCCTCACAGCGCCAGGGATCCGGGTTCAATTCCTGCCTTGGGTCACTGTTTGTGCGGAGCCTGCACATTCTCCCCATGTCTGCGTGGGTTTACTCCGTGTGCTCTAGTTTTCTCCCACAGTCTGAAAGACGTGCTGGTTAGGTGCATTGGCCATGTTAAATTCTCCCTCAGTGTAACTGTACAGGTGCTGAGTATGGCTACTGGGAATTTTCAGTGTAACTTCATTGCAATGTTAATGTAAGCTCGCATCAGACAAATTGAGTCTTGTAATGAAACATAGCCTCTTAAAGCAGCCCCTCAAAAACACAAAATATAGTCAAATAGCACAGTACCATCATTAATGTCACTTTATAGTGGACGTACTGCTACCTATATAATTTTCTGACTAAAAATCAAATGGCTGGAGCCCAAATATGCCACTATACACATAAATTCAAGAAGGCGGCTCACCACTGACTTCTAAACGGTAACTGTGGATGGGCAATAAGGACTGGCCAGCCAGTGATACACGTCCCACAAATGAATTAAAAAATGGGATGGTAGCAAGATAGAAATCAACCCTTTTTTCCTTCCCAGTCACTGGGTCAAAATCCTGGAATTCCCTCCCCAATGGCATTGTGGGTCAACCCACAGCAGGTGGACCGCAGCGATTCAAGATGGCAGCTCACCACCACCTTCTCAAGGGCAACTATGTATGGGCAATAAATACAGTAAGAAGTTTGACAACACCAGGTTTAAGTCCAACCAATTTATTTATCCAACGCCGGCATCTCCACATCATGGGCAATAAATGCCAGCCAGGCCGCCATGTCCCAAGAATGAATAAGAAAAATGAAGAATAATTCAAGAGGGAGAAAACCAAAGCTTGCTCTGCACTTTTGATTGCAGTTTGTTATTACACCAGTGAAGGGATAGGATGCAAATACCAGCCAGAAATTAACATGGATTATTCACCTATTTAAATTCAGCTATGAGGTTTGAGAAGAGTTAATGAATTCCTGTGCAGTTAAAGATAATCATTGATGGACAAAGAAAATTTGATATTTTCTCATTTAAAAAATGCTTTTGTGTCATTTTGTGCCTATACTAGGGATTGTAGTGGATCCAGTGAAAGGCAGTTGTTTATACACACAATTATATTTAAATTAAATGAAAGGTCAACAGCTGTGCCACACCGCCGCAGTATAATGGAAACTTGATTATTCGCCATAATTGATAACCGCACTAGCTGGAGAATGCAAATTGACACATAGGTTAGAATTCTCTGGTCTTGCATGCCCGACCACTGTCGCCAGCGAGAATGGAGAATTTGGCACTCAGCCAAAGCTTCATTCGCTGCAGTGGGCCTGGAGAATCTGAACCGTGGATGAGGTTGGAGAATTCCATCCACCATCAATGTTCACTTCCCAATGCACATATCTGGCTAATACTCAAATTCTTTATTTTATAAAGGGGATAGTTTGGAAGGAATTGCTTCAATCAATCACCGTTATTTTTTATTCATTCATGCGACATGGGTGCTGCTGGTTGGCAGCACTTTTTTGCCGATCCCTCGTTGCCCTTGAAACTGGCTTGCTAGGCCATTTCAGAGGGCAGTTAAGAGTCGAACGTATTGCTATGGTTCTGGAGTCACTTGTCAGCCAGGCCTAGAAAGGATGGCAGATTTTCTTCCTTGAAGGACATTAGTGAACCAGACGGGTTTTTCCGACAATCAGCCATGGTTTCATGATCATCAGTAGATCCTTAATTGTAGGTATTTTTATTGAATTCAACTTCCACCATCTACTGTGGCAGGATTTGAACCCGGGTCTCCAGAACATTAACTAAGTTTATGGATTAATAGTCTAGCGATAATACCCAACATCCAAAGAGGTTATGTTGGTTGGCCATGCTAAATTGAACCTAGTATCAGGGGGATTAGCAGGGTGAATAGGCAGGGTTACGGGAATAGGGCCTGGGTAGAATTGTGGTCAGTACAGACTCAATGGGCTGAATGGCTTCCTTCTGCACTGTTGCGATTCTATGGTTCTATGAATACCACTAGGCCAGCCCCTCCCTTTTTAAAGGATAGAAAATGCTGGGGACTGTGCTCTTGGGTTTCCCAAGAGCCTGGAAAGTGTGTTCCACATACAAGGACTTGGAAAATCAATCATGTAGTTCCTCTAACTGTTAAAACCTTGCAAATGCCCCAAAACACTTCACAGTGCTGCAACTGATGCTGAGCAAAAATAGAAGATCGAAGTGATGAGTGAAAGCATGGTCATTAAAATAGATGTCACAGTAGGGGATATTTTATACCAATTCTTTCACAAACGGGATCTAACCATGAGATATTCTCTCCTGATACCACCAAGATGCATTAAAATAAGCCAAAAGGTGCTTCTTGAAACTTGCTCAATCCAAAGAACAGATAATTGATAATTTAGCGGCTTGTCTCCATCGGAGAAACACCCTTCATGCCTTGTGTTTTGATTTCTTCCTGACTGCAAAACTTCTGGGCATGAAGGTGAACAGAGACAATTAAAAACTCAGTATTTTTTTTAGTAAATGGATGCACAGGCAGTCAGGCATGTGACTGCTATAGGAAGTTTAACAAGCGGAGCACTGAGTGACAAAATCGGACCAAAAGATGTAAAAGATTCTTCGATTTAAATCAAAGTTAAACAACTGCTCCTTTGTTTATTTTCCATTGTGATATGAGCGTAAGATGTACCAATTGTGCAGCAGAGCTCTAATTATACATATCTGACCTGTCCATTTCTCTTTAATAAAGCAAATTCCAATACAAACCAAACTTCGCCTTAACTGGTGTTAACTCAGGTAAAAGGATAAAAGTTCTCCCCTACATCAGAGAAATGAAGCGTGATCACTTTGCTGAACACCTTCAGTCTGTGCACAATCAGGACCCTGATCTTCCAGTTGTTTGCTATTTTAACACACAATCCTGCTCCCACGCCCACATGTCTGTCCTTGGCCTGTTACAATGTTCCAGTAAAGCTCAACGCAAACTGGAGGAAAAGCATCTCATCTTCCGGCTAGGCACATCACAGCCTTCAGGTCTCAACATTGAATTCAACAACTTCAGATAATTAGCACTGCCCCACCTCAGCCCCTTTGTTTACATTTTATTCAATTTTTAACTGTTCTCTACCTTTTATTTCTTTATTGTCTTTCTTTATTTTTCTTCACCCCACTCTTTCCCCCATTTAATTCCCCCCTTTTACCTTTTCTCCCCCTTTGCTTCCCTTTTTCCCCTTTTTCTCAATTTTATCTCTCTCCCATCCATCTCCCCTCTCCCCACATCTTCATCTGTCACGGCTTACTTTCTGATTTCAGCTTTTCTGCCATCTGATCATTCACACCTTTATTCTCTCTATAGGCTGCCATTAGCAGCCTTTTCCCTTGTTTTTGTGGCTATGACTCATCTTTCATTCCCTCACCCTGCAGTATAAATATCTCCCACTTTCTATGCCTTTTAGCTTTGACAAAGGGTCACTTGAACTCAAAACGTCAATTCTTTTCTCTCCTTGCACAGATGCTGCTGGACCTGCTGCAATTTTCCAGCATTTTCTCTTTTGGTTAGTGTTAACTCAGTTTACCTTTGGAAAACTTGATGAAAAACACATTCCTACAATATAGGGTTCCAATCTAGATCACAAGGGTATGTTCTGCCCTGGGTTCCACTGTCAAGTAGATATAAAGCAGCGCAAACCAATCCCCTCAACAGTAAAATGGAAAAGTGCCTGTGGTAGTGTGGACCTTTTAGGAGGCACCATGTAATCGGGCCGGACCCTACAGAGAGGCAGAACTGGAAGCCGAGCCAATCATGTGCAAGGGTCAGGGGGTAACCTCAGTTGGAGCCAGGGAGAAGA
This sequence comes from Carcharhinus amblyrhynchos, assembly GCF_965287045.1. Lineage (NCBI taxonomy): Eukaryota > Metazoa > Chordata > Chondrichthyes > Carcharhiniformes > Carcharhinidae > Carcharhinus > Carcharhinus amblyrhynchos. The sequence continues at coordinate 161,684,957 of NC_137324.1, forward strand.
GATTAGGTATGTATTCCTTTGTTTGTACATAAATATTTTGGTAATAAACCCATTATAACTTGAAGCCATGGCAAGTTGCCTTCAAAGTTATTACATTGCCCATAGCAGAAATCAGTTATGTCCGTGGAATGGTTTTCCATTCTGCTGCTCAAAGTTCAGTCAAAGAACAGTGGAAACACCAAAGAAACTACATAAATTACCATTCCTTTGGGATTTTTGCTGATATTCACTGATTTTATGGTAGTTTTTTTTATTCATTTGTGGAACATGGGAGTTGCTTGCTGGCCAGCATTTATTGCCCATCCCTAGTTGCCCTTGTTCAGAGGGCAGTCAAGAGTCAGAAAGTCATGGATGCTTACAGCATGGAAACAGGCCTTCAGTCCAACTTGTCCATGCTGCCCTTTTTTTTAAAACCCCTAAATTAATGGCCCGCATTTGGCCCATATCCTTCTATGTCCATCGTATCCATGTAACTATCTAAATGCTTTTTAAAAGATAAAATTGTGCCCGCCTCTACTACTATCTCTAGTGGCTTGTTTCAGACACTCACCACCTTCTGTGTGAAAAAATTGCCCCTCTGGACACTTCTGCATCTTTCCCCTCTCATCTTAAACCTATACCCTCTAGTTTGGGAAAAGATATTAACTATCTACCTTATCTATGCCCCTCATTATTTTGTAGACCTCTATAATAAGGTCACCCCTCAGCCTCCTACGCTCCAAACAAAAAGTCCCAGTCTATTCAGCCTCTCCTTATAACTCAATCCATCAAGTCCCGGTAGCATCCTAGTAATTCTTTTCTGCATTCTTTCTAGTTTAATAATATCCTTAACCACATTGCTGTGGCTCTGGAGTCATTGTAGGCCAGGCCAGGTAAGGACGGTGGATTTCCTTCCCTAAAAGACATTAGTGAACCAGAAGGGCTTTTCCGACAATCGGCAATGATTTCATGGTCATCGGTAGATTCTTAATTCCAGATATTTTTCTATTTAATTCAAATTCCACTATCTGCCATGGAGGCATTCAAACCCAGATCCCCAGAACATTAGCTGAGTTTCTGGATTAATAGTCTAGCGATAATACCACTATGCCATTGCTTCCCGTTGATTAGAGAACCCCGACAGGAATTCTACCTCAGCAGATTGTGAAGAGGTTTTTCAAAGCAGACAGTGATGTTACAAGGTGGAAGAGTTTAGAGAGGGACAAAGAACTCTGAGACTTTCCCAACAAAATAGAGTGGTTATAAGAGTGGAATGCAGAGGGGACCAGAGTCGAAAGACTTCCAGGACCAAGCCCCATGTCGAGAACGTGAAGTGTTTCCTGCTGCAGAGGCCAATGGGAAAACACACAAAATCTTCCAGCTCTGAGCTCACTAATTATGCACACAAGGGTTTTGCGCCATATTCTATGATCGAGCAGGCTTAATGGCATGCAGTTTGCCATTGCATCTGGGTGTCATATTGAAAAGATGCCCAAAGTTACTGATCCACAGAAGTATGGACCATTGAGCAAATGATGACAGAATTGTGTTTTTATTTTCAAGAATTCAAAGATTACTCATTTCTAGAAGAAGATTGAATTTTTTTTCCAAAGACAACCTTTCTACTGAAATAAACAGGTCTAAGTTAATCGTGAATTCCATTTCTGCTTTGATTTTATACCTCTGGGTGATACAGAGGCCTTTGTACTGACTATCATCAATAGTTAAATCCACATGCAGCAATCCATCAAAAATTATGAGATACTGCCTACATGTGACTTCTCTTTTGATTTCCTTTTTCTTCCTTAGTGCCAGCCCACACTCCCATTCTGCCTAGCTCAGTTAGAGAACTGAGCAGGCTAGAGACTGAACCAAAGATTATTTAATTTAAAATGTTTACTTAAGAAGAACTGCAAAGAAAAACCGGGGAATTATAGACTGGTAAGCCTAACATCTGTGGTGGGTAAGTTATTAGAGAGGATTCTGAGGGATAAGATATACAGGCATTTGGTAAGACAGGTTTTGCTTCGAAGTAGTCGGCATGGCTTTGTGCATGGCGGGGGGTGGGGGGGTTCTTTCGGATATGGCTTTGTGCATGGGAGATCATGTTTTACAAGTTTATTATTTTTTGAATGAAGTGACCAGGGAGGTTGATGAGGGCAGGTAGGTGGGCGTAGTCTACGTGGGCTTCAGAAAGGCCTTGATAAAGTTTCACATGGTAGGCTACCCTGGAAGCTTAGATTACATGAAATCCAGGGTGAGCTGGCAAATTGGATGTACAATTAGCTTAATAATAGGAAGCGAAGGGTAATAATGGAAAGATGCTTTTTGGACTGGAGGCTGTGACTAGTGGTGTACTTCAGGGGTCAGTGCTGGGCCCATTGATGTTTGTTATCTATATCAATGAGTTGGATGAGAATGTACATGGCATGATAGCAAGTTTGCAGATGGCACTAAATTAGGCGATAAAGTAGAGAAAGACGACCAAAAATTGCAGCGGGATTTTGAATAGCTGGGGAAATGGGCCGAGAAATAGCAAATGGAGTTCAATACAGATAAGTGTGAGGCGTTGCATTTTGGAAAGTCAAATCAAGGTGAATGGTAGGACCTTAGAGAGTATTGTGGAACAGAGGGATCTTGGAGTTGAGGTGCATGGTTCTGTAAAGGTGAAGTGGTAGATAGGGCAGTGAAGAAGGCTTTTGGCATGCTGGCCTTCATCAGTCAGGGCATTAAATATAAAAGCTGGGAAGTTATGTTGCAGTTGTGCAAGACATTGGTGAGGCCACATCTGGAGTATTGTATTCAGTTTGGTTGCCTTGCTACTGGAAAGTTACTATCAAACTGGAGAGAGTGCAGAAGAGATTTACAAGGATGTTGCCAGAACTCAAGGGACTGAGTGATAGGGAGAGTTTGGACAGGCTAGGACTTTTCCTTTGAAGCATAGGAGACTGAGGGGTATTATTAGAGAGGTGTATAAAATCATAAGAAGCATGGATAGGGTGAATGCACTCAGTCTATTTCCCAGGGTTGGTGAATCAAGAACTAGAAGGCATAGGTTTAAGTTAAGAGGGGAAAGAATTAATGGGAACCTCAGGAGCAACTTTCTTACACAGAGGGTGGTACCTATGTGGAATGAGGAACTGGTTGAGGCAGACACATTGAAAACACTTAAAGACATTTAATTTGATTTATTATTGGCACATGTATTGGAATACAGTGAAAGGTATTGTTTCTCGCACACTATACAGGCAAAGCATATCGTTCATAGAGAAGAAAAGGAGACATTGCAGAATGTAGTGTTACAGTCAAAGCTAGAGTGTAGAGAAGGACCAGCTTAGTGCGAGGTAGATCCATTCAAAACTCTGATAGCAGCAGGGAAGAAGCTGTTCTTGTGTCAGTTGATACGTGACCTCATAGACTTTTGTATCTCTTTCCTGATGGAAGAAGATGGAAGACAATCTGGGGTGTATGAGGTCCTGTATTATGCTAGCTGCTTTTCTGAGGATACATGGATAGGAAAGGTAGAGGCCAAATGCAGGGAAATGGGGTAGGCTTAGATGGGCAGTTTGGTTGGCATGGACCAGTTTGGGCTGACGGACCTGTCTCCGTGCCATGGATTCTATGATTCGATGAATTCCATTGATAGCAAACTAAACAATGTACTTGTGTTAAAGAAATAACATACATTTTTATTGCACCTTTCATGAGCCCAAGATGTCCCGAAATGCCTTGCAGCTAGTGAAGTGCTTTTGAAGTGTAGTTACTGTTGCAATGTAGAGAAACATAGCAGTCAATTTGCCTACAGCAAGGTCCAGCAGAGATGAATGGGAAGATCATTCCTTGAGGTTGGGTGAAGGAACATTGTTGGTGAACACACTGGGAGATCTAGCAAAGCAAATAATAATGTGGAGGCATTTGATCTTGGCAATGGTCCAAATGCACAGAGCACTACTCCGTTTAAGAATTAACTCTCATATTTGACTCCAGTCCAAGTGTAGGAGACTTCATTGCATCGGCAACACCGCAAGTATTCCCGTAGCTGCACTTTAAAGACGCAGTGATCTGAATTCCTCGCTAAGTGGGCAGAGTTTAGGTATGCCTCACCAGATTAAAGAAGTTTGCTCACAAAAGATTTATAGCAAAGGTGAAAGCTGATGAAATCAAGGGTGAAGTGGGAAATTGGATAGAAAATTGGCTTGATAATAAAAGCAGAGAATAGTTCTGAGTGGAAATAGTTCAGGCTGGCTCATTGTGACTGCCAGAGTCCCACAGGGATCAGACCCAGAATCTCTGCTATTTATATTTATTAACAACCTCTAAGAAGGTATGGTGAGCAGAATGTCTAAGTCTGCTGTTGATACTAAACTGTCTGAGGAAAGTAAATGCACAGAGGAGATCAATATTATTCAGAGACATTTACGGGCTTAACATCCAGGCAAATCAATGTCACACGGTAGCCATATGAATCAGAGTAAGGTAGTATTAAAATAGTAAGTATTAGCTCCTACTTCTAAAATGGGAATCTTGTACTGCAGTGGGTCATCTCCCTGCCTCTAAGCCTCTGTATTCAAGTCCCACTTCTTGATGACCACAGTGGATGCATTCATGCCGAATCAAGTAGGTTACCTATCAACCTCTAAATCCTCGCAGTATGCCTATGGCAGGTAGTAAGAGTGGGAGAGTCTTCAGGTCAGTCACAATCTGCTGAAGGACCACAGCAGCCCATTATACTGTCTTGCCAAGCGTAACCATGGAACTGTGGACTAAAACAGAAAATGCCAGAGTAACTCAACAGGTCTGACAGCGTCTGCGAGGAGAGAATAAAGCCAACATTTTGAGTCGCTGTGACTCGAAACATTGGCTCTATTCTCTCCCTACAGATGCTGAGAGACCTGCTGAGTTTCTCCAGTATTTTCTGTTTTTAGTTCATTTTCCAGCATTCACAGTATTTTGCCTTTATAACTATGGACCAACTCGTAGAAAGCCATGGTTGGGTAATGCCCTCTTAGGGAGGGCAGAGAGAGAGACAAAGCGAGACCAACATACACAATATGACCGGGGAAATATCTGGAGGATAGACTTGAGCATTCAGTAACCGCATACCCGTACAATGATAGAGTAACCCTGAACAAACAAAATCTTAAAGGCGGAATCTAATGATCACGTGTCCATCATGTGGTAGCATGAGCCAGTTCTCAGCCGGTTAGTGCCAATTGGAGACAGCGAGGACTGTATTCCTCTTTCAGCCTTTTCTGCTGTTCTGAGCAGAGTGCACTTCTCCATCTGATAGACAGTTAAACTTTGACTGTCCTCTGTCTTTGCAAACTACCACCGCACTACCTCATCCTCCCTCCCCCACTGTCTATTTCTGATATCCCTTTCCGATCTAAAGTCCTTGAATATGTTTTCCCACTTGAATACACGCCCATCAGCAATGGACGGCATGGTGGTAAAGTGGCTGCCTCAGAGTGCCAAGGAACCGAGTTCGATTCCATCTTGGGTCATTGTCTGTGTGGCGCTTTCACATTCTCCCCGTGACTGCATGGGCTTCCTTCGGGTGCTCTGGTTTCCTCCCGCAGTACAAAGATGTGCGGGTTAGGTGGATTGGCCATGCTAAATTGCCCCTTAGTGTTGGGGGACTAGCTAGGGTAAATATATGGGGTTATGAGGATAGGGCCTGGGTGGGATTGTGGTCAGTCCAGACTCAATGGGCTGAATGGCCTCCTTCTGCACTGTAGGGACTCTATGTGCAATACTCCCCAATTACCTTTGACTCCAGATTGATCTTCTAACTCTTATCACCTGCCTGACAAGATGCAGCCTCCTTCCACATCTGTAAAATCACTGCTGGAACTTTCATCTGTCCCTTTGTCAAAACTCTCGACTCTTCTGACTCTGCAGCCAACACAGGCCCCTTGTTGAAGATGCATCAACTTGTTCAACCTAGTGCTTTGGAAACTCCTCCATGAATCTCTTTTTCTTCTTCGTCTCCCTATCCTCCTTTAGTCTCTTCCTTCAAACTGATTTATTTGACAAACCATTGGGTCATCCCTCAGAAGGTCTTTTCTTTCTCCAGTTCAGCATCCATTTTAATCTGATTACATCTGGGCAAAGTGCCTTGGGATGTTCTCTGCTGAATGCTTGCCAGGAATGCATGTTGTTCTTGTCGTTATTATAAAACTCTCAACTGCGAGAAGTAAAGAATGCCCCCCAGCCTATGGCTACAGTGGCAAGTAGTCATTCCATCGTACCTTGAGTTCCTTTAACCTCAAGTGAGATTTGCATTTACCCAAGTGGGAATGATATCTCTGTGTCTCAAGGTCTGTAGTTATTTTATTATTCATTCAAGACTGGAATGGATTCTACAAAAATTTACATTTTCATTTTAAAATAGACTATCTCAGCTCTCTGAGGGGAATAACCTTTAGAGAGTCACAACTATCAAGAGATTTCAAAGTCCCTTTTAAGTTATCCACCTTCAAACTGCCAAATATATTTTTTAAAATCCATACTTCATTTCCTTGGTCCATATTTTGAAATGCACTTGTCAAAGGCATCTATTAATTTCATTTTTTATCATTCAAAAATCTCCTATTAAACTGACTAACCTGTTTAACCATTGGTTCATACAGCAATAATATTGCTCTGCACTTGGTTGGCAGTTTGGCGATGCACTTTGTCTGTTTGCAAGGTAATAATTTCCATGACATGTAGATACCCAAACAGACAGGAACAGTTTCAGGTCCAAGCCTGGACACTTCTTTGTCTGCCTTCGCCAACATTTACAGATGCACCATAGAAAGGATTCTTTCTGGATGTAACGCAGCTTGGTATGACTCCTGCTCTGCCCAAGACCACAGGAAACTACAAAGGGTTGTGAACCTAGCCCACTCTGTCACTCAAACCAGGCTCGAGCAAAATGTTCATCACTTGTGTGCTAATTTTAGTTGTCTGAGATGTGTTTAAAGAGACAAAATAGATTTCTATTGTATAAAGTTATTGACTGTAAAATTGCACAATCCTGTTGCTTTGATTGGAGTCCATAAAAAATGTATACGGGCAATTAACAACATTAAAAAGAGGAAAATATGATTCCCAGATCCTGGAATCTAATCATAAAGAGTGTTTTATCAACCTCCACATAAGTACGTTGAGACAAAATGGTTAGATGCAGGATTTATCCAGCGTTTTCATTGTTTGAGTTGGAGTATTCATTGTATTCTGACTGCCTGATTTCTAGATGTCATATCCCTTAAATAATATTTTATTCAGATTAACTCATTTCTAGAGGGCTAGAATACAAGAGCAGGGATGTACTGCTGAGGCTGTATAAGACTCTGATCAGAATCCATTTGGAATATTAAGGTGAGAAGGCAGGAGAATGGGGATGAGAAAAATATCAGCTATGATTGAATGGTGGAGCACACTAGATGGGCTGAATAACCTAATTCTGCTCCTATATCTTATGGTTTTATGGTTTATTTACAGTTTAATTTTGATGGGCAGAATTTCCTGGTGGTGCCCACCATGGGATAAGAAATTCCTGTCTGAAGTCAATGGACCTTTTGCTGGTCCATCAAATTTTCACTGTGGCATGGTGACACAGTGATTAGCATTGCTGTCTCACAACGCCAAGGACCCAGGCACGATTCCCAACTTGGGTCACTGTCTGTGCAGAACCTGCACGTTCTCCCCAAGTCTGCGTGGGTTTCCTCCGAGTGCTCCGGTTTCCTCTCACAGTCTGAAAGACAAAATGGTTATGTGCATTAGCTATGCTAAATTCTCCCTCAGTGTATCTGAACAGGTGCTGGGAGAGTGGCGACCAGAGATTTTTCCACAGTAACTTCATTGCAGTGTTAATGTCAGCCTACTTGTGACGCTAATAAATAAACCTAAGCTTTTTTATTATGATTCCTGTTATGAATTGGACTGGAAAATTCCACCTTGTGATTTGCCTAAAGGCAGATCCTTCATTGAGTGTCTGCTGATGCTTCATCGTGAGCTGTTTTCTTGGCAGTTTTGTTGTCAGTGATGGTTAACGCTTGCCTTCCATCCTCAGGTGCAGGGTGAGGAGGCAGATCAATCTCAGTCAGAACTGGACTTGAGCCCATGCTGTTTGTGTCATTTTGAACCACACACAAGCCACATGGTCAACTGAGGCAATAGGTCCCCTATCTTTTATGTCTAAAGTTTGAAGATTTTTTTTTAGTCCTTTTACCACACTTGGCAATTCACCTTCAATTATCTTTTTCAATTGTTCATTTTAATTAACTTCAGCTGAACTTCAATGATTCTAAATCCTCTCTGCATTTTTAAATCTAGAAGTGTCTCTATTTGGTCTTCAGTTTATTGGCTTCTTTATTCCTCCACTGTGATCGTGTTGTTGACGTTTTAATAATTTAGATTCACCCTGAGCTGCTGACAGTATGGATTGCTATAAAGCTAAGTCAACTGTCTTCTCCCCGAGATGGTGACACTTAAGATGTCTGGAACGATTTATCCTTGGAATTCAAGATATGACCTCTCAATTTAATGCTTTATAAGTGAAAGCATCATTTTAAAAATAGCAAGAACGTGCAAAACTCTGCTGCTATTTTAAAGAGGAGCAAGATAATAGGACAAGAAGGAATTTCTCTCAACGTAAACCCTTGTTTTTAATTTTTACTTCTTGTCTTCAATGCTGACCAATTGAGAAGAGCTCCGCTAATTATCTGAGATCTTCACTGATGCTCAAGATGGTAGACCGAGGAAAGCGGACTCTTTGTTTTTCTTGTGTGGCCTAATAACATTCCTGTTTCAAAGTAAGAGTGGCTTGCGGAGGCGTTGATTTGTCTGTGTCACTGGATATTTGCCTTGTTAGCTAAAAGATGAAGACACAAGCGCACCCTACGTCTCAGGAGCCATAAAGAGAAGGATAACCATTTTCCCCAAAATGGGGTTATCAAGGGATTAGATGATGCCAGGAAGGCAGTTTTGTCACAGGCCCAATTTTTTTGGACGTAAGTTTGTGCAAGTTTCCTTTTGCTGCAGTTTTAATAGGTAGTATGCATTTTTTTAAAATACTTTTTGGTACTTTATTTCTAATCAGAAAAAGCCAATTCAAATTAAGCCAAATCATGGATCCCACATGAGGGACAAACCAGATCCAAGCTGACAAGAAAAGGCATTGCAGCCCATCATGGCTCGATCAGACAAGATCCAAGTTGACAGGATGAGGCATTGTGCCCTGAATTCGGAACAACCTGACCTCCATTTTAGCTAATAGGTCGAGATGGCTTTGAAAAACTGCATCAGGTAAAGCCTTGGTTTAATCTCTTTGGCTACCATGGTCCTTTACTCTACCCTAGCAAAGGCAAACCATAATGACAGGTCTCAGCACACTCTCCAGTGCAATGAGCTAGGGGAGGTGATGGCCTGGTGGTTTTATTGCCAGATTATTAATCCAGAAACTCAGCTAATGTTCTGGGAACCCGGGTTCAAATCCCGCCTTGGGAGACGATAGAATTTGAATTCAATAAAAGATGTCTGGGATTAAGAATCTACTGATGACCACAAAACCATTGCCGATTGTCAGAAAAACCCATCTGGTTCACTAATGTCCTTTAGGGGAGAAAATCTGCAGTCCTTACCCGGTCTGGCCTACATGTGACTCCAGAGCCACAGTAATGTGGTTGACTCTTGACTGCCCTCCAAGGGCAATTAGGGATGGGCAATAAATGTTGGCCAGCCAGCGACGCCAATGTCCCATGAATGAATTGAAAAAAGCTAGCTTCATCCTCTTCCTGCTCATGGTTTTACCCCTGCCAGGTAAGTATATGCATATTCCTGCTCAAGAAAAACTAAAATGTTTTCACGTGTCACTGACCTTTTGTTGCTACAAGGGGCAGATTTTTGTTTTGCAATTCCTGCTCCACTTAGTGCAAGTGAGGTGGAGCTGCGCCTCAGTTTTTCCAGGCAAAAGGATGCAGACCAGGTCCCAATTGGATCTGGGGTCATTGGGTAGTCAATTCAGCCTCCGTGTACCTGCAAAAGACCTGTGTATCCACCTGAGTGTGATATATTGGGTTAACAGTTATGGTGATTAAATAGTGACATGTCTCATGGTGTAAGTGGCAGCAGCCATCATGTGCTAGAGACTTGGCGGAGCAGATGAAACAGTCAGAACTCAAGACTTACCTTCCAGCTTCTCTTGTATATAGGGTTAATAAAGTCGTGTTGAAATTACCTACCTGAGTCTGACCTCAGTCACTCGCGAGTCGAAGGATAGTTTCACAGTACAGATCAGGCCCACAAGGTGAACCACAAAATACTGAGCATTGGCCAAACTTCAGAGAGTAAAATCTTTGATAGCAAAGTAATTCATTGTCTCAAGGAGTTATTATCATTGCCTGCTTAAAAGAAAACCCATCAAACTGTTACGTACGTGTTGGTAATTCTAGGAAGGCACAGGGGAGCTAAAAAACATCATGGACACACCCTCCTGAACACTGGGGGGGGGCTAGTGTGGGAGGGGCAGGATGAGGAATTATTGGCTTCTCCCATCATCTTTCTCCCACACTGAGGAAAACAATTTCAAAGAAATTGGGTGGACCCATCTACTCTCCACTTGTGGCCCTGATTGAAATCTCAGGCTGTCTCATTGTTCCTCGAACTCTCGATTCTCTGCAATATCCTTTCTGAGTAAGTTTAGGTTGTTGATGGCAATTCTTTAATCCCTCCTTGCCGGTCTTCCTGTCATTGCACCTTGCAGCTATTAGGGGAGCAGTCTAATCGTAGGGCAGTTACCAATGGCAACAATCCCTGGCGAGGGAATTTAGAACAAGAAGCAACGTTTCAGGGTAAGGGGCAGAATTTTCCATGCCTTACCCTGCGGCCTGTTTTTTGGCAGTGGAGGCAGCTCACCATTGAGCGCTGGTGGGATCTTCTTGTCTAACTGATGCCTATGCCATTTTGCATGCCTTGCCCGTCCCACCATGGGGATCTTGCAATTGAGGAGAGGCGTGGGGGAGGGGGTCACCTTCGGCAAGAACGGAATATCCCAACAGAGTCAGATAATCATATAATCAATCATAGGTTATACAGTGCAGAAAGAGGACATTCGGCCCATCATGTCTGTACCCACCCTCTGACAGAGCATCTTACCCAGGCCTTCACCCCCTCAACCTATCCCCACATATTTACCATGATCTAACATTTTGGGACACAGAGGAGTAATTTAACATAGCCAATCCACCTAACCTGCACACTTTTGGGGTTTGGGAGAAAACCAGAGCGCCCAGAAGAAACTGGAGCAGACACGGGGAGAAAGTGCAAACTCCACACAGACAGTCATCCAAAGCCAGAATAGAATCCGGATCCCTGTTGCTGCCCAAGGGGGTTAATCATTTTGCAATGTGATGAGGAGCAATTGCTTCACCCAAAGTATTGTGAGCCTTGGAATGCTGCGGATGCACCATAATTGAATACATTGAATGCTAAGATAGATTGATTTGTGGTCTCTCAAGGAACCAAGGGGTGTGGGGAATGGGCAGGAACATGGAAATGAAGCCCAAAATCATCCATATGCATACTGAATGGTGCAGCAGACCCTCTGGTCTCCTGCACCTATGGCTTACGTTCCTTGATACTTGTGGTCCTTAAGATTAACCAAAGCCTTTGATTTCCTTTCCTCCAGCTGGGAAGTGCTTCTGTCTCCGTTTGCTCTCTCCCAATGAATGTGACTCCCATTCCAGATTCAATATTTGCCCAATATTACAGGCTGAATTTTTCCATCATTTTCATGCATTCATTTCTGCTGATGGACCTGCACATGCTGCACATTTGCAGAATTTCCCGATTAATGACACTGAATAATGTGGTGCTCTGTTGGCCAAGCCTGCTGAACGGGCTCCACGTGCAGGCGATATGGATGACCTCCTTCACCTGTCTTTTCCTCTTTTCTATTTCCTGGTTTAGAGGACGGCAATCAACTTGTAATCGTAAGATCATCAATTATCCCCACAGGGATAATCACACAAGAGTCAAGAAGCTTCAGCTGTGATGTAAAGATAAGTCATCACTGCAGCAACTCCACTAAGGGCACCTCTGTGTGTGCTAAATCTTGAAAGGGCAGAAATTACAAAATGATATTTTCTAAAACTTTCTTAGCTAAGAATGGGGTGACGCTGTGGCACTGCTGCCTCACAGCGCCAGGGACCTGGCTTTGATTCTAGCCTTGGGCCACTGTCTATGTGGAGTCTGCACGTTCTCCTTGTGTCTGTGTGGATTTCCTCCACGTGCTCCAGTTTCCTCCCACAGTCCAAAGATGTGCAGGTTAGGTTGACTGGCCGCACTAAATTGTCCCTTAGTGTCAGAGGGATTAGCAGAGTAATATGTGGGGTTAAGGGGATGAGGCCTGAGTGGGATTGTTGTCAGTAGCCTCTTTCTGAATTGTGGGGATTCTATAATTCTATGAATGGAAAGATCTTCAACTAAAAAAGTGTGTACTTTCTTGCTCCCTTCCAAATCCCACAGCCAAATAATTATCTTTAGCCTGTGGCTACCTGCTGCTGCTATTCTGATAGACACAGTGGCCAATGTGAACATAGGAATATGCTGTAAAAAGCAATAAGGTGGCTGCATTATTTGATTGATGCATTTTAGACTTTGGCAAAATCTCTTTTTTCCCATTGAATGGTGCCATGGAAGCCCTTTTCCATCCAATTGAAGAGTAACAAAGCTATGGTCTCACCCAAGACATGGAACCTCCCCCATTAATAATCTAAAAGTGTCAAATTACATTGTGCACTAACTTTCTGGAATGGAACTTCCGAACTCAAAGCCAGGAATGCTACCAAACAGATACATGAAAGGTGTGTAGGATAATGTGGCATTTTCACAAATAAACAAGTGATGTCCAGGGAAATACCTGCAGAGCTATGTCCATATAATGTCAGTCAGCACACATCAATATGACAGGGAGGAATATCACATTTCAAATGGTGAGAATCACAGAGTAGAATACAATCCCTGCAGTGCAGAAGGGGCCAATCAGCTCATCTGGTCTGCACTGACTGTCTGACACAATATATTACCTAGACCCTGCCACCGTAATTCCTCATATTTACCCCACTAAATCCCCTAGCCTACCCAACTTGGGACATTAAGGAACAATTTATCATGGCCAATAAACTAAACCCATGCATGTTTGGAGTGTGGGAGGAAACTGGAGCACCCAGAAAACCCACACAGACACGGGGAGTACATGCAGACTCTGCGCAGACAGTGACCCAAGCTGGGAATCAAACCCGGGTGTCATGCTGTGAGCAGCAGTGCTAACTATGCCGCCGTGCCACCCACGTCAAATTTCAAGTTGGGGTTATTGAAGGAGCACATGACAGAACAACACATTAGCTATTTACATGGAAACATTGGCTTCTATAAGTGGGTCATGGAAGTACTGATAAAATGGCAGTAAGACATAAAGCTGTGTAAAAATATATCACCATGTAGCAAAAATACAGATGACTTCCATTTCCCAAAATATCACTAACTCAGTCATAGCGATAGGCAGTACTGTGCTTCCTGTTATGAGATACTTCTCCACTACATCTTTTCATATCAAACTGTTGATCAAACAGGTATGTCAATGGCAAACAGGCTTCTGCTTAATGCTCTCTGGAATGAGCTTTGTTTGTCTTCGTGCATTTGAACATCTCACCTCTCCACACTTCTTTGTGTGCTCCTGTGCATCTATGCGTGTCACACAATATTGTCTGAAGTCATTACATTTTAAATTACAATGGAAATTCTCTCTCACCTGCGAAGCCTCAGGTGTCCCTTCGGTTTTTGAAATATTGCAAGCCAAGTTTTGAATCTTATGAAAGAAAATGGTGGGTTTATTTGCAGATTCAGGTAAGGCTAGTATCACAGTATGTGAGCTTGCAGAGGCAATCATAATTTGTCGTACTAGAAAGATTTTTTAAAAAGTCATCAATGTCTGAACAATGTAGACACAGGTCAATAGTTGATTTTAACCTAGCACAACCTTCATTGAATGGAAAGTACATATTTGTTCCAGTGTAAAACCAGCATTCCTCATTATGGATTGTGAATGTAGCCCAGCCCATTACACAAACCAGCCTCTCATCTATTGCCTATGCCTATACTTCCCGCTGCCTTGGAAAAGCAGTCAGCATAATCAAGAACTCCATGCATCTTGAACACACTCTCTTCCATCTTCCTCCGTCAGAAAAAATACAAAAGCCTGAGATCACGTACCAGAACAGCCTTTTCCCTGTTGCCATCATACTTTTTGAATGGACCTAACACATATAAAGCTGAACTTTCTCTACACTGCAACCACAACACTATATTCTGCACTCTCTCCTTTCCTTCTCCCCTAAGTACTCTAGGAATGGTATACTTTGTCTGTATAGCGCACAAGAAATAATATTTTTCACTGTATCCCAATAATGTGACAATAATAAATCAAATCAAATTAAATTATGGGTGGAATTCTCCGGCCGTGCATTCCGGTGGGATTTTCTGATCCCGCTGCGGTGAATGGTGATGTGGCTGAGTGCCAAATTCCCCGTCCTTGCTTGCAGTGGCAGTGGGACGTGAACAGCCAGAAAATCCCAACCTATTTTGTGGGTTCCCACTTAGTGAATAAAGTTAAAATTGAGTGGTCGGGCTTATGAGTAGAAACATCTTTTGCCATTACGTCTTCAATTCAACTTGATTGATATTTCGCTGTCCAGGAACTGATCAGAGTGAAATTGATGTTCCAGAGTTTTGACCATGTCACTTGTTCATTTGTTACAACCACTTAGCTCCACATGGCAGCAGTGAGATGGAGCTCTATTGAATAAAGAGTGCATGATTCGCCACTCAAGGTTTAATCATAAACTACCTGAACAGATTAAAAATTCCACTGCTCTTTACAACCTAATTTATGTGTTCAGTCACTCTGGCGTTTGAATAAAGCCATTAGATATAGGAGCAGAAGTAGGCCATTTTACCCATCTAGTCTGCTCCACTACTCAATCATGGCTGATATGATTCTCAACCATTCGCCTACCTTCTCCCTATTCCCCTTGATCCCCTTAATGATCAAGACCCTATCTATCTCTATCTTAAAGACATTCAATGACCTGGCCCCCAAAGCCCTCTGTGGCAATGAATTCCATAGAATCACCACCCTCTGGCTGAAGAATTTTCTCCTCATCTCAGTTTTAAAGGATCGTCTCTTCACTCTGAGGTTGTGCCTTCCAGTTCTAGTCCCTCCCACTAATGGAAACATCCTCTTCATGTCCACTCTATCTCGGCCTCTCAGTATTCCCTTAAGTTTCAATTAGATGCCCCTTGTTTTCCGACAAGTAAAAACGATTAGGAAAGTAAGAATTCTTTTCAACGCCTACTGTGAGGTAATTTCTGAAGATACAGCATGCTGATTCCATTGATTCTATTTAAATTTTGGCCAGGAAATGTGTTCCCACACCCCCGGCTTGCTCCCCTCCCCCACCCTCCCTCCCCACTGACCCCATGGCCATGTTTTCTGGTGGCAGAGATGGCCACCGGCAGAATCTTCCTGTTCCACTGAAATATGTGGTGTTTTGCATGGCTCGCTTTCTCCGGCACGAGAGAACGTCCCACTGGGGCTGGGGGAAATGGCGGGGGGAGGCGGGGTGGTGGTGGTTGCCTTCAGTGGGATTGGACATGCCGCTTGTGAGAAGGGCCGGAAAATCCTGCCCTAGAGCTCATCAGAAGTGTGCTCCCTCCCTGAAAAAAAAACTTGTTTATTATGAGTTCAAGAAGTGGGCCTCTGTTGTTCATAACATACATAAATAATTTGGAGGAAAATGTAGGTGGTCTGATCAGTAAATTTGCAGATGGTACAGAAATTGGGAGAATAGTGGATAGTGAGAAGGATTGTCAAAGGATACAGCAGGATAGAAATTGGCTGGAGAACTGGACCAAAAGATGGCAGATGCAATTTAACCCAGGCAAGTGTAAGGTGATGCAATTTGGAAGGTCTACCGCAGAAGGAAAGTGTGCAGTAAATGGCAGAGCCCTTAGAAATACTAGCATACAGAAGGATCTAGATGTGTAGATCCACCGCTCCCTGAAGGTGACAACTTAGGTGGACAAGTTAGTCAAGAATGCATATGGCATGCTGGCCTTCATCAGTTGGGGCATCAACTATAGGAATTGGAAAATCATGTTGCAGCTGTATAAGACTTTGGTTGGGCCACATTTGGAGTATTGTGTACAATTTTGTTCTCCACACTACCAGAAGGAGGTTGATGCATTGGAAAGGGCGCAGAAGAGATTTGCCAGGATGTTGCCTGGTTTGGAGGATATGGACTATGAAGAAAGGTTGAATAAACTTGGATTGTTTTCATCGGAGAGTCGGAGGATGAGCAGGGACCTGACAGAGGTTTACAAGATTATGACAGGCTTGGATAGAGTTGATAGTCAGAGTCTTTTCCCAGGGTCAAATTACTCAGGGACATAGGTTGAAAGTGAGGGAAATGATCTAAGGGACGAAGTTTTCACACAGAGGGTGGTGAATGTTTGGAACACACTTCCGGAGGAGGTGGTGGAATCAGGTTCTATAATATGTTCAAGAGGCACCTGGATAGATACATGAATAGGCAGGGAATAGAGGAATATGGACCACGTAGAGGCAAGAACATATTAGATTAGAGAGACATCTGTGTCAGCACAGACTTGGTGGACTGAAGGGCCTGTTCCTATGCTGTACTGGTCTTTTTTCTTTGATGTGGGAGTAACGTGGGCAATGTCGGAATACCTTCACCACAAAAACTCCAGCAATTCACAAAGGTGCCTCACCATTACTTCCTCAAGGGCAATCAGGGGTGGACAATAAAAGCCAGCTTTGCCAGAGACTCCCACAAGTTATGATTTTTCTTTTAAAGGCTACATTATAATAATCACAAATGACCTGAATATTAACATGTTGACAGGAACTTGATTAAGAGACATGACCATCCAAGAAAATAGACGCCAAATAAGTTTTGGAAATATCAATGTTCCTTAAGAAATTACTTCAGATACAAAACACAGTTTTGGAAAAGCTTAAGAAACATAAAACATTCCTATAAATTGTTAATTATTTTCAAACAATTAATAGTTAATTATTTAAATGAACAGCCAATGAAATAATACTGCCCTATATTTCATATGACTGCTAATTTGTGGACTTGCTATTGCAGAACATTCAGTTGGCGTTTAAAATTTCCGTACATTCTGACTTAACTGGAAACTCTGGCCATCATTTTGTGTAGAACTGGTAGAATATGAAATGATTACAATATACTGTAAAAACTGCCAGCTAAAATATTATGAGGCAGAAGAATATTAAATTTCCTGAGCTATTTAGCAATCTCTTTATGCTTCAATTTAATTGGATGTGGAACTTTACAGGTAGCTGCCTCTCAGAGAATGTTGGCTCCTTCCACAGAATCCCTAAAGTGCAGAAGGAGGCCATTCAGCCCATCGAGCTTGTACTAACAACAAATCCCACCCAGCCCTATCCCCTAACCACACATATTTATCCTGCTAAACCCCCTGAAACTAAGGGGAAATTTAGCATGGCCAAACAACCTAAACCATACGTCTTTGGAATGTGGAGCACCTGGAGGAAGTCCACGCAGACACAGGGAGAATGTGCAAACTCTGCACAGATGGGACCCAAGTCTGGAATTGAACCCAGGTTCCTGAAGCTGTGAGGCAGCAGTGCTAACCACCGTGCCACCGTGCCACCCTTCTGCTGCTGTTGGGAAGAAAATGCTTTTGAAATATCACTGGTGAATTGTAGGTAAAAAATCTACAAAAGTAATGGGCCAGAATTCTCCAGTCTCACAGGCCCTGCTCCTGCTGCCAGCAACAACGGAGAACTTGGTGCTCAGCTGAATCTCTGTTCACAGCATCGGAATGGGAGAATCCCAGCCGTGGGTGAGGTCAGAGAATTCCGAATCTGGTCAGACAAATTAGTCATTGAGAAAGAGAATAGTAGAAAGATATTCGCTTTACTTACAACAATTGTTTTTGCCATGATTTGCAATGTCATCCTTAGTTCCATATTTGTGTCGGAAGCTTGTGGTCTGAACCCCAGCACAAAATACAGACTGGCACCCCAATGCACTCCTGAGGAGGTGCTGCATTTCAAAAATACCTATTTCGGTGTGAAGCACTATGGAATGTCCAGAGTTGGAAATGCAAAACATTATCTGCAAGACACAAAGCTCTTCAATAAATACATTTATGTTTATACATAATAGGAGATGCAATGGGTAGCGTCCCTGTCTCCGAGTCTGAAGCTAGGTTTCAGATCCCACCCCAGGAGCTGATGGTCAAGAAGGTCAAACAGATTGATCATCAACTTCAAGACATAAACTAAGGGCTGGCAATAAAAATAGGAGATACACCCTGTATTCGACCATTATTGTTTGTACAGCTCCGGGGTACAACATGTAAGTAAAAGAGTATATTGCCACAGTAGTCAGTTTCCTTGGGGCTCAGTGGCTGGATGGTCAATGTGGATCACATTAGTGCCAACAGCATGCAGTTCAATCCCCGCTCTGGCTGGTGTAGACCTGCCTCTTTGCCTTACCTGTGGTGGAGTTTGTGGCACTATAGGTCGGACTTTGGCATTGAACTCAGGAAAAAGAGAAGATTAAGAAGCACATATTACATACTTAAGGGTTTTTACTGCAGTTTTGTGCCACACAAAGAAAATAAGCCCATCCCAAAAGGCAGAAGTACATATTGTGCCTCATCAGTTTTAAACAAATCAAATTTATATTTAGCAAAAGGTGAAAAAATCCTGGAATTGTGGAGTGAATTTGTAAGCAGCTGAATGCAGAAGATAGGCCAGTGTTTTTGGGATGTTTTGCTCTTGCACCTTCTTCCGTTGGGAAAAAGTCTGAACACACATACCAACCGATTCAAGAACAGCTTCTTCCCTGCTGCTATCAGACTTTTGAACAGTCCTATCACACATTAAACTGATCAACTGATCATTCTCTTTGCCCTATTGGTAACTGCAACACTATATTCTGCACCCCACCCTTTCTTTCTCCCCTACATACTCTATGAATGGTATGTTTTGTCTGTAATAGCGCACAAGAAACAAAACCTTTCACTGTACCCCAATATATGTGACAATAATAAATCAATACAATTAAAACCGTACACCAGAAATCCAAACCTTTCTATTTTGAGTTCCACACAAAGCTCCAGCATATTCCCAACCCATTTAGGATTCAAAATTCACATGTTGAGTTTCGAATCATTTTACATTCAAAAAATTCATTCAAATTTACATTAGGCAGCATGGTGGCACAGTGGTTAGCATTGCTGCCTCACAGCGCTGGGGTCCGGGTTTGATTCCCAGCTTGGGTCATTGTCTGTGCAAAGTCTGCACGTTCTCCCCATGTCTGCATGGATTTCCTCCGGGTGCTCCAGTTTTATCCCACAATCTGGAAGACGTGCTGGTTAGATGCGTTGGCCATACTAAGTTATCCCTCAGTGTAACCAAACAGATGCTGGAGTGTGGCGACCAGGGGATTTTGGCAGTAACTTCATTACAGTGTTAAGGTAAACCGATTTGTGACACCAATAAATAAAACTTTTAAAACTTTTCCACAAGTTCCTATTGCATCACACCTTGTAAACTGGTAATCAATCCTATTCTGCTGACTGACCATTCCAGAGGAAGCCCATACTGTGACAATGTGGATTTACTGGTGTGAGAATACCGTCATTTCTCCAAGCGCTGCCAGTTTTACAAAAAAACACATAACATGTCCATTAATTAACAATGACACTAAACTGCCACAAGCTGCTATAGTTTTAATACCACTGTTTAAATGCAAAAGTGTTCCGTGATGAAATAACCTGTATTAAATTTCTTCCTCCTAGCTAATAAAAATCTCATTAGCGCCGTTGGCTGGAGAACACTGAATCAGCTTTTCTGCTTCCCCTTCCAAAGTCGTCTGCAGCCTCCCAAAATCTTAGGACAATATCTCAGAAACATTTCTACCGACAAGATCATCCATCTTAAGTTTTAATTTCTAAATAACACCTACAGCTGCCATTTATTTCCCAGCCAATGCAACACACAATTTTAGAAAGTAATCCATTCTAAATAAAACCATAGCAAACAATTGGCACAGTGCCTGCTTCAGACTGTCCTCTATTACACTTCATGTGAAACAGTGAGTAGATTTTGCACCTCTGTCCTTAATCATTGCTTTAACGTTTTTTTTCTTAACTAAATAAATGCAATCTATTAGTATAATTTGATCATGCTGTTCTTTACATGCCTAAATTAATTTCTCCTTAAGTAACTTTGCCTAAATGAAGGCTATCCAAATTAATAACTTGCAATTTTAAATAGAAGCATTAGAGAGGTATCTGGGGAATATACTCGTACAGCAGAATGAAAGATCATTCACCCCTCCACTGGTGAATGTTCCCCTCAGATAGAACCTAATCATAATAATTTGCTTCGCCACAAGTGGGCTAATTTTGTGCAGATCTCCTCCCCCATTACATGTGACAAGATTAATTTTGTTTTGGTTTGGGTACAAGCTCCAGGATTTAAATTAATACTAATTCAATTACGATAAATTAGGGAAGTAACTGCTTCTTATTTTTCAAAGATATTTTGGTGTTTCTCGCTTGCTGGAGAGTTTGAGCACAGTTGACTTTAATTTTGATGAGAAGACAATATAATCTTAAACAGGATATGATCATAAAGATGTGCAGGTTAGGTACATTGGCCATGCTAAATTGCTCTTTAGTGTTCAAAGGTGCGCAGTTACCAGGGCTAAACCATCTAAAATGTGCGGGATTATGGGGATAGGGTGGAGGGGTAGGCCTTTCTCTTATTCATTTATGAGACATTGCTGGCTGGCCAGCACTTATTGCCTACCCACGTACTATGGGACCTACAATGCCATTAGGGAAGGAATTCCAGGGTTTTGAACCAGCGACTGTGAAGTCCTTCTAGATGGAAGTGTTCGTGGCTTTGGAAAGTGCTGTTTAAGGATCATTGGTGAATTGCTCAGCCCATCTTGTAGATAGTGCACTCTGGGTTAGATGTTCTTTCGGAGGATTGATGCAGACTCGATGGGCCAAATTGCCACCATCTGCACTGTAGGGATTCTATGGATCTATATTGGATGAAGAGATAACCACATTTGGGAATGATTCTCCTAGAAGTGCTGAATTGGCAAGTAAACTGGTCTAGATCATGACTGTTTTTTCAGTGGGAGTTCAGACCCGAGTCTCCCCACTCTGCGCACGTGGTGGTCACAATCATGAATATCACTTAAAAACCCGGGAGGCGGGGCCTATTCGCACAGGAGTTTGACAGTTCTGGAATTCTGTGCATAACGCAGTGGCCCCAAACTATCAGTCTCCCCGTTTGCTGGTCAGCTCGATCGCTGGTCAGCCCGGGACTAACGCAGAGCTGCCCAACATGGGACAGCCCCCAACCCCACCCCCCCCCCCCCTTCAACCGTGACCCCCGCAGTGCTGCCCTCCAGCCCCCCTCCCACTCCATGGCCTGATCACGGCTCCCACAACAACTCCTGGGCCAGGCCCGACCGCACCCACCCCCACCCTTCATGGAGTGCCCCGATGTCAAGCCCACCACACCATCCCCCCCAAGCAGTTGCGACCACCCCCCCCCAACCCCCCACCCCCCCACAGCAGGCTCCCACCACTAACCCACCTCCAGCAGACTAACCATCTCCCACCTCCCAGAGGTCCCCAGAAGGGAAGCAGACCTTCCCCCGGCAGAGCACCACCTCGCCAGCCCGCCTCGATCGCTGGCCTCCCTCCAGCCCAGGCCAATCCCCGGGCAGACTGAGCGTGGGAGTCCCCACCCCCAATAATTGCCCCCTAGGCGTTCCCACAATAGGCCCCGCCCCCTTGATACTACCTGATAACGTGTGGGCAGTGCCGAGGTGCCTCCTTGGCATGGGCACTTTGCCTTTTGGGCACAGGCTGGCACTGCCAGGGTGCCCATGCCCTGGGAGTACCAAACACCATCGCCCGACCCCTTGGAGCCCTGATTGCCCCTCCCTTCACTCTGGCGGAGTCTCCCGCTAGTTCCCCGAACATTGTGAGCTACATACCTGTAACATACTCCCTTGAGTGAGCAGAACCCCTTTGAGGAGTCCATGTCCATTCCTTTCAGAATCATGGATTAGGATCATAGAATCATTCCGGTGCAGAAGGAGGCCATTCGGCCCATCGGGTCTGCACCAACTCCCCGACAGAGCATCCCACCAGATCTGATGCATGCAATCTCAGGTATGTACCCCGTTGATCCCCTTAACCTTCACATCTTGGGACACTAAGGGGCAATTCAGCATGGCCAATCAACCTAACCTGCAAATCTTTGGACTGTAGAAGGAAAACAGAGCACTTGGAGGAAACTCGTGCAGACACAGGGAGAATGTGCAAACTCCACACAGACAGTAACCTGAGGCCAGAACTAAACCCAGATCTCTCACACTGTGAAGCAGCAGTGCTAACAACTGTGCCACTGTGCATCCTTATCAACTTAAATAAGTTGTTTTTGAAGTTTAACTCTATCTGAAAACTGCACTTAGAACGTTCGGCATGCCAACTGATGATCCATATAACAGCCTGAAGCTTATTTCTTTGAAGTACTCTCTGTTCGTCTTTTAACATAAACAGTATGCAGGGAGGCACTGTGGCACAGTAGTTAGCATTGCTGTCTCACAGCAACCACGAACCCGGGTTCGATTCCCAGCTCAGGTTACTGTCTGTAGGAGTTTGCATGTTCTCCCCATGTCTACGTGGGTTTCCTCTGGGTGCTCTAGCTTCCTCTCACACTCCAGAGAATGCAGGTTAGGTTGATTGGCCATGCTAAATTGTTCCTTAGTGTCAGAGTAAATACTAGCAGAGTAAATACTTGAGACTAAGAGATGGGGCCTGGGTGGGATTGTGGTAGGTGCAGACTCGATGGGCCAAATGGTCTTCTTCTGCACTGTAATTATGCTATCAATTCTATTCTAACAGCTGACTAGATATTTTGAGAGTTGCAGATACTGGCTTACCGAGTTCAGGAACTCCAACGACTGTGACACCAAGGCTCTTTTGCTAGTGTGCCATAATCAGAATTTCCCATTAATCGTATAATTTCTCTGCCTGCTTCGTCCCATGTGCATGGCTTTGCACTTAACCACATTAAACTGCTTCATTGCTGCACATCAATCTCGAACATTTCTATTTCTGCATTAATTATTCTGAGCACTATTTTTAAAAACCTGGCAAACTGATAATTTATAATTTTCAATGATTCACTACATAATTGTCAACCCACACAAGAGCAGATTAAACCATATTCTTAAAATAGTGCAGAGTAATTTCTGCTTCAAATTTCTTATTTCTTTTTGCTATGCAACAGCAAACATCATCTCCTACCTGTTCACACGCCCAGAATTATTTTTCACAGCACACCACTTACTTTGACGATTGCATCATGAAATCTTTTGTTACTTAATCTTCTCTGCCTCCCATCCTACACACTTTGAGTGGGAGTTTCCTGCCGTGCTTGCCCCGAAACTGAAAAATACTGTCCAAGATCAACGGACCTTTCCATTGTCCACCCCTCGCCCGCCTCGATTCCCATTGCAGCGGAATGGAAAAATTGGCCCCAGCAATAGACCACGATTTGCCTAGTTCTGCTCCTACATCTTACAAATTTATATGGGGATGAGGAGCATATCAACCATGATCAAATAGCAGAGCAGACTCGATGGGCTGAATGGCCTAATTCTGCTCCTATATCTTATGAACTGATGAACTTCTCTTCTTGTGCCCACCCATCCTTGTTTGGCTTAAAAACGCCGACATAGCTATTGTTTTATTAGTTCTGATCAAAGGTCATCTCGACCTGAAACATTAATGTGCTTTCTCTTCTCAGATGCTGCCTGACCTGCCGAGCACTTTTAGTATGTTTTGTTTCTCTTTCAGATTTCCAGCAACCACAAGTATTTTGATTTTTGGCTCAGTCGAGGGATTGGTTGAGAGTGATACAAAGTTGTAACCCCAGGAAACATATGGCAAGGGCAGCTGTGCTAACAGTAACTAGACTTGCTGGTCCCAATCTTTCAGGGGTAGAGGGAGACATAGGGAGGAAAAGAACAGCAGTTGCTGGAGTCTGCAGAGAGGAGCAGTTGGTGTTGTCTGCGGAGAGGAGGTGCTTTGTGAGCTGCCAAAGCCAAATTCAGGGTGGGAGATGGTTGCTTGATGAAGGACCTCACTCTGCAGCCATCATACAACCACAGAAAACATTCTTTCTGGTTGTATCATAGCTTGGTATGGCTCCTGCTCTGCCCAAGATTACAAAAGGTCGTGAATGTAGCCCAATCCATTACGCAAACCATCCTCCCATCCATTGACTCTGTCTACACTTCCTGCTGCCTCGGCAAAGCAGATAGCATAATTAAGGACCCCACACATGCCAGACATTCTCTCTTCCACCTTCATCAAGGAAAAGATACAAAAGTCTAAGTCACATAACAACCAATCCAAGAGCAGCTTCTTCCCTGCTGCTGTCAGACTTTTGAATGGACTTACCTTGCATTAAGTTAATCTTTCTCTACACCCTAGCTGTGACTGTCACACTCCATTCTGCATTTTCTCATTTCTTTCTCTATGAGTGGCATGCTTTGTCTATATTGTCTGTATAGTGCGCAAGAAACAATACTTTTCACTTTATGTTTATACATGTGACAGTAATAAATCAAATCAAATCAAAATCAAATCACATCAAATCGAAGGAATCTGGGAGATGTATCCCAGTGTGTCTAGGTGGGAGAAGAATTATCAGAATGTGCTTTACTGTTTAGAAAGGATTTAGAAAATTCTCCGCAAACTGAGGGGAGCAATTGGGGATGGGACTTACTGGAATGGGAACAATGTGAACTGCTGGAAGCTGGAAATGCCTATGGGCTGTTTGCTTTAAGGATTATAATTTTGTAGAAAGTGTGATGTGCAGATGGTGTAAAAGAATAGTGCTCTTTTCAGCAATATATAGTCTGCCTCCAAAAGTGGTGTTCAGTTCATAGTATTTTTAGTCACTTGTTACAGTAAAACTTTTAAAGCATGAAACTATGGCTGGAATTCTCTGGCCATTCATGCCCTGCCCCCCACTTCCAGCAAGACCAGAGAATTAGGCTCTTAGCCAAATCTCCGTTCACTGCCGTGAGGCCGGAGAATCCCAGCTGTAGCAAGATCAGAGAAGTCAGCACCGTGTCTTATCCGTTTCAGCTATTAACTAGAAGCTGAATTTTTTTTCATGTTATTGATCTCATTAGGAATCATAAAAAAAAGCCCTACTTATTAAAGCTAGTTCTCAATGTTAGAATGTTTGGAAGTAATTGTGACTTGCTGCACTAATAAAAATGTGCATACACTGAAATGAACATACTCTGAAATTCAGACAAGGCCACTGCTGTAACTTTCTGCCAACCCATGCATTTCAGCATTGGGTTCTTGGTTGGATGCAGCCTCTGGAGGAGCAGGGCATCTAGGACAAAGAACATTTTGACTTACACAGTTAACTATGGCTGGGATTTTCCATGATTTTCTGTCCATGATGAATTCTGCCTTGGACAGGACTGGAGAATCCCAGCCTCTGAATCTGTGGTCACCGAAATTTGCTTTCCAATTCGCATGATAGTAACAGTGAGGTGAGCACTGTCAGTCTCACTCTTAGTTTTAGCGCAAAATCCATTTTTTTATTCTGCTAGGGATTCAGAATACACCATCCAGAAGGACAAGGGCAATGGATATTTAGGAACATGACCATCTGCAAGTTTCCCCCCAGTCACATGCCATCTTGATTTGAGATTATATCACTGTTCCTTCACAGCCATTGGGTCAATACTCTGGAACTTTTTCCCTAACAGCACTGTAGGTGTACCTACAGAACATGGACTTTTTTTATTTACTCGTGGGATATGGGTGCTGCTGGCTGGCCAATATTTATTGTAAGAAGTCTCACAACACCAGGTTAAAGCCCTACAGGTTGACTTTAACTTTGTGTTGTGAGACTTCTTACTGTGTTTACCCCAGTCCAATGCCGGCATCTCCACATCGCAGTATTTATTGCTCATCCCTAGCTGCCCTTGGAGGGCAGTTGAGTGTCATTGCTGTGGCTCTGGAGTTACATTTAGGCCAGACTAGGCAAGGTTGGCAGATTTCCTTACCTAAAAGATGTTAGTGAGCCAGATGGGCTTTTCCGACAATCAGTAATGTACTCATGATCATCAGTAGATACTTAACTCCGGATATTTTTATTAAATTCAGATTCCACCAGCTGCTGTGATAGAATTTGAACCAGGATCCCTAGAACATTAACTGAATTAATAGTCTAGCGATAATACCACTAGGCCATTACCTCCCTTCAGCAGTTCAGGAAGGCAGCGCGCCACCACTTTCTTCAGGGCAATTAGAATGGGGAATCAAAATGCCAGCAATTCCCACATCTCATGAAAGAATTAAAAAAGCATCAAGTTTGTGATGACTAAAGTAAATGAAGACAAAGATGGGGATAATAACATTGTGCAATCTTGGTTGAGGGATACCCTGATATACTCGATAAAGTTCCTGCTACACTGTCCCAAAAAATGTGCTTTAATCAACATAGCAATACCCTTGCTGCAACAATGCGACAATTTTCTTATTTCCGGCATTATCTATCCCATTAGTCTAGAAATGTGGCTGCTGAGCCAGCTAATTAGTACCAAATTACGGGCAGTTGTGTGATGTGGACTCAATTCCTCTCAAAATTAGGTTGAGAGTGTCCAAATTCATTTCATTTATAAATGTTGCAGACATTAGATAGGGGGAGAATTTCATTCTTCTGATATATGTTGGCCTTAAAGCAAAGAAAAGCTTTTTGACTTACTGCACTTTCCGAGCCCCCATCTGGGTATTCAGGGTGATGTCTTTCTAATATGTATATCATGAGTTCAACCCTTTCTCTTTACTTAGCATTGCAATCCTCTTAAAGGACTCTCTTGCCTTTAATTGTTCTGATATCTCAGATCAGCATTTTCTACTTTGCTCGGAGGACTGTTCATATATCTTGCACAAACAACTGTTAACTTGCATTTTAAAACAATCGACGAATTGATTCCTCTAGGCTTTTATAAAATGACACCTGTACAACTTGCCTACGTATGCACAGGAAGATAGCTATGTTCCAAATATTTCCAAGGTTCGGGAGATTCATTGCAACATGAATTGTAGCCAGCTTTCCACTTTCAAAGATTCATTAACAGACACTTATTTGCTCACTATTATAACTAATGAAAGAATTTGTATCATGAATGTTGCAGTAACCTTCCCTGAATGCTGAAGTGTCTTTGTAGATTTTCAGTGAATATACACTGAAAAAGTGATAAAGGCTGTAGCTTGGTGGATCGGCCATGCTAAATTGTCCATTAATGCCAGGGGGATTAACAGGGTCAATATATGGAGTTACAGAGATAAGGCCTGGGTGGGATGGCTGTTGGTGCAGGCTTGTTAGGCCAAATGGCCTCCTTCTGCACTGTAGGGATTCTATGGGTTCTATGTAGCATTACAATGATAAATCTACCCCAATGTCTGCAGTAACATTCTGATAATTAACACTGCAGAATTAAAACAGACAGTTTGAAGAAAATTAACAACCTAATTTAGTTTTACTCATTCTGTCATTGTCTTCCTTCCCATCAGGCTTGCTAACTTCCATTTTCATTTATTTCAATTTTTGCCTACTAAGCTATCCTGCCTTCCCTAATCCGCCTCCTTGAAAGATTGGGGGCATTTTCTTTACAAGTCTATGTGAGGTGGGCTGGATGTACAAGCTACCCACCTAACGTTGTAGGCATGAGCTAGTTCCATATGGTGGGATAGACATCCGCATTACTCATGTCCCTTAGTGAAGGGGGAGGGAATTCAGGCAGGAAGGGGGCTACTTACAGCGAAAGTAGTTCACATGTCTTGAACATGGGGAACACTCAGAATGAACGCTACAGAGTGCCAGCCCCCCACCCCCACCCTGAGTGCCAAATTCACCATCCTCACTTGCAGCAGAGGCAGTTAGAGAATTCTGACCAGCATCTGATAGTAAATAGGCAACTGCATCCCAGTGCATACTGCAAAAGATTTACACCCATTTTTGCAGTTTAATTCAAGTGCCTATGAATTGAAAACCAACCCTGTTGACTTTAAGGTGCCTTCTTATTATCGTATTTCTTCTGTCCATTGGTTTTCAAAATCTATTTGAAAGGTGGGCATGCTTGAAAATATCAAGGAACTCCATTAGATGAAGGCTACCTTCAAGAAGCACTGTAGCAGTCCACCAAGTCTCCATTAATGGAGTCTTCTAAACTTGTGACATCTATTGACAGCAGAACAAGGCGCGTGGAGGCACCGCCACAAGCAAGATCCTCTTCAGAGTCCCATTCTGACTCGGAAATACTCTGCTATTCTTTCATCCTTGCTGGGTCAGAATGTGAAATTTGATGAATTTACACTCACATGGATTATGGTGGTTCAACAAGGTGGCTGACTACCACTTTCTCATGGGGAATGAGTGAAGGAAAATGAATGTCGGCATGAATGGATAATAAAAAAAGAATGGATGGGCAACAAAGATAATCAAGCCGGCAAGAACGCAATAGATGCAAAACACGCAAAGGGAGTCACAGGTTTCTTGTCCAATGTTTTCCTGTGCACAAGTTGATTTTTTTCCTCCCGCCCCTTCCCCCAATCCCAGTGGCACATTTATTGGCAGTGGGAGATGGCCTGCTGTTGGTTAGCGGCAGTATCTTCTGTTCCCACTACCGTCAATTATTTCCCACTTAATCTGCATCCCCACCCCCCTCCCTGCCCCCCATCCCCACAACCCCCACCACCATTGAGAAACCCCTGCAGTGGGAGACGGTGAGGGAGGCCAGGGTGCACTTCTGGTAGGGCCAGATGATCCCACCAGCGTGAACGGTCGGGAGGTCCCAGACTGATAGGGTGGGGTGAGGGGACTGAGTGGGGGAGGGAGTTGGGGCTATACTAAAATTGCGAGCACTTCATTCAATCGTGGAGCTTAAACGTTATTCAATATACTGACCTTTAACCCTCAGCCCCGAGCCAGATTCATAAGTTGAGGAGTTTCATGAGCCTGACTATCCAAGGTACTGGGGAGTCTGACCTCCAAGAGTACTTTGCAAAAACAGCCAAGGTGGATTGAAAATCTGCAAAGAGCTAAGTGGCTTAAAAAAAACCTATCAACTACACAAAGCTTGTTGTATTCACCCCAAAGCACTCGCTAAATGAACAGAATTCACTTCTGAGGACAGAGCACCAGAAGTTTGGTGGATTGCTATCGTGTAAACAAATAATTAGAGCCGCATTCATTAATTCTCATTTGCAAACATGAGATAAGCGTTCTAATTTACTGAAAATCTTTCTCTGCACGCTGCACGCTTTTGCTTTCCTCTTTCTTGCTCGCCCCCACTGCAGCAGAAAGAGCTGGCACTGGTAGTTCAAAAGCTGGCTCTTGCGTCGACGATGGCCTTATGGTTGCAGTTCACGGCAGCCTGGTCCAGTGAGGATTCAAACACCCTTTCTTGCTGGCGATGCAACGTTGTACTCACAGCAAACAAGCCCGAGGAATCTGACGTTGAAGGGCATCCATTCAGTCTTTAAGCCCGCACACCATGCTTCAGTGCAATGAAAGCTGCGCTGCACGCGATGAATTGGATGCCAGGATTAAAAATAAGACGCCACGTGGGACGGAGGGATTGTATCAAACATTTATGCTACAAGCAACGACGTCTAAGTACTGACTAAATTGTTTCCCCGGGCAGAGGGCATGTCAGGTGGAGTTTGGTACCTGTCATCTGTGCTTCTTTTGACACACGGTGGTTCTTCAAGCAATAATGGCGGGCTAATCATTTACCTCAGGTTACTTTCAATCCTAATTCTGTCAGGCTCTGACTAGACTAAGGAAGACGTTTTTACATAAAATATTGCCCCCCAGCCACTAGAAATTGTACCATGACTTCCAAGTTCATGACAGGCAAGAAATCAGATCCTTGTAGCATTTTATATCTTTTGAGAATCTCCAAGGTAACGAAAATCCATCAAGAATAATGGTATTGCTGTATGCCTGGAGGGCATCCATATTATTTCTTACTCCCAACCAGGAGCCTGCCTGGGCTGCGCAACTGCAGCCTTCACTTGCTCAGCACTAGGAAAATGATACCAATAAAAAATGTTGTTCATGTGTAGCTTCATGCTCTATTTAAGGGCACAAATGTTTCTGGCAGTCTGCTTCTCTGGACGTAACCAGATGTGTCACAGCACCAACACCCTGCCAGTTTTAATGGACCCTCATCTGTAGTGCAGATGGTTCAGTTTTGCGTTCACTGTCGGTTCACCTTACATCAAGTATTCGAACAGGTCAGGCACCTCGTAATAACCATTTGAGCACCGGTAAAATGTTTCTCTGAAATATAATCAGAATGAAATGTAGAAGGGCTGCACGTGTTTTAAATCATATCCTTTCAAATGCAGCTCTGCCTTTCAATCCACAGCTTACATTACAACTGTGACTACGAGGTGAGGGGGGTGGGGGATTTGGGGGGGGGTTTCCTATCCATTGACTTGGGGCAGGATTTTCCAGATTTGGAACCAGCACGGTTGGAAAATTCCGCCCTGCACTTCAAAAGTGCTTGACTAGCTGGGAAATGGGGTCATAGAAGGTCATAGAATCCCTGTAGTGCAGAAGGAGGCCATTTGGCCCATCAAATCCGCACCGGCCACAATTCCACCCAGGTTCTATCACTGTGACCCTATCATACTTACTCTGCTAATCCCGCTGATGCTGGGGAGGAATTTGGCACGGCCAATCCACCTGACATATTGGGATTGAGGGAGGAAAGTGGTGCACCTGGAGGAAACCCATGCAGACATGGGGAGAACGTGCACAGAGACAATTACTCAAGGCTGGAATTGAACCCAGGTCTCTTGCGCTGTGAAGCAGCAGTGCTAACCACTGTGACACTGTGCCACCCAATGTAAGGTGTATACGGTCAGGCATAAGGTGCTATATAGATGCAAAGTGGTCTTTTCTTCTATTCCTGTGGATCATAAACCATTGTGTTAAATGGTTCAATTACATTAATGCAGCAAGGTGAAATGCATTTTTAAAAGTTTACTTTTATGGTTTTTATTGTAATCAAAGATTATCATGAATAACAAATTAATTATTCAGTCTCTGCATCTTGATTCTACTTTTCACTTCTCACATGAGTAAGCCCAAGCTATTATAATATTTCATTTCTAATTACAAAGTTGGATCTGGATTTGGAAAACCACAGAACTTCAAGATTTCCAAGATCTTTGTGAAATCTAGATGGGAGAGGAGACCTATATTTTAAATTTAATGTATTAGTGTCAATAGTAGGTTTATATTGATACTGCAGTTAGGTTACTGTGAAAATCCCCTAGTTGCCACATTCTGCACCCATTTGGATACACTGAGGGAGAATTTTTAGCGTGGCTAATGCACCTAACCAGCATATCTTTCGGACAGTGGGAAGAAACCGGAGCATTTGGACAAAATCCATGCAGACATGGGGAGAACATGCAGGGTCCGCACAGACAGTGACCCAAACTGGGAATCAAACCCGGGTCCCTGGCACTTTGAGGCAGCAGTGCTAGTCACTGTGAGACAGCAGTGCTCGCCGGTGTGCCACCATGCCTCACATGAACATGACAAAGTTATTATATTTCATTTCTAATTCCGCACTGTATTCCGAGATTTGCAAATCACAGAACTTCTAGATTTTTTTAAGATCCTTGTGAAAGCTAAGTTAGCTGAGGAAATCGATGTATGGAACCAAATGCATGTTGAAATCAACACCACTGGCCACAGTGGAAAGCTATTATCCAACTGCATCCCATCTGAGCAAGGACAGGTCTTTTCCACACCTGTGAATGAAGCTGTAAAAGTCTTTAACAAAATAATAAAATTTTAATAATAAGAAAATAAAATTTAATGAGTGTCTTCAATCAACATTCTCAAAAACAAAACTTTATATTTGACAGACAGAATAAGGAGTTGCAAAAATAAAGAAAAAAGAAACAAGGGACGCTGTCATCAACGTCTCCTTTATCTGCCCCGCATCTAATTTACAATTTACATTTTCATTCCGAAATTTCTTAGGCATTGAGGGTTTTTTTTTACATCTCTTTTAGATAGAGTAGCTGAAACTATGATCAAACAGTAATAATGGATTCTGTCTGTACTGTTCAGGGAATTAAGGATAACAGGCTGTTTGAAGGATGAGACTGTTAGGACTGCTTTTCCTGAATTGCCTACTATGGTATTGCTGGCTGTTCATTATAATGTAATTCATGCACTCATAATGTCACTGTAAAGCACTGATTTATTTTAAGCAGAATTTCACCCAGAGCATCAAATTACGTATTGTGTGGAGCTCTTAAAATGAAAAGGGAATGATCCGGACAGTTATAACTCCTGCTTTGATTTACGGATACAAAAATAACTGGCTGTGGTTAAAAACTGAAGATGTAATTGTTGGGAAAATTTACAACGAACGCATTCAACGATCTTTGGAAAACGTACTTTGGCTCATTTCATCTCGGCTTACAATGTCAATAAAGGCCACTTAATGCAAAGAAACCTCTAACTGTTATTTCTGGATGTCTGGAACGTGTCCTCTGATACGGGATAGAAAGTGATTCAAGCTTCATCGGCTGAGTTCTGAAAGCCTTTGATGTTTTGAAGAACAGAAGCAATGCCTCATTGCAGTCCTGCGATGTGACATTCCAGGTCAGAGTGCAGTGAGAGCTGTGTACCTGCAATGAATTTATCAGTTGTGTTTAATGAGTATTTAATGGTGTCAGCACTTGCAGCCGACGAGGTCAAAATGTCAAAAATCACTTTTGACTCAAGAGAAGAGGCCATTGTGGAAAGACTGGTCTATATGTATACATTCTTTGAACCTGGCAGTCAAGACAACACAGTTTTCAAGGAAATTGCATGTTTGTGTCTTGTTACAGAAAAATAAAATGCAACATTGTAGGAAAGGTTGTTAAATCTCGAGCAGATTGTTTTAAGTTGCCAAAAGCACAAGTGCAATTTTTTGACTAAAGTCCAAAACAAATAAAAGATATTTCATTAACAGCCTACAAATACCAATTAACATTGGTCAGCTGTTTCCATTCTTTGGATCTTGACTTATGTGGGATGATCAATGTGACATCATTTCTTTTTACTCTCTTTCCATCCTTCCTTTCAAAGGAGGATTTTCATTCATCCCATTCATTCTTGCACCTTCCGTTGTCTTGTTTCGTTGCCCAGACAAGAGGACAGGCAGTCAGCTTGCTCTTGAAGCCTTTACAATTGTCATTCTTGATGCATTTTATTAGGAGGCGCATGGGAGGGTGATTGGCCTGTCAATTACTTTCCCTCTCTATCGGGGAAAAGCACCTGATCGCAAGCTCACTCGCTGCCATTGATGTCACAGACAAGATTGAAAACTCAATTTGTTTGGAATCATGGTGTATACACACATCTTATCCCTTCATAGGATTGCACATTAATGTGCTATGCTTCCAGTTACTTAATTCCCTCCTATTTCGCAGCATAGATGCTTGCTACTTAATACTTCTCCAAATAGCATTAACAAGGTGATTTAAGTGAGTTACTTACACTTATAACTGAATAGAAACCTTGAATTTAATGCTTAAAGTTTATTTATTCATGTCACAGGTAGGCTTACATTAACACTGCAATGAAGTTACTATACCATTCGCCACACTCCAGCGTCTGTTCGGGTACACTGAGGGAGAATTTAGCATGGCCAATGCATCACTCCAGCATGCCTTCTACACAGTGGGAGGAAACCAAAGAAGCTGAAGGAAACGTATGCAGACTTGGGGAGAATGTGCAGTCTCCACACAGGCAGTGACCCAAGCTGGAAATCAAACCCTAGTGCTGTGAGGCAGCAGTGCTAACCATATTTTATCCAGCACTTCTGTTATGACCAAAAAAAGCTAAAATTTAATTATCACCTACCACAGTTTGAAAATGCATTAAGAATTATAATTAACATAGAATTTCACATGATTATGGTTTACGTTGACATCATATTCCTAGCTGTAATGTTCTGTATGATTAATTATGAGATACTGGTGTCATAAAGGCAATGAAATGACACGACTGAAATAGTTTTTTAATGATTATATCAATGAAATGTAAAGCTGTTTTGCTTGGTAAATATCTAAAAAGTCTCCCTGATGGTTCAGCAGCTAACTTTTGGGAAGTAGTCCTGAAACATTGTTAAGTCAAGAACGAGGGAGACTTCAATGCTTCCCATGGTCAAAGGCCAGAAACCTCCGTCCTCGCTCGTGGCTTGGATTTTTCGGTGCTGCTGGAAGTGAATGGAGTTTTGGCTGGAATGGCAGGTTTTCCATTCTCGCTCGCAATGGGTCCCACAACAGACAAGACTGGAGAATCCCGCCCAAAGGCTTGAATTACCATTGTGTAGGCAGGAAACAGGAACTCAGTTTGTCTTCAGATCAGGCGACCACCTTCAGTGAAAAACTGATTGAAGTTATGGTTTTCACTTGGGGAAAGTCCTTAATTGGTTTGGGGACAAGTTCCTTGTCTAATTAGGGGTGGCAGATGGGTTCCTGAGGCCAATAGGCTAATCTGCGGCCTACTAGATGAAGGGGAGTACAATGCTACAGTGGGCGGCACAGTGGTTAGCACCGCTGCTTCACAACACCAGGGACCCGGGGTTCAATTCCGGCCTCAAGTCACTGTCTGTGTGGAGTTTGCATGTTCTCCCGTATCTGCATGGGTTTCCTCCAGGTGCTCCGGTTTCCTCCCACAGTCCAAAGATGTGTGGATTAGGTTGATTGGTCATGCTAAATTGCCCCTAGTGTCAGGAGATTAGCAGGGTAAATATGTGGGGTTGCGGGAGTGGGGCCTGAGTGGGATTGTGGTTGGTGCAGACTTGATGGGCCAAATGGCCTCCTTCTGCACTGTAAGAATTAAATGATTCTATACAAGGAAGTACAGTGCCTCAATGAGAATGTGCCTGCTCAGGGACTTATTTCAAGACATTAATTAAAAAACAGAAAAAGCAAGTGAACCCACTATGGCTGGAGATGGGGGAATTCTGTTAATTTAGCAGCCTTTGGCAACACCTCTACAGGGAGGCAGAGAGGGCCTGTATAATCGCAAATTACCTCAGATGCTGGAATCTGAAACCACAAGAGAAAATGCTGGAAAATCTCAGCAGGCCTGGCAGCACCTGTAAGGAGAGAAAAGAGCTGATGTTTTGAGTCGAGGTGACCTTTTGTCAAAACTCCCCAAGAGAGGGGGGGAGTAGGCCGCAGCCTGCCACTGGGTACCCACCTGAAGGATTGGACCCCTCTCCCTTGCACCTACCACTACCAACATCATCGGATTAATGTTTTTAAGTGAATTTTGTAGCGAATTTTGACAAGGTTTAGGCTGTTGCTGAGATCGCGGAGATTTCTTTCTTTCACAAGAGCCTGTTGTGAGGATAAAATGCGTCCTTCAGATATTCAAATTCCACGCTTGTACATTGAATACTATCGGGCAACAACAATCCCCATCTGATTTCTGTCCTCATGTGAAAGGTTACTCAGGGACATGTTCAGCCACATATACTGGTGTTTGGGAAACATTTAGTTAAAGGTTCAGTGGCCTGTTCTTCAGCTTTGCACTATGTGATGTTGATTGCCCTGTACAAAACAGCTGCAGCTAGCAATCTGTGTGAAAGCAGCTCTCAACAGACATGTGATGGTGAAGGCATTCTGCCTCTCCCCAAGGATTTAACTCCTCGCTAAGCCATCATCGCACAGGCACTCTGGTTAACTCACCCAAGCAATTGGACTTCATCTGTGGATCTTGATGGAATGATCTCGAGATGCCGGCGTTGGACTGGGGTAAGCACAGTAAGAAGCCTGACAACACCAGGTTTAAGTCCAACCAATTTATTTGATAAATAAATAAATATCGAATAAATTGGTTGGACTTAAACCTGGTGTTGTCAGACTTCTTACCCGGATTTGATGGAAAGCAGGCTATTCAACAGCAGATACCTTAAAGTTTATTTATTAGTGTCACAAGTAGGCTTACCTTAACACTGCAGTGAAGTTACTGTGAAAATCCCCTGGTTGCCAAACTCTGGCGCCTTTTCGGGTACACTGAGGGAGAATTTAGCATGGCCGATGCACCTAACCAGCACATCTTTTGGACTGTGGGAAGAAACCGGAGCACTCGGAGGAAACGCACGCAAACATGGGGAGAAGGTGCAGACTCCACAGAGACTTCACAGGAATCGAACCCGGGTGCCTAGCGCTGTGAGGCCGCAGTGCTAACCACTGTGCCAACGTGCCGCATCGCAAAAGATCCATTTCAATCCTTGCCTAATGCCAACAGGCTAATACTTAACATATGAACATACATAAAAACATAAAAATTGAGAGCAGATGTACACTGTTCAGCCCCATGAGCCTGTGCCTAGAAATAAATGAGCTGATTTTTTTTTCCTTTTCTGGTCCAGCATGATTAAGGGTTATTGTCACACTGTCTCCAGTAGTGATCAGTTAACACCAAAAGTCTCGGGATTGAAGCTGAAACTGTCCTTCCCTGTATGGCTCAGTGTGGCTAAACCAACTCGCAAAGCTATTAAGAGAGCCTTTTTTAAGGGGATTTATAAAACTGCTCTCTGAACAGCTGCCAGTGGATTTCAGATGTTCGTCTCAATCCATGATACTTAACAAATGCAAGATTAGAAATGGCTGTGCCTTTATACTCCCTGTATCAATTGGCACCAGAAGGAAGTAACAACTACTTGAGCCAAGGGTATGCTGCACTGCTCAAACCTTCCCTCGTAAATGAATGCTAAGTAACCGCAAGTGGAGAGGCAATTTAACTTTGTGATTCGTATTTGAACTGAAAATGCTTTATACTAAAGATATCTGCACAAGCCATATCATCAAACATGACAGCATTCCCTTAAACAGGGATCTAAAACAGCTAAATAACACACAGCTACATCTGCCGCGATGAGGTGTCAACAGACGATCTACGTGCACAACTTGTTCTCAGAAAAGTTTGCCAACTACGTGGAGGTCAGCAGATGACCTTCTAATGAGCAAGGTGCCCAGCGAGATTGGGCCTCCGATTTCCCCCTACTGCTTCAACATGGCAAGGACAGAATGGGGCGGCACGGTGGTACAGCGGTTAGCACTGCTGCTTCACAATGCTAGGGATCTAGGTTCGATTCCAGCCTCGGGTCGCTGTTTGTGTGGAGTTTGCACACTCTTCCCATGTCTGCGTGGGCTTCACACAGTAAGAAATCTCACAACATTTGGTTAAAATCCAACAGGTTTATTTGGTAGCAAAAGCCACTAGCTTTCGGAGCGCTTGCTGGCCCTTCGTCAGGTGAGAGGGAGTTCTATTCACAAACAGGGCATGTAAAGACACAAACTCAATTTACAAAATAATAATTGGAATGTGAGTCTTTGTAGGTAATCAAGTCTTGAAGATACAGACAATGTGAGTGGAGAGAGCATTAAGCACAGGTTAAAGAGATGTATATTGTTTCCAGACAGGACAGTTAGTGAGATTTTGCAAGTCCAGGCAAGCGTTGGGGTTACAGATAGCGTGACATGAACACAAGATCCCGGTTGAGGCTGTCCTCATGTGTGCGGAACTTGGCTATCAGTTTCTGCTCAGCGACTCTGCGTTGTTGTGTGTCATGAAGGCCGCCTTGGAAAACACTTACCCAAATGACCATGATCTCTGAAGTGTTCCCCAACAGGAGGAGAACAGTCTTGCCCGGTGATTGTCGAGCGGTGTTCAATCATCTGTTGTTGTAGTGTCTGCGTAATCTCCCCCATGTACCATACCTCGGGACATCCTTTCCTGCCGCGTATCAGGTAGACAGCGTTGGCTGAGTTGCAAGAGTATGTACCATGGGCTTCCTCAGGGTACTCTGGTTCCTTCACACAATCCAATGATGTGTAAGTTGGCCATGCTGAATTACCATTTAATGTCCCAAGATGTGTAGGTTATGGGAATTAGCAGGGTAAACTTGTGGGGTTACGGAGATCGGGCTTGGTTGAGATGTTCTGTCAGAGTTGGTGCTGATGTGATTGGCTGAATAGCCTCTTCTGTTCTGTAGAGATTCTTTGACTGCAAGAGTGCAGGCCAGCTCTCAGTATTTCCTGTTCATGCCCTTTCTGCATCACTTTTACAAAGTTCGAATGGCTTATGTCAATTTGGTATGATTTTCACCAACTTCAACATTTTTCGTTGAACATCACAAGTACTTAGACCTGATTCTGAATTAAAACTAGAGTGAGGTGGGCAAGAACTCAGGCAAAGCATCGCCCTCCACACCCCCGTGGTCTTGGTGTGTTACATCTGAATGATATAACTCCCAGTCTGAGATAACCCAGTCTGTTAACCTCCTGAAATCAACTGATCCAATCGTGTCCAGCCATTGATATATTGTACAGGTTTCCATTACAGTTCACACACAGCGGCAGATGTTAGTGTCTAGACCACTAAAGTATTGCTATCACAGTTTGCCTTGTAAACAAGAAGAAAAAGTTGGTTTCCATTATATTTGACTGCATCTGACGCCATAATGACAACTGACAGATGGTGAAAGTTGCAATTTAAGATTAAAATAATTGTTCTTCTGGTTCCTGTGAGACTTCCTCCAAATCTCAACATAATATTCTTCATGATTTGTTGCAAGATTTCTTGATCCTTCTTACCTTTCTGATATTTCTGATATGGGGGGAGTGGGGGGCATGGTGGCACAGTGGTTAGCACTGCTGCCTCACAACGCCAGGGACCCAAATTCAATTCCCGGCTTTGGGTGTCTGTGTGGAGTTTGCACGTTCTCCCCATGTCTGCGTGGGTTTCCTCCGGGTGTTCCAGTTTCTTCCCACAGACTGAAGGACCTGCTGGTTAGGTGCATTGACCCAAACAGGTGCTGGAATGTGGTGACTAGAGGAATTTCACAGTAACTTCATTGCAGTGTTAATGTAAGCCTCAAATGTGACTAATAAATAAACTTTACCATCTTCTGTGATTGTCCATGCACTCAAGATTTACTGGTATCAATGAATGTGGAGTTAGGGGATGACGGTATAGTGGTAACGCCACTGGGCTAGTAATCCACAGGCTCAGGCTCATGCTCCAGAATATGAGTTCAAATCTGGCCAATACAGCTAGGGGGGATTTCAATTTAGTTAATTAATTTATCTGGAATAAAATGCTAGCCTCATTAATAATAATCAGAAAGCTGCAGGATATTTTCTGTAAAAACCCATCTGGTCTACTGATATCCTTCGGCAAAGGAAACCTACCAGTCTGGCCTGTATTTGACTCCAGACACACAGAAATGTGGCTGACTCTTAACTGCTCTCTGAATTGGCTGAGCAAGCGACTAAGTTGTACCAAACTGTTGCAAAGAAGTTGAGTAAGAATAAAACCACAGAGACCAGGGTGCAAGATGGCACAGTAGGGTGGCACAGTGTCTCAATGGTTAGCACTGCTTCCTCACAGCGCCAGGGACCTGGGTACTATTCCGGCTTTAGGTCACTGACTGTGTGGATTTTGCACGTTCTCCCTGTGCCAGTGTGGGTTTCCTCTGGGTGCTCCAGTTTCCTCTCACAGTCTGAAAGACATGCTGGTTATGTGCATTGGCCATGCTAAATTCTTCCTCAGTGTACCGAACAGGCGCCAGAGTGTGACGACTAGGGACGACTAAGGTATAAGATAATGAAGGGGATGGAGAGGGTAGAGGTAGAGAGATTCTTCCTGCTTAGAAAGGATAGCAGGACTAGAGGACACAGCCTCAAGGTAAGGGGGGGGACAGTTTAGATCAGAGTTGAGGAGGAACTTCTTCACTCAAAGGGTGGTGAATCTCTGGAATTCTCTGCCCGTTGAAGTGGTGGAGGCTACCTTGCTAAATATATTTAAGTCATGGGTAGATAGGTTTATGATGGACAGGGGAATTAAGGGTTATGGGGAGAAAGTGGGAGAGTGGAACTGATTCACTTCAAATTAGCCATGATCTTATTGAATGGCGGGGTAGGCTCGAAGGGCTAGATGGCCTACTTCTGCTCCTACTTCTTATGTTCTTATGAATTTTCACAGTAACTTCATTCTGGTGTTAATGCAAACCTATTTATGGCCAATAAATAAACTTCATAGGGTGGGAGAGAGGGCCTGGACAAGATGCTTTGTCAGAGAGTCGGTGCAGACTCGATGGACTGATTGGCCTCCTTCTGCACTGTCGAGATTCGATGATCCTATGACCGTCAAGGTGCATTCCAAACTAGTCAACTTTGCAAAGTCCCCAGGAAGTTGTGTCAAAATGGGGAGAACTGTCCCATGGATCAATCAAGCAACAGGCCAACATTGTCATACTTAAGAAATCATACCCAACAATCAATGGTCCAGACTGCAGCGACACCATCACTGGGTAGGTCCTGTCCCATTGGCACACTTGAAGTAGCATGAAAGTGGTCGTACAGTCATGAATGAGTAATCCTCAGAAGTGACTGTCACACAGCATCAGGTCATATGCGTGCAAAGTGATGTCCTGCTGCTATCTATCTATTTCCCTCCCTTGGCTGGTGATTCCGTACTCCTCCATGTTGAGCAGCACTTGGAAGAATCACTGAGAACAGCATGGACAACACTGGTGAGAAAGTTCAATGTGCGTCACCAAGGGTAACTCAGTACAACTACTCCTGACTGAGTTGGCTGAGTACTGAATGATGTATCTGACAAACTGGGGCTGCAGCAAGTGGTGAGTCAGACAACATGAAGGAAAAATACACTTGATCTCATCCTCACCAGTCTACCTGCCACATTGGCATCTTTCCATGACAGTATTGGTAGGACTAACTATTGCACTGTCTTTGTGTAGGTCAAGTCCTCTCTTCACACATCCTACATCACGTTGTGTAGCATTCCCACCATGAGATAGAATGAGATTTTGCAGCTCCAAACTAGCCATTCATGAGGCACTGTGCGCCATTAGCAGCAGCAGAGCTATGTACAATCATAATCTGTAACCTCATGGCCCGGCATATTCTTCATACGAGGAGTACAGGAAAGTGTGGCAGGAGCAGCAAGCACCCTGCATGGCTAACATTCGCTGTCAGCCCAGTGAAAGCTATAACACAGCTTCATTTTCATACTAAACAGTGGAAGCAGCATGCCTGAGATAGAGCTAAGTGATCCCACAACCAACATATCATATCAGAGCTCTGCTGTCTTGCCAGATCCACTCACAGATGGTGATGGACTATTAAATAACTAATCAGGGAGGAGGTTTCAAAGAAACAAGGTACAAGTTCATCACATCAATGCAAAAGATATGTTTCAACCATTTGCAACAGTCTTTATCCAAAAATGTTGAGCACATTTTTTAAAAAAATCATTAAAGCAATGTGGTTTTCACTGGCTGACCCAACCTTTATTATCCACCCCTAATTGTCCTTGAGAAGGTGATGATGAGATTCAGTCCCTGTGGTGTAGGTATAGCCAAGGTGCTGTTAGGCAGGGAGTTCCAGGATTTTGACCCCGTATAGTGAAGGAATGGCAATATATTTGCAAATTGGGAAGGTGAGTGTCTTGGAGGAAAACTTCCATGTGGTGGTGTTCCCACATATCTGCTGCCTTTGTCCTCCTACAATGGTAACCGGTCATGGGTTTGGAAGATGCTGCTGCCTAAAAAGTTTTGGTGAGTTCCTGCAGTGCATTTTGTAGATGGTACACACTACTGCCACCTTCACTGGTGGTGGAGGGAGTTAATGTTGGTGGATGGAGTGACAATCCAGCAGGCTGGCTTGTCCTAGATGCTGTCAAGTTCCTTGAGTGTTATTGTTTAAGCTGCACTCATCTAGCACAGAGAAGATTATTTCATTGTATCCCTGACATGTCCCTTGTAGACTGTAGCAAGTGCTGGGGACTCAGGAGGTGAGTTACTTACTGTAAAATCCCTAGCCTCTGATTTACTCTTGTAGCCACAGTATTTATGTGGCTGGTCCTATTCAGTTTTTGGTCAATGGAGTAACTCCAAAAATTTGTTAGTGGGAGATTCAATGACAGTAATGATTGCATTCTTGTTAAGTGTCTTGAGACATGTTAAAGGCGCTGTATAAACGCAGATTTTTTTCCCTGTTATTACTCAGGAAGAAATATCGATCTGCTGTATTTTATAATATCTTCTAAAGTAGCATATTTCCATTTCAACTTGCTTAGCGAGCCTTTTTCAGCATGTTTGCAATCATTGCATCAATCATATTGAAACAAGATCATCGATACAGAAACAAAGCCCAAAACCTCCTGTTCCAACAATAAAAAAGGTTCGCCAGGCGCTTTCTTTCATGCCGGCAGTCCTTCTTTGAATATCAGACAATTTTATGGGTACTTCACTCTGTACACACAAAGTTAATTTTTTAAATCAGAAATTAATGAGCAACACAAAGTTACCCTTCGAGGTGTCAGCAGTTCAA
This sequence comes from Carcharhinus amblyrhynchos, assembly GCF_965287045.1. Taxonomy (NCBI): domain Eukaryota; kingdom Metazoa; phylum Chordata; class Chondrichthyes; order Carcharhiniformes; family Carcharhinidae; genus Carcharhinus; species Carcharhinus amblyrhynchos. The sequence goes on from NC_137324.1 coordinate 161,727,599, forward strand.
AGACTGCTGAGAAAGGAGGGCGATCCTTTTCCACAATAGTAAATGACCCTTAATTTACCCGGCGAAGATTGTGCCAGCAGGCAGAGTCAATCACAGGCCCGAGCCAAAGGCACAATACAACAGGCAGTTGATGAGCTCGTTGGCGAGATAATTGAAACGGTGCATCAAGCAAAGCAGTTAGGACCTTACACAGCAGCAGCCCGGATGACATTTCCTTTATGGCAGACACTCATGCCTCATTTTGTTTGAAGGAGATGGGCTTGGAAGGCAGATGTAACATCAACTGTAATCGCGGTGACATACTGCGGGCAGTCAATGAAAATGAGAAAGCATACCTCCTGCATTCCATGGAGCAAATTGCCAATAATCCACATGACATAAAGGCCATGAAAATGATCGTCTACACTAAACCAGTAAAACCTGAGTGGAATACAAGAATAATCTATAAACGCTTTCATAGTTACTAAATTTCCAAAAGTATGATGCTTCATCCTGCGAATGACAAACAATACACAATCTAATGTGCTGGATCAGCTGTTGTATAAAACAGAATCAGTCACTGTGATGATAATGATGATAACAATAAAACACAAAGCAAGACACTAACATTGCTTAAATGCAGCAGAATCAATTATAAATCTTGCTACCAGAAAAAAAAATTGTAAAGTGAATGAATATGAACATTCATCCCAATTAAAGTAGAGAAATAACAAAAGAAGCTCCAATTGGAACACAAAATATAATAAAGGGCAACGATACAGAGAAAAAATGTTCTGTCAACTGCAACATTAAAGAGAAGTGCCACTAAACCTACACATTCACAGTCTGTCCTAACAGCCCTCGAATAGCATTCTCAGTTACACAGCAGGAGTTGCAGCATACAGGCTCCCCTGCAGTGACAGGATTCTTTGCCATCTGCAGTATTTTATATCAGTATCATCGCGAAAAGCAGATGACATCAATCTAAACTGTGGCAACTGTCCAAAAGGCTTACCATTTAAAAAGAAAAAAAGATACATGGGAAAAAAAAGGGAATGAGGGTGCTTTTATTGTCTATGATGGTTAAAAAAAACGCCTGTCAAAAGAGTCGTATAACCTTGCAGCACAAAAAGCAGCCGTTTATCCCACTGTCCCTCTGTTGGTTCTTTCAACGGGTGAAACAAACACTCCCGCTCTCCTGCTGATTTTGATTTGATTTTTGATTTACTGTCACATGTATTAACATACAGTGAAAAGTATTGTTTCCTGTGTGCAACACAGACAAAGCATACCCTTCATAGGGAAGGAAAATAAAGAGTGCAGAATGGAGTGATACAGTTATAGCCAGGGTGTAGAGAAAGATCAACTTAATGCAAGGTAAGCCCATTCAAAAGTTTGATGGCAGCAGGGAAGAAACTGTTCTTGAGTCAGCTGGTACATGATCTCAGAGTTTTGTATCTTTTTTTACAATGGTAGAAGGTGGAAGAGAGAATGTCCGAGGTGCGTAGGATCCTTGATAATGCTGACTGCTTCACCAAGACAGGGGGAAATATAGACAGAGTCAATGGATGGGAAGTTGGTTTGCATGATGGATTGGGCTACATTCGCAACCTTTTGTAGTTCCTTGCAGCCTTGGGTAGAACAGGAGCCATACTAAGCTGTGATACAACCAGAAAAAAATGCTTTCTATGGTGCATCTGTAAAAGTTGGTGATTCATTCATTTTTGAAAAAAAGTAAACTGCCCTGTTGTCAATACAACTTATTTTGTCTTAGAATCATAGAATCTTACCATGCAGATGTGATCCTTTGGCCCATCGAGTCTGCACCGATACACGAGAAACAGCTGAACTTCCATCTAATCCCACCCGCCAACACTTGGCCTTGAATGTTGTGACATGGTGAGTGCTCCTCCAGGTACTTTTTGAAGGGTGTGAGGCAACCCGCCACTACCACCCTCCCAGGCAGTGCATTCCGGACTATCACCTCCCTCTGGGTAAAAAAGTGTTTTTTCTCACATCCCGCTAAACCTCCTGCCCCTCACCTTGAACCCATATCCCCTCGTGACTGACCCTTCAACTAAAGAGAACAGCTGTTCCTTATCCACCCTGTTTGTGCCCCTCATAGTATTGTATATCTATATCAGTTCGCCCCACAATCTTCACTGCCCTAATGAAAATAACCCAAACCTACTCAACCCCTCTTCACAACTTAAATGTTCCATCCCAGGTAACATCAATCTCCTGTGCACCCCCTCCAGTGGAATCACATCCTTCCTATAATGTAGCAACTAGCACTGCACACAATACTCTAACTTGGCCTCACCAAAGTTCTACACAACTCCAACATGATTTTCCTCTTTTTGCAATCTATACCTCAATTGGTAAAGACAAGGAATGCGTTGTTGCAATTATACAGGGCCTTGGTAAGGCCATACCTAGAGTATTGTGTGCAGTTTTAATCTCCTTTATCTGAGAAAGGACGTTCTTGCTCTCGAGGGAGTGCAGCAAATATTTACCAGGCTGATTCCGGGGATGGCGGGATTGATGTACAAGGAGAGATTGACTAGGTTAGGATTGTGTTCGCTGAAATTCAGACAAATGAGGAAGGATCTCATATAGACTTATACAATTCTAACAGGACTAAACAGGGTAGATACAGGGAGGTTGTTCCTGATGGTGTGGGAGTCCGGAACCAGGGGTTACAGTTGAGAATTTGGAGTAGACCCTTTAGGATGGAGGTGAAGGAGACATTTCTTCACCCAAAGAGTGGTGAGCCTGTGGAATTCATTACCACAGAAAATAGTTGATGCCAAGAGGCAGCTAGATATAACACTTGGGCCAAATTGGATCAAAGGTTATGGGGAGAAAGCAGGATTAGGTTATTGAGTTGGATGGTTAGCCATGATAGTAATAGATGGTGAAGCAGGCTCGAAGGGCCAAATGGCCGCCTCCAGCTTCTGTCTTCTATGTTTCTATGCCTTTTTCACTACCCTATTAAAATATCCTTCTGCCTTCAGAAATCTGTGGACAAACTTCCCTTGGGTTATTTTTGAAAATATAACCTATGTTCAAGTATTTTTGCTTTGTTAAATGTTGGAGACTGCGCATCAAAGTCGGTGGCCTTTCATTGCTGGGCTTGGGTTGCTAAATGCCATCCAGGTAGACTGTATGAACTACAGAAAATCTTTTGATGGAAACTGAGGATCCTTCAGTAAGTTTAATGAGACTCACCAGCTTCAGCGCAGCAGTTCTTAGTGGCTGGAAACCAACAGCAATTATCTGTCACCAACTGGGAAATGTCACTCAATAGGTCTGAAGGAAAGCTGTTGGGAGAAAAAAAATTGACACTGTCCCAATAGTGCTCCGGTGAGTGTGGAATGAAAGCAGATTAAGGAGAATAATTTTGATTCTTAGCATCTGTGTTGTCTTTGCATTTTGCAAACGTAGTGAACTGATTCAATATGTATTGAGAGTTTTCCACCTGAATGTGAATAGTGTACTTATCATTGAGAATCACTGGCTGGTAATACACAAAATGAATTGTTCACTTTGTATGCTGCTCCACTTGCAGAGATCCAAAATAATGTGCAAAGCTCAAGAACTTTTACATAGCATTGCTTGATACTGACAATACAGAAGCAGGCCATTCAGCCCAACACTCCTTGCCTCTGTTTATGCTTCACATAAACCTCCTCCCAACTTCTTCACACCAGATTCCTTCTCAGTGTTCCAATGGTTCATTTCTTTTTTTCTGTTGACGGCTGTTCCTTTCTGTAAAATCCTATGTTAGGGGTTGTGGGTGCTACACAAAAAGAAAATACGTTCACAGGAATTTTACTATCCCACCCACCACGGGGATCACAGCAGGCAGGACACGGACTACGCAAAGATCCATTGACCTCGTGCGGGATCTTCTGGTTTTGGGGTGATCGTGACCAGAAAACCTTGCCCATGGTTTTCACATGCAGATTCAAGCTAATAACAGATTTATTCCACGATCTCTAGCCTGTACAGAGCATAAACTGAAAATAAAACAGCAACTCTGCAAATACCCTAGTGACATGACCGTCAAACCATGTGATCAGCTCTTAAAGCAAGCATTTTAAATTTACAGCACTTCCTCATTCATGTGCTTTTCAAACTTCCTCTTAAAAACATCTGTGCTGTTTGCCTCAATTACCTCTTCTATTCCCAAATTCCTCATTCTCAGCATTCTCCGGATGTTTTTTAATTTATCCACGGGACATGAACGTTGCTGGCTGGCCAGCATTTATTGCCCATTACTAGTTTCCCTCGGAGGGCAGCTGAGAGCCAATCGCATCGCTGTGGCTTTGGCGTCACATGTAGACCAGACCAGATAACAAGGGCAGATTTCCTCCCCGAAAGGACATTACTGAACCAGATGGGGCTTTCCAACAGTGACGATGGTTTAATGGTCATCAGTAGATTCTTAATTCCAGATTTTTTTTATTGAATTCAATTTCTAAATTCTGCCACGGTGGGATGTGAAGCCAGATCCCCAGAACATTAATTGAGTTTCTGGAGTAACAGTCTAGCGGTAATACCACTAGACCGCCGTCACCCCTTGGACCAAAGTAAACCCTGTTCATATCACTAGTAGGCCATTGCAATCAATTAATATAGCAACTCAGTACAGCAAGTAAGCTTCACTGAACAAGTCAAGGCTAACCTAGGTAAGAGCCCTCAGTTCGGATCTCCAGCCATAGCACTCCACTGATTGAAATAATCCACCAGGCTTGCAAATAATATCTCCACTCTCTCAGCTACACTTTAGCAGCGTCAATACAAAAGAAAACCATCAGCTCTTCTACAGAAATCTATATTGCTTTTGTGTTGCCCTTTCCCTTCAGGACTTGTTTGCCACAAGTTAATGCTAGTGGTGGGTAATGTAGCCATTTGCTTCAAATACAAAAAAAAAGACAATACCAGGTAGAACACACTTACGGACAGCCATTCTGCAGATGTGGGATTTATTAGAAAGAGTTCATGCAGTTGCTTAAACTGAAAAAGGTTTTTATTCAATGTCATCCATGCAGGAAACTGTTTTATTCACTGTTGCCATCTCTCTCTCTCAGGTTTTAATCAAATCTCTCTTTGACCGTGCTAAGTCAGAAAACTTATTTTCTTCAGACTGATTCTTATCCTTCTCGGATTTCTATAACTTCATTATAGCCACAAAAGATTTCCATATTTCTCTCCCCGGATCTATGCTGCCATAAAGTGTGCCTGACGCTTCCCACAAATAACTTGTTTACTTGGGTTAGTTCAACTCACACTCCAGCTACTTAGCTGTTACAACAATGGCTGTTAATCACTTTCTCTTGTACAACCACATTCTTCCAAAGTCAAAAAATGAAGAAAGAACAACAATTGCAAAAGTCAAACTGTTTTTTAGCAATGATATTGTTAAACAATCCTTGTCTCTACAAATCAATGGTCATTTAAGTCATTGACACTTAAAACACAGAATGAGGCTAATTGGCTTGTGCTGGTGCAGGGGCAGCAGAATGTTCCTTGATAATGTAGTGACCTCAGTCACTCCCATGAGGGAGTTCTCTTGGACTATCATCTCCCTGATTGAGCTAATAATTGTCTGCCTAATCAGGGAGTCTCGTCTATAAATATTGAGGACTGCTGACACTCCAGATTCTGCTTTTGTGGGGTAAAATTTCCAGTACTAGCCACCACAGAAATTGTAGGAAAAGTCTGTTGACCTTGGGCACGATTTTCCAGTTTCAGGGTGAGCACAGCTGGAAAATACCGTCTTGTACCTGAAGCACTCTTAGGAGTGAAATTGAGTTTGTAAATGAAGGGAACCTGGTGAAGGGACACCAGCCTCTGAGGGGTTATTTCAAATAGTTTTGCGTTACAGTTGCCATTTTTCTCCCCTCTCCCCACTGCCCCCACCATCCACCAAGACACAAACTAATTATTTTCCCTCGATTTCAGTAAGCTCTCCAGGCCAAGTTTATTTTAACTGAATGCAAACTCCCTCTTTTCTGCTCACGGCAATGTATTTTAGTCATAGTTCTGTACTAGTGCTGATCACAGCATTTGCATCACCGCACCAGGGTTTGATTCCAGCCTTTGGTCACTGTCTGTGTGGAGTTTGAATGTTCTCCCTGTGTCTGCATGGGTTTTCCCCAGGTGCTCTGGTTTCCTCCCACACTCCAAAAATGTGCAGGTTAGGTGGATTGGCCATGCCAAATTGAGCCTTAGGGCCCAATTTTACCATTTTGATTCTCTGGGAGTGTTTCAGATCTGACTTTTAGACCTGTTTTCAGGCTCCCACATACACACTCTGACTGAAAAAAAAAATCTGAGATTCTGTTTCTGTTTTGGGTGTGGTCCAAAGGGCAGCCATTTTCAGCCATTGGTAAAGGGGGAACAGGCACGAAGGCGGGTACGGATTGCTCTACTTGCTTCATGCCTGACTTTACCAAGTTTTGTGCCTGAAAATGGGTGCAACTTGATGGTAAAATCCGGCCATTAGTGTCCAACGATGTGTAGGATAGGTGAATTAGCCTTGATTAATACACGGGGTTACGGGGATAGGTTGGGGAGATGGGATGGGAGGGGCTAGGTAAGATGTTCTTTCGGGAAGTTGGTGTAAACTTGATGGGCCAAATGGCCTCTTTCTGTACCTTGGAGATTCTATGAGCACAAACTAACACAAAGTCAGCAAGGGTGAAATTCTGATTGCAACATTTCCTAACATAGTAATACATTTGTTGTGCATGTTAGCATTTTAGGGTGGAAGCGAGCCCATTACCCAGAGAGATTATCAAACCCTGGCTGACTTTATGAACAGCTTCCTTCTCACATTCAATTCAATGGGAATAAATCCCTGTACGTGTCATTGTAATCCGAAAAGGTGGTAAGATTGCCCCAAGGTAGACCAGAATCTAAAGAGGTGAATTTATCCTTAGACCTTGCAGGAATCCTTTCCAACTCTTGTTTTGGTTGGTTTAACCCAAAATCAGAGGAGGCGTTCAAAGGATGGGCCATCAAAATGTTACATATTTTCATTGCAAATCAAAATGACCACCTAAGAGTTTGTGCCACAGAATTTCTAACTCACAAGCCTCTGAAGATCTGACTCATACTGATTTTGTAACCACTTTCTTTAGAGAGCAGAAGAAAATTACCCATCTTGTAAATCACTCAACCACCACCAGAATCAAATTGCCTCTCTCTTTTTTATATCTTCGAAATGATGCCACAAAGTTTATGGGCACTCCTTTTCATGGTCCACCTCATGTACTGCAGCAGATCAGGACAACCGATTTGATATCCTCAGGTTTGGTCTGTTAACACAGTTAATAAGCCTGGACATAAAGTGATGCAGCTTTTCACTGTTGTACATCTGTCCACCCCAACCTTTCAGAATGCACGAGAGAATGTTTCTTAGCATTAGATAAGCCAGAGTTTGCGGAAATCATGAAGAAATATTTGTGTCAATGAGCTGAACATTATAATTCACCACTTGATTTGATGTGAGTTAAAATTGTCACATGTATTGCCCGATGGGGAGACGCTTTATTTGGGCGCTGTGGTGGCACCGTGGTTAGCACTGCTGCCTCACAGCATGAAGGACCCAGGTTTGATTCCTAGTTTGGGTCACTGTGTGGAGTATGCGCATTCTCCCCATGTCTGCGTGGGTTTCCTCCGGGTGCTCCAGTTTCCTCCCACAGTCCAAAGATGTGTGGCTATGCTAACTTGCCCCTTATCGTCAGGTGGATGAAGTAGGGTAAATGCGTGGAGTTTTGGGGTTATGGGGGTAGAACCTGGGTGGGATTGTGGTCAGTGCAGACTCGATGGGCCAAATGGCCTCCTTCTGCACTGTAGGACTCTATGATTCTATCATTCCGGGTAATGGTACACGGTGAAAAGTATTGTTTCTTGCACGCTATATAGGCAAAGTATACCATTCATAGAGTACATAGGGCAGAAGGAAAGGGGAGGGTGCAGAATGTAATGTTACAGATAGCGAGGGTGCAGAGAAAGATCAGCTTAAAATATGGCAGGTCCATTCAAAAGTTTGATAGCAGCAGGGAAGAAGCTGTCCTTGTGTTGGTTTATATGCAATCTCAGACCTTTGTACCATTTTCCTGGTGGAAAAAGGTGGAAGAGTTTATGTACGGGATGCTGGGGTCCTTGATTATACTGGTTGCTTTTCTGAGGGAGCGGGAAATGTAGATGGAGTCAATGGATGGGAGGTTGATCTGTGTGACGTACTGGGCTACGTTCACTGGTCAGAACAGGACCCATCTGGAAAGGGTGCATTCTATGCTTAAGCACGGGTGGTTGTTCCCTCATGGAAATGATATAAGCAATGTATATATTTGCTTCAAAAAGTTTTCCCCAAAATCTGAAGTCCAAGCATCTTTTCAAGGAATGTAATGATGTTCATTTACCCTCTGTACCCTCTATTCTGTTTATCTCAATCGAATGACTGAAATTTCCTCAACAACCACCATAGATAACAGTTTAAAAAGCAGCCCCACCTGCGTGGCCATTTATTTCTTATACAATTTATTGGGGCAACACACAAGCATACTTTATTATTGTATTTTGCAATGGTCACTGAAAGGCAACTTTGTGCTGCAACAAAGGCTAGTTGGTTATTTGACATTATTATTTATCATAGAAATGATGTACATAGATTTACATAGAAATTACAGCAGAAAAACAGGTATTTCAACCCAGCTGGTCCATGCCAGTGTTTATGCTTCACATGAGCCTCTATAGATCCTTTAAATCTGATCCTATCACCACATATCTGTCTATTTCTTTCTCCTTTGTGTGCCTGTCCACTTTATCTATTCTCTGAATGAAGAAGTTGTCCCTGAATTTATTGGTGATTCTGTCCAAAGACAGTCTGACCCATTGCGGCATGACTTCCAACGTGGGTAAGGTAAGGAAGCAGATCCTGAAATGACCCCATTCAGAAGGAGGGATCCAACCCCTTGCTGTTGGTATCAATCTGACCCATATGAGCCATCCAGCCAACTGCCCCAGACACCCACTGCCAAGGAGGCTGTGGCAACGTATACTTTTTCCAGAGCTATGGATTATGCTGGTAGATGTTTGAAAATGCCTTTATGGATATCTGCATGATATTATTAGGAAGAAAATATGTCATAGAACATAGAACACTACAGCACAAACAGGCCCTTCAGCCCACAAGTTGCGCCGATCACATCTATATCTACCAAGCCATAGAACTACCTGTAACTCCCAATCCCATTAGATCCCTATACTCATCCAGAAGTCTTTTAAAAGACCCCAGCGAGTTCGCCTCTACCACCACCGACGGCAGCCGATTCCACTCACTAACTACCCTCTGAGTGAAAAACTTACCCAACATCTCCTCTGTACTTGATCCCCAGCACCTTAAACCTATGTCATGTGATCCACTCTTAGATTCACTTTTGATTTCAGTAGAGCACACATACATCTCTGATGTCTTCAAGCTTTATACCTATGAATATCTATTCTCATGTGCCTAATCTGAATAAATGAACACATAATATGATTAATCAATCCCTCATAAGCAATTGTGTCTTGTGCAGTTAATAAACCCAAGGTATTATTATAATAACATTGCAGACTAAGCTCCAATTATCTTCCCGTCATATGGATGTGAAATTCATGGCTGACCAGTAATCTCTCCTGCTCTAACCACAGTTGATACATGCTGAAGGGATTTGCAAGTCAGTACTCAATCTGTTTGGCCATGTTAACAACATAACTTCCCGGGCTAAAATTTCCTGGGTGGGACTTGAATCCAGAGACTCTGGCTAAGTGGCAAGAACACTACCCACTGTACCATAAGACATCCTGTATAGGACACTGGTGAGGCCACATCTAGAGTATTATGTGCAGTTTTGGTGTCCTTATCTGAGGAAGGATGTCCTTGCTAGAGAAAGAGTGCAGCAAAGGTTTACCAGCCTGATTTCTAGGATGGCAGTTCTGTCATATGAGGAGAGATTAAGTTGGTTAGGATAATATTCACTGGACTTTAGAAGAGTGTGAGGCGATATCATAGAAACTTAAACAATTCTGACAAGGTTAGAGGGGGGCAAATTCTGCAAGAATGTTCCCAATTATTGGAGAGTCCAGGACTAGGGGTCATAGTTTGAGGATAAGGGATAAACCTTTTAGAACTGAGGTGAGGAGAAATTTCTTCACCCAGAGGGTGGTGAATGTGTGGAATTCACTACCACAGAAAATAGTTGAGGCCAAAATATTGTCTGATGTCAAGAAGAAACTAGCTGTAGCTCTTGGGGCTAAAGGGACCAAGGGATATGAGGGGAAAGGAGGGTTCAGGATATTAAATTCAATGATCAGCCATGAATGGCAGAGTAGGTTCAAAGGGCTGAATGGCCTACTCCTGCTTCTATGTTTCTAACCTTATTGGTGATGACTTTATAGCTATTGTCTCTAGTTTTGGATTCATCCTGAACTGGAAACATTTTCTATAAATCTTCCTTATCAAATACCTTCATGGGTGGCACGGTAGCACAGTGGTTAGCACTGCTGTGTCACAGCTCCAGGGTCCTGGGTTCAATTCCCAGCTTGGGTCACTGTCTGTGTGGAGTTTGCACATTCTCCTCATGTGTGCGTGGGTTTCCTCCCAGGTACTCTGATTTCCTACCACAGTCCAAAGATGTGTGGGTTAGATTGATGGGCCATGCTAAGAAATCGCACTTTGGTGTCTAGGGATGTGTAGGTTAGAGGGATTAATGGGTGTAATGTGTAGGGACATGGGGGTAGGGCCTGGGTGGGATTGTGTTCAGTGCAGACTCGATGGGCCAAAGGGCCTCTTTTTGCACTGGAAGGTTCTATGATTCTATGATAATCTTTCTTTTCTTGAGGAAAGGGCTCCAGCCTATTCCTGATAAGTGCAACCTGCATATAAATCTGTCATGTATTTTCTCCAATGTCTCTACATCACTTGAAAAATATAGAATTCAGAATTGTGTAAAGTACTCTACGATTTAGCCAAGCTCCTATTCCAGTTTAATGTAACACCTCTGCTTTTCAATTCCATTCCACAAAAATGAACAGTCCCTCAGTTATATTTTGTGTAGCTTTATTACCCTGCAACATCATATTTAGTGATTTGAGTATTTAAATTCTTTTGCACCTATTTAGATTCTTATTTCTAATGAGTAAGGCTAATCAAAGAATAGAATCCCTGCAATGCAGTAGGAGGCCATTCAGCCCATTGAATCTGCACCAACCACAAACCCAGCTTGGTCCTATTCCCATAATCCGTCATATTTACCCTGCTAATCCCCCCGACACTAGAGTCAATTTAGCATGGCCAATCAACTTAACCCGCACATCTTTGGACTGTGGGAGGAAACCGGAGCACCCAGAGGAAACCCACGCAGACACCGGGAGAATGTGCAAACTCCACACAGACAGCGACCCGAGGCTGGAATTGAACCTGGGTTCCTGATGCTGTGAGACAGCAGCTCTAACCAATGTGCCACCATGCCACCCACTAGAGACTACAGAGTACGTGGCCTCCATATTCTTCCTTCCAAACCACCTCATATTTATCTACATTGAAATTAATTTGCCAATTGCCTGCTTATTATGTAAGTTTATTAATATTTTCTTGCATTAATTAACAGCCTTCTTCAGTATTATTCATGCCACCAATGCAGTATCCTCCGCAAATTTTACAGTTTTTTCTTCTGATTCCCAAATCCAAATCATTTTTGTAAATGCTAATCTTTAGTGGTCCTGGCAGCAATTATTATGGAGCACCACTTCTCAAATGTTGGCAAATTGAGTAGCTTAATCGGACTGAGGTTCCATAGGAAGTGGTAAAATTGCTTTTCCAATTGTGATCAACTCTTTACCTGTACCTACCACTTTTTTTTTGTTACTTTGCAATTTTTCCCAACCCCAAGGTGTTCCATTAACGTTTGTGCAAGTGTAAGCAATTCAGCTAATAACCAAGTGTTGGCCATTTCTTTGGTGAGAATCAAGTCATTATATGTGCTTCACAACATCAGAATACAATCACATTGTAACCTGCACTTGTGTGTTATGCTCTCAACCTGTGATCATAGAATCCCTACAGTACAGAAAGAGGCCATTCAGCCCATCAAGTCTTCACTGACCACAATCCCACCCAGGCCCTATTCTTATAAACCCATGCATTTACCCTGCTAATCCCCTAACAGTAGGGCCAATTTAGCATGGCCAATCCACCTAACCCCCACATCTTTGGCATGTGGGAGGAAACCTGAGCACCCAAAACAACCCCACGCAGACACGGGGAGAATGTGCGTAATTACACACAATGAGCTGAGACCGGAATTGAACCCGGATCTCTGGCGCCATGAGGCAGCAGTGCTAACCATTGTGCCACTGTGCTGTCTTGTTAATATCTTAAGGTTACTGTCTTAACATTAGCAATATTACTTTGGACAGAGGTTATGTTTTCTGCTGTTTCTGCATCCTTTGCACTATTGCCCATGTATGATTTTGTGAGCAGAAGAAATAAAAGACTGGGGAAGCATTGAATCCAAAGAATTACATTTGCAAATCCAAACACAGGATTTCTATGGGCTGGGGGACACAATACAACGGGAAAGCAACTCCTGCTACCTTGGGCCAACAGGTTGAACTGGTACCAAAATGCGACCTGCAGTCTCATTCTGCACTCTTAACCATGACATCAGTAACATCAGTTTGGACTGCTACCTCTCCACTCTGGACATTACAATAGCAGTTAAAATGGCAGTTGGGTCCAAATGATGTCACAGGGAACGTTATTTAACTTCAACTGATTTTAAGCTGTTAGAATAGAATAGAATCATAGAATCCCGACAGTGCTTAAGGAGGCCATTCAGCCCATCGAGCCTGCATCAACAACAATCCCACCCAGGCCCGATCCCTGTAACCCCACGTATTTATCTTGATCATTGACCTGACATTTAAACAGCAATTTAACACAGCCAATCAACCTAACCCACTCATCTTTGGAGTGTGGGAGGGAAGCGGAGCACCCGGAGGAAACCCATGCAGACACAGAGAGAATGTACAAACTCCACACAGGCAGCCACCCGAGGGTGGAATTGATCCCGGGTCCCTGGCACCATAAAGCAGCAGGGCTAACCGCTGTGCCGCCGTGCTGCCCCCAATGAGGGAACAAAATCTTAAAAACAGAGCAAGGGCACTTCAGAGAGAAGTCAGGAACAAATTTTCACACTAAAAATAACAGAAAGCTTAACAAAAGGGATGAGACCCCTTTAGCAGGTGCGGAGATTATAATGTACAATTATCCTGTGTTCAACTGAACAACATTTTGATGGACTGAACAGCCTCCTTCTGCACTGTAGGGATTCTATAATTCACGATTTATCCATCAAAGCAAAATGTTTCTTTGTAATTATCAAATCAAATCCCATCATCATTCTAAACAACTCAATCAAATGATTCCCCCCACCACCACAATCTCTTATGCTCATGAGCGTCAACCTGTCTTCGTAATTTAACTCTGTAAGCCTCAATATCATTCTAGTCATGAGCTGCAGCCCTTGGGGAGTCAATATATCTCCGGGTGCTCCGGTTTCCTCCCATGATCCAAAATTGTGTGGGTAAGATTGATTGGCCATGCTAAACTGCCCCTTAGTGTCAGACTAAATACGTGGGGTTTTGGAGATAGGGTCTGGGTGAGATTGTTAGAGGTGCAGGCTCAATAAGTCGAATGATCTCTTTCAACATCTATGATCTTGAGGGCATGATGCTGAAAATCGAATGCAACTCTAGGTGAGGTCTGACCAGGACTTTGCTTGAAGCGTAAGTTCCTCCCCTTTGTAATCCAGGACTGGGGAGATAAAAGGCCAAGATTCCATTTGTCTTTTCAATTGCTTTTTGAAGACATTATTTCATGCAATTACTTTTGAGAGATCCAGCTATCCAGAGCTCCCCTCCGCTAATCAGGAGTTCCAGTGCGACAGACATGATATACATGGATACCAGACGTTATCTGATCTTGACTACTGTCCCTGACAATTTCCTTTTGTGCTGCCCCAGAAGATGGTGTGATTTGCTGTACAGAGTCTGGAAAACCATTTGAATTGAAACAGACTTTTTTATACAATGTCAACCATGCAGAAAACTATTGCATTCACTGCTGCTGTCTCTCTCATCTTTCAATCAAATCTTCCCTTAATCAGCCTCTGCCACTAAGCTTCTTTTCCTGCAGATTGATTTCTATCCCTTCCTGTCTCTGTAGCCCAAGAGAAAGATTCTTCGCTGTTCACATCTTCTGAAGTTTGTATCGTGGTCCTTTAATTGACAGAATACAGCATTCAATCACAGTTTGCAATAGATGAAAACAGACAGAGTCTTCTGCTCATTCATTCAATTTCCTGGTTTGCTACAATTCAGCAGAATGCCTTTTCGGTAGGGATACAAAAAAATAAATCAGACAGATTTTCCCTTTCTGACTGCTGTCCAGTGACTCAGGTTGGTATTTGCGAGTGTTGAATGGAAAAGTTGCCCAACTGTGATGCTACAGACAGAGCATCGGCCCACTAACACTCATCAAGGTACACATAGGCACAATGCTCCAGTATTCTCTGGACCCTGAAACCTTGCTTTTGTTTTTTTTTCAAAAAAATGAGAGGTCAGAATCCAAAGTGACAGCGTAATGAAATATTTAAACAAAGTTAAACTAAATAAACATGGTAGCCATCATTTTGTGCCCCTGGCCCAAATTTTGCTGGAAAATTGGCTACATCAAGAGAGATGCTAAAGGCCGATGGGAAATATAGCTACGTTACAGAGACAGTATAGGGCAGTTCTGCCATAGGATACGAGACAGCAAGTGACCATTATCAGTTTGCGATGCCAGTCATGTGAAATGAACAAATGGTTGTAAACGATTGCCGAGCACACTGCAAGTAGGAGGTAACGATTGTGATGGAAAGGAGGCCATTAACATCTGTGGTAATCTATCAGGAACAAAGGAATGCAAGTAGACACACGGGCCCAAGAAAGATATAAATATTGCCACAGGCTTAGAATCTTAGCATCAACTTACAGGAAGAACCATCATGGAAGAAAACGTCAAGCGTTCAGCTTTAAGATGGAGCTCAATTCTCATTCATGCCTGGTCAGTACCATTGGGTGGCGACATCTCCACAACTTCATTAGAAGCCACTAGATAAGTATTATTTGTTTAAAACCACGCTGAGAAATTTGTGATGGTAACAAAGGAAAGTAGAATCATTTAAACAGCATGTAATAGCAATAAATATCGGGGCTTTAGATTTTGTTTAATAAAGAAGTGATTTGATTCAAAAATGATAGTGTTGTGTCTATCAATGTGCTGGAGTGAGGGCCCCAGTCAACAATCTAAAACACTTCCAATTTTGGGCCCAGTGTCCCCACTCTTTTGTTTTCAGGTAAGGTCCAATTTTTTTTTAAGTGAGTATTGGCCAGTCACTGAATTACTGCATTAAAACCAGTTTCCTCCAACAACCTCCTTCTAACAATTTTCAATAAGTGGGAACATCACTTTGAATATGCATAGGGATTCTCCATTCATGAAGAAAGAAAATTCTACCCCTTCAAATGTCAAAACATACTGCAGATCAGGCCTGAATGGGGATACAATTAGTTGAAGGGTTTTAAGGGACTAAAAGTTAGTGATGATTTGCTGCTGAGTTTCGGAATGGGGCAAGAAATTTGATATCGCTCAGGAATATTGGAATTATTAGTATTTCAGGGATTTTGTAGAACTGTGATTCACAAGTATTAAATTGCACAGCATACAAGAAATGCAGAGACTTACAGATTTTTGATGTGAGCCAAATCATTTGTCATATTTATGAGTTTCTCCCTTCTGAGATAAATCCGGCATTTAGCTGCACCCATTGCAAAAACTTTATTTGCCCCATGGTTTAATGTTGACAATCTTCTGCCTATCACTGAGAACATGGCTTTCTGTGCTAAACCCAGTTTAAATAATTAATGCAAAGAGCTTGCTTGAAAAAGCACATCTTCTCTTGTTTAATGTTCAAAGACATCAAGTGTAGATAATGTGGAAAAATATAATAAAAGCAATGTTTCACACCTTTGAATAAATGCAATATGGGTCCATATTTGAATTACTGTACTCACAATAAAATTTCAAAGTCATGAAAAAGAATTATCACTATGCAATATTAAATAGATTCACATAATACTCGCACAACATCCTTTCTATTGCTCTTGCTCTTGCTATGAAGGTAGAATGGTCATTTTATTATTTTGGATAGTCCATTCGAATCACTATTTGGAGTAGAAATTCACTTGAGACCATATCTGGCCAATGCACAGCCCCGAACAGAAGGTCACAGGTCTCACTGATATTCTTTGCATGACCTGTCAGTCCCTTCACCAGCATTTCTACCTGGCTGGAGTCCCAACTGGTGAGGGAAATTGAGTGTGCAACTGGAAGGGGAGAGGGTGAAAGGGCAGGGACGCATGAATGCTATGGACTGGGGCAGGGGAGGAAGGAGGGTGCCCAGGGAAGGGGATGATATCCTTACTCCTCCTGACTTCAGAAGAAAAGATACGCTTTTTTAAAAATAGAAACCTTCTATTAGCTGCCAGCCCTTAGCTGAATTCTCGCTATGGGACTGTCCTGCACATTCCAATTCCCGTCAGAAGAACGAAGGCAGATCCCATATTTAGAATCATAGAATCCAAAGATTCCCTCCAGTGCAGGAAGAGGCCACTTGGCCCATTGAGTCTGCATTGACCATAATCCCACCCAGGCCCTATTCCCGTAACCCCACATATTTACCCTGCTAATCCCTTGAAATGAGGGTTAAATTAGCATGGTCAATCCACCTGATCCACACATCTTTAGAGGCCTCACTGAATGGCCCTTATGTGTTTTACATTTGGATGGCCCATTTTAATTGGCACACGGAAACCCAGAGAATAGCACAACCAAATTATAAGTTTGACATTTTTGAGACTGAAGCCATTAGTCCTAAAACTGGGTGCAATTGTACTTGTTTTACACTCTCAACAATGTTCAATTTTTAATCCCTTTAAATTTAAATTCAGAGATGTAGGGAATGTATGTTTTTTCCCTTTAATCTCTATCGAGTTTCATTGCATTTTAATGAATTCAGATACTATGGTGTAAGGATACTATAATTCAGCACGGCGGCACAGTGTTTAGCACTGCTGACTCACAGGGCCAGGGACCCGGGTTCAATTCGGGTCTTGAGTGACTGTCTGTGTGGAGTTTGCGCATTCTCCCCGTGTCTGCGTGGGTTTCTCCGGATGCTCTGGTTTCCTCCAAGTATGTGCAGGTTAGGTTAATTGGCCATGCTAATTTACCCCTTAGTATTAGGGGGATTAGCAGGGCAAATACATGAGGTTCTAGGATTAGAATTGCTGGCTGTACAGGCTCGATGGACCAAATGGCCTCATTCTGCAATCTAGGGATTCTATGATTCTATAAGCGTCAGTGCTGTAGGAAAGAAAATAATTTGATTTGATTTTTTATTTTATTTGGATTAAACCTAAAATGATATGTGACAACTAACATATAAAAGTCCTCCTCCATCTGTCCCTCCAATTGTTTAAAACATTGCTTCATTTATGCAGAAGACATGGACTGCCAATGGGTCACATGTAAAATGTAAATAGTTAAAAAAGTCAACTGGATTGCATCAAGCAACATGGTTTAATTTGGTATCTGTTGATTATTGAAGAGGAGATTTTGCAAATTGGAATGTTTTCAGCAGATTGTCACGATGTAATACCGCAAATGGCTTACTTGAAAATAAATGAGTCAGCCTGTTTGTCTTTCATTATTGCAAGCAATAAATATGTCAACTTACCAGTTAAAATATTTATGACTAAAAGGATTAGAGAAGTGGTAACAGCCCTCTGCAGAAGGGAGGAAGAAACCGTCAGAGGGAATATGTATAGAGAAAAGCACGAGATGCAAAATATCACGGCATGAAGATGAGCCACCAATGGACAGCCTTGTATAGAAGGCAAGGCAGCTGTAATTCTCCTCAGTAAAAGCTAAGTGCTGCCACCAGTGAGAAAATCGATGTGTTTACCAGCAGTTCTGGCAGTGCTACTGAGGTAGGATTCAATGGGCGAGATTCTTTGACCTTCCAGCCACGTGTTTCCCGGAGGTAGTGTGTTGTTTGCCAGTGGTAGAATTCTCTGGTCCCGCTGCTGTCTTTGGGAATTCCCATTGACATCAACCCCATGCCAACCCCTGGGTGGGGATACATTGCTGGTGGTACCGGAGAAACCCGCCAGAGTGAACGGCTGGAGAATTCCTGTCAATGAATTTAAAAGTGAAAGAACTGCCCCCTCACAAGGCATATGAGACACCTGAATCAGTGATCAGTTGTTCAACTGACAGCTCCAAGGTCAATTCCATCTCCTCCTTCTTTGAGAATAAGTGAAAGAAGAATAACCCACTCTTGCATTACTGCATGACCTGAGGTGTTTTATGAAACCAATCTTTGTGATTTATAACTGTGGATTTAACTCAAACCGTCTCAGCTATAGCGTGGGTTTTCTCCGGTTTCCTACCACCGTTCAAAGATGCATGAGTTAACTGGATTGGCCATGCTAAATTGCCCCTTAATAGTCCAAGATGTGTACTTTAGATGGATTAGCCACAGTGAGTGTGTGGGGTTACAGGGATAGGGCAGGGAAGAGGACCTAGAGACATAAAGGTTTACAATGTGGAAACAGGTCCTTCGGCCCAACTTATCCGTGCTGCCCTTTTTTTTTAAACCCCTAAGCTAATCCCAATTGCCCGCATTATATCCCTCTATATTCATCTTTTTAAAAGACAAAATCGTATTTGCCTCTACTACTACCTCTGGCAGCTTGTTCCAAACACTTGCCACCCTCTGGATAAGATACTCTGGGTAACACATACCTGGCTAAAATACTCTGTCAGAGACTTGGTGCAGACTCAATGGGCCAAATTGACTCTTCTATGATTCCAACATCCTGGAAACACTTATTGAAACCTGTAAGTGAACTGTTCCCCAAAATACTAATTCATTATTAGACTAAGTGGATGTCACACACAATGTACATTTAAAATATGCAACATCATTGAATCAAGCCTGTAGTTTTCCCCATAACAACTACATCTCAATGGTTCTATCTTTCACACATATTTATAATAATAGAATGAGGAATAGTTCTAAAATTGTACCCAGTACAGAAACAGGCGCAGTGCACTAAGGTTTTGAGTTTGTGTACGATAAAGCAGGGAGATATAAATTAGCACATATAAAGCCTCATGAGTTATCAATCTCAGTTAATTATTAGGAGGCCACACAGGGAGGGAGTGTTGTCACAATACCAGCCCCTGCAGACATTCTAGTGACCAGTTGCCCACCAGTTCTCTCGTTGACGGTGAACAAGGTCAGAAAACTATGAAAAATAGACTTGCGTTCTTGTATAACACTTTATCATGCCCTCATGATGTTCCAGAGTGCCAATGGCTTGTATTGAAATACTTACACCTGTTCTTAATGTGGATATTGAAGAGGAGACAGCAAGATCACTCAGAGAGGGTCTGGTGCTGTAATTAACAGTTCACACACATGGGGAACAATTCTCTCAAAAAAAATTTTAAGTGTTGAATTTTCATAAGAACTGGAGTAAATCCCGATGGTTTTTTTTCAGTGGGAGTTTCAAAATGAATCTCCCGCACTCTGCACGCTGCTGACTGCACTAGCGTGAATCAGCCTAAAAATCAGTGAGCAGGGCTTATTCCCACTAGAGAACCGGCAGCATAATGCTGAGTGGGCCATTGCACATGCGCCAATCTGTCAGCGCTGAGATCGGTGCACGCACGGTGATTCTGCACTATCGGGTGCCCAATCACTGGCCAGCTCAATCGCTACCCCTGCAACCCTAAAATGCTGCCCCTCTGAGCCTCCCACGTCCCGATTGTTGGCCCCCCCAATCATCCCAGGCCAGCCTCTACCCTCCCGCACCCCAGCCCGCTTTGATGTCCACCCCCCACCCCTGCAGGTCAGATCTCCTGATCTACCCCAATAGTCCTGCCCCCCTGCACCCCCCTCCCCAATTCACTCCGGCAGTTCCCATTCCCAGCTCAATATCCCCCATTCCCAGTTCAGTGCCCCCATTCCCAGCTCAGTGTTCCCATTCCCAGCTCAATGTCCCCATTCCCAGCTCAGTGCTTTCTGTCAAGTCCAGGGCCATCCTTTCACTTAAGAGTCAAGGTTCAATATTCATCCAGGAAAATATGCAATTTACAATTCTACATCTATCTTCACAAATAATACGCAGACTCTTAAATAAAGTGTGAAAAATTATTTGTCCAAATTATACAGGATAATGAAAATCATATATTGCTTTTTATATTTACACCTGTGGCATTTCCTGCATGTCCTTATACAATTCACCAGTCCTTGTTTCTTGCTTTCAGATGCTTGTGGAAAACCCACTTTCCCAAGATCTTTCTCCATGACAACACAGCCCTGCATGTTGCTCACACTTACAACGGGTGCTCTGTTTCAAACAAACTGAGTACCCTGATTATAATTGTAGATGCACTTCCAGTAAAAATCTTTCCAATATATCCAGGTTCTGAGTGCTCTGAATTTGTCCCCCGTTTACACTGCAGGGGTCAGTTTCAAAAGTGAGCAGGGCAGTTGCTGGGGCAACTACAAGCATGTTCAGAGACTACAGGCATTAATTGTTGAGAGGTTTGCCTATTTAAATGCCTAGCCACTGAACATACCAAGATATATATTGTGGGCAGCACGGTGGCACTATTAGCTCTGCTGTCTCACAGCACCAGGTGTCCCAGTTCAATTCCAGGGTTGGGTCATTACCTGTGCAAAATCTGCACAGTCTCCTCGTGACTGCATGGGTTTCCTCTGGGTGCTCCAGTTGCCTCCCACAATCAAAAGGCGTGCTCGTTAGGTGCATTGGCCATGCTAAATTCTCCCTCAGTGTACCCGAACAGGTGCCGGAGAGTAGCAACTAGGGGATTTTCACAGTAACTTCATTGCAGTGTTAATGTAAGTCTACTTGTGACACTAATAAATAAACTTT
The DNA here is from genome assembly GCF_965287045.1 of Carcharhinus amblyrhynchos. Classification (NCBI taxonomy): domain Eukaryota; kingdom Metazoa; phylum Chordata; class Chondrichthyes; order Carcharhiniformes; family Carcharhinidae; genus Carcharhinus; species Carcharhinus amblyrhynchos. The sequence continues at coordinate 161,748,710 of NC_137324.1, forward strand.
AAATAAAAATCATTGTTCTGGACTCTGCATCAGAACATACAAATTAGGAGCAGGAGTGGGCCACTCAGATACTGTAGAAATCTGAAATAAAAGCAGAAAATGCTGGAAATGCTCAGCCTGTCAGTCAGGCAGACCTGTGGAGGGAGAGAAACAGCATCTGAAATATTGGCCGAAATCTTCGTTCCTTGTTCTGGGCTGTGATTTCCCTGCGTCTCTGAAAGTGAACAGAGTTTTGGCTGTAACGTCAATTTTTCTGCTCTCGCTCGCAACACATCTTGCAACAGGCAAGTTCGGACAAGCCTGCTCATTAACTCAGTTTCTCTCTCCACAAATGCTACCCGCACTGGGGAGTATCTCCAACATTTTCTGTTGGAATTTTAACCTTGTCAGCCTTTTGGCAGGCTGACTGGAACGGGTGTGACCCTTCATAGAATCTACAGTGCAGAAAGAGGCCATTGGGCCCATCAAACCTGCACTGACAACAATCCCACCCAGATCCTGTCCTATCCCCACGAACCCACATATTCACCCTCCTAATCCCCCTGACAATAAGGGGCAATTTAGCATGGCCAATTAACCTAACCCACACATCTTTGGATTGTGGGAGGAAACCGGGATAAAACTCATGCAGGCATGGGGAGAATGTGCAGACACCACAGACAGTGAGCCGAGGCTGTAATTGAACTTGTGTCCCTGGCGCTGTGAGGCAGCAGTGCTAACCATTGTGCCACCAATCTTTTTAACTCAGTTTCACTTCTCATTGATGTCAATGGTGACCAATACTGGGCAGGGTGCGAGAATCCTACCCTGTAGGATTCCTGCTCGGAGAGTTGGGTGAGCATCATTCCATTAATGATCGCAACCCTGCCTCATCGCAAGGCAGTGCTCTAACTGGCACACATGGTTAAAATACTTCAGGATCAAAAACAGCTCTGACAAATGCCAACTGCTGTGACAGTAAGGGGCTCGGGATATAAAGCTTTGAGGCTACCATGCAGTTGGGAGGCAGAAGTGGGGACAAGTGGAAAGAGAAACAAAGCGTGTGTTCTAGTAGGAGGACAGGAACAGTTGTGACATGTGGTTATTAATATAATTACATTCCGCACACACTGGTTATAAGCCACTGTGAGAATAGCAACTCAAATGTTCTGCGCTTGGAGCTAGCCTCAATATTCCAGTCATGTAAAAGTTAGGACAAAGGCAGCCATTAATACCCTCTCGGGGGAATTATTTCATTTATAAAATCCGCATCTTATATTCTTCACTGTGATTTACCGCCACAATTACTGGAGAAAAAAAATCTCCCATTAAGCCTACTTATGGACACAACAACTGTTGTAATTTCAACTAATGGAAAGCAGACATCTTGTAAAGAAAGCTGAAAAGAAATAGCCTTTACATTGCATGTATTACTTAAGCTAAGTGAACATTCTTCATTGGAAAATAACTCCTCTGAAATATGCTGCAGATAATTAAAATGGATTGGCACTGTTTTCTTTTTAGACCATAAGACATAGGAGCAGAATTAGGCCACTCGGCCCATCAAGTCTGCTCTTCCGTTCAATCATGGCTGATATTTTTCTCATTCCCATTCTCCTGCCTTTTCCCCATAACCCCTGATCCCCTTATTAATCAAGAACCTATCTATCTCTATCTTAAAGACATTCAATGACCTGGCCTCCACAGCCTTCTGCGGCAAAGACTTCCACAGATAAGGAATCAAAGCTGCTTTGAGCTTGGTGGTGAACTATAATCAGCTATGGGTGACATGATGGCGCAGGTGGCACAATTGTTAGCACTTCTACCTCATTGCACTAGGGATCCAGGTTCGATTCCTGGCTTGGGTCACTGCCTGTGCAGAGTCTGCACATTCTCACCACGTCTGTGTGGGTTTCCTCCAGGTGCTCCAGTTTCCTCCCACAGTCCGAAAGATGTGCTGGTCAGGTGCTAAATTCTTCCTCATTGTACCCAAACAGGCCCCAGAATGTGGTGACTAGGGGATTTTCACAGTAATTTCATTGCAGTATTAATGTAAGCCTCCATGTGACACTAATAAATAAACTTTTAAACTAGACCAATTCTGTGAGAACTCATTCTATTTAAAGTTAAGGTGGAGCCAGAGAAGCTACGTTGTGAGCAGAACACATACAGTTAATGTGACCAGAAGGCCCAAGGTTCAACTTGTGGCCTGTGTTGATTTAAGCCGGGAATCGAACCTGAGTCCCTGACACTGTGAGGCAGCAGTACTAACCACTGTTCCACCGGGCTGCCCCAGATGTGCATAAATAGAAAATGTCAGAATTTCTTTCTATGGGCAAGTTGGTTGGCCTTACAGTTAGTCTCAGCACCCCTTGAATTAGGAGCTTATGATCAGTCGAGGTTGTCACTCCTGGATGCTGCCCCATGTCTCTGGTGGAAAGCATATCCCTTGTTAGGGCATAGGATTAAGTGGACCATCTCTGAACTCTGGCAGTTGAGCCTCACAGAAGTTTGAGTGATGCCCCAGCCTTATTAAGGGAATGCTGCACTGGTAGAGGTGCCAACATTTGGATGAACTATTAAACATAAGATTTTCTTTGCTCTCTTAGGTGCAATTATAGGGTGGAATGCCACCACTTCAAAAAAGAGAAAGGAGATTCTCCCCCGTAGACAGATCAATACTAATTCCTCAATCAATATCACAAAAAAACAGATTGTCTAATTGTTACAATATCGCTCTCTTTGTGGGAGCTTGCTTTGCCCAAGTTGGCTGCCATGTTTCCTTACAGGACTACAGTGACAACATTTCAAAAGCACTTCACTTGCTGAGACCGTGGAAGTTTAAAGTTTATACTGGTGTGACAAGTAGGCTTACATTAACACTGCAATGTAGACACTGTGAAAATCCCCTAGTTGCCACACTTGGGCACCTGTCTGGGTACACTGATGGAGAATTTAACATGGCCAATGCACCTAACCAGCACGTCTTTCAGACTGTAGGAGGAAACTGGTGCGCGCAGTTCATACAAACATGGGGAGAATGTGCAAACTCCACACAGACTGTGACCCAAACCAGGAGTCAAATTTGGGTCCCTGGTGCTATGAGACAGCAGTGTTAACCACAGTCCCACTGTGCCACCCTAAACACTGCATAAATAGAAAATGTCAAAATTTCTTTCTGACACAAGGGGACCAGACACAATGCTGAAGGGAGCAAAACAAAATGCATTGACCAGTGCTAGATAGGCACAGCATTAACAGGGATGAATTTTCACTGTACATTGGGTGATTGAAATGGAGAAATCCCAGGAAAGGGCTACAAATGTTGTCCATACATTTCTCCCTGCTACATTGGCAAAGTGATCATGGGTGAGTGGGAAAAGCCTCTCTTACAAATTCACTGCCCTTCACCAGGGGTGGCACAAGGTAAAGAGTGACAGTGAGGGGGGTGGGGGAAGGGAAGGAGGGGAATGGGGGGAGGGAAAGGGGGGGTGGGGGGAAGAGGTGGGGGCAGGAGAGGTGGGGGGTGGTGGGTAGGTTAGCATGTCAAAAAGGATGATGGGTTAAAAGTGACCAAGGTCAAGAGAATCCTGCGTGATTCCTGCTGATATTTCAAATGGGCAAGTGCTGGAGTGTGGCGATTAAGGGATTTTCACAGTAGCTTCATTACAGTGCGAATGTAAGCCTACTTGTGACACTAAAAATTAAACTTAAACAGTGGAGCTAACCCTCAACTTGCTCAAGTGCTGTCGCAAGAAGAGCTTGGCACTGACCAGATAAAAGTATAGAAAATAGGAGCATCAGTAGGCCACTCGGCCCATCGAGCCTGATCCCACCTTCCTTTAATCCTTTAATCCCTTTTGCCTCAAGTGCTATACCTAACTGCCTCTTGAAAACATTCAATATTTGGGGGGATGGAAATCAACTCCGATCCTTAATCCTGACTGCTGACCTGCAACTCCTACTGGGACATGGAAGAGGGGTCAGAACAGGAGCAGAATCTGGTTATGTTGCCTCTGCAATTGAATATTCCACTAACAACTTGTGGGTGATGTTTAAATAAGCAGAAGGCAGAGGCATTGTACAATGATGAAAGTCAGTGAGCTTTAATGCCTTCTTGCTGTCTTTGCTCCAGTGCTATCCATCAGAGGAGCAAAGTAAGTAAACTGAACAAGTTAGCACCTTCAGCTCAGGGCAAATGGCAACTGGAAGACCAATTCTGGGAAGGGAGCAGTGGATTTGGTTGGGAAAAATATTATTCAAATAATGTCTTGGAAGACTAGCGAATCTTCTCCTCGTGTCTGCATGGGTTTCCTCCGGGTACTCCAGTTTCCTCCCACAATCCAAAGATGTGTGGGTTAGGTTGATTGGCCATGCTAAGAAATTGCCCCTTAGTGTCTAGGGATGTGTAGGTTAGAGGGATTAGTGGGTATAATGTGTAGGAATATGGGGATAGGGCCTGGGTGGGATTGTGTTCAGTGCAGACTCGATGGGCCATAGGGCCTCTTTCTGCACTGTAGGGTTCTATGATTCTATGGTTCTTCTTTGTCTTTGTTTATGTTATAATCCAGGTTAGAAACTGGAAGGCATTTTATGAAGACAGTCTAGAACATTAGTTTTGCAATCTGTATTTGGCATGGGTAAGAATAAAGTGCTTCACTCTGGGTATGATTCAAATGACCCACTGGGCAACTTTTATCAAACAAAGTTTATTTGAGAACATAGTTGACAGATAATAAGAAAATTAACATAACTTTTACCCATTACAAGAAGACATGTATAAACCTTAACAGCTAAATATACTGTTCCAAATCAAACAACCCCCACAAATATACACTCTGTTCAAGGCTTGGCACAGAAAGCAAGTATGCCCACATAATGCTAGATTTTGCAGCTTTGCAACACCTTCTGCAGATTACTCCTTTGGGGGTTGAATTGAAAATGCTGAGGCCTTCTCAATCCTGGAACTTCCAGCAGGTTGAGACATATAGAGATACTGCTTATCTCTAACTTCTAGCTGCACCTCACAGACAGCAGAAATCTCACTCCCAGAGAGAGACAAAACACACTGCTTTTAGCCTGCACTCAAAACATCTTCTGCCAGACTGAAACCAAAATGTTTGGAGCTTTCCTGTAAAATGAAAGTGTTCTGAAGCATCATCTTGACTTGTGAGTGACTCCTAAATCAAATCCCAGGCAGCAATCCCAAAAGGGTCATTAAAACCCCAGGACACTTCATTAGGCCCAGATTAAAAATAAACAAGATGCCCATTATATTGCTTCAGCAACAATTAGAGGACACCAGCTCAAACCATAACAATAACAAAAAAGCCAGCCCTGCTTTAAAAACCTGCCGAGAAACATGATTTAAACACACTTCTTAAAGGCGCAGTAACATTAGTTTATTTGGAATTGAAGTGACGGCGCTGAAGAAGTTATTGGGAAAGAAATCATTAGTTACTCTCAGGGGATAGAATAGTGCCTGAATGCTCAAACAACAACCAAACAGTTCATTAAAAAGATAACAGCCCACGTCTTAGCAAGCAGCTGGATGAATTAAAGGATAGGATTTGTGTAGTAAGTGCTTGAGTTTCATGCTGCATTATGTACGTCAAAACGAATATAGAAGCTAAGTACAGTAATATATTGTACAGTGATTTTTCTGTCCTCTTTGCTGAAAGATCTATTGATTTTCATGGTGATTAAAAATGCCAAACATTAAAGCATAATTTATAGAATGACGATGCAACTGACATTTAATGAGTTGTATTTTTCTCCTCATTTTTGGAGTTATGTGTTCCCTTCTTCATACGGCACGATAGTTAGCACTGCTGCTTCACAGCGCCATGAGCCCTGGTTCGATTCTGGCCTTGGATAGGGACTGACTGTGTGGAGTCCGTTGTCAAACCTGTTGCCGATCCTGTGACACTAACATTCTCCCTGTGACTGCATTGGTTTTTTGATAATGCTTTCATAGTCTTCAGTAGATCCTTCAACCCAGATTTTTTTGTTGTTGGAATTTTAATTCCACCATCTGCCGTGGATTCGAACCTGGGCGCCCCAGAACATTAGCTAAGTTTCTGGGTTAATAGTCTAGTGATAATACCACGAGGCCATCACCTCCTGTCTGTTAAATATCATCAATTGACAGCTTCTGATACATTTCTCAACATCTAAATGCTGTTTATCAATTCAGAGGGGGCTTCATGTATTGTGCTGTCTGATGCCGTGACTGCAGCTTTGCAATTTCTTCACAGATTTGATCATGCAACTTATTTTCCTCTCAATCTCATTTCGTTGCAATGAGGAAAATTTGCTTTCCATTGACATTCCTTTGTCGTGGGTTCATCCACCCCTCATTGCAAAAAAGTCGTCTCAGCGATTGCGCCGCCAACTGCTATAATGATGTCTTTTTTTCAGAAAGAGGAAGAAATGATAGCATTAGCTATTTTCACTTATGTCATCGCTATTTTGTCAATCAGGCCACATACCAGGAGATAATGTGATAATATTTAAAATCTGCTGCCAACCCTGTGAACGCTGAAGAAAAGGCCACTTGCTTATTTGAAAGTTAATTACTTTTTTTTGCCTGGTAAAGGTTTATCCGACATAATACTGCAGTAACAGATTTTTAAGAGCACTTATCCCTATTTTATTGGTCCTGACCTCAGCTGTTGTCAGTAATTGTGCACCATGCATTCTTATGGTCCACAAATTCTAACTACCTTGTGCAACTTTCAGAAATTGCTGGATGCAATTACGGAACAGCAATAGTACTGCAAACAATGACACTGTCAAAAACATATTACTAGAATACCATGCACAAAGATAGAAAGAGGAGAGGGAATGATCTCTAGGGGTGAGTTTCCAGCCTCATTGTGACTGGTGCAGATTGAGCCAATCGCTGAAAATTGTGTGCAGGCCTAAAAATGGGTTTTGTGTCTGGGTTTGCAATCGTCCTGGTTACTTTCTACCAGTGTAAAATAGATGGCGAGGCTGATTAGAATATTTCAAGTAGCATTTTAATATGCTTAGCCCGTTTGATGCCGGGTTCCCCCAACTCCCGGAATTTCCTGGCATGGTGCAAACCGGTGAGAATAACAACTGGTCTCCATTACTAGGCGGGACGACCAAGCCAAGAGGCTCGGAGGACATTGCATTGGAGCCCCTGGGTGGTCAGGGGCATGGCTGGGTGATGCCCATCTGGCAGTGTCCACCTGGTAGACTGGCAATGCCAGGCAAGCACTGCCAATATACTGGGGCAGAGGCCAGGGGCCTGAGTGGGTGTGGGGTCATGAAAGGGGGGCTATCAAAGGGGGGAGGGTCACAAAGGGATGGGACATGAATGGGGAGGATATGTAAGGGGTCATGAAGGGAGACCCATTGGGAAGACCCCAGTGCCCGCATGCTGGTGATCCTTGTTGGGCAAGGGGTGGGCAAACATGCCACTGATGAGGGAAGGTGAGTTCCTAATGTATGTGGGGAGGGGACAGGGCTTTTCCACTGCACTGTGAGATTGGGGCACACTTTAAAACAACGCCTGGTTGCCTTACAGTTGGGCTCATTGGTGCATTTAGACCCTGTCTCTCCCAGAACCAGCACACAATTCACCACACTCCCAAAAAATGCCTAAGTGTGGATCAATTGTGATTCGGTTCATGCCGGTCAGACTGGTGTGGATCACTCCAGTTTTCTTGCCATTATGACACTTATGGAAAAATTCCGCGCATAAATTTTCCCACCATCTTCTTAAAGGAATGGAACAAAATATCTGCCTTGGAAATCAGGCAGACAATTAGATAATTGAAAGATGGCACCCACTGCCTCATGTAATTCCGAGGAAATTTGAGACCAGTTGATGGAATTTCTATCTCTGAAATCATATTTACAGTAACATTGAGTGGACTGTTAAAAGTTAATAGTGAACAACACACAGCGGATAGATAGCAAAATTTCAGACTAATGCCTTACTTTCTCCTTCATCTAACCAAAACACTCTAAAATCTGCCAAGTATATGTAGAAAATGCCAAGGAGCATTGGTCAGTAATTCTTCTTATAGATAACTTACCCTCTTTACGTACAATCATTGCAAACAAAAGGGGAATTATTTTAGTCCACCTGCACCAAGGAATCATATTTTAGGAGACTTACGAGGCAAGTTTTTTTACACAGAGGGTGGTGGGTACATGGAACTGGCTGCCAGGGGAGATAGTGGAAACAGGTGAGTTTTAAGGGACGTCGGGACAAATACATGAACAGGATGGGAATAGAGGGATATGGTCCCCAGAAGAGAATGGGGTTTTAGTTTAGTTGGGCAGCATGGTCGGTGCAGGGCTTGGAGGGCCAAAAGGCCAGTTCATGTGTTGTAATTTTCTCTGTTCTTTGGTATTTGAGCAGGCACGGTCATACAGTGATTAGTTTAAGTTTATTTTTTAAAGTTTATTTATCAGTGTCACAAGTAGGCTTACATTAACACTGTAATGAAGTTACTGTGAAAATCCCGTAGTCGCCACACTCTGGCGCCTGTTCAGGTACACCGAGGAAGAATTTAGCATAATCAATGCACCTAACCAGCACATCTTTCGGACTGTGGGAGGAAACCGGAGCACCTGAAGAAACCCACGCAGACATGGGGAGAACGTGCAGATCAGTACAGGGAACCAAGCCGGGAATTGAACCTGGGTCCCTGGCGCTATGAGGCAGAAGTGCTAACCATTGTGTCGCCGTGCCACCCTGCTGCCTCAGCTCCAGGGACCTGGGTTCAATTCTGGCCTTGGGTGATTGTCTGTGTGAGTTGCGCGTTCTCTGAGTGGGTTTCCTCTGGGTGCTCCAGTTTCCTCCCATAGCTCAACGATGTGCAGGTTAGGATTGATCATGTTAAATTGCCCCTTAGTGCCCAAAGATGTTGAATTAAGGGGATTAGCAATGATAAATGTGCAGGTTACAGGGATAGGATGGGGGAGAGAACCAGTGTAAGATACTCCATCAGAGAGGGAGCAAACTTGATGGGCTGGAGGACCTTATAGAATCCCTACAGAGCAGAAGGAGGCCATTCAGCCCAATGAGTCTGCACTGACCACAATCCCACACAGCCCCTATCCATGCAGCCTCACACATTTACCCTACTATTCCTCCTGACATTAAGTAACAATTTAGCATGGCCAATCCACCTAACTCACACATCTTTGGACTGTGGGAGGAAATTGGAGCAACTGGAGGAAACCCACGCAGACACGGGGAGATTGTGCAATCTCCACACAGACAGTGACCTGAGCTGGGAATCGAACCCAGGTCCCTGGCACTGTGAATCAGCAGTGTTAACCACTGTGCCATCGTGCCGACCTTCTTCTGCACTGTAGGAATTCTATAAAGGGAAGCCATATGGCGCATCATGCTTGGGTGTGCATTTTGACAGGGTTATCCAATTAGACACACGGCCCTGCTCTACCTCCATAACCCTACAAATGTCTCCCTCTCAAGTATCTATCCGATTTTCTTTTGAAAATTACAGTTAAACCTGCTTCCATTTTCCCTTCAGGCAGTGCATCTCAGATCATCACAATTCGCTGCATAGAAACAACATCATTTCCCCCTGAGATTTTGCCAATTAGTTTAAATCTGTGTTAATTATCTTCACTGTCAATTAGTTTAAATTATGAGCGAATTACTTTTTGTGAACAATCACATCCCGACTTCCATTCGATGTTCGTACTGCACTTTGGGTTGCTGCCCAGTTGCTTTGGCAAACAAAATATAAGTAAATTCTTTTAAAATGTTGAAGGCAAGAAGAATACCAACAACATGTTTTCAAAAAACAAAGATTCATAGTTGCTATATATTTATGTCTAGTGATGTGGGAACATTGTTTTGGGTTGATATGTGAGTTTTCATCTCCAATAAAGAAAGTATTAGGCGGAATTTTCCCATCCCACCTGCCACAGGAATCGTAGGGGGCGGGACGCAGACTATACGTTGACCGCAGACGGGATCTTCCAGTGTTCGGGCAAGCGTGGCCGGAAAATCCTGCCCTTCGAATTCAAGCTACATTATCACTCTCTATTCAATCATTCTCAAGATGTTGGGACCACTTTCATGGAGACAAGAAGACAATAAAAGGAAGCAGGTATAGGCCACCAGGCCCTTCAAGGCTGCCCTGCCATACAATGTGATTATGGCTGATTTATGCTGCCCTCAGCTCCTTTTTTGCGCCATTTCTCCATAGGTCTCTATTCCGCGATCTACCAAATATTTATCCACATTCACTTTGAATACTTCTAGTGATCCAGCCTCCATGTGGTGAAGGTAATCCCCACTACAGCAAGTAACTCACCTCCCAATTCCCCAAAGTCTGACTCATGCGGATTCATCCATTAATTCTGTCTATACTTACCGCTGCCTCAGAAAAGCCAGCCAACATAATCAAGGACCCTACACACCCCGGACATACTCTGTTTCATCTTCTTTCATTGGGAAAAAGATATAAAAGTCTGACGTCATATGTTCTTGAGTCAGTTGGTATATGACGTCAGACTTTTACATCTCGCACTAAATTAACCTTTCTTTACATCCTAGCTAGACTGTAACATTACATTCTGCATTGTCTTCTTTCGCTCTCTATGAATGGTATGCTTTGTCTGAATAGCATGCAAGAAACAATACTTTTTACGGTATATTAATACATGTGACAATAATAAATCAAATCAAATCAAAGCTAGTCCACCATCTACAAGGCACAAGTCAGGAGTGTGATGGAATATTCCCCACTTGCCTGGATGGGTGCAACCCCAACAACACTCAGGAATCTTGGCACCATCCAGGACAAGGCATGATTGGCATGATATCCACAAACATTCACTCCCTCCACCACCAATGCTCAGTAGCAGCAGTGTGTACTATCTACAAGGTGTGCTAAAGCAATTCACCAAAAATCCTTAGACAGCACTTTCCAAACCCACAACAACATCCATCTGGAAGGACAAGGGCAGCAGATACATGGGCACACCACCATCAGCAATTTCCCCTCCAAGCCACTCAGTATCCTGAGACGCTGGGTCAAAATCCTGGAATTCCCTCCTTAATGGCATTGCGGGTCAACCCACAGCATGTGGACTGCAACGATTCAAGGAGGCAGCTCACCACCACCTTCTCAAGGGCAATTAAGAATGGGCAATAAATACTGGCCCAGCCAGCGATGGGCATAGTCCCATAAATGAATTAAAAAAAACCTCTTTTTGGCTCCCAGATTTGTCAAATGATGGTAACCAGATATTAAGAAATGTGTCATAATAAGTTGATTCTGACTCATTGTTGGAGAAATGTAATCCACAGTAAATAATCACAAAGTTAAATGGTAAAAGATCTGGTGAACTGGTGGCAGGGTTGCGGTGGGTACGTGAGATGGGGAGATGGTTGTGTGGAAGAGGGGGGAGGTTGGTAGGTTCATGAGGCATTGTGTTCTCATTACATACTACAGTGCAGAAGGAGGTCATTTGGCAAATCGAGTCTGCACTGACCACAATTTCACCCAGGTCCTATTCCCTCATTTTTGCCTTGCTAATCCCACTAGGATCAATTTAGTATGGCCAACCAACCTAAGCCACACATTTTTGGACTATGGGAGGAAATCAGAGCAACTGGAGGAAACCCATGCAGACATGGGGAGAAAGTGCAAACCCCACACTGACAGTCACCCGAGGCTGGAATTGAACTTAGATCCCTGGCACTGTGAGGCAGCAATGCCAACCACTGTGCCACGATGTAGCCCGTGCTATACTTTTGCCAGCAAATAGAATTAACTTGCACTGTCAGGAAACGCCACAAAGAGCAGAAATAGCGATGGGATAAGAAAAGGCAGATGCAAAAATGTTTTGAAGTAATACAAGTTGTGTTGAATCATTCATATAAATATGTACGCCGGGATGCTACTGCCCCACCTGCCACAGAGTCGAAGCGTGCAAGGGGCAGACAATGGAAATGTCCATTGACCTCAGGCGGGGTTTTCCGATCTCACGCCGTCAAATCCTGCGCCATATATTGTCTTGAAGATCCTCAGCCCTCCTCACGCACTCTCACCATCACACCTTCAGGAGTGAAGCAGAAGTGCTGGGTAAGAGGCTGGGTCCCAGACATGGCAGGACCCCCAGTACAAAGAGATCCCACTTTCTGGGCCTCACTTGGTGAAACCTCAATTAGCAGGCCATGAATTAATGGTTGCAGTGTCCACCTGGGGGTCGGGGCTGACCTCCGAAGATAAACCAAAGATTTGTTTTCCATTTTTGACACCTTGCAGGGGGAAAGAATGACAGCACCCATCCCTTCCATGTGGAACCATGGCCCTCAAGCTCCCTACCCGACTCTGACAAAATACTGCAATGTGTTTTCTCTGGGGCAAGGTAGGTGTCCATCACTTGCGGTAAGGGACTTATATACCAATAAGGAGCTACCTGTAACGTCAGGCAGAGTCATCTGTTACAATGTGCACCTGCATTCCCCTCTGTTGGTTTTAATCCCAACATTCCCAACCTGAATACACAGATTGTAACAATGACATTGATCCTGGTTACCGTGCCTCAACATTGTGCTTTTACACATTACCAAAATCTGACCACTAACCCACCAAGATCATGTGAGCAACTCTGATGCTCCAACATCCTCACATTAAACAAAGTCAAGTGCAGGCTTCTACCAGAGTTCATCTGCCACAGCCTGCGATGATGAGGGATTGACAATGGGAACAGGGCTCTGAACCTGGGAATCGTTAATCAAAAATGGCACTGCTGTCTCACAGCTCCAAGGACACAGGTTCAACTTAGGCTTCCGGTGACTGTCTATTTGGAGTTTGAACCTTCTCCCTGTGTCTGTGTGTGTTTCTTCCAGGTGCTCTGGTTTCCTCCCACAGTCCAAAGATGTATTAGTTAGGTGGTTTGGCCATGTTAAATTGCCCTTGAATGTTTAGGGGTGTGTGGGTTAGATGGAATAGTCAAGGGAAATATCTAGGGTCATGGTATTAGGATGGGGGAAAGGGCTTGGGTAAGACTCTCTGTCAGAGATTTGGTGCAGACTCAATGGGCCAAAAGGCCTCTTCTGCACTGTAGAGGTTCTGTGATTCTATGAAAAACAGAACACAGGCATGAAGGTTGTTGCAACCATGAGATAGGACAGAAGTGCCCTTGAGGAGCAAAATCTGAGACTGAGCAGCCCCCCTCAGGGTACCTTCTGCGCAACACTAGAAACACGTAGAAACTATAAGCAGGATTAGGCATTCAGCCTTACAACCCTGCTCTGCCATTCATTTTCGTCATGTCTGATCATCAAATTCAATATTCTGATCCCTTTTCCCCCCCTATCCCTTAACCCCTTTAGCCCCAAGAGCTATTTCTAATTTCCTCTTGAAATAACACAGCATTTTGGCCTCACCTGTTTTCTGTGATAGTGAATTCCACACATTCACCAGTCTCTGGATGAAGAAATCTTTCCTCACCCCAGTCCTAAAAGGTTTATCCCTTAGCCTATCCTCTAGTTCTGGTCTCACCCACCGTTGGGAACATTCTTCCTGAATCTACCCTGTCAAATCATGTAAGAATTTTATACATTTCGATAAAACCCCTTCTCAATCTTCTGAATTCCAATGAATACAATCCTAACTGACTTAGTCGCTTCTCAGATGACAGGTTTCCATCCCGAGAATCAGCCTGGTAAACCTTTGCTGTACATCTCTCTATAGCAAGGACACCCTTCCATAGATAGGGACACAATATTCCAGGTGTGGTCTCACCAACACCCTATACAATTGCAGTAAAATTTCTCTATTCCTATACTCAAATCTCTCGCTATGAAGGCCAACACACCATTTGCCTTCTTTACTGCCTGCTCTACCTGTGTACTCATGCTTTCTGTGCCTAAAAATAGGTGGCTTTCAAAGCACGTGACAACACAGAATTGCCGAGCAGAAACTGATAGCCAAATTCTGCACACATGAAGACAGCCTCAATTAGGATCTCGGGTTCACACTTGTAACCCCCACCATACTGGCTGAGTTTGCAAATTCTAATAACTGTTGCAGTTTAAAATAAACCACACACCTTTAACCTGTGATTTCCCTCTCTCTACACATGCTGTTTGTACCTGTAAAGATTTGATTACCTTTAAAGACTCACGTTCCAACCATTCTTCACATTCCAATCTGTAATTATCTTGTAATTGTGTCTTTGTCTATATACGCCGTGTTTGTGATCCTACCTTCTGTCACCTGATGAAGGAGCTATGCTCCAAAAGCTCATGATTCCAAATAAACCTGTTGGACTTTAACCTGGTATTCTGAGACTTCTTACTGTGCCCCACCCCAGTCCAATGCCGGCATCCCCACCTCTACATTAAAAATAGATTGCCCCACTTGCCCCTGCCATTCAGTTAAACCACGGCTGATTTGCCCACAGCTCCATTTTCTGGCCTTTTCTCCATAATTGTATTTCAATCAAGTTGTTCTGTGATTGGAAAGGGAATAGCAAAGATTTTTTTTTAAATGAGAAAGATGGCAATTAGTTAAATGACAAGTTAGCTTTATGAAGTGCTTCCTCAATTAAGCAATGAACTTGTTTAATTGCGCACTCATCTACAACACCGAGCCAAACATGTAATCAATTTCCAAACTCAAAATGCGATTGTCAATGAGTTTCCCTTTGCATGTCAATACATTGTCTGGTGGTAAGTACCAAAACCCCAAATTTGATCTTCAATCTGTTCTGAATTTTATTACATTCACAATTGTAGCAATGACGATATGGCAACAAGCCACTGGGCTAAGGTGGGTTAAAATACCAAAACTCCTAATCCTTATTCCCATCACTTTCCCATCATTCCCAGAAAATATACATATGATCCTACAAACAACTGTGACAGTGACCAAAATCACCCCCGACTAGACATCAAGGGTGATGCTCCCAAAAGTGCTTTATCAGAGGGAAAACTGTTCTAGGTCCCGACTGTTTTCTCGGTTCAGCTTCTCATCTGAATCTCCACAATCTGTGGACTGCAGAGGTCCCAACTGTGAATCTCATTATAAATCCAGGGAAGGTGGGGCCAATTCACACTGGAGTTTGACAGTTTTGGAACTCTGTGCATGTGCATTGGCCCCAGTCTGTCAGTCTCCCGATTTGCAGGCCAGCTCAATCACTGGCCAGCCAGGGACCCCCCACTATGCTGCCCCTCCAGGCCCCCCCCACAGCCTGACCGCAGCCCCCACAACACTTCCAAGGCCTGCCTTCCCACCCCAGAATGCCCAATGTCCAGCCCCTGGACCCAGCAGTGGCAATTTCCCCACCTCCTCACTCCAGCAGACCCCCCACCCCCACCCCGCACCCCCACCACCACTGACCCCCTCAGGGAGGCAGGCCTCCCCCTGGCAGAAACCCCCACCCCCCCCCCCCAAGTCTGCCCCCATTGCTGGCCTTCCCCCAGCCCAAACCGATCCCCATACAGAGTGGCAGTGTGACCCCTCACCCCACCGATTGCCCCTAGGCCCTGCCCACAATAGGCTCCACCACTTTGGCACTGCCTGATGTCCAGTGGGCAGTGCCAAGATGCCCCGGGCAAGTGCCGCAAGCACAGGCTGGCATTGCCAGGGTGCCCATTCCCAGGGGGCATCATTCCCCCCCCCACCCCCCAAACACCGATTGCCCTCCCTTCATTCTCTCCCATTAGTTCCCGGAACATGGGGAGCTACTCTAAACCCCGATGGAATGAAGTATTCCCAGCGGGGTGAAAGATTTCAATTGGATCCGGCATCTTCCCCATAATTGAATGCTAAATATACTTAAACTACATTTAAAAAAGATTCAAATAACCCACCTGTCTTCCCGTTGGTTTCCAGCATGGTCCGTTCTCCGGCTCTGGGAGATGTGCAAGAATTCCCGACGCAAGCACAAATCCCAGAAAAAGGTCGGCGATGCGCATCTCCCAAACCAATCCGCCAGAAAAGTTGCAGATCGCGATGAAAGAATCATCCCCATCATTTTAATATTGGCTGGCAAGTAAGTATTAATTGGTGTTCTGAGATGTGCTCCTCTTCCTTGAACTCTAGGGGCGGAATTTTCCCATCCCACCTGCCACGGGAATCGTAGTGGATGGGGATAGACCATGCAAAGGTTCGTTGACCTCAGATAGAAATTTCCGTCTTTGGGGCAAGCGCAGCCGGGAAGTCCTGTCCTAAGTGTATGCCTCATTTAGTATCAGAATGTAGGCATACTCTACTATCTGCTTAAAACTTGTTAATTAACTCTACTTTTGAGCAGGTTATGGGGTGGGCATGTTGTTCCTAAATCGGATTCCAACCTCTCTCTCTCTTCTTCTCTCTCTATATAGAGAGGCAGAGAGTGAGAGAGAGAGACAGAGAGAGAAAGAGAGACTGGAATAGATGATTGACTGATGTCAGAAGTACATTATCACCTACGTTATACATTAGCATATCCATTTATAAGACACCCCCTTCAAGTATATTATCCTATTTTTAACACATGACAGAACTATACCTTTAACTCTTTTCAATACATTTCTGAAACTCCTTTTTTTCCCAACTACAGATTCTGCCCAAATCCAACTCTTCCTTTCCCCAGTTCGCTGTCCTCAGGGATTCAATTTCCCACAGTATTCCCTGTTCTTAAGGAAGGCACTTTGGAGACATGAGGGCTCTCTGCTACATTTGGTAGGACATCATCACCTTCAGAATAGGACAGCACTTTAGCAGCATTGCTTTCGACGTTGCTGGAAAGCAAGGCATCGTGGGAAAGCAAAGGGAATGAAGACTTTCCAACAAAAGACTGACCTGAAAGAAGGTCAACCTTTGGACCATCTGAGACAAGAAGAATTCAGGATACTCTGAAGAACTTATTGCTCCAATGAACAAAGGACCCAGAGACCAAGCTTAAGAAGAAGAATGACCTTCAGTGTTAGGGAAGACTTGAAGCTTTATTCTTCACTGCTGCATTGATGGCTGAATGGGCATTGAAGATTCAAGACTTCAAGGAATTTAGATGGGGTAGGAAAGAAAATGACCCAATTCCTATAAGACTGTTAGGAAAAGAAGAGATGATTTCCCAATGATATTTCAAGAGTACCGTCCATTTCCTGAGGGCAATGGTAAGAGGTCCACTTCTGTCTGTATGAGATTGTTCCCCTGAAGACAATAGGAAGAATTGGTGAGGATACGGAGACAAGACAACCTCATCCTCTGGAGTGAGACAGATTTCTTATGGATTAGTAACTCAGGGTCAAGATTGCTGTTTGGATTCTGCAGCTTCAAAAGTGCTAAAGATTCTGCCTCAGCTTCTGTGTTGACTTCCAGTTCTGGAGGAAGGATAACTTTCAGGGTATCAATCAACTTTCACCCTGTAAGGTACCAGCCCTGTGGTACTGTGTTCCTGGGAGTGGGGTTTGGGGGGTTGGGGGGGTGGTTGGAAGAGCTGACACCTGTGAAGGGTATGCCCCAATACTTATATGGTGGGCAGCAGGGGAAATGGGGGGCCAGCCCCATGGTTGTTGCAGGGGTGGGGGGGGGTTGGGGAGTGGGGTCATCCATGGCTGTGGGAGGGTGGAGGGAGTTTATTTTTATCACGGATCGGGGCACCCTTTAAGCTAGGCATCCGATCTTTGTGGCGTTGGCCTGGGAAGCTCAAAGAGACCCCAGCAGAGTGATGGCACAAATCACTCCCCCAGATATTCTGTGCATTGAGTGCCAGGGAATCTGGAATGAAACTCAACTGTGCATCTGGAGAGACACACGTCGGTTTTCAACCTGAACCTAACACCGATTTCTGGGAAAATCCCAACCCTTATTCTTGACTTTGAATAAAATTGTTTGAGTTGCAGAAATGCTTGAAATGTCTAGTTTTTAAGAACATAAGAAATAAGAACATAAGAAATAGGAGCAGGAGTAGGCCATCTAGCCCTTCGAGCCTGCCCCGCCATTCAATAAGATCATGGCTGATCTGTCGTGGCTCAGTTCCACTTTCCCGCCCTCTCCCCATAACCCTTAATCCCTTCTCTTATCAAAAACCCATCAACCCGCTTCTTAAAAATATTTAGCGAGGCAGCCTCCACCACTTCAACGGGCAGAGAATTCCAGAGATTCACCACCCTTTGAGTGAAGAAGTTCCTCCTCAACTCCGTTCTAAACCGCCTCCCCTTTATCTTGAGGCTGTGCCCCCTAGTCCTACTGTCTTTTTTGAGCGGGAAGAGTCTCTCCACCTCTATCCTATCCATCCCATTCATCATCTTATACGTCTCAATGAGATCTCCCCTCATTCTTCTAAACTCTAACGAGTACAAGCCTAGTTTATTCAGCCTCTCCTCATAGCTCAATCCCCTCAACTCCGGTATCAGCCTAGTAAACCTCCTCTGCACTCCCTCCAGGGCCAAAATATCCTTGCGCAGGTGCGGCGCCCAAAACTGCACACAGTACTCCAGCTGCGGCCTCACCAATGCCCTATACAGCTGCAGCAAGACCTCCCTACTTTTATATTCAATCCCCCTCGCTATGAAGGCCAGCATCCCATTCGCCTTCCTGACCACCTGCTGCACCTGCAAGCTGAAGCATCCTGAGTTCCTCACTGGCCAGAATTGGCATCTATGCTGGGTTCACATGCGACAGAACAAGTATCTCAAAATGACCAGCAGCTTTGAGTTTGCCATGATTTCACCTGTTTTGATGAACTTTCTTGTGGGCAGGGCCATTGCCAATGGGCCGACCCAGCCAACGGAGACACGTGAAGCTGCAGAGATGTCCCAAATGACAGCCCAATTATATGGTCTACGCTTGGCCTGCTTCACATACTGGACCACTTGATCCAAAGTAAGATTTTTTTTAGCAGCTTTACAATATGTGTTGATTAGAAATAATTCAGTTGATTCTCTTGATCACTGCAGTCACTGATTAATGTGGGCTTGTTTAATTAATAAGTTTTGCTTCTGGCTAAAATTGGTGTTAAAGGCTGTAAGAATGGATTCAAAGTTAGCAGACTTGTGCACTCCTTGCCTTAGGAGAAGGCAGTCTGCTCCTGGACCCAGTGCACAAAGAAAGGGACTGATTTAAAGAATATTCTCCTTTTTATGAAGGCCTGGTGCTGCTCAGGACTGGAAAAAATGGTGTTTCCATAATCCTTCCGCTGACCTCTCTGTGGGCTCTCGATGCTTCCAAATGGATAGGGCAAATACCAGGAGGGAATACTCACCAGGTACCATCATCGTTACCTCTCTCCACATGTCCTTTTGCTGCCAACTTTTTTATGAGCTGTTTGCAGAAGTTCCTTTGCTGTGTAGTCACTTCAGTAATATTGATGTGTCCTTTACCTTGATGTCGCCACAGCTGCCATTTTGTTCTGAGATTGCCTTCTTCTATCTTGGACTCTAAGTGTGGGATTTGGTTAGTACAGAGAATGTAGACACACTATAGTATCGTGTTTATTTGTGCTGCCTCTAAACACATCAGAGTAGGCATGTTGATCCTAGGCAGAGTGATCCAACCTCTCACTCTCTCAAACCCAACACATGATGTCAGTGGTAAATGCAAATGTTTACCACTGTAGATGATGGAATATGAAACAAAAACAAGAAAAATGATGCAAAATCTTAGCTGGTCTGACAGCATTTGTGGAGAGAGAATAGAGGCAAAGTTTCAGCTCTGATGAAAGATCATCTAGACTCAAAACGTTAGCCCTACTCTCTCTCTACTCTGTCAGACCTGCTGAGATTTTCCAGCATTTTTCTGTTGATGTCAGTGGTACATCATCATCTACATCATGCATTAGTGCATCCCATCTGATAACTCTTTGTTTTACTATTAGAAATAGAATTTTTCTTTACCATGGGATCAGCCCACATATAACAGCGGAGAGGGTCACAGTTAAACATCTCTTCTGAACCACAGCAGGTCTGACAATGCAGCACTCTCAGAATACTGCACGTACAGCAGTGTCAGCCTTAACATTGTGCTCAAACCCCAGAATAGAGTCTTACAGTTACGAAGGAGGCAGTTCAGTTTGCTGAGCCTGTACCTGTTTGTTATGGAGTGATGCCATTAGCCTTACTCCCTTGACTTTCTTTCCCCAAATGTTATCTTTTCTATTTAATTCTCTTTTGGAAGTAACCATTGAAGATGCATCCTTTTAGACGGTACTCTCCAGATCACAAAATCACTGTTTAATAAAGTTCTCTTCATCTGCCTACCTGGTTCTTTTGCTAGTTATCATAAACGTATGTACTCCAGTTACTGGCCAGTGTAGACAGCTTCCCCCTCTCTGCTCCGTCAAAGTTCTTCATAATCTTAAACACATTGATGAAATCCCCATTTAAACTCGATTGCTCTAAGATGAACAATTCTGGCTTCCTTAGTCCCCCCATATAATTCAAGACTTAATCCCAGCCAGGCTGATGCCCAACAGTGCTGACCTTTCTGGGGTCAGCAGGAGTGAACCTTATTTGTATGAGAGTACATTCATTAGAATCATAGAATCCCTACAGAGCAGAAGGAGGCCATTCGGCCCATCGGGTCTGCACCAACAATAATCCCACCCAGGCCCTACCCTCATAACTCCACATATTTACCCTGCTAATCCCCTGACATGAAGGAGCAATTTAGCATGGCCAATCAATATAACCCATATATTTTTGGACTGTAGGAAGATATTGGAGCACCCAGAGGAAACCCACGCAGACATGGGGAGAGCGTGCAAACTCCACACAGACTTTGGCCCAAGCAGAAATTGAACCTGGATCCCTGGCACTATGAGACAGCAGTAACCACCATGCAATCCAAAAAAATAAGCCTACTATATCTGATATTCCTAGATAGTCACCATCCAAGTACTAACCAGGCCTGCACTGCTTAGCTTCCAAGATCAGGAATTTTCAGAATAGGATGTAGGCCATTACTTTGATTGTTTTTCCAGTGCCTGATGGAAATGCCAGCACCCCCGGATCCCCACCCCCTGAAATGAAGAAAAGAGGAATGCACAGGCCCCTGTCTTGAATCTCCAGCATGGGCCTACCATCCTTCGAGTAAGTGGTCAGAAAATAATTCACCTGTTCAGGAAACCACTTCCAGGATTAGACAGTAAAGGCAGGGCCCAGCCCATACTTTAGCGAAGGCAGGTCTCCACTCGCTTCGCATACAAGTCATCCCAGAAATAAAATTAGGGTCAACTGGAAATTGAGGACCAATAGGGAATTACTGCCCCTGGGTGCATCCCTCTGTTTTTAAAGCGGTGAGCTGAGGTCCAGTCCCATGATCGACCTTGAGGATTTCCTCACAACCAAACCTTTCCTGGGGTTCAGCATGTCTCCCACTGGAATAACAGCTTGTGATGACTGTATTCCTGAAGATTGTCAAGGCCTCAATAGCGGGGTTTATACACATGAAGAATCACCATTAGGGTTTGGTATTGAAGGCTCTAATTCCCCATGCAATCGTCAAAGTCCAAAGCAGTTTACCATCATCGAGAGATCAGAGAGAATTGGAGGAGAAAGGCTTCATAAACGACACTCTATTGCAGGTCGGGGCTAAACGGCAAATCTAGATATACTGTTCATTTAACAATTCTCTCAAGCTGGGAGGATAAACAGAAAATCATTCTCTTTTCATTGCACTGAGGTGAAAATTTCACTGCAGTTAAGATCATCAAGTACTAAAATGGAATTGCAATCTCAATTTGTGCGCCACCAGAGATCAACAGATTGCTAGTTTGGATTCAGAGATCTATCTTCTTCAGTTTCAGTGCTGACCATACTTATTTTTGACCGTGACCTCTGCTATGCCTGTAAACCTGCTTCTGTTGGTGTGATATCCACTAACTGCTTCCCTGGGCAAGATTTCCCAGGCTTCCTGCCAGCGGTGGGATAATCCGCTCCCGTCGAAGGTGACAGCCCCCTCCAACCCCTCCTTGCTGCAGTGGTTTTCCCAGTGGCACATCCAGTGAACGACACAAATGGCTATTGACTTCAGCGGGAGCAGAAGATCCAACCAGCGACCAACAGCAAGCCACCTACCTCACGGAAAAACTCACCATGAGTTGGGTGGCAGGGAGTTCAGGGTGAGGGGGATGCTTAAAGACTTAAAGACTGGGGATAAATACACATGGTTTTTGATAGAAAGTCACAGGGAAGTCTTTGGTCTGAAAAAGAAGTCACAATTTATTTCTCCCACAATGTTATCCATTTGCAAACTCGTTCTCTCAAGTTCTCACATGAACAGAATGGCATAACCATAACCAACTTCAGAACTGCCTTTTCTCTGCTGCCATCAGATTTTTGAATGGACCTACCATATATTAAGCTGATCTTCCTCTACACACTAACTATGACTGTAACACTATATTCTGCTCCCACTCCTTTCCTTCTCCCCGATGTACTCTATGAATGGTACGTTTTGTTTGCAGAGCGCGCAAGAAACAATACTTTTCACCGTATCCCAATATATGTGACAACAATAAATCAAATCAAATAGACAAGGATTGAAGATTTGAACTGCGGGTGCACTGAGAATCAGTTTATGAATAATAATTGTAAACAATTTATATCATAAAATTTGAATACTGAGCCATCCAGTACAATAAAAGGATGAAACATTTATCATGGCGAGGTATGATAATTTTATTCAGTAATTATTCCATTAATTTGCACTGAAATAAATAAGCTAATTTATCGAGTGACTTATTACATTTTCTGTTCAGTTTTGAGCTTTTAATTAAACAAATATTCAGTTTTAATTAATCACACAATTTAATTCAAGATAATACATCATTACTTCACCCTCAGTTGTAAAAATAGACTCGGTAGAATGTGATCTCTCTGGTGGGAGTTTTTTTTTAAATCTCCAATGGTATTTGAATGTTCTTTATGTAACAGTAAATACAACATGAGCCAACGTGTAGGACATGAAGAAAACTGGCAGGTTAATTGTGTTCTGATGCAACTAAGATAAAAAAAAGGAGCAAGATGAGAAAGAGGCACGAAATGCTGTAAAAAGATGTAAATCGGAGTACTGAAGCTAATTAAACAGTTTGGGAAACTGTAGCAATGCTTTTAATGAATATCAGAATGAATCTAGCTCTCACGTGCTACTCAAGATGCCTACCTGAAGAAAAACACTATTAAAAATATTCATCTTATCAAAGTAGGACACCAATGATTAAATGTGCGTCTTGTGTTTTCTCACTTTGCGCTTAGAGCTTGCGGGCTCTTTTCAGCATCTGTCATGGAGATCATTATTAAAAAGGGAAAACAGAACCAAACAATAAACTGCCAATGTATATCCCTATCTGCAGGTTTGAGAAGTCGATGGTGGGCAAATTATTGGAATCAATTCTGAGAGGCAGGATAAGCCATCACTTAGAAAGGAATGGATTAATCAGGAACAGTGGGCATGGTTTTTGTTGAGGGAAGATTATGTCTTAATAACTTAGTAGAATTTTCTGAGGAAGCAACAAGGAGGATTGATAAGGGTAGTGCAGTGGACGTTGTCTACATAGACTTTAGTAAGGCATTTGACACAGTCCCACATGGCAGGTTGGTCAAAAAAGTGACATCTCATTTGACATAAAAGATGGCAACTTGGATCCAAGATTGGCTTTGCAACAAAAAACAAAGGGTAATGTTTGACGGGTATTTTTGTGGATGGAAAATGGAGCTCCACATCACTCAGTTTTAGGGCCCGTGCTGTTTTTTGTGTACATTAATGATTTGGACTCAAACGTAGGAGGGGATGATGAGGAAATTTTCAGATGATACAAAAATTGGCTGTGCATGTTGAAGAGGATTGCTGTTGCCTCCTGAATGATATCAATGGTTTGGTTGAGTGGAGCGGGCACAGAAGTGGCAAATGGATTTCAATTCAGAAAAGTATGAGGTAGTGCATGTGGGGAGAGCAAACAAACCAAAGGGAGTGCTCAATAAATGGGAGGATATTGAGAGTAGTTGAGGAAATGAAAGACATTGGGTGAAAGTCCTCAGCTCCCTCATGGTAGCAGGACAGGTGGAAAGGTGATAAAGAAAGCATATGGAATGCTTTCCTTTATTTAATGAGGTATGGGATACAAAAGCAGAAATGTAATGCCAAAACTGTATCACATACTGGATAGGCCGCACCTAAATTTTGTGTGAGGTTCTAGTCACAAGAAGAACAGCTTTGGAGAGGGTACAAAGGAGATTCATAGAAATGTTGACAGGGCTTGAAAATTGCTGCCATGAGGAAAGATTGAATAGGCTAAGGTTGTTTTCCTGAGAACAGAGGAGGCTGAGGGGTGTAAAACAAAATTATGAGATATCTAGATGGAGTAGAGAGAAAAGACCTGTTTCCCCTGGCTAAAGCATCAATTACCAGGGGGTATAGATTTAACATGATTGGTGTAAGGATTAGCAAGGAGCTGAGGAAAATCTTTTTCACTCAGAGGGTGGTGAGCATCTAGAAATCTCTGCCCGAAACAAACAGTAATGCTCAATTAATACTTTTGCAGATGGAAAATGGCATTCCACAGGACTCAGTGTTATGGCCCTTGCTGTTTGTTGTATTTGTTAATGATTTGGGCTCAAATGTAGAAGGCAGAAATGTTCAAGTTAATTAAAAGGAATCTACACTGAAGTGCTGTAAGCTGTAAGGCTATGAGCAGGGGTGGAATTGAAAGTGGGATTAAAACAAGCGGCTAGTTTTCTGTTCCTCTTTATTGCCGGCACAGACACAATGGGCTGAATGGACTCTTTCTGTGCTGTAACTTTTCAATGGTTTCTGTGATGAAGAGGAAAAGTGGGCAAGATTCTCTGGCCTCCCCTCAGCATTTTTCTTGGTGGTGGTAGGATGCGGGCAATCCTCTGGTTCCACCACTGTCAATGGGAATTCCCACTGAAGCCATCCCACACCCCCAATAAACCCACGGCAGGGGGTGCGCAGCTGGCAGACCAAGAGAATTCCATGGCATGAACGGCTGGAGAATTTCAGCCACTATCATTTACTCTTTGGGTGGCACAGTAGCACAATGTTTAGCACCGCTGCCTTACAGCTTCAGGGACCTGGGTTCGATTCCCGGCCTGGGTTAACGTCTGTGTGGAGTTTGCACATTCTCCCCATGTCTGCGTGGGTTTCCTCTGGGTGCTCCAGTTTCCTCCCACAGTCCAAAAATGCGTGGGTTAAGTTGATTGGCCAAGATCAATTAACACTTAATGTCCCAGGCTGCAAAAGTTAGAGGGATTAGCAGGGTAAATATATGGGGTTATGGGAATAGGGCCTGGGTGGGATTGTTGTCAGAGCAGACTCGATGGACCGAACGGCCTCCTTTTGTACTGTAGGGTTTCTATGATATAATCACAGTCAACAGCTTTAGTCCTGGCAGTGTGTAGACTTCAACAGTTAGACTAGAGATAGGATCTACCCTTGGTAAATCACTTTGCATGAATGGACTTGGCAATCGAGCCACTGGGAAAGAGTAGTGCAGGTGTCAACACCCCAAAGGGTGAGTTCATACACAGGTTCTGATACAGAGGACTCAGATGAGGACTTTTCTTCTGCCCTTTTTAAGAAGTAGCCCAATTATCCTGGACAACAGAAGATTTTACGCGAGCCAACAAGCAAATGGGTTTAAGCAGAAACTTGGGTGCAGTTTCTGGTGCAATTTGGGCCCAGGCTGCCAATGTATTCCAAAAACTCAACTGTTCCCTCAGCCCCATGTATAATTCCAAACTCCAAAGATCATCATTTTCTGAATGGAATAGCTAAAGAAATGATAATGGGGTGAACAGGAATCGGCAGTGTTATTAATCAGAGGACATAGATTTGAGGTAAAAAGAAGCAGGGCTGTCATGAGGAAAAGCATTTTTACACAGTGAGTATTCATTTAACTGGAATGGCAAATTCAATAACACCTTAGGAAAGGGAATTGGATAAATGTTTTGAAGGGAAGGAAATTTCCAGAGCCATTGGGAGGAAGCAGGGAATCGAACTAGTTGGATAGTTCTTTCATAAGCTGGCATGAAATGGTCAGCTCCTGTGTTATATCCAGAGAACTACAGAACCCCTACAGCCCAGAATGTGGTGATCCGGCCCATTGAGACTTCGAGCTGAATCCCCGAAAGAGCATCCCACTCAAGCCCTCCCCTCTGCCCTATCCCCATAATCCTGTGCATTTACCATGGTCAATCCACCTAACCTACACATCATTGAACTATCAATCTACAATTTCTTAACAAAGAGTTTTGCTTATTAAATAGAATAAGAATTGGATGTGTATAGTAATAAGATATGCATTGAATTCAGTTTAATTAATATATTCTTCCCACTGTGCCAAACTGCAGTAATACCTAAATTAAGATTTTAAAACCAAAATTGGGACAATTTCTTGTTCATTTGAGGCAATTTAATACGGAGTGTCAATTTCTATTGCATTGTAATGAAAGACTGCCATTTATACATTTAAATGTTCCCCATATAAAAGAATTACCTTGGAACATGCACTCTCTTGCTACATAGCACGTGCATTGGAGTTTATCTAAAGAAATGGTCCAAATTTAATTGACAATTTCTGCAACAAGGAAGTCTCTCAAAATCCAGCTGGCAAAATGAAAAATGGGACAGAGAGATCCCCTGTTTTAAGGGAAATAAGGTCAGGCGCTTTTTGGATGGGGAGCTATTTGTGATGGGCATTGCTGAATTGTCATTTCAGTTTCCATATTTTTATGTTCCATAGCTGTCAATATGATAGACAATATCTCAGAACAAAGAGTGTTTCAGAACCTGCCAGAAGTGATGAATTAGGGGGAAACTTTTGATTGTTTAATTTTGCCAACACATCAGTAGTGCCTCTTGCGCCAGATTGATATCTTTCCTGATTACCCTTCATATAAATTTAACCAACCAGAGGTATTTTAATATCCTTGCCAAAGGCAAATCCTCAAGGATCTCCAAAACTGCCTACAGGAGAATTTATTACATTGTATTGCCATGGGGATTAGCGTAGAATTCATAATGGAGCAGAGCTCTCTGAAAACTTCAGTTCATACAAAAATCTGCTACCCCTATATCGACTCACTCCAATTTCTATTTACCTGTCACGCCTTCTCATTAACCTCCATGAGTTTCCAGTCACCAGCCACTCAATTTTAAAATTCTTATTCTCGCGTTCAAATCCCTGCATGGCTCTCATCTCTCCCTATCTCTGCTCACCTCTTTCTGGTTTGATTTTGAATTTATTTGATTTATTATTCTCACATGCATTAGTATACAGTGTAAAGGATTGTTCCTTGCACACTATATGGACAAAGCATACCGTACATAGAGAAGGAAAGGAGACAGTACAGAGTGTAGAGTTACAGTCATAGATAGGGTGTTGAGAAAGATCAGCTTAATATGAGGTAGGTCCATTCAAAAGTCTGTTGGCAGCAGGGAAGAAGATATTTTTGAGTCAGTTGGTACATGACCTCAGATTTTGTATCGTTTTTCCTGATGGAAGAAGGTGGAAGAGAGTATGTCTGGGGTGCATAGGGTCCTTATTTATGCTGGCTGTTCTTCCAAGGCAGCAGGAAGTGCGGACAGTGTTAATGGATGAAAGGCTGGTTTGTATGATGAGCTGGGCTTCATTCATGACCCTTTGCAGTTTCTTGTGGTCTTGAGTTGAGCAGACAAGGGGCCATACCAAACTGTGATACAACCGGAAAGAATGTTTTCTGTGGTGTATCTGTAAATGCTGGTGAGACTCTTAGTGGACATGCAAAATTTCCTTCATCTTCTGAGAAAGTAGAGGCATTGGTGGGCTTTCTTAACTATAACGTCAGCATGGGGGGACTAGGACAAGTTGTTGGCGATCTGGACAGTTGAAAACTATTTTGAGGTAGGTCCATTCAAAAGCCCGATGACAGCAGGGAACAAGCTGTCCTTGAGTCAGCTGGTATGTAACTTCAGACTTTTGTACCTTTCTCTTGACGGAAGAAGATGGAACAGAGTATGTCTGGGGTATGTGGATTCCTTGATTATGGCATTGCGCCAGGAATTTTGCATTCCTCCAACTTTTGCACGTACCCAGTTTCCTCCATTGGCAACTGTACTTTTAGCCACTGGGATATCAAACTCCGGAATTCCCTCCCCAAATCCTGCCATTTGTCCACCTCAGTCTCTCACTTCCTGTATAGCACTCCATAAAAAATCAAACACCTTGACCAAGGCCGGGATTTTGCGGCCCCAGTGCGGTGGGTCTTGCCATGGCGGATGTGGCGAGCCAGCTGAAGGTCCATTGACTCCAGTGGGAATGGAAGCTTCCACTGGTGGGCAGAGCCAAAAGATCCCTCCGCAAGCTTTTGTTCACTTGTCTCCTCCCGGGTTCGGTGTCAGATTTATCTGATAACTTTGCTGTGAAGCATCTTGCAGCATTTTGTTTTCTCAAAGGTGCTATTTAAACACATTCTTTAATTGGAATATAGAAACCCGCCTCTGATTTGAATCAAACATATTCTTCTCCCTCATTTACCAGTCAGATCCGAGATCATAGAACCCTACAGTGCAGAAGGAGACCATTTGGCCCATTGAATCTGCACCAACCACAATCCTACCCAGGCGCTAGTCCCATAACCCCATGCATTTACTCCAGCTAGTCCTCCTGATTCTAAGGGCCAATCCACCTAAGCCGCATACTTTTGGATTGTGGGAAGAAACCGGAGCATCCAGAGGAAACCCACGCAGACATGGGGAGAATCTGCAAACAGTGACCCAAGCTGGGAATCGAACCCGGGTGGCTGACACTGAAAGGCAGCAGTGTTAAGCACCGTGTCACCGCCCCAGATACATTCAAAAAGTCTTAATCTTAACCTTAGTAAGCCCAAGGTGACAGTGTCACTCCAAAACCCATTGTGGTGGCTGGCATGGAAAATAGAACTGTGTGACAGATGTATCATTAAGAATTAAACTAAAGTTCTGAGATTAGGCTGGAGGCAAATTGGTGGAATTTTATCCTTCGAATTTCCATGAAGGTTGTCCAGATTTCTTACTGTAACCTCTCAGTGGGAGATTATCAGAAGTCGTGGGTGATAGAGCCATAGACATCAATCTTCTGCCGGGACGCAGTTAATCCCGCATCGTAATTAGGACAGGACACTGGAAGAAGCCCTGCAGAAGTATAGGGCTTTTTATTCTCCACCTGATTCATTCTATACTCAGTAATGACACCAAGAGTGAACAAGTCTTATATTTTCCACTAATATCACTCATTTTGATCAGCAGAATGCAAAGAACAACTGGCAAAAATGTTTTTAAAAAATTAAACATTTATTTTCACGTATGGCAGTTTATCTATAAAGCAGCAGCACAACTAATCGAGCTTCACCTCTGTGCAGTGTCCTAGGAATGCTCATTTGCTTAAAGGCATATGTGTTGTGAGCTATAATGCACTGTCACTCACTGTTAAATTAATTATTTGGGCTGAAATAAAAATGATTATCAGATGAAAGTGACACACATACGAAAGCAGCGCAGTTACAAAATGCTGAGCAAGTATATTTAAATTGCTTCTAAAACGCTATTAGTGATATAATCAGATTTACACCAGTGGATGTGTAGCCTAAATATCACTTTCACTTTAAGTGAATAATGAGGGGTCTATAAACAGAATAATGTTTGCTGCATTCATCCATCGACAAATCTGTAAGCCTTACAGAGATTGTAAGAAAACTTGGAACTGAAGAGGCTGGTCAAATCATTAAGCATTAACAAAAAGCAAAATGCTGGAAACACACACATACAGGCGAAATGTGCAAACTCCACACAGACAGTGACCCAAGTCGGGAATCTAATCCAGGTAGCTGGCGCTGTGAGGCAGCAGTGTTAACCACGGTGCCACCGTGCTGCTCCATGTAGAAAATGTTACAGCTGCTCCCTTGCCACAGCAAATTGTCGTGGCTTTGAATTTTTTTTGGACATGTTGCCAATCGCGGCAAATCACCGGACCAGTGGGAATCCGCTTCTGTCCAAAGTGAGACACAAGATACCCACAGATTGGACCAATGAGCCAGTTTCCGAAGAAATTAAACCATTTGTTGGTCACAAGAATGAATTCAGTTCCCAGCATGGCATCATATTCTGGTGCGCAAGAGTAAGCAAGGCTATTGCAGCCAGGGAGCAGCTTCTAATGAAATTACACAGTGCTCAGCCAGGCATCTCAAAGCTGACAATGCTTGCCAGAGGTTATGTGGGGTGGCCTGGCATTGATGCCGACATCAAAAGCCTAGTCAAGCGCTGTGAACAGTGTCAACTGTAACAGAGATTGCCTGCTGCAGCCCCACTTGGGAATTGTTGGGAATTGTTGACTGGTCATGAGGACAAGGCCATATTAATTATGTTGGTCCATTCATGGGCCCAATGTTTCTGCTCATTGTTGATGCACACTCTCAGTGGTTGAAAGTTTTTGAGGCAAAGTCTCCTACATCGTACGCTACAGTTGAGAAATTACACCAATGCCTTTCCACCAACAGAATACGTGAACTAGTAGTGTCTGGGTTCACAAGTGTCGAGTTTCAAAACTTCACCACCCACAATGGTATAAACCACTACGCCTTACCACCCCGCATCCAATGGACCAGCTGAATGAGCTGTCCAAAATCTGGCCTAAAGAAGCAATCAGGAGGCACTTTGGAGACCAGAGCTTACTTCTTGGCTACCAGACCACTCCACATGCAAAAACAGCTGAGCCGTCATCTCAGATTGAGACTGAGTCTTGTATTTCCAAAGTTGCTGGGGAGGGTAGGGACCAGCCAAAACAGTCAGAAGGTAGGCCATGACTCATGCCATCAACACTGTTGTTTATGGTGGTTGGCGCTGCGTATGCGAGGACTTTGGGAGGTGGGTCGAGTTGGGTCCGTAGGTTTGTTGTTTCTAAAACTGAACCCCTGTTTTAGCAAGTGGATGTAGAAGGAAGGAAAAGAAAGAGCGTAGAATGTTAGAGAAAAAAGGAGATGGCCCAGTCGTCAGTTTTGCCAAAGGGAAGTACATTGCCATCAGAAAATGTTGCCAACTGTTTCAACACTGAAGTACCTGGCTTGTAACAGGCACGACTGACGTCTCCATGGAAACGGATAGAACTGAAGTGTCGAGTCTATGCCTGGGGAGGCACCTGTCAATGATGTTTCAGCTGGTAACGCTCCTGTGGAAGGGCCCCAGACAGAGG
Organism: Carcharhinus amblyrhynchos; assembly: GCF_965287045.1. Classification (NCBI taxonomy): domain Eukaryota; kingdom Metazoa; phylum Chordata; class Chondrichthyes; order Carcharhiniformes; family Carcharhinidae; genus Carcharhinus; species Carcharhinus amblyrhynchos. The sequence continues at coordinate 161,779,871 of NC_137324.1, forward strand.
AGTTACACCACTCCACAAGGATTCGGAAACCCCCTGACAGACTTCATTTATAATTTATTAAATTTGTGCACCAAATATTTAATTACCTTGGGCTGTGTAAATTAAGTATGGACATTTGTATAAAGGGGAATGGATGCGATGATTCCCTCTTTAAGGATCAATTGGCAGCGTAAAGGTTACATGATCTAGGGAATCAACTGGGGAGCAGCATGGAGGATCACCCTGGCAAGCACAGGCTTCTGTACTCCTGTGCCAACAGTCTTCTTAGGAGCTGATTGCCGCCACGAGGCTGGAAGCCTCTGTATAGTTTTAATCTGTAACTAACCCAGTTGTGTTTTCCCGAAACTGGTGAATGAGCATCTTTAAAGGGGGTAATATATTTGGGGATTGTCCCGATACATGCGGCCAACACCCCACCACCTCCCTCACACATCCCATGGATGATATCTCCCTCTCCCTTCATACATTTTAAGCACTTGTGTTTCAAAAACAGCCTGCCTATCCCTACCTACATGCCCAGGCCACTTATCTTATGGCATGGGCACTGTAATAATCAAATTGATAGGCTAGATAACAAGCTTAGTTGCCCACCCCAAATATATTATGGTTTGGGCAACAGAATATTCTGGGCCAGTTAGCTGGTTAACTAGTTTTTTAAAAATAAGACGGTAAGATATAGGAGCAGAATTAGACCATTCGGCCCATCGAGTCTGCTCCGCCATTCAATCAAGGCTGGTATTTTTCTCATCCCCATTCTCCTGCCTTTTCCTCATACCTCCGATCCCCTGACACTCAATGACCTGGCCTCCACAGCCTTCTGCGGCAAAGTGTTCCACAGATTCACCACTCTCTGCCTGAAGAAATTCCTTCGAATGGACTGTCGATTTATGGGGGATCGTAAAATCCAGCCCATTGCTTTTGCTTAGCTTGCAGCGCTCTCAAAATCACACTGTTACTGAAGAGTCCAGGGCACAAATCTACCTCACTAATTACGGTAGCTGTGACAATCTATGCAGAAAATGACTCCGAGCTGTCCAGAGGAAATGGTTTCTTCATTTTGCATAAAAACACCATCTTTACCTGCAAAGTTTAAAATGAAATATTAAGTAGCGTTTTTCCCCCTCGTAGCTAATCATGCGCATTGTGGCTCAAAGGTACCATTTTTGTCCTGGTGTCAGAAGGTTGACAGTTCAAATCCCACCTCAGGGCTTGTGCAAAAACATTAAGGCTAATGCCCTACCACAGTATTTAAAGTGTGCAACACTGTCAGGGATGCTGACATTCAGATGAAAGGTTAAACCGAGGACCTCATTGCCCTCCAAAAGTCCCATGCCACTATTCCAAAGAGCGCATCAGTTTTTCCCCAGGCGGCCTGGCCAATATTTATCCCTCAATCAACATCACAAAAACAAATTATCTGATCATTATCACATTTCCACTTGTGGGAGTTTGTTATGTGCAAATTGTCTCACTTCCTATACTGCAACAGCCACTATACTTCAAAAACACTTTGTAGCTTGTAAAAACACTTTTGGGATGTCCTGTGGATGTGAAAGCCACCGTATAATGGAAGTATTTTATTTGTATTCTGTGGATTCAAGGTTAAAAATGACTGTTACATGGGAACATAGGAATTAAGGAAAGAAGTAGGCAATTTAGCCCTTTGAGTCTGCTCCGCCATTCGATCATATCATGGCTGATCTCTCCCTGGTCTCAAATCCACTGTAAGTCTCAGAACACCAGGTTAAAGTCCAACAGGTTTATTTGGTAGTAAACGCCACTAGCTTTTGGAATGCTGTCCCTTCATCAGAGTTCTGATCACAAACAGGGCCTATAAAGGTGCACATAGTTTACAGAATACTGATTAGAATGCAAGTCTTTACAGCTAATCTGCTATTCAAGTCTTAAAGGTGCAGACAATGTGAATGGAGATAGCATTAAGCACAGGTTAAAGAGATATGTATTGTCACAGTTAGTGAGAAGATCAAATCCACCTCCCCATCTGTTCCCCAAATCCCCTTATCCCTTTTTTCTCAATTAGAAACATATCTATCTCCCTCTTGAAACCACTCAATGATTCAGACTCCAGCATGCTTTGGGGCGGCAAGTTCCACAAATTCACCACCCTCTGCGAGAAGTAGCTCCTCCTCATCTCAGTTTTAAATCTACTGCCTCTCAACCGATATCTGTGAGCTCTTGTTCTAGATCGCCCCATAAGAGGAAACATTTGGTCTGCATTTACTTTACCGATCCCTTTTAAAATTTTATATACATCAGTCAGATTCCCTCACGTCCTTCTAAACTCCAGCGAGTACAAGTCCAAGCTGTTTAATCTTTCCTGCTGCCCATGTCACCTTAAAGACATTATTTTAACAAAGGCATTAACCCATTCAAATTTAACTGCTTCAAACAGAAAGAGGAATAAGATTTGAGTGCACAAAGCATTCACAGAATATCATTGCCAACCGTCATTTATGGGCCTCGGAGGATTTATTTTATGCTTGAGTCACCATCAGGTCAGCGTGATGGTGACACCAGATTTACAATGCTGACAATGTGGTGTAAAACCATTCTGAAGGCACTATTAAATGATTCAGCTGGGTTTATGCCAGAGAGAGGGCACCACAATAGTTTTGATATCGCATTTACAATGGCAAGTGAAAAATTAGACTTTTCAGAGCTATTAATTTCAGTACATCAGTTGTCCCAACAGTCCCTAATTTGCATAGAAATGATAATTAGAGTAAATGGGCAATGGTAATTGCAGAATTTAATTCATACACTAAACATTGGTATGCTCTCTCTAAAGCAATATCGAAGGCTTTCTGGTTGCTGAGATCTTTTTTTTTGTATTAAGTTTGCGGTTTGTATCTGCCACAAAGGCCTGAATGTTAGTCCTGTTGATGTATGTGTTTCCATTTTCGTGAAAAGATCATTAATGATTGTTATCTAGCTTGCAATATTCTGCCTTTTCGACCAGTGGCACTACTGCTTAAGAGTCAGAGGAAGCTTTGTCAGTCAGCTTTGGAAAAGGATGTTTCAAAATGTAAGCACTCCTTTACAGTCTGAAGCCAGCACAGTCTTAGAGTCCTTACATTGCAGAAGGGGGTCGTCGAGCCTGGATCAACAACAATACTGTTGTTGGGGTCTTTTAAAAGACTTCTGGATGAGTATATGGGGTTTTATGGGATTGGGGGTTATAGATAGGTGTTGATGTGATCGGCGCAACTCGTGGGCCGAAGGGCCTGTTTGTGCTGTAGTGTTCTATGTTCTATGTTCTAATACATACCAAGGCCCTATCCCCGTAACCCCATACATCTCCCCTGCAGTAAGTGGCAATTGGCCAAAGCCAATCAATCTAATCAATCTTTGGAGTGTGGAAGGAACCCAAGTGTCCGGAGTAAACTCCCACAGACACAGGGAGAATGTGCAAATTCCACACAGTCAACCAAGGCTGGAGTTGAACGTGGGGTCCCTGTCGCTGAGGCAGCAATGCTAACCACTGTGCCATCGTGACACCCAATGGCAAATATAAAATTATGTATACGTTGTCTCTTTTTAAAACCAAAGATATCCTAATGTATCATCTTGCAAGTGCCATTGATCCAAAATATTCAGAGGTTTCCTAAAATATATAACAACTTGCATTAATACAGCACATTTAAGGTACTGAGACATCCCTAGATGCTTCACAGAAACAGTATGTGAAGGAATATACTGAGCTAAAACTTCTGTTGGGCATCAATCACAGTCCAATTACCAAGCTGCTTCTTTTTAATTACAGTAAGAAGTCTCACAACATTTCTTACTGTGTTTACCCCAGTCCAACGCCAGCATCTCCACATCTTTTTAATTACCCAGATTGGGACAATAACTGTACACTTCTTGTTTAATCTTCCCGGCTTGGACCTGGTGGGAAATGTGCAGTGCAGCAACATTGGTGTGTGTGTGTGTGTGTGTGTGTGTGTGTGTGTGTGTGTGGGGTTTGGGGGGGTGGTAGGGAGGGGATGGAGTAGCTGCCATAAACCTGGTAAATTTAAAGGTCCCTGTGTTTAGATGCGCTTTGAGAATCCAGCCAGAAGGTAAATATATAGGTGAATAGGTTGGGTGGTGAAAGCTGTTAGGGCGTATTGGGAATGGGTTGGAGATTAGGGTTGGATGAGTTGGGCATTAGTATGATTCAGAGAGAGCACTAGTCTGGGTAAGGGGAAATGGGTCAGATTGGGGGATAGTTGGATGTGTCAGGGGAGTGGTGGGATGAGTCCAGGTGCAAGACCTGGTGAGGCAGTCATGGGATTTGTCAGGGGTGTAGGTTAGGTTAGGAGGGGGTGGTAGGAAATGTTGATGGGCAGGGTGAGTTGGGAGTAGTAGGGTCGATAGTGGGTAGGATTGGTCAGGGAAGTTGGGTGGTCAGTCAGGTGGTGGGAGGTAGTTGGCAGGTCTGAGGATGTGGGGTAGTCAAGAGGTTAAGTGGGTTGTTGGGGGCCGGAAGAATAGTCGGGTTGTTGTGAGGATAGTTTGGGTATAGTCAAGGACTTCGGGATAGTAGAGGGGTTGAGGGTGGTCAAGTGAGCGTCAAGAGAGGTAGATTGATCTGAGGGGGGTGTTGGGTGTTTGAAGGATGATCGGGGGTCAGGAGGATCGTTTGGGTCAGGGCATTGTCAAGCTGTCAGGTGGAGTGGTGGGGGGGGTGGTGGTGCTTGAGGGGTTGGGGGTTGCCGAGGAGTAAGGAGGAATAGTGCTGATATTTGTTTAATCCCTTTTGTTATGACCCTATCCACCACCATCCGTCCCCCACCACCCCCATGACAGGGTCACCTGTCAATTGTATTTATGTTTCTCTTTTACAAAGTGCTGACCTCTGCTCTATCTTATTTTTATGCCACTATTAACATCTTCTTCATTTTTTAACACTATGGTTGACACTTGTGCCCATAACGTCTTTGTCCGAGTTCCCACCTATTTCCAACCTACTCTGCCCCTTCCTCTCTTCAACTCTGAGGAAGAGTCACTTGGACTCGAAATCATAGCTTCATGCTAACTGTTAGAATCATAGAATTCCTACGGTGCAGAAGGAGGCCATTCGGCTCATCGAGTCTACACCAACACCAGTCCCATTCAGGCCCCACGCCTGCTTAGTTACCCTGCTGATCCCTCCAACCTATCACTTCCCCAGATACTAAGAGTTAACTTAGCATGTCTAATCAACCTAATCTGCACATCTTTGGATTGTGGACCCGGAGGAAACCCATACAAACATGGGGAGAACATGTAAACTCCACACAGACAGTGACCCCAACAGGGAATTGAGCCCAGGTCCCTGGAGCTGTGAGGCTGCAGTGCTAACTACTGTACCACTGTTCATTACTGAATCCACTTTCAATTCCAGGTTGACTTCAAATTCCATTGGTTGCTACAGTGGGAGTGACATTACCACCATATTTGCCCCCCAGGCACATAGTTGCAAACTTCATGCTCGATGAGGCCATGAAGTTTCACATTTAATAACGTGTGCCAGTCTGTCTTGAACTTTGTCAAATGTCAGCCAAAGGTTTGTTCAAGCAAGCAGACAAAAAAAAGGACTTGACGTTTAAGAATTGTCAATGATTTGCCGTTTATATTCCAACTTACATATTGATGTTCTGTTCATTCATTTTTACTCTTCCTTTTATGAATTTGGTGTCTTAGCGAATGGTCACATTAGGCACCACAAACCATGTAGACAAGAACAGTTCTTCCCAATCTTGGACTTAGGAATAGCCAAATAAAGGTTAAGGAGGTAAAACAAAGGTCATTATTATTGAAAAAAATGTCTTCTACGCATTCCCAGCATTGTGAGCCCGCTACTGGAACAATTAGAATAATAGAATCGTTACAGGCCCATTAAGTGTACATCAACAACAATCCCACTCAGGCCTTATCCCCACAACCCCACACATTTATCCTGCCAATCCCTCTAACCTACCCATGGCGGGATGTGTAGATTAGAGGGGTTAGCGGGGTAAATGTGTGGGGTTCGGGGGATAAGGCCTGGGTGGGATGGTTATTGATGCAGACTTAGGGGCAATTTAGCATGGGCAAGGCACCTAGCCCTGCACATATACCCCACTAACCCCTCTATCCTTCACATCCCGGAAAGGACCATACATCAGCCTCAAGCAAGGCTAGGGGAGGTGGGGTCTGCCTCCTAATCAACACCTCCTGATGCCTAGACATAGCAACACTGGCAAGTTTCTGCACCCCCAGGCTTAGAATACCTGACGCTAAAATGCCACCCCTACTACCTTCCACATGAGTTCACCTCCGTTATCCCGACAGCAGTTTACATCCCACCCCATGCCAATGTGAAGACTGTACTGGATGAAATGTATATTGCAAATAGCCTTGAGATGAAACATCACGAGGCGTAGCCAGAGACCTCAATCAGGCCAAGCTCAAAAATGTACTACCAATGTGTCTCCTGTTCCATCAGAGGTCCAACCATCCTAGACCACTGTTACACGAATATCAAACATGCCTGCCCACACTTAGGCAAATCAGACCACAAGATTGTGGTCCTGCCCCTGACTTGCAAGCAAAACTGAAACAGGAGAACCCATCAAAGAAAGCAATGCAAGGTTGTTCTGAGGAATCAGATGATCTCCTACGGGACTGCTTAAAGTCAGTGGACTGGTCAGTATTTATAAACTCTGTGACCAGCCTGAACGAGTACACCACTACAGTAACTGACTTCATTAATGATTGTGTAGAAGACTGTGTGCCACATAAGCACATTCATATGTTTCCCAACTGGAAACCATGGATGAACAAGGATATCCACTGCTTGCTGAAGTCCAAGTCTGAGGCATTCAAATCAGGTGACAGGAAAGCCAGATATGATCTAAGGAGATCCATCAAAGATGCCAAAAGACAGTACCGGACCAAGCTAGAATCCCAGGCTAGCCACAACGATCTCCGCCGACTATGGCAAGGTCTGCAAGACACAACAGGCTACAAGATGAAGGCATGTAAAATTTCCGGCACCAATGCACCCCTCCCTGATGACCTCAATGCATTTTACACCCATTTTGAGCAAGAGGTCAACAAGAGCATGCCCTCCACCCCACAAGTCTCAGACGACCCTGTATCCAAGGTCATTATTGAAGCTGTCAGTATAGCCTTCTTGAATGTCAACTCAGGGAAAGCGACTGGCCTGGATGGGGTACCCAGAAGAGCATTCAGATCCTGCATGGATCAGCTGGTAGGGGTACTCGCAGACATTTTCAAAGTCTCTTTACAACAATCTGAGATTCCTACCTGCTTGAAGTGGGCGACCATCATCCCGGTACCAAAGAAAAGCCAAGCAGCGTGCCTTAATTACTATCTTCCACTGGCTCTGAAGTGCTTTGAAAGGTTAGTCACGGCAAGAATCAATTCTGGCCTCCCAGATTGCCTGGGTCCACCATAGTTCGCTTACCACTACAACACATCCACAGTATACACCATCTCCCTGGTCCTGCACTCAACCCTGGAATACCTAGATAACAAAGACACCTATGTCAGACTCCTATTTAATCAACTACAGCTCAGTTTTCAACAGCATTATTCCAATGAAACTCATCTCCAAACTCCGTGGCCTGAGGCTTGGCTTCTCCCTCTGTAACTGGATCCTGAACTTCCTAACTCACAGATCACAACCAGTAAGGATAGGCAACAACACCTCCTCCACGATCATCCTCAACACCAGTGTCCCACAAGACTGTGTCTTCAGTCCCTTACTATACTCCTTATAAACCTATGACTGCGTGGCCAAATTCCCCTCCAACTTTATTTTCTGCTGATAACATCACCATAGTGTTTGGGATCTCAAGCAATGACAAGATGGAGTATAGGAATGGGATAGAAAATCTGGTGAACTGATGCGATGACAATAATCTCTTCCTCAATGTCAACAAAACGAAGGAGATTGTCATCGACTTCAGGAAACGTAAAGAAGAACATGCCCCTGTCTACATCAATGGGGATGAAGTAGAAATTCTCAAGAACTTCAAGTTTTTAGGTGCCCAGATCACGAACAACTGTCTTGGTCCTTCCATGCCAACAGTCTTGTTAAGAAAACTCACCAATGCCTCTACTTTCTCAGAAGATTAAGAAAATTTGACGTCAGCTACGACTCTTGCCAACTTTTACAGATGCACCATAGAAAGCATTCTTTCTGGTTGTATCACAGCTTGGCATGACTCCTGATCTATCCAAGACTGCAAGAAACTACAAAGGGTCATGAACGAAGACCCTGTCCATCACTCAAACTAGCCTCCCATCCATTGGCTCAGTCTACACTTCCCTCTACTTCGGAAAAGCAGCCAGCATAATTAAGGACTCCATGCACCCCAGACATTCTCTCTTCTACCTTCTTCCTTTGGGAAAAAGATACAAATGTCTGAGGTCATGTACCAACCAACTCAAGAACAGCTTTTTCTCTGCTGCCATCAGACTTTTGAATTGACCTATCTCACACTAAGTTGATCTTTCTCCACACCCTAGCTGTGACTGTAACACTGCATTCTGCATTCTCTCTTTTCCTTCGCTATGAATGGTATTCTTTGGCTGTCTGGCATGCAAGAAACAATATTTTCATTGTCTACTAACACATGTGACAATAGTAAATCAAACAAATCAAACCCTCCTGGTTCCCACCCCCAAATACACCACAGACTTCCTGCCTAACCCCGAATGTCCCTGAACAACCAACCACCCCCCCCAAACTCCTGATGACTCCCATGACTATCGAACTACTCCGTCCCCCGAACAGTTCACCTTCCCCACCCCCGATCACTCAATCTCCTCGCCACCATGACTACCTGACCGTCCCTTCATGTCCCCAAGTGCCCCTCCAATAACCCGACCCCCCTCCCTGAGTTCAACCCACGACCCCCTGATAACCTCCTGACCACTCGAATCCACCCCACCCCTTCCTGCCCACCTACCTCACTTATCTGCTGTCCTGTCAGAGTGGCTAAGATCTTTAAGCGAACCGCTTTCAGACAGCCTGTGCTGTATAAAGGGAGCGTGTCTTTCTATCTGGCAACGCTGCTGCGTTACACTGAAGGGAATGTAGAAGTTGCTGCCTTTCTCACCAGACCAAGGTGGAGTGAGAAATCGGCAAACTCCGCTCTAAACTAACCAAAAAGGAATGAAGTGGCAATCTGACAGTGATTGTCAATCCATGGAAGATTCGGCCCATTGTCTTTGTCAACTTCATTGGGTCACAGAATCAAAGAATCCCTACAGTGCAGAAGGAGGCCATTCGGCCCATCGAGGCTGTACTGACAACACTCCCGCCCAGGCCCTATCCCCAATGTCCACATATTTACTCCGCTACTCCTTCTGACCTACGCATCCCTGGACACCAAGGGGCAATTTAGCGTGGCCAATCAACCTAACCCGCACATCTTTGGCCTGTGGGAGGAAAACGGAGCACCCATAGAAAACCCACACAGGCACAAGGAGAACAGACAGTGGCCCAAATCAGGAATCAAACTCAGGTCCCTGGAGCTGTGAGGCAGCCGTGCTAACCGCTGTGCCACCATGCCACCACTTGTACCAAATCACCTCAAAAACATGGTTTACAATTGGAAACATGCCATGAAGCAGGTGGCATGATGCAGTATTCATTTTGCCATTGAAAACCCATGAGTTTCTCACAGTGCCCTCTCCACTGGGCAAGGAAACCCTGCACTGCTACACAGTGCGGAGAAATAAACTGAAAGGGCAGCACGGTAGCACAGTGGTTAGCACTGCTGCTTCACAGCTCCAGGGACCTTGGTTCGATTCCCAGCTTGGGTCACTGTCTGTGTGGAGTTTGCACATTCTCCTCGTATCTGTGTGGGTTTCCTCTGAGTGCTCCAGTTTCCTCCCTCAGTCCAAAGATGTGCAGATTAGGTTGATTGGCCATGCTAAAAATTGCCTTTAGAGTCCTGAGATGCATAGGTTAGAGGGATTAGTGGGTAAATATGTAGGGATATGGGGGTAGGGCCTGAATGAGATTGTGGTCGGTGCAGACTTGATTGGCTGAATGGCCTCTTTCTGTACTGTAGGGATTCTATGAAAGTGTTCAGAATTTGAAAACAAAAATGAGAAGGACACAACAAATGAATCAGCATGTAAATGGAAAAGCCAGAATGTAGACATAATCCTCATCATGACCAGGCGGATAAGCAAGCATTGTGGAAGCCTTGAAAAATGGGTGGTTGGAGTTGTGGGGGTGTTGGTGAGTTAAGAGCTTCAACACATATCTCAGTTATAGAGGGAAAGGTAACTGGCTCAATGACTTGCAAATGAATAAAATTACACCATCAGATGCTATAAAAGGCCATCTCAAAGAAGCAAGACAAATACGTTAAGGATCATGCTGATAGCTATGGTGCTGAAGACATTGATAAGGAAAATGGCCAGAAAAACAGGAAAATTGGAGATGAAAATTAAATTTGTTGATGTGGAAAGTTCAAACTCAAAAGGAACAGCGCTAAAATACTGAATAGTGGGAATAAAAACCTGACCAATTGCTGAGGTTGAGCTCATCAGAATTGAACTGGACAAATGTTATACATTCAAAATGCCAGTCAATCTCTCATGCCCCCAGTGGTCACCCCTTCTTGTAATAAAACGGCAGCATATTTAAGCTTCCAGCCTGAATATTTTGACCCAAGAGCTGCAGAAGAAAGGTTCATGGCTGTTCCCGATGCTTCATGTGTATTAAAATTCAACAAAGCTGCGGTATTAGCCAAACACAATTTGGACTTAATGAGGCTCTCAGCAGACAATGGCAAATAAAGTCAGGTTACCTTCTTCATAATTGCAGTTGGCGCCAGACAGCGTTGTGTATTGCTTTAAGCAGAGGCCCTTAAATCATAAGAATATTGTTCTGAAGCAGTAAATTAAATTTTATTAGAAATTCACAATTTGCCAACCTGCACTTCTTGTGAATGTGGCTATCCCAGTGGAGGCAGGGTGTGTGTGCATGTGTGTTTATGTGTGTGGCACGCGCGTGCACGCATATGTGTGTGTGGGGGGGTGTGTGTTGGGGAGTGGCATTGGTTGCAGAATTGTCCCTCATCTGAAAGGGTTCAAAACAAGAATGTTACAGTGTAATGGTATCTGGCTCGGGGAAAAGTAAAGAGAATGCCAGCAATGACAATCCTTTTCTGAAAGGCATTCAGCCTTGAAAATAGATTTTGTTCTCTTTGGTTTGGAATGATTGGACTGCATTGTAAGCCCAGAAGGGGTCCCTTTCAACTATTTAAAATTGATAAGGATATTGATAACAGACAAGCAGAAAGAGATCTCAAAATGACCCTGGGAAATTACGTTTGGTCTGTGTCTGTGCAGAACTCTGCTGCTGACCCTATTAAAGTTCACAAGTTCATATAGAGCCTCAGTCTGTGTTTCTTCAGCAATTTGGATTAACACTGCTGATTTCATGGAACTACACTTGCAGTGACTATTTCATCTCACAGAGCTATGCAGAGATAACACATTAACCTTTGTATGTTTAGCAGGGCAAACTCAGGGAGTGTGGGCTGCAGCAGGAGAGGAATGAATGGAGAGGGTTAAACATACACCACTGTAGTATCCACACTCACTGCAGGCAGACACATAACAAATTACAAATAACTACATCCCAAATGGCACTAACACAAAGCAGCAATAAAAGAATTGATATTACTTTTCAAGGAGCCAAAAAGTCTTGAGGAGCCATCGCGCCTCTGGAAAACTAATCAAATATCAGAGAAATGGGACAATTATCACACCATCGAAATCTATTTCACAAACAGAATGCTTTTGATATTGCAAACAGGTAGACAGGAGATGTCCAGAAGATGACTAAAGCTAAAGCACATAGGACAATAGATCGACATAATGTGATCAAAAACAGAACTGCAACCAATTCAAAGTTACAATCCGATGACCTAATCAAAATGTAACACTTTGTAACACAAGAAAGTAAAAGAATATGTAAGAACCGATGATTATCAGAGTAGGTCAGAAACCAGCTGTAGTTACAGCCATGAGTTCTGCTTTCCCTTGCCCATGTTGAATGAAGCCATTTTTGTTGAAGTTCTACATGGCCTCAGAATACTCAATTCATTCATTCCCCCATACAGTGTGTGTTATAGGAATTTGTTCTTAACATGTTAAAATATCTGCTCTCTCTCATGATTTTAGCAGCTTGTTGTAGCTCGCTTCCAGCTTTGTTTACTTTGCCCTGAGTCAACACCCAGGTTTAATCAATCAAGCACAGGGAATATCAATAGTAACCAGAGTCATAGAATCAAATGTTGAGCAGCTGAGCATAACATTGGAGACAGGTTGACCTGTGCCAATGCTTTGCTGGATCCTGATGAATGAATTGGGCAAGGGAATTTCAGATGTAGGAGGCAGGATTTTGAGCCCCCATTGCACTGACAATAGAGGCAAGCAATAACTAAATTAGTGTTGTCAGCCTGTGTGCTGTTTCCCCATCACAAAATCACTGTCTCCATCACCTGGCAGACAGGCTTCATAGTGTGGTGACCACATGTTTCCCTGGAACGGAGGTAAAAAGGGGAAGATTTGTGACTCAATGGTTGGCGGTGAAAGTTTTGATAGATATCAATCAAAACATTAGAAAGGAAACAAAAAGCAACCAAGTTCTATGATTACCATGACCTGATCTCTTCTTTCTCCGTCTAACTTCCCTCCCTCTCATCCCATCTCCCCCTTTCTATTTTCTGTCCTTTCCTTCTCTACTGGCTACTCGTAGAATCTATACAATGAAGAGGAGGCCATTCAGCCCAATGAGTCTGCATCAACTCTCTCTGACAGAGTACCTTACCCAGGCCCTTTTCCTCATCCTTTACCGATAACCCATCTATTGTAGCAATCCACCTAACCTGTACATCTTTAGACTGTGGAAGGAAACCAGAGCACCTGGAGGAAACACACGCAGACACAGGGAGAAAGTACACACTCCACACAGACATTCACCCAAGGCTAGAATTGAACTCAAGGCCCTGATGCTGTGAGATAGTAGTGCTAACCACTGTGCCACTATGTTGCTCTCATCTTTCTTTAACTTAATTCCCAATCAATTGCAGTTTTGTTAAGGTTCAATCTATCTTTCTATTAATCGAAGATTTCTGTCTGTTGAAGCTTGCTTTACACAAATTGGCAGCCAAAATTCCTGCATTACCAAGATACCTCATTATTTGTTCAAACACTTTAGGATGTTCGGAGGACAGGAAAGGTGATGGTAAATGCAAATTCTTCTTTAATGAATACCGCAGTTTATAATTGGCTTTTTTGATACAATGAAAGCAAATTGTTATTCATTATTAGTGTCGTGAGTAGACTTACATTAACACTGCAATGAAATTACTGTGAAAATTCCCAAGCAATCACACATCGGCGCCTGTTCGGATGCACTGAGGGAGAATTTAGTATGGCCAAAGCACCTAACCAGCACGTCTTTCCGACTGTGGGACAAAGCTAGAGCATCTGGAGGAAAGGGGAAAATGAGTAAACTCCACACAGACAGTGACCCAAGCCAGGGGTCGGTGCTGGGGCCTCAGCTATTCACCGTTTATATAGATGATCTGGAGGAGGGAACCAAGTGTATGGTGTCGAAATTTGCTGATGACACCAACATTGGTGGAACGGCAAATTGCGCGGAGGGTGTGGAGAGTCTGCAGAAGGATCTAGATAGGCTGGGCGAATGGGCCAGGAACTGGCAAATGGAATTTAATGTTGGCAAGTGTGAGGTGGTCCACTTTGGTAGGAATAATGGTAGGAAGGACTATTACTTACGTGGCGAAAAACTGCAGCAGGCGATGGTGCAGAGGGACCTCGGGGTCTTTGTGCATGAGTCGCAAAAACCCAGCCTGCAGGTGCAGCAGGTGGTCAGGAAGGCGAATGGGATGCTGGCCTTCATAGCGAGGGGGATTGAATATAAAAGTAGGGAGGTCTTGCTGTGGCTGTATAGGGCATTGGTGAGGCCACAGCTGGAGTACTGTGTGCAGTTTTGGTCGCCGTACTTACGCAAGGATATTTTGGCCTTGGAGGGAGTGCAGAGGAGGTTTACTAGGCTGATACCGGAGTTGAGGGGGTTGAGCTATGAGGAGAGGCTGAATAAACTAGGCTTGTACTCGTTAGAGTTTAGAAGAATGAGGGGAGATCTCATTGAGACATAAGATGATGAATGGGATGGATAGGATAGAGGTGGAGAGGCTCTTCCCGCTCAGAAAGGACAGTAGGACTAGGGGGCACAGCCTCAAGATAAAGGGGGGGCGGTTTAGAACGGAGTTGAGGAGGAACTTCTTCACTCAAAGGGTGGTGACTCTCTGGAATTCTCTGCCCTTTGAGGTGGTGGAGGCTGTCTCGCTAAATATTTTTAAGACACGGGTTGATGGGTTTTTGATAAGCGAGGGGATTAAGGGTTATGGGGAGAGGGTGGGAATGTGGAACTGAGCCACGACAGATCAGCCATGATCTTATTGAATGGCGGGGCAGGCTCGAAGGGCTAGATGGCCTACTCCTGCTCCTATTTCTTATGTTCTTATGTTCTTATGAATTGAACCCATGCCCCTAGCACTGTGAGGCAGCAGTGCTAACCATTGAGCCACCTTCATAATGGGATGCTTATGTTTTGCATATATTCTTCATATCAAATTTCTTTTCTGTATGAATTATGGTATTTCCCGATCTTGATTTTCAGAAACAAAATGTCGGGTTTGCTCAAAAGATTAGCGGCACAATTACCTACATGAAATGAAATGTTAATTTGACCACATTAACATAGGTGCTAATTAAAGAAAAATTAGATTATGGCTTGGAAGCAAAACCGCTGGCATAAATTCTCTAACTTGTAGCTAATAACTCAAATAAAACAAGGCAATGGATCAAAAGAAATCCAAAAACTTACCTGAGGGTCCAGCAAAGAAAGCCAATTCGAAACGCAAAACAAAAGTAAAAAAAAAGTTTAAAATGATTCAACCTTTAGTTATGCAAAAATTGCGTGGCATACTTAGAAATCTCAATCTCACAAAAGCCTCTGACCCATTCATAGCTCAAATTAATTTTTCAATGCACCATTCTCTTTGCAATTAAAAAATATATCAGGCGTGTAAAAAGCAGAAATTTTAATTTCCAAGAAAATTCACTGCAAATTCCCTGATGCACCTAACTGCAGAAAATAAATTTCTGCATTAGAGCATCAAGTGGTGCAATTAGTGGCTGTACATGCAAAGTGAGCAATGGATGCCAAAATATTTATTTCCTTTCTGACCTCAGCATATAAGGATCCCTCGCATGCTTCTCTGGTAAAGAAAGCAAAGTAAACTCCAACTCAGTTTCCATTGATGCAAATGGAAAATAATAATCTGTTTACTTGAGTAAATCAGGGTGGAAACTCATTTGCCTTTGCAGTAAATCAGTCAGAGATGGTGGCAATTAAAAGGGAAGACGCAGACACAGATGACCTGCATGATTTCTGATGTCCTGTTGTAATTGAAAGGACACAGCAAGGGAGTTTGTAACATATTACTCGGAGAGAAGCAATGATGAATGCTTTTTTTGCAACAGTTCTACATAGAATATTTTGGAAGTGCTTTTTCACAGTGTGAAAAATTATTTAGAAATTAATGATATGTGTGTGTGGGGTGGGGTGGGGGAGTGGGAGGTGGGGGTAAGTTCTGTGCAAAATTAAATACTGCCAGAGCAGAAATAATATCAGCCATCACAGCTTGGAGTCTCTCTGGATGTGTGATTGCCGTGGCACTATTTAGTCTAAATTTAGCAAAATAAATTTGCATTTTCTGGCAGTTTTGTATAATTAGCGGCTAAGTGTGTTTAAAAATTTGACTTGTGCGAACTCCTTTGTCATCCTGAGTTGGAATCAGAGGGTTCAGCTTAATACTTTAATAAATAACAGCCTCATTATTCAATGAAGGTTTCCATGTAATTCCTTTTATCCTTTCAAGCTAAACAGTAATTTTAATATTTCCTCTGCCTGGCCAGAAAATTGCCAGTGATTTTTCTTCAAGGAGCTGCATATTTTACAATAATGTGGAAGTATTAAGTAGCATAATAATGTGGTTGTAAATGATTAGAGAGAGTCCTTTTAACTATCTATCCTAATGCATTTGAACACCTAATTGTTTTATGGAAAAATTGTACATTACTGCCACGCTATATAATTATCCGTAAAATAGAATGAAAAATCCCACAATTGCAGCTGCACTTCCAGTGAAACAAAGTTCGAAGGAGAAGAAGTAATTCTGCCAAGGGAGAGAAAAGAGAGGTCGTGAAAGAGAAAAAGCAAAAAATGCGGCTTCTGTTTCAGAGTTTCTCACCCTTGAAAAAATGACAAAGGGGTAAATATGATGAGATGCCCTCGGGGGGGAGCCTTAATCATCTGAACCTTTTGACGTCTCTAATTGGCTTGCAGGATGATGGATGGATTAAAGTCTGCAGTGGGACATCTGGAAAACCACCTTGTAACTGTCTCCCTTACTGATTGTATCGCCCATTTGATGAGGGCCTGAGGTTATCAACCAGAAACCTGATTGATGGGCTGCTTCCATTTACATCTCGTGTGCCCTCCTGCCTGCTGCTATTGGAGACGCCGACTTCTGGAACTTTTTTCAGACTTCAGCTTGTCTGGCTCAATTATCTCAATTCAGGGCACGGTGGTTAGCACTGCTGCCTCACAGTGCCAGGGACCCGGGCTTGATTCCGGCCTCGGGTCACTGCCTGTGTGGAGTTTGCACATTCTCCCCGTGTCTGCGAGGGTTTCCTTCGGGTGCTCTGGTTTCCTCCCACAGTCCAAAGATTGTGGGTTAGGTTGATTGGCCATACTTAGTAAGGGTCACACTAATTGACCCTTAGTGTGTCGGGGGTTAAGGGCGGTTACGGCGAAAGGACCTGGGCAGGATTGTTATTGGCGCAGGCTTGATGGGTCAGATGCATTCCTTCTATACTGTAGATTCGATGATTCTATCTGAACCATGCTTGGGATACTCCTGCCCACCAAATGGTGTCATTGCAGGTGGGTTTGGACCATGCATTGACCTCAGGCTGGATTTTCTGGTCTTGGGATTTGCTGTCTGTTCAGTTTAGTTGAAAGAACTACAGTCTCAGAATTAGCAATGCTATATTGTAATGGTTATTATTCAAAGAATTGTAGAATCCCTGCAGTGCAGAAGGAGGCCATTTGGCCCATCTCATCGTCACCGAATCTTTGACAGAACATCCAATCCAGGCATGATCCCTGTAACCCCATTTATGTACCCTGCTAATTCTCCCTAACACATCTTGGGCAAATCCACCTAACCTGTACCTCTCTGTCCTATCCCAGTTACCCCATACATTTGTCCCACTAATCCCCTAATATACGTATCTTTGCACACTAAGGGGCAACTTAGCATGGCCAATCCACCTAACCTGCAAATCTTTGGACTGTGGGAGGAAACAAGACCATCTGGAAAAAACCCATGCAGGTATGGGGAGAACATGCAAATTCCACAGTCGTCCAAGGCCAGGATTGAACTCGGGCTCCTGGCACTGTGAGGCAGCAGTGCTAACCACTGTGCCATTCTGTGCCCTTCTGAACTGTTTCTCCAAACGCAAACATTTTAACTGAGGGCGGCATAGCAGTTATCTCAGTGGTTAGTAACCTGCCACCTGGAGCTATAATAATCCAACAAATTAGAGTCTGAATCCCATCATGACGATTTGAGAATTTGTATTTAATTAAAAAAAAAGAGTATCGTAAAACAGGAACACAAAGGTGATGGATTGTTAAAAAAATCAGTTCAGTCGAGCTTCTTGAAAACATCAGTGGGTTATGACGCATGAATCATAGAATCCCTATAGTGCAGAAGGGGGCCATTTGGCCCATTGAGTCTGCACCAACCACACTTTCACTCAGGCCATATCTCCATAACCCCATATATTTACCCTGCTAATCCCTCTAACACTAGGGTCAATTTAGCATGGCCAATCAACCTAACCCTCACATCTTTGGACTGTGGGAGGAAACCAGAGCACTTGGAGGAAACCCTCGCAGTCACGAGGGGCATGTGCAAACTCCACACAGACAGTGATCCGAGGGCAGAATTGAACCAGGGGTCCCTGGCACCGTGAGGCAGCAGTGCAGGCTTGATGTGTCACCGTGCTACCCCTCAGCATGGAACTATCAAAATTAGATGCAGACAGGTGAAATACAGAGTCAATGGGAGACACTGATAGAAAATTGCAAGGTGCTGTGATTTTTGAACCGACGTGTTTGAGTTGAATTGTAGCTTTAAAGGTGTTGCTGTTGTTACTGACGGATGTGAGCGCGGTCTATGCAACTCAGAGTTTAGTATGCAAAGTTATTCAGAGTTAGGAAAGCAGGCAAGGTAATGGTACAATTCAATTCAAGACCCAAAGGATAATATTGGGACAAAGCTATCATTAGAATGCCTGCCAGTCAAAAAGAGATACCGCAGAATGTCTCCCCAAGAACAGCGCAACCATCATCCCAGAGAAAAGAAAAAGTGACAGCTCTGCTCTGAATGGCGCTCAACACAGTTCATCTCCCGACAATGGGGAAACACACCTCAGCTTGCCTTGGCACAAGGCGCGAGCTATAATGGAAATGACAGTGAGAAGGCAGCAAGTATTTTGCCACTATGTGCACACACACACACACCCACCACAATTGAAGAGATGCATCCACGTGTCATTAAGGGGAATCTCGCGGAATACTCCAGCAATATTATCTGGCATGATATCTGTCAAACTGTCCAATTACCCAAATTCATGCATATGAAAGGGAGAATTCATTCTCTGCTCTTCTGTTAATGCCACTTGGCACTCAGTCAATGCATTCTCTAAATTAAAATATCTGCAGCATTTTTGACGCAGTCAGTTTGGCCTCAGAAAGCAATCCCACTCAATGACAATACTGTACAGTTTAAGCAGAATGTCCTTTCTTAGAGTGCGCATCCTCTGATTTACTGTTTCATTGCATAGGTTCTGGGATGCAAAGCAGTACAGTGCCAACACTAATTGTTATAGGAGGAAAGTATTTAATTGTATATAGTTAAACAGTCTCTTCCAGCTGGACTCATCTCCTTGGGCTAACCTTCCTTTATGCTCACCTCCTGGGAGAGGCAGGGACATCAAGGGGATGATTCTTCCGGCCCACTGCACTGCTCCAGTAGCGCAGTGAGCCAGGAGGCATCAGCAGGGGCCATTTTGCAGGCTTCCCGCTGGGCGTCAACGCCTCCAAGACCAAGAATTTCAGTGTAATTAGCTCTGCATGGAGCAGATTTCCATATTGAAATTCACATTTACATTTCATTAGCAGGCCTGGGACTGAATTCAGGGAAGCCCTGGATAAACTTCACTCTGGGAGGTGTGGTCTAATGGGAGTTAGGTGCCATTGTATATTAGGCTAATATTACTCTTTATGCCGTATCTGCAGGACAAGAGGGCCCATAGGGGGAGATGGCTCGGACAAGGAAGCCACAGTGGTGTGGGTGATTAGGAATGTGGAAGAGACAGCAATGGAGGTAGCCAGGGTAGCTTTCCAGCTGGAGGTTGGCGTGGAGAATCAGCCTTATTAGCCCCTATAGACAGCAGTAAAGGCACTTGGAGGCTGGTACTAATAGTGGAAGTGATGCTGTCAGTTCACAGAGCAAAAGGAGCATTGACATGGGAGGGAGTGTGAAGGATTGTGCAATTTGGGGAGCGTAATTATGGTTAAAGGCAATGGCTTGCATCAGATTGTGCTCCCACAGTGAAAAGACCTATACTTCACTCACCCCCTTTTGTGTCTCATTCAGGTCCCAGCATCATGCACTCACCCCTGCACCAACCAGCTCAAGCCTTGAACATCAGGAGGAGGAGGCCATGCCTGAAAAGGCACTGTTGGAGCAGATGAGAGTTCTGAAGGAGGGGCTGAGGAACTGGAAGAAAATGCTCTCCAAAGACACATGTACTAACTAACACATTGATGGGATGTAGCACGTGTAAGTAACATAGTGGGAAGGGCATCATGCCAGACTGCTGAACGAGGTGTCAGACACATGTTGCACAGAGGAAAGTGGAAAGTCGAGGTGATGCTCCAGTGGGTGTGTATGTGGCAGCATGGTGGCACAGTGGTTAGCACTGTTGCCTCACAGTGCCAGGGACTCGGGTTCGATTCCCAGCTCGGGTCACTGTCTGTGTGAAATATGCACATTCTCCCCGTGTCTGCATGGGTTTCCTTTGGATGCTCTGGTTTCCTCCCACAGTCCAAAGATGTGCGAGTAATGTTGAATGGCCATGCTAAATTGGCCCATGGTGTCAGGGGGACTAGTTAGGGTAAATGCATGGGGTCACGGGGATAAGGCCTGTGGGGGATTGAGGTCGGTGCAGACTCAATGGGCTGAATAGCCTCCTTCTGCTCTGTCGGATTCTATGTGGGGCCTCTGGAGTCATCTTTTGGGGGACAGTATTTAAATAGTCAGCAGCAGATGGGTGGACTTCTGGCGGAATTTGCTGAGGCAATGTGTGCTCGTGCATTATGGGCGGCACGGTAGCACAGTGGTTAGCACTGCTGTTTCACAGCTCCAGGGACCTGGGTTCGATTCCTGGCTTGGGTTACCGTCTGTGTGGAGTTTGCACATTCTCCTGGTGTCTATGTGAGTTTCCTCCAGGTATTCAGGTTCATCCCACAGTCCAAAAATGTGCGGGTTAGGTTAATTGGCCATGCTAAATTGCCCCTTAGTGTTCTGAGATGCGTAGGTTAGATGGGTTAGCAGGTAAACATGTAGGGATATTGGGGTAGGGCCTGGGTGGGATAGTGGTTGGTGCAGACTTGATGGGCCAGATGGCCTCTTTCTGCACTGGGGGTTAAAATGATTCTTTCTATGATTACTAGTGGAAGAGCCACGGTGGTGATGAACTCCATCCTGTTTCAGGGAGCTCTTCCACATCAGGTCTGACCATGAGAGACTGGAAATCACACTGAGAGGCACATGGAGCATTGCTGGGAGTGGATGCAAGTGCAGCAAAAATTCCCGCAAAGGGTACAAAACACTCAGGATATTGAAAAACATTAAAATCAAATCACCTTACAAAATACATGGAGCAAAATAAAGATTTTTTTTTAAAGACGTGGTGAAAATAAAAACTGAAACAGGAAAAATCTATTTCTGACTATACAAAAAATTAATTTTAAAAACCTAGCAATGGTTACATTTAACTAGTTCCCTCAATGCAAATTTTTTTTTTCAGTGTTATATCTATTGTTCAGCACGAGTTATAACTCAGATGACCATTAAAAACTCTTACACTTAATTGAGCAAGGTGTGAATTTGTATGGGTCTTTTATCATCTATGTCTGAAAAGGGAGGTTTACAGCATATTAACTGATTTTAATAGCAAAATACTGCAGTTGCTGGAATCGGAAACAGAAACAGAAAATGCTGAAATATCTCAGCAGGTCTGACAGCATCTGCAGAGAGAGAATAGAGCCAATGTTTCAAGTCAGGGTTTTCTCTCCACAGATGCTGTCCAACCCATTGAGATTTTCCAGCATTATCTGTTCTTGCGACTGGCATTAATGATTGCTGATTTGGAGTGGTGGTGGCGCTGAGGGGTCAGAGGGCAGGTGGGGTCAGTGTGTGCCACAATGCACCCTGTGGTGGAGCAGTAAGTAAGATGTCTAACAACACCAAATTAAAGTCCAACAGGTTTATTTGTAGCAAAGGCCACTAGCTTTCGGAACTGGATGTTCCTTTGTTCACCTGACATCAGGTGGACAAAAGAACATCCAGTTCCGAAAGCTAGTGCTGTTTGCTGCAAATAAACCTGTTGGACTTTAACCTGGTGTTGTGAGACTTCTTACTCTGTTTATCCCAGTCCACATAGTGATGCAGTAAGTGACAGACTGCAGGGTTTCAACACTACTCTGTGCAACAATGAAGTTGCGGTCAGTTTTAGAGGGGAACGGACAGAGAATGCTGCCAGTTAGTCATCCAAACTCCACACAAAATCCAGGATTTCTCCCTCCACAGCTTCCAACCGACCTGACAAATATTTCCAGCATCTTCTGTTTTTACGTACCAGCTTGGAGGATTTTGTTCAACAATTATACACAACATACAAATATCTTGGAGCTTCTGTACATTATGACATTACCACTGTCAATGTCTTATCTTCTACAGTTGACTCATTCTGAATTCCAGAGAGGAGCTGGAAGCATTTTATGTTAATAATTTGACAGTTAGCAACTCCTCACTGTGAACTAATCTAATCTCGTTCGTCTTTTAATGCCACCTTTCTAAGGAACACTTTTCCATCAATACAGGTGTCATCATATGCTAACCCGTTTACAGGTCTGGAATGAGTGAGTGGCTTGGATTATAACTGCAAGCTTTCTGTTAGGGTGAACGGATGAGCTAAAATAAACTCGACGACCTTCCTTATCTGTCTGTGTTTTTATGATTACAAACATAACTACGCTGGGTCAGTAACTGGGCGCACCAGACAAATGTTCTTTTCCAGTTAACACTGATTGCTATGATTCTATGGTAGTGTTGACCGCAAATGCAAATGGCGAGGTGGGTGCAAAGTCTCGCGAGACTTGGAAAATGAGACTCTCGTTGGCACAGAGTGCCGTTTAATCCAGTGAGAAAAGATAGCTGAGAAGGCAATGCGTTTCGAATTGCTTTTATAGAATCTCCACAGTACAGAAGGAGGCCATTGGCCCATCGAATGTGTACCGACCACAATCCCACCCAAGCCCTATTTCCTTAACCTCACACATTTACCCTACTGATCCCTCTGACACTAAGGGTCAATTTAACATGGCCAATCCATCTGACCCATACATCTTTGGACTGTGGGAGGAAACTTCTCACCTGACCCAACACACTGCGCAATTTTGGGAAAATTGAACTCGTTGAGTGGGATTTTCCAACCCCTCCCCCACTTCCCCCCTGCACCACCCCCGCCATCCTCCGCGCCCTCCCCCCCCCACCCCCACTCCCCACGGCGTGTCAAAGAACAACTCAGCATGGGAAACAGGCCCTTCGGCCCAACGAGCCCACACCGCCATTTCAACAAAGTATTTCCCTACACCTACCCTGCCCTGTGTGTATGTGAATGGTACCCCTAATGTAGCCAGATTCAGGGGAGAATAGTGTAGGGTCAATTTGGTACACCAATCAGCCTAAGAGCACATCTTTGGGGTGTGGGAGGAAACCGGAGCGCCCGGAGGAAACCCACGCAACCACAGGGAGAATGTGCAAACTCCCACAGACACAGGCCCAAATCCATGTGTCTGCACAGCTAGCAGTGCTAGTCACTGAACTGTTGTGGTGCCCGTCTGCTGGTCCAGGATTAAGCACACACAGCGACACAAAGTACGAGGCCACTCTCAAAACCTCCAAGAGCAGCCCACGCACGACCCACCACGTGCATGCCCCTCGTTTGACAACAAGGTGGACCGACACCTGTGGATTAAAAGAGACAAAAGTGTCTTCCAGTGGCAGGGACAACTTGCCATCGGCAGGATCAAGCTCTGGTGTTTTGCGTTGCATGCCCATCCTGCCACCAGGGAACCCGTTGCAGGGAGGCACCTTTGGCAGCTCAGGAAAATGCTGCCTATTGAAATGGATTATAATGTCCTGTACAATAGTAATACTAGTAATTGTAATTTTCATGCACTGGTGTCAGATCCTTGAAGAACCTTTGGTCCCCTATGCCAACATTTGGCATTTTCATTCTATTATCCCTTTATCCACTATTTAGAGCCCATTAACCCTAGAGTAACAGTTAAAATAGAAAGACCCCACAACTCCCAGCTCTCAGACCCCTTCTCCTCCCATATTCCCATGCCTCTTCCAAGTCACCTCATGCCAGACTTTGCATAATGCTCATGAGGGCCCATGGGTGTGTGGGTGGAAGACACCCTGTGGCGGGGGAGGGCAATGGGTGCAGTTTTCCCAAAATTGCACAGAGTGTTGGATCAGTCAAGAAAAGCAATTTGAAACTCATTGTCTTCTCAGCCATCTTTTTTCACCTGACTAAATGGCACTCTGTGCCAGCGAGAGAGGCATAGCTTGGCATAAATGGGATGAGGGGCCTTGGTAATGAGGGAGTTTCCATTGCTTGGCATGGAGGGGTGGAGTCCTCGACCTCGGCATGGAGGTATGAGGGGCAGCAGGGTGGGTGTGGAGGTAGGATGGATGGATCATGGCGAGTGTGTGAGGGGAGAGGGTGTGCGAGGGATGAAAGCCAGAGGGCCCTGTTTTCATTTTAAGTGGGTCAGAGTCCCACAGTACCAATGTGGACCTTTTACACTGCCCACCTATGCATGTGGCAACTCATGGCTGCCTCTGACCTCTGTCCTGGGTTGGTTTGTTGAGCTGCAGTCTGCAACTGACGCTGGCAATGAAGATCCCACCTCTGCGGGCACATTTAGCTGAGGCAGCCAGACAGAGCCGGGAATTTTCCCAGCTGCAGCTACCTGTCTCAGCGATGAAAATCTGGGACCCTCTGTCTGTAAAGCCACACCAGGAACAATGGCCTTGAAAGAGGATGTACGGGGACAATCACCTATTTCGTTATCAAAGCATCCAGACGACCATTTGTGTACTCACTTGGGTGAGATATAACCACTTGAAAAATGGGATCTTTGGCTGAGAGGGGGATTCCCAGCCATGACATAATTAGCCTGCACTAGTCATGGCCTTACTTGGGTCACTGGGATGTTGGAGAGGGAAGGAAATGTGACAAGCTAACCCTTTGAAGCTTCCTCTGCAGAGTAGAACAGGCAACTGAGATACTGAAGGAGCAAAACCCCATGTGAGTTCCTTTCTCTCTCTCTCTCTCTCCATCCAACTTGCATGTTTTTGAACCCTGCCTGTTGATTTTGACTGTCCAAAATGCCGTAGGCTTAGAGTTTAAAAAAACTCGACCCAACACTGCTGCCTCCTGAAAAATTGTAAAATCATTTGTCTATGGAAAGCAACAGGAGAACTAAATGAAAGCAGCAGGGGCACAGGCTTTAATCTGAAGCTAGCAAAATCGTAAACCTTCCAGAGCTTTATACTTCTTTAATTTTACAGGAATTTAAATACTTAACCGATCCTCACCATTCTGTACTCTCTCTGACTCTGCATAAGGTGAGCACTATTCACTAACTATTCTGCAGAATCATTTCAGAGTCAATGGAGGCAATTCTCCCAGCTCAATACCCTGCTTGAATAGTGCAGAGGGCTAGGAGACAACAGCGGAGGGCATTTAGCGGGCTTCCCTCTGGGTGCCTCTGAGAGGCTCCAAGATTGAGGTTCCCAGTATAATCAGCTCCATGCCAGAAATTGGCATGGAGCTGATTACAAAGTGGAAATCTCCATTTACATTTCATTAGTGGGTCCGGGACTGCATTCTCCAGGTCAGTTAGCATCTCCAACCCCTGCTAGGAGCGGGTCATTCCAGCTGGGTTTATTCCTGCTCCTCACTATAATGGGAAACAGGTGGCCCAACCCCACTGAAGGGAAGAGAGGCCATTGAGGCCCCCCTGGGTATTTGGGTGTAAGTGGGAGTGCCCTTGGGCACCCCAGTCTGGTACTCTGGCACTGCCCAAGGGACCCTTTGGCTCTGCCAATAGGGCATTGGGCAGTGCCAAAGGGTGGGGCCAATCAGTGAAGGGGATCCCGTGCCACTTTGCAAGGGATCGATAACAGAGGGAGGGAAGGCAACTATCGGGGCTGGCCTGGTGAGGTCCAAGAATCCAGCGATCAGGGTTTGCGGAGCTGACTAATGATCGGTCTGGCCAGCAATCTGGAGGCCAGCAATACGGGACCAGTGTGCATGCGCTGATTTCCATTCTGACAGATCGGCGGATGCACAGTGCCCCACTCAGCGCTATGCTGTCGGCCTCTTGGGTGGGAATAGGCTCCACCCTCACATTTTCAGAGTGAATCCTGCTAGGACACTCTGTGATGCACAGAGTGTCAGAGATTCATTCTGGAAATCCTGCTAAAAGAACCGGCAGGATTTACTCCCATTTTCCTGCAAATTGAGGACTTAGAATATTTTTGGGAGAATCCCAGCTAATATGTCTCACCTATTACAGCATAAGGAGAAAGATATTTCCTGGGATTGTTGTCATGTAGTTTGCACCATGCAAGAGAAATGCTCTCTTTTTTAAAGGCCTCCAGTCAATCTGAAATTGCAAAGGCAAAGGGAACGAGGTCTCCAGTCACCAAATAGAACAACAATAGTGCGGGATGTTAAGATACCAGGTTTTGTAAATGGTTATACTTTAAATTGTCTACTTAATTCCAAGATAGAATGGAGTTATGGGTTTGGAAATTAATAATCAGCATTTCTACTTGGTACAAGGCATATGTGATTCACTTTGTCATGGAAGTGGGCTTTGCGAGGGGAACAAACCACAGAAAGCCATTGCATTATTCATAGAATAGAATCCCTCCAATGCAGAAGGAGGTCATTTGGCCAATCAAGCCTGCACTGACCACAAACCCACCCAGACCCTATCCCCGTAACCCTACATATCTACCCTGCTGGATCTCATGACACCAAGGGGCAATTTTCCATGGCCAATCAATCTAACTGCATATCTTTGGAGTGTGGGGGGAAACTGGAGCATCCAGAGGAAACCCATGTAGACACGGGGAGAACTTGCAGATTCCACACAGATAATCACTCGAGGCTGGAATTGAACCCAGGTTGCTGGGAGGTAGCAGTGCTTACCACTGTGCACCATGCCACTCCAATTATTGGCTTACAGAGTCTTAGTAAGATAACCCTGAACTTCACATACACGGTAGTCTGTAAGGGTGAGAGAGCAGAAAAATAATGACAACAGCCTGTGCCTTAAGCAGAGAAAATGATGGCCTTGTCAGTCACCATGCAAAACCTGGGTACAGACTCATGCTCAGATTGAAGTTTGTGAGGATTTAAGGAAGAATGGAAGATTTGCCTAGCTTAGCGAGAGGAAACCACCTCCAATTCATCCCCACTATGAAAGTCAGTTTGGGGATTAGAAGCTATTCAGCTGGCAAAGGGAAAAGGAAGCAAGCCATTAGGAGTTGAGTGGCTTAGGACTGGTTCCTGGAGAATGAAGTGTCCACTTAAGGACCAGAGGAGGGTATAGCTGTAGAGGTGGATTTTCAGAAGTTTCTGATCCCTAGTTTAGAATGTAATTTTCCTACTGACTTGTATTTAGACAATGTTGCTCTGCAGTTTTCAAGCAATGTTGTTCTAAAGATGTAAAGTGGCTATGACAGTATTTGAACAGACTTAGTGAATGGGCAGGAACATGGCAGATGAAATATAACATGGAAACATGTGAAATAATCCACTTTTGTAGAAGGAACAGATATATAGAGTCCTTCCTGAATGGTAAACAAGTAACAAGTGTAGTTGTACAAAGGGAGCTGGGTGTCCTTGTCCACAAGTTACTAAAGGCTGGCGTGCAGCAAGCTATTAGCGATGGAATATTAGCCTTTATCACAATAAGATTGGAGTAAAGGAATTGTGAGGTCTTGCTTCAATGATAAAGAAGCTTACTTACACCACACCAAGTATTGCGTAAAGTTTTGGTCCCCTTACCTCAGAAGGGATATTATTGCCATAGAGGGAGTGCAATGAAAGTTCACCAGACTTGTTCCAGGGGACGACACGACTGTCTTATGAAGAGAGATTAGGCAAATCAAACCTGTATTCTCTAAAGTTTCCAAGAATGAGAGGTCATCTCATTGAAACCTACAAAATACTGAAAGGATTATACAGGGGAGATGTAGCTGAGATGTTTCTCTTGGTTGGAGGGTCTAAAGTTGGCGATGGGGGCCACAATTTCAAAATATAGGGTGTGCAACTTAGGACTGAGATGAGGAGAATTTTCTTTACACAGAGGGTTGCGAATCTTTGGAAATTTCTATCCCAGAAAGCTGTGGGAACTCAGCCATTGAATATGTTTAAAGCCGAGATTGATAGATTTCTGATTAATAATAACGTGAAGAGTTATGACAATAGTAGGTGTAAAATTCATTGCAGTGTCCAGTCAGCCATGATTGTATTAAATGGTGGAGTAGGCTCAATGACCTGAATGGTCTACTCTTGTTCCTATGTTCCTAAGGAGAAGGGTCATCAGATTTGAAACATTAACTCTGTTTCTCTCTCCACAGATGCTGCCAGATCTGTTGAGTTTCTCCAGCATTTTCTGTTTGTGGTTCAAATTCCAGTATCCACAAAATTTTGCTTTGATTCACTTTTAGTTTGTTCATTAGAGTAAAAATCTCACAACCTCAAATCTTGTGTGTTCTTTTCAATCGGTCACTGGAATTCAATTATCTTTCTTTTGAAAGATATCAGTCTCTGCGGGCGTTCAAAGAAGAATAAATGCGAGTCTTCTTTTTTCTTTCTTATGAATGTCTGTGCATTGCTATTTTAAGAAGGCATAATTTCACCAAAAATATATAGGCTAATGCTCCATTACAATGTTGGAGAGAGGAACTTCAGATGAGCACATTCACTGTTTAGGTGCTGGTGACCCACACTGCAATTTCAGGTCACGTTCAATGATTTCTACCTCGAGCTTGCCCTAGTTCTTGTAATCCTCCCTCTTTCCATTGTGAGGACTTCTGATTCATCCTTGAAGACTCTCATTATCTCATGCTGGAGCTCATTAGGTGGACCTGCCTTTCAAAATCAGAAATGCTCTTGAAACTGTATTTCTCTTTGAATTTTCTTAAGAATGATGTCTATCATTTGGATGTAATAAGGCGTTTCACTTTCCAATTAGTGTAACCACTTCACAGTGTTTTCAAGATGGTATCTAGTCTGTTTCCTGCGTTTCAACTCTCTTGATTCTAAATTCTTGCCCATCCCGCTCTCAGTGGCAACATATGGTGAAAACATTATTAGACATTAAACACACAGCAGGTTGAAGATACAACAAAATAGGTACTGAAAAGAAGGAAATCGGTTTGAAATTAGTTTGCTGCCTTAACGATTATCCCCACACAGTATGAAGTATATTGGCAAAATATGGCTAATAAATTATCAGGTATCAGTCTAAAAGGATGTTGTCCAAAAGATTTGTCAGTTAGTGAATGAGTGCTTACTGAGTGTTCTGTCTGATTTCCTGTCTGGGTCCTGCTCTTCCCAAGACCTCAAGAAACTACTAAGGGTTGTGAACATAGCCCAGTTCATCACGCAAACCAGCATCTTGTCTACACTTGTCGCTGCCTCAGCAAGGCAACCAACATAGGTGGCATGGTAGCACAGTGGTTAGCACTGCTGCTTCACAACTCCAGGGACCTGGGTTTGATTCCCGGCTCGGGTCACTGTCTGTGTGGAGTTTGCACATTCTCCTCGTGTCTGTGTGGGTTTCCTCCGGGTGCTCTGGTTTCCTCCCACAGTCCAAAGGTGTGCGGGTTAGGTTGATTGGCCATGCTAAAATTGCCCCTTAGTTTCCCGGGATGTGTAGTTTAGAGGGATTAGTGGGTAAAATATGTAGGGATATGAGGGTAGGGCCTGGGTGGGATTGTGGTCGGTGCAGACTCGATGGGCTGAAGGGCCTCTTTCTGCACTGTAGGGTTCTATGATTCTATAATCAAGGCCTCCATGCACCCCAAACAAACTCTCTTCCAATTTCTTCCATCGGGAAAAAGAAACAAAAGTCTGAGGTCACATACCAACTGACTTAAGAACAGTTTCATCCCTGCTGCCACCTGAGTTTTGAATGGACTTATCATATATGAAGCAGATCTTTCTCTAACACCCTAATGTAGAAAAAGTGCAATGAAAATGTAGTATAGTGACTGTAACACTATATTCTGCACCCTAGCCTTTCTATTGGGAAAAGATTTTAAAGTCTTGGACTACTTACCAATTGACTCAAGAATAGCTCCATCCCTGTTGCCATCAGACTTTTGAATGGACCTACCATATATTAAGCTAATTTTTCGCTACACCCGCGTAGTCAATGCACAGAAAAAGTATTCATGTTTTGAATAGACGCTTGTCTCAGAAGTGAACATCAGGTTCATGTGTCTTCATAAGGGATAGCAAGGATAAAGAAGGGAGAGAAACAATGGGCAGTACTCAAGAGAGCAGACACACTAAATGATTTTTGCAAGGCAATTAATTAGTTCAATAGTCTGCAAATAAAGCTTAAAATACTGAAAAATAAGTGTGAAAGCCTGCAAAATTCTTCTGAATACTCATTTGTAAAGACATAATTAATACAACCCCAATGAGGAAGGAAAGAGTACTGGAATCCTGCAGCAAAGTTGTGGAGTTTGCACATTCTCCCCATGTCTGTGGGTTTCCTTCAGATGTTCCAGTTTCCTCTCGCATCCAAAAATGTGCAGATTAGGTGCATTGGCCATGCTAAATTGCTGCTGAGTGTCCAAAGGTGTGTAGGTTAAATGGATAAGTCATGGTAAATTTGCAGGGTTATGGGGATGGTTGTGGGGGTGGTGGTGGGACTGGAAAAGTTGTTCTTAGGGAGAGTTGGTGCACACTCAATGGAATGAATGGCCTCTTTCTGCACCTTCAGGATTCTATATAAAAAAAGGTTGGGGGGATAGTAAAGGTGCTACACTTTGCATGTTAAAGTTCAGATCAGACTTTGAGAGATCTCAAGATCTATTTTGATATTGGAAGTGGGACGGCGCCAGAGGCTAAAAATGAAAAATTGATAACAATATGAGGAGGGAGGGGGGGTGAAATTCAGGGTTGAAGTGATGAGCAACTGGGCCAGAAGGTCAGAGTCATGCTTCTATTTAGAGAGGATCAATGAGGTAAGGTAAAGTCACGATAGTCCCAAAATAATCAGAGGCTGCTCTCACCTTTGATGGAGAGAGCCAACTGGAAGTGATTTAACCTCAGGATTACCACACCTCAGGCAAGGGACAAGGCTGAGAAGGCAGGGCTTTCATGAATAACCTCAGCCTATATGCGAATTGAATTCACAATATTGGTATCACTCTGCATCATTAATCATCTGTTCAGCCAACTGAGTTAAGCCAACCCCACGTTGAGAGGACCAGTACAGTACACTGGATTGGAGAAGGTACATGTAAAGGACATAAGAAATAGGAGCAGGAGTAGGCCATCTAGCCCCTTGAGCCTGCTCTGCCATTCAGTAAGACCATAGCTGATCAGATAGTGGGTTCAGTTCCACTTACTGCCCACTCCCCATAACCCTTAATTCCCTTATTGGTTAAAAATCTATCTATCTGTGACTTAAACACATTTAACAAGGTAGCCTCTACTGTTTCATTGGGCAGAGAATTCCAAAGATTCACTACCCCCGGGAGAAGTTTCTCCCCAACTCTGTTCTAAGTTGATTCCTCCATATTTTGAGGCTATGCCCCCTAGTTCTTGTTTCCATTGTAAGTGGAAATAACCTTGCTGCTTCTACCCTGTCTAGCCCCTTCATTATCTTATATGTCTCTATAAGGTCTCCCCTCAGCCTTCTAAATTCCAATGAGTACAGACCCAGTCTACTCAATCTCTCCTCATAAGCTAACCCCTCATCTCCGGAATCAACCTGGTGAACCTTCTCTGTACCCCATCCAAAGCTAATATATCCTTTCTTAAATAAGGGGACTAAAATTGTACACAGTACTCTAGGTGCGGCCCCACCAGTACCTTGTACAATTGCAGCCCGACCTCCCTACTTTTATATTCCATCCCTCTTCCGATAAAGACCAACATTCCATTTGCCTTCTTAATTACCTGCTGCACCTGCAAACTAAGTTTTTGTGATTCATGCACAAGAACCCCAGGTCCCTCTGCACAGTAGCATGTTGTAATTTTTCACTGTTTAAATAATAGTCCATTTTACTATTATTCCTTCCAAAGTAGATAACCTCACACTTACCAACATTATACTCCATCTGCCAGATCCTTGCCCACTCACTTAGCCCATCCAAATTTCTCTGCAGACTTTCTGTGTCTTCCACGCAATTTGCTTGCCCACTCATTTTTGTGTCATCCACAAACTTTGTTACCCTTCACTCAGTCCCCTCCTCCAGATTGTCTATGTATATGGTAAATAGTTGACGCCCCAGCACCGATCCCTGTGGCACGCCACTAGTCGCTGATTACCCACCAGAAAAGCACCCATTTATTCTGACTCTCTGCTTTCTGTTCATTAGCCAATCCTCAATCCAAAGCAATGTCCACAAAGGTCACAAACTCATCATGTGATGAATCAAGTCAGCATTATCCTCCTCAGTGGCAAACTGCAGTAGGACAACATGCACTGCACGATGTCAAAATTCTAGCTGTGGATAAGCACATTATTAAAGAATGAACAAAGAATAGTACAGCACAGAAACACGCCCTTCAGCCCTCCAAGCTTGCGCCAATCACATTGTTCGATCTAGACCACCTGCTTATATCCCTCTATTCCACATCTGTTCTTCTATCTATCCAGATAAGTCTTAAATGTCGCTAATGTATCTGCCTCAACCACCTCACTTGGCAGGGCATTCCAAGCCCCCACCACCCTCTGTGTAAAAAAACTTCCGCTGCACATCTTCACTGAACCTTTCCCCCTTATGTTGAACTTTGCCCTCTCATATTGATTGACCTCGTATTTGATCCTTCCCAAGACCCATTTTCTGTCAGCTTTTCTTTTTTCGAAAGAAAATGGAAGCATTTGCTCTCTTATCCTTCTCTTTGATGTGCTGTCATCTATGATGTCAGGGCAACATGAAGCCAATTTCTCCAACTGGCATTGTAACATCAGAATCGATGGAATGGTAAAAGGTCAAGAGTACCAGGCTAAAAATTGAAGCTAAAAACTGTTTGACAATTAGCATGAAACCCACTCAACATCCCATATTATCTATCGAAATATCAGCTCACCTATTATTCCTCACAATCTCACAACCCTTTACATCTACTTTATGTTGACTTATCTTTTTAACAGAATCAATAGACTTCTCATTCCGGGTAACAATCTATGAAAATACCATAAGTTAATATCCCTGCAAGTTATTTCTGGATTCAAGCTTAACTGTTGGTTATTGATGTTAAAGAATGTTGTCCCTGTTTCTGAATTTCCACATAAATTCCAAACAATTATTAAGTTTTATTTTATCTTAAAAATAATCTGTTTTGCTGACAAAAAAGGTTCGCAATTCTTTTAACCAGCTTTATCTTGATAACACAGCAAACCTAGGCCCAAAATAATTATGTTGCATGTTACATCGTTCTACTTTCTTTCTAATGTATCAAATGATAATGAAGCAGGTCATCTCTGCATACAGCAGGGATAGACTAATATTCAGGCATGAACCAAGAGTCAGCAATTGGCATTCACACCACACTAGTGCTAAGCAATGCCACCTCGAACTAAAAAGGTCTAACCACCTCTTCTTGATATTCAATGGCGTTACCACCACTCAATCCCTCCACCACCAACATCTTGGGGAGGGTCACAATTGACCAGAAAAACTTAAACGGAATAGCTACATAAATACTGTGGCTATGAGAGCACGTCAGAGGCTAGATCTGTGGTAAATAACTCAACTTCGTGTTGTTAACACCTCTCTACCATAAGACACAAGTCAGCAGTGTGATCCTGACCTGGGTTCGATTCCCGGCTTGGGTCACTGTCTGTGTAGAGTTTACATGTTCTCCTTATGTCTGTGTGCGTTTCCTCCAGCTGCTCCGGTTTCCTCCCACATTCTGAAAGACATGCTGGTTAGGTGCCTTGACCCGAACAGATGCCAGGCTGTGGCCACTAGGGGAATTTCACAGTGACTTTATTGCAGTGTTAATGTAAGCCTTATTTGTGACTAATAAATAAACTTTAAACTTTGATTGAATACTCTCCACTTGCCTGAATGCCTGCAGTTACAAGAATCTAAAGCTTGAAACCATCCAGGACAAAGCCTTGCAAAGACTCCTTGGTGCCATACTCAGTTAAATGATGCTTTGAGGTCAAGGGCAGTCATTCTCAATTCACCTCTTGAGTTCAGTTCTTTTGTCCAAGTTTGGACAAAGGCTGAAATGAGGTCAGAAACTGGCAGAACCTAAGTTAAGCGTTGCTGAAAAGGCAATTGCTGAGTAAGCGCCACATGATAGCACCATCAACGACTCCTTCCATCACTTTGTTAGTGATCGAGAGTGGAATAATGGTGCGGTAATTGGCCAGTTTGGATTTGTCTTGCTTTTTGTGCCTAGGGACAGACCTGGGCAATTTTCTACACTGTCAGAGAGGTGAGTTGTAGCTGCATAGGAACCATCTACCTGAGGGTGCAGCTAGTTCTGGAGCTAAAATCTTCAGGACTATCGATGGAATGCAGTCAGAGCCCATAGCCTTTGCAGTGTCCAGTGCCGTCAGCCACTTCTTGATGTCACGTGGAGTGAATCAAATTGGCTGAAGACTGACATGTGTGATGCCAGGGACTAGATATGGCAGGACTGCAGATCTTAGATCTGATCCATTTGTCATGGGATCATTTAGGTCTGTCTATTGCATGGTGCTTACATCTTCAGGCTTACAAGCAGTCTTATACTGCAGCTTCACCAGGTCATGACCTAATTTTTAGGTATGCTTGATGCTGCTTTTGGCATGCCCTTCAATTGAATCAGGGTTGATTCCCCAGTAAGATAGCAATGATGTAATGGGAGATATTCTGCTCTGTTGCTGTTGATGATGGCCCACAGTTCTAGACTCCCCGACCCAATAGCGATGAGGACCATCAGAGGATATAGCAGGATATAGAGCGGTTGGAGACCTGGGCAGAGCGATGGCAGATGGAGTTTAATCCAGGCAAATGTGAGGTAATGTATTTTGGAAGATCTAATACAGATGGGAAATACACAGTAAATAAGTGTATTGATAGGGAAAGGGATCTGTGTACAGATACATAGGTCACTGAAGGTGGCAATGCAGGTGGAGAAGATAGTCAAGAAGGCATATAGTATGCTTGCCTTCATCAGCCGGGGCATTGAGTTTAAAAATTAGCAAGTCATGTTGCAGCTTTATAGAACCTTAGTTAGGCCGCCCTTGGAATAGCGTGTTCAATTCTGGTCGCCACAATATCAGAAAGATGTGGTGGCTTTGGAGAGGGTACAGAAAAGATTTACCAGGATGTTGCTTGGTATGGAGGGTATTAGCTATGAGGAAAGGTTGGAGAAACTTGTTTTATTCACACTGGAATGACAGAGGTTGAGGGGCAATTTGATTGAAGTCTACGAGATTATGAGGAGCATGGACAGAGTAGATAGTCAGAAGCTTTTTCCCAGGGTGGAAGAATCAGTTGCTAGGGGGCATAGATTTAAGGTTCTAGGGACAATCTTTAAAGGAGATGTATGAGGCAGGTTTTGTACACAGAGAGTGGTGGGTGCCTGGAACTCACTGCTGGGGGAGGTCGTGGAAGCAGATACGATAATAACTTTTAAGGAGGGGTCTTGATAAATACATGAATAGGATGGGAATAGAGGGATATGGTCCCCAGAAGGGTGGGGGATTTTAGTTAAGTTGGGCAGCATGGTCAGTGCAGGCTTGGAGGGCCAAAGGGCCTGTTCCTGTCCTGTAATTTTCTTTGTTCTTTGTTCTAACCCAAAACGTCTTACCTGCATGTATCCTGTTTATTCCTTTAAGTATTTTATAGTTTTCAATTAGATCACCTCTCATTCTTTGAAAATCTTGAGAATTCAGTCCCAGTTTATCCAATTTCTGTTCATAAGACAGTCCCACCGTCCTGAAACAAGTAATGGGTTCAGTAATAGTGGTCATGGAACTGTCATCGATTGTGTAAAAATCTATTTGCTTCACTAATATCCTTTAGAGAAGGAATTTGCCAGATTGGCCTACACGTAACTTCAAACTCACAGCAATGTGGTCGACAATGTGGTCAAGCCATCCATTTGAAGGGCAATTAGGGATGGGCAACAAATGCTGGTCCAACCCACATCCCATGAAAGAATGAAGAAAAACAATTGGCTGCTACATTTCAACATAGAATCCCTACAGTGCAGAAGGAGACCATTCAGCCCATCAAGTATGTACTGACCCTCCCCATAACCCCACACATTTACCATGGGTAATACACCTAACCTGCACAACTTTGCACTGTGGGAGGAAACCAGTGTACATGAGGTAAATCCAAGCGGACACGGGACAGCAGGCAAACTCTAAGCAGACAGTGACCCAAAGTGGGAATTGAACCTGGGCCACTGGCACTGTGCAGCGGCAGTGTTAACCATTGTGCCACTGCGTCTACACTTCACATAATACCTCCAGTGCCACAGGGATTTCAACACATTTCCTAGGCTGACACTCTAGTGCAGTACAAGGGGATTCCTGCACTGTTGGAGATGCCAACGTTTACAATGAGGCATAAAACCAAAGCCCTACCTGTCCTCTCAGATGGACGTGAATGTTCCCATGCACCATTTTGAAGAAGAATAGAAAAGGTCTTTCTGTCCTGGCCAATGTTATTCCTCAATAAACATTAGTAAATACAAACAATCTGTTGCTGATAGTGGGAGTCTACTTTGTGCAAATTGGATGTTCTTTTCCCTGACATCTATTTCAAAACTACTTTGATAATTGTTTGAGTGCTAAGTGATGTCCTGATGTCAAGGAAGGCTGTGTTGTCTTTATATAACGGTGCTGCATTTTTGTGTGCACTTTTGGCAATGGTGACAAGTGGGTGTGCTGTATAAGAGAAGAGAAATTTGTCACATAGTTTATTATCATGTATTAAAACAACAGTGACTGCAGTGATACTGTAAAATGTTCCTTCCTTTAAACTTCCTAAAAGTCAAACTTATGCCAACATCCATCCAAACTATTTAGTTTGTCCTTCCCTCCAGATTGAAAGCTATATTAGAGGAAGTGATGGCCTGCAGTTAATCTAGAAACTAAACCAATGTTCTGGGGACACGGGTTTGAATCCAGCTATGAAAGATTAAAAGAATCAGGAATTACAGATCTACTGGTGACCATGAAACCGTTGTCCATTGTCAGAAAAGTCCATCGGATTCCCTAATGTCCTTTAGGGAAGGAAATCTGCTGTCCTTACCCGGTCTGGCCAACATGTGATTCCAGACCCACAGCAATGTGATTGACTCTCAACTGCCCTCTGAAATGACCCAACAAGCCCCTCAGCTGTATCAATGTTTCAAGAAGGCAGCTCACCACCACCTTCTCAAGGGCAACTGGGGATAGGCAATGAATGCTGGCCAGCCAGCGATGCACATGTCCCATGAATGAATAAACAAAAGAATTTGGAAATGGTGTTAACTTCCGTGTTAGATTAGGATGTGACAATGTAGATTTTTCCCACTGATAATCCCTCCACCCCAGTTATATGAACAGAATTGACATTTCGCCCTGGAGCAAGTTATGAGAAAATTGTGCACTTTTCATAGAAAGAAGAATGCAAATGAATTGTTTGTCCTAATTTAGCACTACTTCAAGGATCCTTATACATCCGTAAGCAATATTATGCAAGAACATGATAAGTTAACCTAACACCACTACATTTACCATGTCTGTATGGTTGAAGAAGGGTTTAGGTCAGGATTGGACCTCCCCAGCCCAACAGCCCTCCCCAACCCTAGAATTTAAGTACAGCTGAGCAACCTGAGAGAGAAAAGGCGTGGACACCGGGACCTTATTTAGTAAGTGTCCGTATTCAATGCCAAGCGATTCTAAGCTGCAATATTAAAGTGCGGAGGGGATTACCACCAGAATGGCAGAACTCTATTGTCCAGAGGACTTTTACAGCAGTTGATATTCATTAATAACTATGCAATGAGATAGAATAGAGACAATGGATGCAAGAAAGGAAAATCAAATAATAATGGATTCTTTTTCATTAAATGAGTAAAGAGGTGAATATTTGGGTTGAGGTTCGTAAACTTCCCTGACCAGCATTTGATATGTTATTTAGAACACTGTTAGTAAATCTTGTCTATATATCTGATTTGGATTCAGGCTTTCTGAATCAGACACAAGTGTAATTCTTATTGCTGAAAGACTTTAATATATCAGCAAAGTAGCGAGTAGAGTAACAAGGCTGCCAGCCATGATGGGACAATCTTATTAGCCAGGATTTAGTGATTATCTCTATCCCTAGAGCAACACCAATCGAGATTTTATTTTTCTGCGAAGAATTCCCTAAAGGTACGTAGAAACAGGAGTAGGCTATTCACCCCTTGAGTACGCTCCACCGTTCAATTAGATCTGCATCTTAACTCCATCTACCCCCTTGGTTCTGTAATCCTTAATGCATTTGCCTAACAAATATTGATGAATCTCAATTTTGAATTTTTCAATTGCCTCAAGTCTAGGATGTGGAGCTTCCCCCACTACAACAGGCTTGTTTTCCAGTCTATTCCACTTCTCTGAGCTGATACTGCTCTCCTATTGAGTTAATACCCCGATGCTCTTGCACAGAGTTTACTTTCACCTAGTTCATACTTCTCCTCTTCAGCCTTGGCCTTCTGACGATCCAGGGCTCCACAAAGCACACCTCGAATCTGTTTCCAGCTGAAACTATAGAAGTGCAAATTTGGATTAGTATCATCTAAAAAGGGATACACGTAAAATGTTGTCATTTGTCATGAATGCTGTTTCTTTTAGGGCGGCACAGTGGCACAGTGATTAGCAAAGCTGCCTCACAGCGCCGGGGACACGAGTTTGATTCCCAGTTTGGGTCACTATCTGTGTGGAGTTTGCACATTCTCCCCGTGTCTGCATGGGTTTCCTCCGGATGCTCCGGTTTCCTCCCACAGTCCAAGGATGCGCAAGGTAGATGGATTGGCCATGCTGAATTGCCCCTTAGCGTCAGGGGGATTAGCTAGGGTAAATGCATGGGGCTATGGAAATCGGGGTTCCCCTAGGGGTGGGATTGTGGTCCGTGCAGATTTGAAGTCCTTCCGCACTCTAAGCTTCTATGATTCTAAAGCAACTTTAACATTCGACTTTAACATTCCCACAAAAGGTATTTTGGCATAGATTTTTCCTTGCAGCCTTTCTCCTTTATTCATTCCCACACAGCGCCGTTACCCAAACATTTCAGACTATTGTCAAAACATTGTGGCTTAAGACCACATTATTATGTTCCTCGCATGAAAAGTTGCAATTTCACACAGTTACATTACACTCAGTATCCCTATTTTAAAAACAAAAGAAGTATAACAATACTAAAATGGAGATCCTTTCAGATAATGGTTTGGGAAAGCTGCAGTATCTCTGGTACTGCCCTGATTAACCCCCGGATTGTCACCCACGTGCATTCTCCAACAACGCATGCCCCGAACACGTTTCCTGCTATAACGATAGGAGTGGTTACTAAAATTCTCAAATCATCTGCAAAGTTGGGTTAGTATCTAAGAAGGGATACAAATTCATTTATCATGAATGTTAAGTTTCTTGCTAACCCTCAGGTTATCTGCCATCGTTAGCCTATACTAACTATATTCATTAAAATTCAAGATTCCACCAGAGTTAATTAATTATCATCTTTGATGGAAGAGTTAAATTAGGCCTTATTAACTTAACAAAATCTTTGCAAAGTGCGTGCACAAAAAGCACATTTAGAAATATCGCATGCAAAAGAACAAGAAATGGATTGTGGGGATTCTCTTTAATGAGACAACTTTTACTTTGAATAATTTAACACGTAAATGTAAAGCTTTACTTCCATAGGATGCCAATTTACCATAAAAAGCAACTTCGATGGTTTATATTTTGTACCCAGTTCACAACTAAAATTAATTAAGTGAATATATTTGTCGGAAATAGTACATTGTTAACTCAGAAGAAACTGTGAACTTTTGATCTCAATCCTTTGATGAGGGAAGGAGAAATGCACTGCTTCTTCAGTATGACAGAAAGTCACACATTACAAAGAAGCAAATTTATTTTATTATTGGAGATAGGGACAGGAGTAGGGCATTCAGCCCATCAAACCTGCCCTACCATGCAATGTAATCATGGTTGATTGGGCATTCATTGCCTTTTACACCCGTTATCTCCAGAATGTACGTGTTAATCAGAAATCTAGCAACGTCTGATTTAAATATATTTAATGATTGAGCTTCCACAGCCCTCTGGGGTAGAGAAATCCAAAGATTCATAACGCTTTGTGTAAAGAAATTTCTCCTCATCTCGATCCTAAGTGGCATGGTGGCAGGGTGGTTAGCACTGCTGCCTCACAGCGCCAGGGACCTGAGTTTGATTCCCAGCTTGGGTCACTGTCTGTGAGTTTGGACATTCTCCCCATGTCTACGTGGGTTTCCACCAGCTGCTCTGTTTTTCTCCCACAGTCTGAAAGATGTGCTGGTTAGAAGAATTGGCTATGCTAAGTTCTCTTTCAGTGTACGCTAACAGATACTGGAGTGTGGCAACTAGGGGATTTTCACAGTAACTCCATTGCAATGTTAATGTAAGCCTACTTGTGACTAATCTTTATTTTTAAGTGGCATACTTTTTACTGTAAAAATTGTGCTGCCTGGTTCTAGACTCCCCAGATAAGGGAAACATCTTAACCTATATCTCCCTTGTCTATTCCTTTAAGGATTTTGTAGATTTGTAGATCACATTATAAAAAAATACAGAATTTTTTTTCCTCGAATAGACGAAAATGCGCTTTCCTTGAAGAACAGTTTTGGAATTTAACATAAAGGTAGAAATGTAAAATATAAACAGTAAGCACTGAAACACAAAGCAGGTCTAAAAACCCGTGAGGAAGGTTCAGTTAACATTCTGCGTAGAGACAAATGGGCAGGATTTTCCAGCCGCACTCGCCCCCAAACAGGAAAATCCCATCCGAGGTCAGTGGATCTTTGCATGCCACACCCCCCCACCCCCACCCCCACCCCCACCCCCACCACTATGATTCCAATGTTTGGTGGGATGGGAAAATTTTATAGAATCATAGAATCCCTACAGTGCAGAAGGAGACCATTCGTTCCATTGAGTTTGCACTGACCACAATCCCAGGCCCTATTCCCATAACCCCACATTTTTATCCTGCTAATACCCCTGACGCCAAGGAGAAATTTAGCATGGTTAATCCACCTAACCAGCACATCTTTGGACTGTGGGAAGAAACCGGAGCACTCGGAGGAAACGCACGCAGACATGGGGAGAATGCGCAAACTCCACACAGACAGCGACCCGAGGCTGGAATTGAACCCAGGTCCCTGGCACTGTGAGGCAGTAGTGCTAACCACTGAGCTACCATGCCACCCAGTACCTGATCTCCCTCTCATATCTAATAGATGTTCTTATATCTTCAGCATTTCCTCTTTTGGCTTTGCATTTACCTAAATCAAAACACAATTCGCCAATCCTTAGCTCAATTGTTAAGCCTCCCGGGATCCTTTGGGAGAACACCAGCATCCGCTGGAACGCTTTGCGGTCCTAAATTATCAGCAAACATCGATTCTGCAGGTTGATCCCCTCATCTCGTTAAGTTGTGCAGGCTGTGCAGAAAGTGAAGGCCTAAGATCTCAACCCTAGGGATCACCACTTGTCACTTCCCAACTCAGATAACATCCATTTCTAATTACACTGTTTGAAATGCTCAAGTCAATTTTGATCCACTTTGCCACTTTCTGTCTAATTCCGTGAGCCTCTCCTTCACTCTTTTCACCTGAAACGCTTTGAAAAAAATGTCTTTTCAAAGTCAAGATCTATAATATCTGCTGGATTGCCCCCAGCAAGTAGTTTAGCTACTCCTTTTTGCAAAAAAAAAGTCCAGTGGATGTGCAAGTCTTTCCATTGCAATGTCCTTGCTAATCTCTGATTTTATTATGTGCTCGATTGAAACAGCAGTCTACTTGGCTGCAGAGTCAAAAATAGTACAGCAGTATTCCTTTGTGAATACCAATGAGAGGAACTTATTAAAAAATCTCAGACAAACCCATCTTTCTCCAGTATGCCACCTCTCTTAACCTTTGGGGACTCTGCTTCCTTTTTAATTCTCTCTCAGTTACGAATATACAGAAAGAAATGTTTCATTCTGCCCAGCTGGAATATGTTTTTCCAATGTACGGCTTTCATTCCTAATTTTAATTTCGGTAGCTCTTTTTGTATCACTTCTGTTCCCTTGCAGTGTTTGACTGACGTTATTCTGAAATCATTTTAACAGCGTAGTATTGGAATACATACAAGTGATTTGTAATTCTCGCTCCCCCATCACCTTCACCCTGCCCCCCAATTATAACCCTACACTACCCTCCTCAAAAGGAAAAATGCAGCAAGCTGACCAACAGAGATCATCAATATCACCTTTTGCACCAGAGCCATAGAGTTGATTTGATGATTTGGGGCTTCCAGTGAATGCACAAATATTCGTACCGATCACTAAAATGAGAACTGACAGAATCACCTAATTGTCACAATGCAGAAGGAGGCCAGTCAGCCCATCATGTCTGCACTAGCTTTCCTGATGATCATTTTGCTAGGTGGCCATGTTCCTGCCCTCTCCCCAAAACACTACATATTCTTTCTTTTCACCTAACATTATTTTTTACAGTGGAGAAAGAGGCCATTCAGCCCATCAACCCGCACTGACAACAACAGTCCCACCCAATTCCCCCGTAAGTTCACATTACTTACTTTTCTAATCCCCCTGAGAGTGAGGAGCAATTCAGCATGGCCAAATTATATTAGGGAAAGCAATGGCCCAGAGGTAACGTCACTAGATTATTAATCCAGAAACTCACCCAGGTCTGGGGACCTGGGTTCGAATCCCACCACAGCAGCTGATGGAATTTGAATTCAGTAAAAAATATCTGGAATTAAGAATCTACTGCTGACCATGACCATTGTCGATTGTTGGGAAAAACCCATTTGGTTTACTAATGCCCTTCAGGGAAGGAAATCTGCCGTCCTTACCTGGTCTGACTACAATGTGACTCCAGAGCCAGAACAATGAACAAAGAACAACACAGCACCGGAGACAGGCCCTCTGGCCCTCCTAGCCTGCGCTGCTCATTGGTCCACCTAGACCATTCTTCTGTATCCCTCCATTCCCAGTCTGCTCATGTGACTATCCAGACAAATCTTAAACGATCCCAGCGTGTCCGCCTCCACCACCCTGCTTGGCAGTGCATTCCAGGCCCCCACCACCTTCTGTGTAAAGTACATCCCTCTGATATCTGAGTTAAACCTAGCCCCCCCCTCACCTTGAACCTGTGACCCCCTCGTGTTTGTCAGCTCCAACCTGGGAAAAAGCTTCCCACTGTTCAGCCTAAATGTGGTTGACTCTCAACTACCCTTGGGCAACAAGGAATGGGTGATAAATGTTGGCCAGCCTGAGATGCCCATGTCCCATGAATGAATAAAAAAAACACCTAACTGATCCACCAATCTAATTACCTTTTAAATGCCTTTATTGAACCTCCCTCTCCCACACTCCCAGGCAGTGCATTCCAGGCTTGAACAATGCACCATGTTCAAGCATTTTTCAAGTCCTTTTGTGTTCAAGTCCTTTTGGATAATTTTCTCATATCACTTTTGTCAATTGTTTTAAATCTATGCCCTCTTATTTTTGATCTTCTCATGGACAGGAACAGTTTCTCATGATTTTCTTCATGATTTTGAATAGAATTATAGAATCCTAGTGCTGAACGAGGCCATTTGGCCCATCGAGTCTGAGCCAATCACAATCCCACCCAGGCCCTATCCCCATAACGCCATGCATTTAACCTTCTAGTCCCCCTAGCACTTAGCATGGCCAATCCACATAACCAGCACATCTTTGGACTATGGGAGGAAACCAGAGCACCCGGAGGAGACCCAAGCAAGCACGGGGAGAACATGCAGACTCCACACAGACAATGACCTAAGCCACAAATTGAACCCAAGTACCTGGAGCTGTGAGGCAGCAGTGATAACCACTGTGTACCTTGCCGTTCTTAATACTTCCATCAGATTTCCTCCCAGCTTTCTCTTTTTCACAAAAAAACT
Source organism: Carcharhinus amblyrhynchos (assembly GCF_965287045.1). Lineage (NCBI taxonomy): Eukaryota > Metazoa > Chordata > Chondrichthyes > Carcharhiniformes > Carcharhinidae > Carcharhinus > Carcharhinus amblyrhynchos. The sequence continues at coordinate 161,823,858 of NC_137324.1, forward strand.
GGTCATAACTTCTCCAATCTACATTCATGATAAAAATCCTTATCCCTGGAACCATGCTCATGAATCTTTTCTGCACCATCTCCAATGCTTTTACATCTGTCTGAAAGTGTGACACATTAGGAGCACACGGATGCATTTTCATCCCCAGGCAAAGTTAAAGAAACCTACTTTGATTAAATTATCATGGGTTGATAATGACTGTTCAGTAAAAGACTTATCTTTAATGTTATATTAATGAATAATTAATAAATGAAAACGGGGTTTGCTGATTTTCAAGTTTGCTGACGGCACCACTGTAGTCGGTTTTCAAACAGTGATCAGATGGAATACAGGAAAAAGTTAGAGATTCTGGTGAAGTGACGCAACAATAATATTCTCTCTCAGTAAAATGAAAGAGGCTGTCATTGACTTCTAGGAAGAGTAGTGGAAGACATGCCCCTGTCCACATCAATGGTGATGAGGTGGAAAGGGCTGAGAGCTTCGCGTTTCTAGGTGAATTTTTGCAGATGCACCTTTGAAAGCCTCCTTTCACAGCTTGGTATGGCTCCTGCTCTGACCAAGATTACAAGAAACAACAAAAGGCTGCGAACGTTTCCCAGTCCATCATGCAAACCAGCTTCCCATCCATCGACTCTGTCTATACTCTCCACTGCTTCAGAAAAGCAACCAGCTTAATCAAGGACCCCATACACCCCAGACACTTCCACCTTCTTCCATATGGAAAAGGATACAAAAGTCTGAGATCACGTACCAATCGACTCAAGCACAGCTTCTTCCCTGCTGCCATCAGACTTTTGGATAGACCTACCATATATTGTGCTGACCTTCCTCTGCACCCTAGCTTTGACTGTAACACTACATCCTGCACCATCTCCATTTCTTCTTCCCTATGTACTCTATGAACGGTATGTATTGTCTGTATAGCATGCAAGAAACAATACTTTAGACTGTATCTCAATACATGTGGCAATGATAAATCAAATAAAATCAAATCAGGTTGGCATGATGGCACAGTGGTTAGCACTGCTACCTCATAGCATCTGGGTTCATTTCTGGCCTTGGGTGACTGTCTGTGTGCAGTTCGTTCATTATCCCTGTGTCTTCGTAGGTTTCCTCCAAGTGCTCCAGTTTCCTCCCACAGTCCTGGTATATGCCGGTTAGGTGAATTGGCCAAGGTAACTTGTCGCTTAATGTCCCAAGATGTGTATGTTTGGAGGATTAGTGGGGTAAATATGTGGGGTTATGGGGATAGAGCCTGGGTAAAAAGCTTTGTCGGAGAGTTGGTGCAGACACGATGGGACGATTGGCCTCCTTCTACACTGTAGGAATTCTAAGTTTCCGTATGCCAAAGCAAATATAGGGCTAAACTCTGAAGGGACTGCAAACCTAAAGAGATCACATGCCAGAGGCAGAACGATAGCCTTCTGTTCTCATGCTATTGTAAAATTATCCTTTACAACAGCTAACCAAATCACTTCTAATGTCAAAATACTGATGACTCCAATGCTACCGTCTCCCCCAGAGGTCTTCTTCCTCTTGAGCATAACCTCACTTCCTTTTTCCCATGACTGAGATTCTACCTTTAGCCATCTAAGCTGCATACTACGAAATTCCATTCCCAAATCCCTGTAATCCTTTACCATCCTCCTTAAAATACACACCTTTGAGTCGGCCTTTGGAAACCCCGAGGAACGGTTTCTTCCCATTCATCCTTGTCTGATTATAACTCAGACTTTTTTTTCCATTTTAACAACATGTTATGTTCATTGTATATTTATTTGTTTCTGAAGTAATATTCATATAATTTGGACATTTTGGGTTGAATTATACAAAGGATGCTGCCATGAGGATAAAATGTGCTTACCAACAGCAGGAATATCCCAGCAATTTTACAAGCAGCAGCCTCTGAATTGGCTGCCTATTGGCCCACCATCCAACTGAGGACAAAGGGGAAGATCCAGATGATGCCAGCCCAATCAAAGGGCGAGCAGTTCTGAAGTCCCACAGCGCCATCGGGATAGATGGTCACTGCTGAGAAGTGCAGAAGACCTGGGATCCAAAATTAAAAACATAGGGTCCCGTGGCTGGGGAAAAGCCCTTCTGTGGAAATCATTGTGGGAGGGAATGCCTTACCTGCCTATGGAGCCTTTCTTCATCCCAAAGATTCTTCCATCTCGTCCCACCTTGAGCTGTTGGTGGGTGGATGCTGCCAGTTAGCTGGCTGTGAAGTGTGGGCTGCATTACTTCTTTCAGTTCTGACATTTGTAAAATGCTTCAACAGTGGAACTCTATCATACAAATCTCGCTTTCATTTTACCATTTCCACCACAACCACCTTTCAGCCTGCCAGGGCTGGTAAAACACTGGCCAATGATGATTTTGCTTTCATTATTTAATGTCTTGTGCTAAAACAGCTTACATTGAATGAGCAATCTTTTCAGCAATTAATTAAATATGTGGAGATTTGTATTAGAATTGCAATATTGTTCCTTTCAAACCTGGATTACCTGTAATGCAGATGTCAACAGCTTGCAATGTTCGAAGACAAACAAGATTACTGTTTGACATTATTAAAAATGTAGTTGAGAGAATAATTCATTTCAATAAATAACTGCAACGGTCACAAGTGAAATCATAGATTCAGACTTTCGTTCTCCTGTGTCCAACAATGATTGAGAAGGTTCACTGTCAATAGGGATATTTTCAGTGTTAATATTACTCCATTTCTGCTTTGCTAATTTGCCCCATGCTCTTGGTTACCTTTTAAATCTCAGCTAAAGTGTTCATAGAATCTCTACAGTGCAAAAGGAGGCCATTCAGCCCATCAGGACTGCACCAACAAGCTCACCCGGGTCTTATACTGTAACCCCACGTATTTACCCTGCTAACCCCCAAAACTAAGGCCAGAATTTTACTGCCTCATTTCTGGGGCAGGTGAGGCTTGAAGAATGGAAATCTCCATTGGCCTCAGGTGGGATTTTACAATCTTGCCTGTGCGAGGTTGTAAAATCTCGCCCTAAGGGACAATTTACCATGGCCAATCCATCCAACCGACACATATTTGGACTGTAGGAGGAAATGGGATCACCAGAAGGAAACCCATGCTGACGTGGAGAGAACATGCAAACTCCACCTGAGGCCGGAATTGAACCCAGTTCACTGGCGCTATGAGGCAGCAGTGCTAACCACTGTGCCATCCCCTTCTTTGCTGACACTCACGAGGCACACAAGAGCAACCCATGAGTGATCCCAGATTTATGAGTGCCTGCATAATACCTGTGTAAAGTATTATGATGACATTCAGGGAGGTAGCATTATAGGATCAAAATCTATGGCCACACTCACTGGTGTTCTTGCATTGGCTTTCGATAAACATTACTCTTTGTACCGGTTACCAGGAAGAAAAGTGAAATTGACATTGTATGCATTCTTTGTGAAGAATCAATGTCAGATTTTATTTTTCAGGATTGATTTTCAGAAGAATTAAGGGCAGAGTGTCTTGAAAACTACCCAGCTATCAATTTTCAAGTCTAAATACATCATTAACTACTGGAGATACCAAAGCACATCAAATACCATATGATCACAGAAGCCATTATTTTCAGATTGCTAAATTGTTTGCATTTAACCATTTGGCTTACTAAGAAACAGGTGGAGGAGGCAGAGAAGCAGACTTCATAGCTACTTCCCAGAATATAGCAACTAAGGACAGATTTTCAACCGCCCTTTGAAATCTGATGCCTGCCGAGACAGTAGCTCAGTAGATAAATTCCAGCCAAACCCGTGTCAGGAATTGCAGAATACGATGGAAGGGCTGAATCCTCCTGGTCAGGAATGAGGGCAGGCAATGGTCAAAAATGGGCAGCCAGTTTCACCAGCATAGGAAGCCCACAAGGTCCGGCCCGATCCATTAACAATGCCAATGAACATTGTCGAGGGGTTCACTAAGAGCTTGCTGATGGACATTGTGGTGATGTGGCCTCTTTAAGGGGGCGGAAGTTCGTGGATCATGGGAACTTATTGGGGTTGATCAGGAAAAAGCGAGTGAATCGGCACCTATCGGGTGTTAGGGCACAGGTCCTGGTAGAAGGGGACCTTTAGTGTAGCCCGAGAACTTGTAGAACTAGATCTGTACCTGTGTTGATTCATTTGTATATAGTGTTATCCTTCCTTCAATAAATCACTATTGTGCTTCAAGGCTTCCTTATCGTGAAAGCTTGCGCTACAACAGGCGTGTTGCGGTCTTCATGGAGCTGTACCAGCTGCACACACTGTTTGGGGCAAACCAACTGAATGGAGGAGGAAACTTAGAGAGGAGCCAGTCATAGCCACCCAAGTGAATTAGATGGGTCTCATGGAGGGATAGATGGTGCAAAGTGGTCTTAACCATTGGCATACAAGTGACGTCGGCTCATTGCAGGCAGCAGGAGGAAGGGGCAGTTAGATTCAGGCAACGTGAGGGTCACAGGGGTATAAGAGGAGTGAGCAAGGCTACCAATCTGCCAAATTGGCAGAGGGCAACTGAGCAGAAGGAAGCTGGCAATGGGGGATGACTTTCAGATCATGGTGATAAGGAACAATATTCTCCACAGGGAGGACAGAGGAGAGGCACTAGGGTAGGAAGGACATGGAGGTCATAACCTCAATGCAGGATCTACTTCCGAAGATGAAACTACCTGGAGATGGCCAAGAATCAGTGTCACAGGTGACAGTGACTCTCTAGGCAATGGTCACAGATAGATATCGCTCTTTCATCATCACTGAAGATCTCACAGCTGCCAGCGTTGGACTTCACTGCCATTGCTGTATGTCCCCAGCTGCAGTGTATTCCACCCATGTGGCCATCAAAGCACCCAGCGACCACCCACAGAAATTCATCAACACAAAAGCCTTCCACTCTCAATATTCAGCTAGTTTGCAATCACTACAACAAGAGCCTCCTTCATGTGTCCGCTCGCTATCTTGGCAGCAGCCATGACTCTATCATCGTCTGAGAGTTCAGACTGTTGCAGATCTTCACTCTAATCCTCAAAGTCCATGGATGGAATCTCAGGGATAGGAAAGCTGCTGAACCCTCTACGGTAGCCTAGATAGAGGCACAAAGGTAATACAACTAGATCCACCTGTACATCAGGACTACCAACGAACAAGCCTTTGGGCTTCTGAAGAGACGGTTTGGGTGCCTGGACCAGATGGGTTGCACCCTTCAATACATACCTGCAAGGATCTCTCACACTGTGGTTGTCTATGACTCTGTCCATTAAATAGCCCTTTAGAGGGATGTAAATCTTGAGGCTGGAGAAAACCTGGAAGCGGACAATTCAATGGAAGGTGGATAAGGAAGAAGTAGAAGCGAAGGTGGGAGTGGCAGAACACTGATTTGTTGTAGCTATGCTATCCAGTGTGGCGAGCGAGGATCATGTCTGGATGTGATCAAGTCAGGGATCACCTGACTGAGGAAGAATGGTATGGTATGGAACTCAGTCTAAACTGCCTGTGCTCACACTTGCACTGAAGATTTAGCCTGGAACAGATAAACCCTTACCACCAGTGAATAACGAAACCTATCCAGAGGCTTCACCATCACTGCAAGAGCTGGTCCGTGTGACCCTCATGAGATTGGCCACTTGTGAAGGGTCAAATAATGTGGAATTAATGCAGAAATATTAAGTTAAAAGTTACTTTGGGTAAACTCACAGTAAAACATATTTTAACAGTGATCAAAATGAGCTTGCCAGCATGGTCAACTCTCCTCACAACCAAATGAATTCACCAGCAAGAAATACACACATGAAGAAAACAATATTCTACAGTTCTTACTATTGCACTATCAAGGAAGCATAAAATGCCACCCCAATAATTAAAACCACAATCAAATAAAAGAATACCAGGTCCCAAATCTTTGTGACTTGCTGGATATTGTAGCTTAACTGCACAGTGGCACAAAGTATGGCATGGTGGTACAGTGATCAGCACTGCTGTTTCACAGGGCCAGGGACCCAGGTTCAGTTCTTGGCTTGGGTCACTCTCTGTGTGGAGTCTGCTTGTTCTTTTCATCTTTGTGTTTCCTCCGGGTGCTCCGACTTCTACCCACATTCCGAACAATGTTCTGGTTAGATGCCATGCTAAATTCTCCCTCAGTGTATCTGAACAGGTGCCAGAGTTTGGTGACTAGGGGATTTTCACAGTAATTTCATTGCAATGTTAATGTAAACTGACTTGTGACACTGATAAATAAACGTAACACGATTGTTACCCAATGTCCAGTTTCCAGGAATAAATACAAAATAACAGAACCACAACTCTGAGCCACGCTGAAGATTCAGTCTGTGTCTGGATATGCATTCCTCCCAAGTTCAAAAGCAATAGTATGCATCCTCAGTCTTCTCGGCTGGTATACCTGCAGGAAGGTGATTGACCAGAAGCTGGATTTGAGGGTTGGGCACCTACAATCTTCTTCGAACACTGGATCCAACTTCTGTGGGCCACAATTCTCCTGCTGACTGTCAGGACCAAGACTGTTTAAGGAGAATGAATGGCCTCCTTATTCCCCTCCCCTGAGAAAAGGACCTCCCTCCTCCCCATTACAGCCTCCAGGAGCACCTTCAGGTTTGCTACAGGGCATTGTGTGACTGACCTGCCCTGGATTCTCGTGGGAGATTCTTGAACTCATAGTTTCTATGCTCTTTTGATTTGAAGTGACAACAGTAAAGAGGCTGTTTAAATTGGGCCTGCACTTGCATAGTCCCATCTCAATCCCACTCTCACAGTTATTATTTGGTCACCAACCCCCTGTCAGTCTTGGGACCAATGATTGCTTCCACAAGTGAGTGAGCTTTGAGATCTGGGAACCATCCTGATTTCTGTTTCTCACCCCCAGTATGAAAATCCTGCCCCCGCACTCATTGTCTCCCTTATTGTGAAGGTGAACACAGTAAGTTCTCTGCGGATGGGCTTTTCAGCTGCTATTATTGGTTGCACAGTCATCAATTCAGCCAGTGGTGTTACATTGTGTGCAGTCATTTGCAGAAGCCTTGCTGACAATTGTACAATTCTTGAAAACAGAAAAGGCACAAAGGCAAAGTTCGCTTCTGAATTTGAGTGGAAGTACTTGTATTAAGATGCTTGAATTCATCAGCTTTGTGTTTTGTATAATAAATGTAAGCGCCTTTTCCTAGTCTTACCTCTCAATGTATCAAGCAACAACTTGGATACTGTTCCACTAAATGCAGGACACTTTTATTAATACCACGAAGAAACCGTACATTACCACAATAGGGGTGTTCGGCTTGGTGATTAATCTACTGACAAGGCCTCTTCATCTTCGCAGTGACTGTCCAAACTGCTCTATCCACTGCAGCAAGGATGCCTTTGTGTGCTCTTTCTTTATACTGCTTTTTGGGCTTTGGCCTTGTGCCATATAAGGTAATCCCTGTTTTTGTGCCATTTAATTAGTTTTCAGTTACTTCAGTGTCTTTTCCCTTGTCTTTATACCCTGGGCCTCTCACAAAGCCATGCTTGAGGGAACAGAGCCAGCCTGACTCCATTTTGTTATCTCGTACATTGTTATCAATCCCCAGGCTGGGACAGACATCTTTATTACCTCTCACAAACGCAAAAAAAGGAGCTATTTTTCTCACAGTCCGAGGCCAGTTCTCCTGCACAGTTTAATTCATTTTGCAGATCTGACTAATTCTGATAAGGCTGTGCCTTGATTAAACGGAGCATCCTGCCTAGAGTCCTTAGGCCCCTCCGTGCAATTCTTCATGCATCTTCAGCCAGGGTATTGTTTCTCTTCGATGGCCCAGGTAACCACCAAGAGACATCTTATACACAGGGCTACCAAGCAACCAGTCACCAAATATAAAAATAAAGCAAGTTACTTGGTAAAAAAGTGATTAATACAGTAAAAGAAATTAAACAATGTATTAGCTCATATAAATGGATTCATGAATATGCATGTGAAGCATATTGCTGGAAATGAAATGCATGTAAATGCCTGTTATCCATCATTCTTTGATGATTATTGAGGAGAAGGAAGAATGAACACTATAAAGTGGGTTGTGGAGCCTGCATCTGAGACCTGTTTAGTGATATCTGCACTATTTTCTTTCGAGCATAATGTTAATGAATCATCTTGCATGGTTGCAGCATGTACCAAGTTGAAGATGCACTTCTAATTTCTCAAACAACACACGAGTGCTCTAAAGCATTCCATGGAGAGTGTGAAAGATAATAGTGGCAGAGTTCTGTTTCTACTGCCACATTGTCATTCAGTCTATCAGTGCTTGGATGTTCAAGAGATGAAACTGGATCTAGCGCTGGAGAAAGATCAACTGAAAACAGCTTCAAGTTGAAAATTGGATGCCTGTTGCAGCTAAAGAACTGAAGGTCAATTTACACACACATGCGCAGAAACACATGCATATTCACATACACATGCACACACGTGCATTCACATATACAGATGCATACAGAAATGCACTTACCCACATACATACACACAAACATTCCCCCCTACCAGTTACACAACATTTTAATAAACTATTGCACTTATCCAAGAAGCAGGTTCGTGTGCAAACGTAAATCAAGCAAAAGTAGTACGATTCACTCGTCAAATATCCACTTTTACTGGCTTTTCGTAGAAAACAAACACTTTGTCAAAATGCTGGAAGAAACAATTCTCAGCCTGGACTCTTATCTAGGGTGGTACAGTAGCACAGCAGTGGGGCAGCACAGTAGCACAGTGATCAGCACTGCTGTTTTGCAGCGCTAGGGGCCTAGGTTCGATTCCCAGCTTGGGTCACTATCTGTGTGGAGTTTGCACATCCCCCCTGTATCTGCATGGGGGTGCTCTGGTTTCCTCCCACATTCTAAAAGATGTGCTGGTTAGATGCATTGACCCGAACAAGCGCTGGACTATGTCAACTATGGGAATTTCATGGTAATTTCATTGCAATGTTAATGTAAGCCTTATTTGTGACTAATGAATAAACTTTATATTCATTGAGGTGAACACAAGATTGTCCAAAATATATTTTTCATTGCTCAAGAGTACAGTTAAACAGTAAATGCTGCTATCTTCCCTCATGTCTCTCACAAAAGCCAATGTGTGACAACAAAGTACGTATTTCTAGATTTAAGACTATTGGTGAAAGGGCAGCACAGTGGCACAGTGGTTAGCTTTGCTGCCTCACAGTGCCAGGGACCCGAGTTCATTTCCAGCCTCAGGCCACGGTCTGCACAGTCTCCCCATGTCTGCGTGGGTTTCCTCTAGGTACGCCTGTTGCTTCTCACACTCCAAAGATGTGCGGGTTAGGTTGATTGGCCATGCTAAATTGACCTAAGTGTCTGGGAGATTATTAGGGTAAATATGAGGGGTTTTGTAATAGGGCCTAGGTGAAATTGTGGTCGGTGCAGACTCAATGGGCCTCCTTCTGCACTGTAGGGATTCTAAGGAAATTCTTCGTGTTTGTGAAGAGGTTGCTGGTTTGGAATGGTCAATAGAATTTCCCCAGCAGTTGTGGCAGGACTAGTCGAGAAAATAGTGGGGAGATACATCAGAATAGCCCCTGAGGCATCCCCACAGACAGGGAGGTTCCCTTGGGGTGAGCTGGTTTAGCTGCCTACTCCACAAAGGCAGGTAACCAATCTAAATAATGAATCTTTAAGTCAGGCATGATGTTTCAACTTCAAAAGTAAGGACCGTGAAGAACATGGGAAAATGCTACCCAGAGTTACCCATGGCTGTCTTCAAAGTTAATCCCCCTATACTGTCTGCACGGACATTAGATGAGGTTCTCACTGCTCATCAAGAAGAGAGTAAGCAGCTTATACTTTACATTTAAAGGATAACAGTTAACTCCCATTTCTTCTCTGAGCCTAATCTTTATTCCCCATTGCACATGTACGTGCTATTTGAAATTTTGAAATCTATCGCAGTGAAACTAGAGGACACAACATCCCTTTCAACGTGGCTGCAGCTATACAAATTCAGCCAGCAGTATGTTACCTGCTGTAGCAGACTCCATCAACACTCTCTGGCAGCACAGTGGCACAGTGGTTAGCACTGCCAGCTCACAGCGCCAGGGACCTGGATTCAATTCCTGGCTTGGGTCACTGCCTGTGTGCAGTGTTTGCACATTCTCCTCATGTCCGGGTGGGTTTCCTCCAGGTGCTCCAGTTTCCTCCCATAGACCAAAGATGTGCAGGTTAAGCGGATTGGCCATACAAAATTGCCAGTTAGTATCAGAAGGAATAGCAGGGTAAATACATGGGGTTACAGGGATAGGGGCTGGGTGGGATTATGGTAGGTGCAGACTCAATGGGCCGAATAGCCTTCTTCTGCACTGTAGGGATTCTACGATTCTCTGCATGGACTATGACTTCAAAGCTGTTCTAATGGAATTTGTGCCTATATTTTCCGTCTCCTGCATCTTCAAGAATTTATTACAGAATGTCCTGTAAGTAAACACTCAAGACTATACGTCTATATTTCCCACAATGACATGGATTTATGGTCAATTCCACAATTGGTTCTTCCCCTTGCGTTGCTTTACCTACATGTACGTCTGTGCTTTCTCAAAGCAGATGAGGGAAATATTTCGGTAGGATCATCTAGATTCAAAATGTTGGCCTTGTCCTCGCTCCACAGATGCTTAAGACCTGCTGAGATTTTCCAGCATTTCCTGTTTCGGTTTAGATTCCAACATCTGCAGCATTTTGCCTTTATCTGGAGGAAACATTTGATCAAATTAGGACACTTCCACTTACATAACTTCTTTTTTATGCATCAAACAATAAGTGGGAGGCATTGCAAATAGGAACACATGGTGTTTGCCAGTGGGATGCTGCTTTTATGCATCATTTGAGCGAGAAATTGCATTTGCCAGTGTCAGTCATGAGTTCCTAGTTCTGATTTAACATCAGGAAAAGTGTATTATCCCACTGGCATCCATCATGTGTCTTTTTGACACTTTTAAGTCAGTCAATGTGACCTGTGTCCAAAACATTTACCACTAGCTGACTTTGAGGGCAAAGAAATGGAATAAAATCTACCAAGTTGACAGCAAAATACAATAGTAGTGGCCAGGTATCTAAAGGCATGCTGTAATTCATCTCAAAACAGGACAGGTAAATGGTTATATGATGTGAAGTAGGTCTCCTGTGGTGTTATGTGTTGTGCCCCATATGCCGTTCACGGTTCACCCGCTTCCCTCAACCAAGCTTCCTGTCGCCAATAGATTGAATTTAAAATCCTTTACTGCTCCTTCAAATCTTTCAATTTCCTTTCTCCATTCTAGCTCAGTAACCACCCTTCCCCCCCACCACCCCACCTCAACCTTGCTCTCCCTTGTCCTCAGTCGCCACCCACACACTGCTTCTGTACATCCTCCTTTTGCAGTTGAACTATTGGTTGCAGAGTGTTTCGTTTCCTCAGCCCCGCTCCCTAAAACGCTGTCCAAATCAAATGTCTATCTTTACCTTTCAAAACTTGAAATTCAGTTCTGGTTATCCCTGTCACTGTCTGCCTTGGCTTGGCATCCATTTCTTTGAATAGTCTGTAAACAAGTCCTTCGGCCCAACTTGTCCATGCCACCCTTTCTTTTCTAAACCCTTAAGCTAGTCCCAATTGTCCACATTTGGCCCATATCCCTCTATACCCACTTTACCCATATAACTATCTCAACATTTTTCAAAAGATAAAATTGTACCCCCCTCCACTACTACCTCTGGCAGGTTGTTCCAGACACTCACCACCCTCAGTGTGAAAAAATTGCCTCTTTTGTATTTCTCTCCTCTCACCTTAAAACTATGGCCTTTCAGATTCCCCTACCTTTGGGAAAAGATATTGACTAACTAGCTGATCTGTGTCCCTCATTATTTTACAGCCTCTATGAGTTCACCTCTCAGCCTCCTATGCTCCAGGGAAAAAAGTCCCAGTCTATCCAGCCTCTCCTTATAACTCAAACAATCAAGTCTCAAACAGTCAAATCTTTTCTACACTCTTTCCAGTTTAATAATATCCTTTCTGTAATACAGTGACCAAAACTGTACACAGTATTCCAAATGTACCCTTACCAGTGTCTTGTACAACTTCAATAAGACATCGCAACTGTTGTTCAAGTTACCTATTATATTTAGTGATTAAGTGCTCCTTGCTTTTTCACATTAAGGATCGGTGGCAAGGCTCTCTCCTTGCTTCCTATGACCTTGTCTCACACCCCAGAAAGACAAAAAAACAAGGAAATAAGAATACTTGTCCAAACTGGTCTTGTATGCTTTAAAATGGAACACCAGTAAAGTGGGGAAGTAAGAATACTGGTCTGAACTGATCTTTCATGCTATAAAATGGAATAGCTGTAAATTGGGGAGATAAGCAGACAAATCTGAACTGGTCTGGTATACTTTAAAATGGAACACCAGTAAAACAGGAAAATGAGAATACTGGGCTGGTATACTTTAAAATGGAACACCAGTAAATTGGGGAAATAAGAATTCTGATGTGAACTGCTTTTAACTTCTAAATACAATTATTCTATTCCTCTCACTACCATTCTTCCTAGTTATAGAAGGTCCATGACATCTTTGGTAGCGTGGCCCCTTTGAGGGGTGAGCAATTGTGGATCATGTGGCCTGATGTGCCTATCACATTACAGCATGCAAACCTAGGCTAATTGTGACAGAGGACAGGGTTCCAGGAACAGGCTGTCCTTCAGTTGGAGCCTGGGAGTTGGAGAGTAAAGTTGCATTCATAATTCTGCTCATTGGAAAGGTACACTTGTCTTTGGCTTAATTACTCCCTACGTCACGCTCCAACAGCTCTGGAAAAAGAGCACGCTCGCTCAATAACAATTTTCAATCGATGGCGACCTGGTCAATGACTCATTTCTCAGAATCATAGAATCCCTACAGTGCAGAAGGAGACCATTCAGCCCATCAAGTCTGCAATAACTCCCTATCAGAGGAACAACATTTCTTCATCTAAACAAAACTCTTTAAAATGTTAAAATTTTCTATTAAATCTCCAAGTTAGCGAATATGCAGCCAGCATTGGAAGGTCTGGGCAAGGAACATGTCCACATGGCTTACCTCAAGGGGTGGCTTTCATTAAAGCCTTTCCCAACACAGCCTACAATCGAGTATACAACATTCTTATACTGTCATTAACACCATACAGACAAGAGTCTAATGTACAAATGCTGGAGGTCCTGGCTTCCCAGCCTAGAGCAGGGAAAGCACCATTAAGAAATGCTTATTTTCCTGAGGGAATCTGATGAAGATTATCCAGCCTTCTCTGTTCTCATTCTTGCAAAGTTACACAACATCCTCTTTAACCTCCCCCCTCCCCACCCCCATCTGCTATTGTTTCACACAACACCCACCTCAATATTCCTTTCCCCAGTTGCCAAGTGATCCTAGTTTATCACAGCTCCTTCTCCAGTATTTCTGCATTTCGCAATCGCTCGCAGTGCAGATTTCCCCAGCGGCCCCACACTCTAGCATTTCCCTTCTCAGTTCTCCCATAGTCTCTGTCCCAATGTTTCCATCGTGTTACAGCTTATTTTGAAACAATCATGAAAGAGAGCCAATGGTGAGGCGTGCCACTGAAAAACATGGAGATTCTACATGATTTCTAGGCTTCTATTGTAACATGTCTATCTGACAGGAAGCAAACATAGTGGGAGCATAATGGAGTGGAAGATTTAACTTCTCACAGCCTCAGTCTGACAAACTGCAATTTTAAATGGCAAGTGCGCTTTACACTTGGTCTCAGAAGCGAAACCTGAGTTCCTTTGCTCTGGGATTCCCCCTCAGTAGGGTTTATTTTTCTCTCCTTCCCCATCTATCCACTTACCTTGGTGCTGGGGCCTCTTCATGTGGGCCCCAATGGCTGCCACCTCTCCCAGCGCTGCCACACATGTAACCACACCCCCCCAACTGCCACCACACCCCCCACCCCACCACAGCCACACTAGCCTAATTCCAACATCTGTGCAGCTGCTGTCCATTTGGCTTTCTGGTCATTTCACTCAGAGAGTCCAGAGTGTCGACTGGTAGCAGTGTAGGTCTGTTAAATCTTGCCAAGCCTGCCTTCTGCCTGCATGTGGGTGAACTCACCGTACAGTCTGCAGAGTTCCCATCCAGGAATAAATAAGGAAACCAAGGCCGTAACATTGGAGGGAGGGGGTGGGAGTGGTGGTGGTGGTGAGGGTGGGGGGTGGGATGGCTTGCGAATGCCAGAAAAAATAGATTTCCCTGTACTATTGTAGAGTCAATCATTTTGCAGATGTAATTAAGATGCAAATTGTGTGGGGCTAAATAATGGAAAGCGTTTATCAGTAACATACTACATGTGGAAATGTATGTACAATGGACTGAATGAGATCCTGTAATAGATAAGTTCAGGCGCTACGCGGTGACATTAATAAATTTGTTAGCACAGTGCAAAGTGCAGGTTAATTGGAACTTTGAAGTTCAAGTCTTGATAACTCGTGACATTTATATATTCCAGCCAGGGTTTTCTCATTTCAGCTATCACCAGCCTGTGATTTTCATCATTGGAGTGAATAGGTGAAACATTGCAGGCAGCTGGGCAAACAACAGATCAGGAACCCTTAATCCCTTTCCTTCACCTTTCACACACATATATAATTATGTGCCCTCTGCGAATTTGCCCGTGAGACAGAATCATAGAATCCTTAAAGTGCAGAAGGCCATTCGGCCCATCGAGTCTGCACCGACCACAATTCCACCCAGACCCTATTCCAGCAAAATATTTACCCTGCTAATGCCCCTGACACGAGGAGCAGTTTAACATGACCAATCAACCTAACCCGAACATCTTTGGACCGTAGGAGCAAACTGGAGCATCCCAAGGAAACCCACACAGACATGGGGAAAATGTTGAAACTCCACACAGATGGTGACCCGAGGCCGGAATTGAACCCGAGTTCCTGGCACTGTGAGGCAGCGGTGCTAACCATTGTGCCACTGTGCCACCCTAAAGCCAGCCTTGGAAGAATTTCGAACTATTACCGGTTATGTGGTTACTTCAAGTGAGCTTTGAAACTCATTCGATCACAACCTTTAACTCTGAGATGTATGTTTTAAAGACCATTCCTTTGCATACAATAGGTTTTTTTAAAATATAAATGTCAATACACAGAAGAGAGTGAAAAAATGCAGTGCAGCTTGTCAAAGAGTAGTGTCAGATGCTGACAGTTCAAATAAAGTAGGAATGTCCTGATGATGCGCCAAACACAAGGCTGTATGCTGACCCAAGGGAAAACTGAAAGACTTGATGCTGTCTTGAGAATCCAGTTACAGGATGATATTAGCAGAGGCATTAATCAAGCCTGTCTAGCAAGAAAAGCGCCATGCTGTCGAAATAGTTGTGCTTAAAGACAGGCCTGAATTTTGCATGGAGGGTAGGGTTTGGGTGGGGGGTCGGGGGGGTGGGGGTGGGGCCAGGGGAGGCAGGTTGGCAGGGAGGTGATGGTGTTGTGTTTATAATTGCACAGTAGTGGTTTCCAGAGCCAACTGCCATGTGTAGATGCAGTTAAATAGCCAGGGTACCCTTTTAAAGAGGCGAGGTATAACTTCGAATATGGTGACCGAACACCCCTGGGAAAGGTTTGGCGCCCTTTGCTAGAGGGACAGTTTATTTTAGTGGAGATATCTTTTGAGAGATGTGGAACTTTCAAGTGGTTATTGGACAGGCACATGGAGCGCACCAGATTGATAGGGAATGGCATAGCTTGATCTTGGGTTCGGACATAGCTCGGCACAACATCGAGGGCCGAAGGGCCTGTATTGTGCTGTACTGTTCTATGTTCTACGTTCTATGGCAGGTGCTCTTTGAAATTGTTAAATGTAGACATGAATGGTCATTAGAAGGGCGTCATCTCATAGATACTGTCAAAGTTATCAACGGGCTGACAAAATGTCAAAGAACAGTTAGAATCCGTTGGAACTGCCAAAGCTCACTGGAACTGTCAAAGCTGTCAAGGGATTTAACTCTGCGGGGCTTTAAATTTTTAAATATTGCTGGCTATTTTACTCTAAGCCTGATAGAAATCATTTTGGGATTTGTGCTCCATGACTGATTTTACAATCTAACATGTTAGTCATGTCTCACTAACTTGATCAAGTTTTTCAAGGAAGTGACAAAGATGATTGATGAGGGTAATACAGTGGATGTTGTCTATATAGACTTTAATAAGGCATTTGACAAGCTCCTTCATGGCAGGCTGGTACAGAAGGTGAAGGTGCATGTTATCAGAGTTGAGCTGGCAAGGTAGATACAGATCTGGCTCGGTCATAGAAGACAGAGGGTAGCTGTAGAAGGGTGCATTTCTAAATGGAGGCCTGTGACAAGTGACGTTCCTCAGGGATCAGTGCTGGGACCTTTGCTGTTTGTAATATATTAATGATTTGGAGGAAAATGTAACTGGATTGCTTCGTAAGTTTGCAGACGACAGAAAGGTTGGTGGATTTGCAATGAGGACCATCAGAGGATACAATAGGATATAGATTGGTTGGAGCCTTGGGCGGAGAGATGGTAGATGGAGTTAAATGTGAGGGAATGCATTTTGGAAGGTCTAATACAGAAAGAAAACATACAGTAAATGACAGAATCCTTAAGAGTATTGATAGACAGAGGGATCTACAGGTACACAGGTCACTGAAAGTGACAACGCAGGTGGAAAATGTAGTCAATAAGGCACACGGCATGCTTGCCTTCGCTGGCTGGGGTATTGAGTTTAACAACTGGCAAGTCATGTTGACGCTTTATCGAACCTTAGTTAGGCCTCACTTGGAATATAATGTTCAGTTCTGGTCGCCAGACTGCCAGAAGGATTTGGAGGCTTTGAAGAGGATACAGAAAAGATTTATCAGGATGTAGGCTGGTATGGAGGGCATTAGCTATGAGGAGAGTTTGGAGAAGCTTGGTTTGTTCTCACTGGAATGATGGAGGTTGAACGGTGACCTGATAGAAGTCTACACGATTATGAGAGATTTGGACAGAATGGATAGTCCGAAGCTTTTTCCCAGGTTAAAAGAGTCAATTACTAGGGAGCATAGGTTTAAGGTGCAAGGTTTAAAGCAGATGTATCAGACAAGTTTTTTACACAGAGGGTGATGGGTACCTAGTTTTTACTGCTGGGGGAGGTAGTGGAAGCGGATACAATAGTAACTTTTAAGGGGGGTCTTGACAAATATATGAATAGGATGGGAAAAGAGGGATGTGGTCCCCGGAAGGGTAGGGAGTTTTAGTTCAGTTGGGCAGCATGGACGGTGCAGGCTTAGAGGGCCAAAGGGCCTGTGCTTTATCAATTTTCTTTGTTCTTCGTTTTTGTTCTATTATCACAGTGGAGTGACTGTTAAATGAGCAGTTTGATTGACAGCTCCAAGTGAATATAAAATAAAGATATTTGCTTTCATTTGGGATTAAGCATTTAATCAAAATATTTGCTTTAATGAGGGAAGCGATTAAGGACTTAAGTGAATTGTTTGTTTTCATGAGACATTAGTTGAGGGAATTTCAATGTATTGAATCATTTTGGTATCAATGTGACTTTTAAAAAAATAATAATATAATTAATAGACTCATCACATTATTTTATATCAGCCTGGTTCCTGAGATTTGCCCATAGTGGGTGCTAGGTGAGTTGCCATGGAGGGATTAAGAGCAAATTAAGGGGGGCAAAGGGTGGATGATTGGAGACATTGGTTGGCATGAGTTTGTACTAATTTGGAATAGGGGCACTTAGTGTCATGAGGATGGGTGTGGGTGTGGATTATCATAGGAGGCATGAGGGGCCTTGAAGTGGGTAGGGGGCATATGGTGACATATAAAGAACCATGGAGATGCATGGGAAGCATGAGTTGACATTGGTAGTATAAGGAGCCATGGGAAATGTGTAGGAGGGCATAGGTTTGTTCGAGGGTAAGAAGGCCATGGGGGTGTATGGGAGACATAAGCTGGCATGAGTTGGTCTGGTGAGCTGGCAGGGGGCTGAGGGGTGTATGGATGTTTTCGTCTTATTGTAAATCCTCAATCTATCACACAGCACTGGTATACCAAGGCAAGCTTCCAGCCAGCCCACCTCTACATCCAACAGACTCCACAAGCATTTTGTGGTAGTGGGCATGACCTCTAATCCCACCCACCTCCAGGCTTCTTATCCCCAAATCAAAATCCCGGAGCTGGGAAATGTCCCGACTCTGCACACTTCACCAGGGAGCAAAAATCTGGGACAAGCTCTCTCATTCCCACTCAGCTTCTTCCCAATGCTATCTCAACTGGACCAGCTACAAGGCAAGGTGGTTACGGAGATCTGGGGGTGTCACCCAGGGAGGGAAAGGGGTGGAGTTGGCATCTTAGGTGGATAGGTTTGGTGGGGTGGCGTCAGGACGGGAGGTTTGGAGGTCACCAGGCCAGAGATGAAGGATACCCCCAATCAGAGGGGACTTCTGATGGAGGCACATCCATAACCCCAGCCTCAACCATCAAACTTTATGCAACTTCATGTTCCCCTCCTCTGTCCCCAAATCTATCATCTACCCCCCAGCCTTGGTGCAACCTCAGATGAGACCTGCAAATTTCATTCTATTCTGGTTAAAGATCAGTAACTTTTTTGTGTTAAAAGTCAACAAAATTTGAAAGCCCAGCTATCACAAGGATAAATTCACAAGATTCACAGTTTTAAAACAAGCCAAAGATATTTTTACAGAGTCAAGTTACAAAGCAAACAGGGAATAAAATTGATCTTATACTCTCAGCTCCAGAATTGAGGTAAGCACGAATTAACAGGCAAACTATAGATGGACAAACTACACACTGAATGACAGACGCAACCAAGTCCGGCCCACTGAAATTTTTTAGCAACTCATCCAGACATTCATCATTCAGAAAGCACCAGAGGATTACGATCATTGTAAAGTAATACCTCTTCTTGATTACTTGTAATGTATTCTTCAAAATGTGAGACCCAAAACAAGACAACAGGTGAGATTTTCCAGCCCTTCCTGCCGGCAGGATCTCCCAGTCCTGCTGAAAGAGGCTCCTATGGGAGGTTCCCCAGCAGCAAGACTGACCAGCAACAGAAAATACTGAGGACATCGACGGCTCTGGAAGATCCCGCCAGTGACCAATGGCGATTTGCTTCTGATGTTGAAAAAGGAGGGGAGGGGATGGGGGGAGGGGGTGGTGGTGTTCTGGTTGTGAAATCCTGCTTTTCATGTTTCCTCCTCAATGGTGGCGTATGTTTATTGACACGCGTGAAGCTTACTTGCGAATTAACTGACTGAACATTCTGCACTAATATCATCCTGTATCATTGACATCAATAGGTTTGCTGAAGACTTCATTGAAATCCAGAGAAGCCAACTTTTATTACTATAGCCTTCAACCTCACAATGGCAGACTGACATGAATCTGTCCAGTTAAATTGTACATTTTTCTTGAACAAGTTTGTTAAGGGAGCAATTACTGCACTGAAATCTGGGACAAATATCCAGTAGAACCCACTCATCCCCAGAAACCCAAGGATTTCTCTTGTTTTAGGGATGGAGATCTCTGACATTAATTTTAGCCTCTCAGTTGTAACATTGAACCTTGCCCCATGGCGTGTCTCAATAAGCATGACTTGGCTTCGAAAAACTCACACTTTGCCAAATTTGCATGCTCCATATGTTCCTCCGATGTGTTACTTTAGGGCAACAGATCATCGATACAAACAACACAGTTATATAATCCAGCAATTACTTGCTTGGTCAACCTTTGAACGGTTGCTGGGGCAGCTAACAGAGGGCGTTAGGAGTTACGAGTGCAAAGATTTCTTTGGCCTGAGCTGTTTGTGGAACTTGCCGGTAACCTTTAAGCAAATCGATTTAACAATGTCTGAATTCCCAACTCCATTGATATAATCCTTCAGTTGGAGAATTGGATAAGAGTCAGGTTGTGTAACAACATTAGCCCTCCAGTAGTCAATACAGAACCTAGCAATCCGTCAGGTTTTGGCACTAGGGCAACTGGCAAATTCCTGTTTCTTTAACTTGGTTCACTAATGTCATTGTCCAGCATAAATTTAATATCCTCTCTAATTATTTGAGCCTATTTTCCAGAATTTAGCCGATAAGGATTTTGTTTGACAGGTGCAGAATTTCTTACATAAATATCATGTCGACTAAAGACTTTCAAGCTGATTTATCAATATATAATGACTCATATTTCATAAGTGTTGTGCTCGCAGGATTAATGCTCAGAGGCCACGGATGCTCAACAAACTAAGAAGATTTATTAAGCAGATGTCTCAGTGCAGGCTGTAAATTTACTCTGCACAGTTACCCATGCGGATGGTCGGGATGCCAGCAATAGTGACGTAATGCATTATCTCAAAGGGCTCAGTTCATCTTCAATGCTGCTGATAAGAAATCACCACAACATTTCCTCACCCTTTAAATTAAACACCCCCAACACATTTAAACAAATACAACATGAACAATCGATTAACATCAACAATCGTTAAGTCAGACGATTTGGAGTTTGTTATGGTTGCTGGTGAACCTCAGGCATCTGCTCCCTGGCACATGTTGCAATCTCTGGCATTTTCCAGCTACGATGAATGTTTTCGGTGGTTATTTTGACCGGTGTTGACCTTGTGACCCAGAAGTTGATTCCGTGCTTGATCTGAAGTTGAGATGCTGTTTTCCCCAATCGGTTCTGTTGGCATCAGATTTTCAGGGAGATTAAGGCCGGGACTCGGCAGAGTTGGATTCAGACTCGCTGCAGCGTTCTTGTTACTGCTGATTGCAACTGCTGAACCTGCAATTTCAGAGCTTTCGCTTCCGAGGACAGTCTCTTCTTCCCCTCGGACTCCTGGTTATATTGTTCTTGTAGTTCATCCCATTTTGAACCCACATTCGCACTGCTGAGCATGGCACACCCATGGCCTTTGCTGGAGTAAGGTGGATGTGGCATTCTGCTGGCATTGGAGGCTCTTTGACTTTGCTCCAGCTCATCTTCCAGCCTCTTTAGTCCTTATCCCATCTTGTTGTTCTTATGGAGGATGATTCAGGGTAATCATAGAAACCCTACAGTGCAGAAGTAGGCCATTTGGCCCATTGAGTCTGCACCGACAACAATCCCACCCTGCACCCCACACATTTACCCCACTAATCCCTCTAACCTACACATCCTGGGACACTATGGGCAACTTAGCATGGCTAATCAACCTAACCCGCACATCTTTGGATTGTGGGAGGAAACAGGAGCACCCAGAAGAAACCCACGCAGACACAGGGAGAACATGCAAACTCCACACGGACAGTGATCCAAGCCGGGAATTGAACCCAGGTCCCTGGAGCTGTGAAGCAACAGTGCTAATCACTGTGCCACCGTGCTGCCCCTGTTTCTTTGGCACCAACAGCTGACCTTCCAGGCTGCACAATGCTCAGCAAAAGTATATATAAGGAAGGACTGTAGAAAAAGAGATAATCGGCCATGGATATCTAAGGAAATATCAAATTGAAAAAAGATACATACAAAGTGGCAAAGATTAGTGGGGACTAGCGGATTGGGAAATCTTTACAGGTCAGCAGAAAGCCACAAAATAAGCTATAAAGAAAAGTAAGATGGGTGTAATCATTACCTAAAAGGCTACACAATTCACAATTTCCCTCAGGCCTACTCCCATGTCCAGCCTTAGTAATCTCTTTTCCACCTGATGTGACTTCCTTTTGAGATGAGATCCTTCTTGTGTTGACCAGGTGTCATGAAGGCTGCCTTGGAGAGCGCTTACCTGAAGATCAGAGGCCGAATGCCCGTGATCACTGAAGTCTTCGCCAACAGGAAGAGAACAGTCTCACCTGGTGATTGTTGAGCAGTTCTAGTGGCGTTTGCTACTGAATAAATCTGTTGTACTTTAAGCTGGTGTTGTGAGACTTCTTACTGTGTTTACCCCAGTCCAACACCGGTATCTCCACATCATTTCTAAAATTAGCTAGAGGTGGAAAATCTATTCTTAAATCATGGCTGAAAATTTCCTGTCTCACCTGCCAAGGGAATCGTTGAGGGTGAGACAGAAAATTCACTGGACAATTGAAAGGTCCGTTGAACTTTGGGGAGGGATCTTCCAGTTTTGAGGCGTACGTGGCCGGAGAATCTCATCCCATCTCTTTTTCATTATTATCTTTTTGTTTACTAGAAGTCTTTCTTCAGAACCCAAAGCCTCCTGAGATTAAGAATCATTTTTGTTATGCGCTTCCAAGTACGATGGAATCCATGAATATCATTTTGTGGGGTAGGTGCCCAATATTGCATGATACGTGCGATCTCAGTGTAATATGATCACTATTAAAAGACCAAGGTAGATAAATGGATTTATGAAACAGATCAGAACTAATGTAATTAAATGCTAGAACATGACAAGGGGCTGAATGGACTTCTTCCTGTGTTGCTAACATAGCTTAGAACTTAGAAGTCACCTGTTGAAGGATCAGCGCTCCAAAAACTCGTGATGCCAAATAAACCTGATGGACTTTAACCTGGTGTTGTGAGACTTCTTACTATAGCTTAGAACCATAGAAATTTACAAAATATCAGCAAGTTTTTCAATTAACTGTGTTCTGTGCTGTATTGTAGCATCATCTATCCTTCAGATCCAACTTAAGACTTCATTAGATGCATTGATAAGTTACACATTGACTGCAAGTGGTTAATAATATTATGCATACATAAATCCCTTTCCAATTTTAGTAATGACTTCTTCATATTCATCATGTGCAGATTCAAGATTTCAATATTCACAACCTATCACTTGTCTAATTAAATTCCATTTACCATCTCTTGGCCCAGAAAGTAATTACTCATGAGCTCTTTGAATACTGCCAAATCTCATTCAATACTTGTAACCTGGTCATATATATTGGTATCAGTGGCTCACTTAACAACATCAAGGAGTAAGTGGTTGCCCTCATATTGTTCATAGAAGCACTGAACTGCCCAGAAATCCAAAACAGACAGTGCAGGACTCCACCACTCAATCAATTGTCCCCAATCATTACTTGTTGTCATTCCAGTGTTCCCCAGCTAACAAAATTTGTTTTTCCCTGAGCCTTAATGTTATCCCTTCCCAAAAGAATTATCTATTGAATTTATCTAGTAACATCTTAAAAGAGAAGCAAAAATGTACATTTTATGTAGTGGCATTAAAATAAAAGATCCAAGGATATTTTGCAGTGGGGTAATCAGATCTGAATAGATGCCATGCCATAGAAGGGGACTTTCAGAGGGATGACCAAGACTTTAATCACAGAGGTGTATTTTAAACATGATTGTAAAAGAAGAGATTATGTTTAAGTTTGAAAAGTTTACTCGTGTCACAAGTAGGCTTACATTCACAGTTGCTGTCAAAACCCCCTAGTCGCCACACTCCGGCGCCTGTTCGTGTACACTAAGGGAGAATTTAGCATGGCCAATGCACCTAACCAGCACATCTTTCAGTCTGTGCAAGGAAACCGGAATACCCGGATGAAATCCATGCAAGCACGGGGAGAATGTGCAGACTCTGCACAGACAGTGCCTCAAGCCGGGAATCGAACACAGGTCACTGGTGCTATGAGGCAGCAGTGTTAACCACTGTGCCACTCATTCGCCCATCTGGTGCTAGGTCGTGTGGCAGCAGGCAGGATCTTGGAGTGTTTCCCTGCTGCAAAGGCCAGAGGGAAACCGTGCTATATTTTTTGGCCCCAACTTCATTTCGGACCATGATGGGACAGGCCTGAAGGTATATGGGCTTCCATTCTATCATGCTGCCATACTGAAAAGTCTCCAACATTATTATTGCACTGTTGAAGAAAGAAGGTGGACCTCATGGGAATGAAGATAGATCTCTGGGAGCATTCTCAGGTTGGTGGATGGCTCTCTTCCATGACACTGAATCTGAATGGCCTACCTGCAGATGGTTCCCCGTATTCTGTGCTGTGGTGTTCTGGGGTCCAGGATTGTTGGCAGCCTCCATTCCAAAATCTGGAGGTTGCCCCAGACGTTGTCTCAACATCTGCATGCCACATTATTCCAAATGTGTTTAAGAACAGCGTGTTTACCCATTGATATCATGGAGAATCAGGTGTGGGTGGAAGATTCCGGTTGACCGGCATCCCAACAGTGGGATGCAAATGCATTTCACGCTGGACCTCAGCAGGTTCCACGATTCACCATGGCAGGCACCCACAGAGGGAAATTCACATGGGTGTGAAACCGATTTTTGCACTTCCACCAAATTCTGCCCAATGGCAGAGACGTGAAGCAGCTTAGGAAGGTAGAGCAGCACGGTGGCACAGTGGTTAGCACTGCTGCTTCACAGCGTCTGGGAACCCGGGTTCGATTCCAGCCTCGGACGACTGTCTATGTGGAGTTTGCACTTTCTCCCCGGGTGGAATTTTACCGGCATTTCCGCCCAAGGTTCGTACAATCCCACCCGAGGCCAACGGAGAATGCCGTACTCCCACCCCCGTCCGCCCCCATGGACATGTCACAAAATTCCTGCCCCTGCGTCTGCATGGGTTTTCTCCGGATGCTTCGGTTTTCTCCCACAGTCCAAAGATGCATGGGTTAGTTTGATTAGCCAGGCTAAATTGACCCTAGAGTCAGGGCGACCAGCAGTTTAGGTATATAGGGTTACAGGACCTCGGTGGGATTATGGTCAGTGCGGACTCGATGAGCCAAATGGCTTTCTTCTGCACTGTAGAGATTCTATGATTCTATGACTCTGAGGTATTTCTAGATCCAAGTGCCCAGAAAGATGAAGGCCCGTCTGCCAATGGTGGGCAAGAGGTGGGAAAGTATAAGTGGGCAGGGTCAGAGAAATACTTGCGAGAAGTAGTTATATAAATCTGGAAAATTGAGTATGCTAAGGGATTTAAACTCAAAGACAAAGATTTACATTTGCAGTGACCCCCAGTGTTAATGTAAAGCCAGGAATAGAACTTTTCCCAGTTCCTCCTAAAGTTAAGCATCAACATGTGTACTCACCTTGCCAGTGGGAGCCATCAACAGTGTCTTTAAGTACCATGAGCTTCACTCATCCCACATCTGTGTAGCAGTGACACCCAGTTGCAGCACGCATACTGCTAGTTGTGCTCAGTTGTGTTCTAAGTTGCATGTGCAAGGGGCTGAATGACTATTTTCAGCAGGCTGGACTACTTCATAATCACAATGGTGTGTCATGCACTTGTGACATTGACTGAGTACATGCATCTTGAACTCCTCATTGACCCTCTAACATCTATTTCATGCCTAAAAAATTATGGAATCAATATCTCTGCTAAAATGCTGGAAACATGAATAAGCTACCATCCCACAGCACCACATCAAATCCTGTGTGTCTCCTTATGGCATGTTCCTTCCTGGTATCTACTTGTGTGATGCATCATTGCATAGAATCAAAGAATCATTGCTGTGCAGAAGGAGGCTGTTTGGCCCATCAAGTCTGCACTGACTCTCCGAAAGAGTATTTTATCCAGGCCCAACACCAGAGGGCGGCATGGTGGCATAGTGGTTAGCACTGCTGCCTCACAGCGCAAAGGACCCGAGTACAATTCCCAGCTTGTGCCCCTCTCTGTGTGGAATTTGCACATTCACCCGGTGTCTGTGTGGGTTTCCTCCGGGTGCTCCAGTTTCCTCCCAAAGTCCAAAGTTGTGCAAGTTGGGTGCATTGGCCATGATAAATTGTCCATTCGTGTAACGGGGATTAGCAGGGTAAATATATGTGGTTACAGAGATGGGGCATGGGTGGGATCGTTGTTAGTATAAGTTCGATGGGCCAAATGGCCTCCTTCGGGATTCTATGAGTGTTTCTATGTGTACCCTGTCCTATCCCCAGAACCCTGCACATTTACCTTGGCTAATCCACCTAACCCACACACCTTTGGATACTAAGGGGCAATTTAGCATTGCCAATCCACATAACCTTCACATCTTTGGACTGTGGGAGGAAAGCAGAGCACACAGAGGAAACCCACGCAGAGATGGGGAGAATGTGTAAACTCCACACACAGTGACCTGAGGCCAGAATTGAACCCAGGTTCCTGGCGCTATGAGACAGCAGTGCCAACCACTGTGCCACCATGCTGCATTTGGTGGCTGGATCCAGAATTACCACAGTTTTTTTTGTGAAAGATTTGCGTACGAGGTTCTGTAATATATTATTTCTCTATATTGTTTACCCACCAAGTCCTGCCTGATAGCACAACTGGTTACATTTCCCAGTCAGTGAAACTGGAGTGTGGACATGTGGCAGACCTGGACTCTGTGTATCATTATTAGGCAGGTGCCGACTCATTTAAAATAAATGAATTCACGCCAGCCTAACAGCACACAAGGGCATGTCAAACACCCTGTGTAGTTATCCAAACTTTGCCAGTCAGAAAATATACCTGCAAATCTACACGATGTAGTTGACAAAATGTCTGTGTAGAAGAAGATATCTCTCAAGACCTAGAGCACAGAGAATAAGTCGATCAAAACCAGATGAAATCAATTTCTCTTTCATTGTTACACAGTCTAGTCCTGCCTCTCACATAAATTTCCAATGCAGTCCTCATACCACCAATCTGACTTTCTATAATCTGCGATGCAACATCATATTAATCTGTATGATCTTCAACAGAACTCCCAAAAAAAATCTGCCTCCAGATCCCAAGTTAGTTCTGATTTACTGCAGAATAAGTAGTTTATTGTTGCCTCTCTTGTCATCCCCTCCTTTTGGTTTGAGTCCACGATACATTGCATGTGTCTATCCAATTGAGAGTCTTTTAGCATTCCAAAATAGGAAGGCATGGTGACACAGTGGTTAGTACTACTACGTCACAGCGTCAGGGACCTGGGTTCAATTCCCGGCTTGGATCACTGCCTGTGCGGAGTCTGCACGTTCTCCCCATGTCTTTGTGAATTTCATCCAGGTGCTCCGGTTTCCTTCTACAGTCCAAAAATGTGCTGGTTAGATGCATTGGCCATATTGGTGCAGTCGCACTTGGAGTATTGCATACAGTTCTGCTTGCCGCATTATAGGTAGGATGTGGAAGCATTGGGAAGGGTACAGAGGAGATTTACCAGGATGTTGCCTGGTATAATGGGAAGGTCTTATGAGAAAAGGCTGAGGGACTTGAGGCTGTTTTCGTTAGAGAGAAGAAGGTTAAGAGGTGACTTAATAGAGGCATATATGATGATCAGAGGATTAGATAGGGTGGACAGTGTGAGCCTTTTGCCTTGGATGGAGATGGCTAGTACGAGGGGACATTGCTTTAAATTGAGGGGTGATAGATATAGGACAAAGGTCAGAGACTGGTTCTTTACTCAGAGAGTAGTAAGAGCGTGGAATGCCCTGCCTGCAACAGTAGTGGATTCACCAACATTAAGGGCATTTAAATGGTAATTGGATAAACATATGGATGATATTGGAATAGTGTAGGTTAGATGGGCTTTAGATTGGTTTCACAGGTCAACGCAACGTTGAGGGCCGAAGGGCCTGTACTGCGCTGTAATGTCCCATGTTCTATGTTCTAAATTCTCCCTCAGTGTACCTGACGAAGTTGGAGTGTTGGAGTGTGACAACTAGGGGATTTTCACAGTAACTTTGTTGCAGTTTTAATGTAAGCCTACTTGTGACACTAATGAATAAATAAAAATAGTCTATTATTGCCTCTCTTGTCATCTTCTCCTTTTTGTATGAGTCTACTATACCTCAACTGATGCACTATGAAATATTTATAAAGTGTTACAAATGTTGTTCCCTAAAATTCAGTGTATCATGAGGTAGACAAGGCTCATCAACACAGTAAATCACCTCTCCATTTACCAAAAGAGAAAATGTTGGAAAATCTCAGCAGATCTGGCAGCATCCATAAGGGGATAAAAGAGCTGATGCTACGAATCCATATGTCTCTTTGTCAAAGCTAAAAGGCATAGGAAGTGGAAATATTTATACTGCAGAGTGAATGAACGAAAAGGTGAGTCAAAACCAGGGGAAAGGCTACTAATGGCAGTCGATAGAGAGAATAAAAAGTGTGGATGGCCAAATGGCAGAGAAGCTGAAATCAGAGGGTCAACTGTGACAGATGAAGTTGTGGGGGGAGGGGGGAGATGGGTGGAAGAGAGGTAAAATTGAGAAAAAGGAGGAAAGGGGAAGGGGGAGGAAAGGTGGAGAAAATAGGGGAAAGAGTGGGGGGGGGAGTAGTTTAAAAAGGCAATAAAGAAATAAAAGGTAGAGAACAGTTAAAACTAAAATAAAGTGAAAATAAAAGGGTTGGGGTGGGGCAGAGCAAAATATCTGAAGTTGTTGAATTCGATGTTGAGAGCGGAAGGCTGTAACGTGCCGAGCCAGAAGATGAAGTGCTGTTCTTCCAGTTTTCATTGAGCTTCACTGGAACATTGCAGCAGGCCAAGGACAGACATGTGGGCATGGGAGCAGGATTGTGTGTTAAAATAGCAAGCAACCGGAAGGTCAGGGTCCTGATTGTGCACAGAGGGTGCTCAGCAAAGCGACTACCTCTCTTTTTATGCTGTTTTGAATCAGACACCCAGGTTTTTAATCTGTTCCAATTTTGTCCTGAGCCCAAACAGCCAAAGCAACTGGGAAACATTGATTTTTTTCTGGCCGCAGAGATTCATTCTGTACAAAAACAATGAAGCAACGTAAAAAAGACTTTTTAAAGATCTCTCCCCACACCTGCCCTGCCAAGAGAGGAGTTCACAGCTTTTGTCCAAGGGAAACATCCGCAGACTTCATTTTCACTGAATATTATTCCTGCTTCCCACCACGGAATTAACCTAAGACTTAGCCCCACTTTTACAAGTCAAATTACTTTCCTGCAGCTTCTCATTGAGTCCGCTGATTTAATATTGGACTGAAATCTCAATCTTTGTTCAGAAAAAAAAAACAAACATTTTCTTCAACACAAATCTGTTGGGATTTGCATTTTAATGCGCCGGTGAGAAAGACTGAGAGACGGTATTGAGAATTTGCAACCAGTAGCTATTCAAATCTGCCCCCACTGGCTGCATTCACTTTTAAACTTAACTCTTCACTGAGTCACTCAATAGCTGCTTAATATTGCAGGAAAATTCAATAACTGCTGAGTAACCTCCCACCATCAAGGCAGGCTTTAAATCTGGCCCCATGGCACTACAGCGCAGTAAGTTCACAAAGGCTTTTGTATATCTGGATGCCAACTGTCCTTTTGTACCAAATCAACAGTCAACCATTCACAAAGTTACTTGGCAAACAGGGCCAAATAAAATCAGACAGAGCCAAGTAACAAGGGGTAAAAGACATCCTGGTGTAAAACACATGGAACACATATGTTTTCCACACTCTACTCTTAAGAAAATAGCATTACCTCGACAAGTACGAACCATATTTAAAATAGAATGTAAATTTGCAGAATACTTCATTCAGCATTTGTTTATTTTTTTAACATCTGCCATATTTCATAGAACCCTACAGTGCAGAAAGAGGCCCTTCGGCCCATAAAGTCTGCACCAACTACAATCCCACCCAGGCCCTACCCCATATCCCTACATACTATTACCCACTCATCCTTCTAACCTAAGCATCTTTGGACACTAAGGAGCAATTTTAACATGGCCAATCAACCTAACCTGCACATATTTGGACTGTGGGAGGAAACCAAAGCACCCGGAGGAAACCCGCACAGACACGAGGAGAACGTGCAAACTCCACACAGACAGTGACCCGAGCCAGGAATCAAACCCAGGACCCTGGAGCTGTGAAGCAGCAGTGCTAACCATTGTGCTACTGTGCAAGTTTGATTTGCCCACATTAAACTTGTATGGTTAACATTGTAAAAGACTGTGGTCTAGTCAGTCCTGAGATGTAATCAGACTATGAGCCAGATTTTACCATTCGGAGGCTGAGTGCTGGATCCGGACGTAAAATGGATCCGAGCCCAGAATTCCTGCTCCAGCACGCACATACACTTTTTGCCGGCTCTGGTCCGGTCCACGTTGTGGGGCGGGGCTTAGCGCTGCCGGAACGATCGGAGCTCTGAGCTGCACAAGTGCAGTTCAAAAAAATCTGAAACAGTGTGCCCGGGTGCAAAAGACAAAAAAACAGCAGAGAGAGACGCAGAGGGGTGGGGGGTGGATGAGCTGCGATTTGACCCCCCCGGGAGGCAGGCCCCTCTCGGCAGAGCACACCCCCCCCGTCGCAATCCATCTGCCTTGGGAGGCAGCCCCTCTCCCACTGCGATCAAACCCCCCTGGGAGGCAGTCCCCCTGGGAGGCAGACCCCCCACCCCCACCCCCCCCCCCACCCCCGAAAGGCAGACCCTCCTCCCTGGTAAGGCAAGCCCCCCCTCACCAGAGCAAACCTCAACCTACCTCGATTGCTGCTGCCCCTGCACCATCCTTCTGACCTGCACTTGTTGATGTGGAGATGCCGGCGTTAGACTGGGGTAATCACAGTAAGAAGTCTCACAACACCAGTTTAAAGTCTCGTTGCAGAGCCTGCAGCACCTTCCTGGCCTTCCGCTAGCATCTGCCGGAGGAGGGGGGTGGGCTCAGATGGATCTCTGGTTGGTGAGGAGGGGGTTTGATAGAGATTCTCCCCAGTCTGAGGTAATGTTGGAGCTGTACAAAACTTTGGTTAGGCCATAGTTGGAGTACTGTGTGCAGTTCCGGTCACCTTACTATCGGAAGGATGTGATTGCACTGGAGATGGTGCAGAGGAAACTCACCAGGATGTTGCCTTTGTTGGAACATTTAAGCTATAAAGGAGACACTGGATAGGCTTGGGTTGTTTTCTTTCAATCAGAGAAGGCTGAGAGGGGGCATGTTTGAAACGTATAAGATTATGAGGGATGTGAACAGGATGGATAGAAAGCAGCTTCCCCTTAATTGAGGGGCCAATAACTAGGGGGCATAATTTGAAGGTGCGGGGCAAGAGATTTAGAGGAGATTGAGGATTTTTTTTTTCACTCAGAGGGTGCTGGGAGTCTGGAATGCACCACTGGGAGGCGGGAAACCTCACAAACTTTAAACCGTATGTGGATGAGCACTTATAATGGTGTAACATTCAAAGTTGAAATTCAAGTGGTGGAAAGTGAAATTAGTGTCGATTTGGTGTAGACTGTGGGTGGAACAGTGGCACAGTGGTTAGCATTGCTGCCTTACAGTGCTAGGGACCCGGGTTCAATTCCTGGCTTGGGTCGCTGTCTGCATGTTCTCCCCATGTCTGCATGGGTTTCCTCCGGGTGCTCTGGTTTCCCCCTATAGTCCAAAAGACATGCTGATTAGATGCATTGACCATGCTAAATTCTCCCTCAGTTACCCGAACAGGCGCTGGAGTGTAGCAACTTGGGGATTTTCTCAATAGCTTCACTGCAACTTTAATGTAATTCTACTTGTGACCAATAAGTAAATAAAGTTAAAGCTTTCTCTCTGTGGGCTGAAGGGCCTTGTGTATAACTCTATTTTTAAAATGTAGAGTAAAATCACCATGCAGGCAGAATAATACTGTTGATATTAAACAATGGCAATTACAGGACACTGAGAAGAAATACTCTTCAAAATTCACTGCACTGTTGGAAAAGAAAAAAAGTGGGTGAAAGGCAAGAGCATATGTAACAATTTTCCAGTGTCTAACCTGAACTTGCCATGCTTGATCTGGCAGATACAATTGTGCCCATGAACAGATGAAAAATAGGCAAAGTCAGTATCGCTCATGACAGGACCCGGTGTCATTGTAAATTCTCAGTGTTCAAACGGGTAAAAATGTAAAGCGAGATTATGTGCAAGGTGCTTTTCAAATATCATTGCAGGAGGTGACAGCGGTGGAGGGGGGTGGGGAGGGGGGAGAGGAAGACAAATTGTCAATTTGCAGCTGAATGACAATTGCAAATATTTGGGGAGCTTTAACACAGATACGTCCACAAGGGTGAGAACATAATCTGAAATGGTGTGCGTTTGCTTGCAAGTGGAAGGTTTGTTAATAGCTGAATTAGTCTTCAGCCATTGGACTTGTTACTTGCAGCATAAGCACGTGATTTAATTCTTGTTGGTGAATTGCTTAGCAACATATAATTGCAGTTTTCTTTCTCTTAATTGTTCATCTTATATAAAAAAATGTTTTAACTTGCCTGCTGAAGTATGTGTCGTGGTTCCCATCATTGCTTAAGGGTGGGCACTGCTTTCAGTTTATTGGCTCGGTAACACACTTAATGAGTTCGGAGAAAGCTATTTTAAATATAGATTTTCAAGTACTATGAATCGTTTGTCCAATATAATCATTAGTTATGGGAAAAAAGCTACAAAATATAATGTTTTCTTTCTTGGTTTTGTGGGAACAGGCTTTATCGTGGAAGTTTTGCCAGCTGTTTGCATTTTCTAAAGGATAATCCTGACGAGAGCTATTAGTTCCCAGGGTGAGATTTTCCAGCCCTTCCTGTCAACGGGGCCTTTCAGTCCCCGCCGAAGGCGACTCCTCTCACGGCGGTGGGGGTGGGCAAGCCATGCTATGAACGTTGGCGGGACTGGAAGATCCTGTTGGCAGCCAAAGGTCAGTTGCTTCCACTACTGGAAAAGACACCATGGGGCGGGGGAGGCTGGGGGTGGGGGGAGCGTGGTGAATGGAAAATGTTTTATTATTAGACTCCCACAGTCCAAAGATGTGCGGGTTAGGTTGATTGGCCATGCTAAAATTGCCCCTTAGTGTCCTGGGATGTGTAGGTTAGAGGGATTAGCGGGTAAATGTGTAGGGATAAGGGGATAGGGCCTGGGTGGGATTGTGGTCGGTGCAGACTCGATGGGCCGAAGGGCCTCTTTCTGCACTGTAGGGTTCTATGGTCTATTTCCAGCAAAGAGAGCGCCCAAAAAGGAGATTTCTGAGAGTCACTGAGGGAGAAATTAATTATGGACCATTGTTGGTCTCCAATCTTGTATGTCCTTGCTATAGAGGGAACAAAGATTTATTAGGCTGATTCCTGGGATGGCACGTCTGTCATATGAGGAGAGACTAAGTCGGTTAGGATTATATTCACAGCAGTTTAGATAAGTGTGAGGGGATCTCATAGAAACTTATAAAATTCTAACAGGATTAGACTGGATAGACCTAGAAAGAATGTTCCCCATGGTGGGGAAGTCCAGAACTAGGGGGTCATAGTTTCAGGAAAAGGGGAAAACATTTGAGGACTGAAGTGAGGAGAAATTTCTTCGCCCAGAGAGTGGTGAATATGTTTAATTCACTCCCATAGAAAGTAGTTGTGGCCAAAACATCGCTTGATTTCAAGGAGAAATTAGATAGTCTCGGGGCTAAAGAGACCAAGGGATATGGGGGAGGACGTGGGATAGGATATTAAATTTGATGATCAGCCATGACCAAAATGAATGGTGGAGTAGACTCGATGGGCCCAATGGCTACTCCTGCTTCTAGATCCCATCTTTCTATATCTACATGGAAAAATGCCATGTTACACAAAACCCACAGCAAATGGCCAAAGACTGCTGACAGAGACTTCTTACTGTGTTTACCCCAGTCCAACGCCGGCATCTCTACATCAGAGATATCTTTTACCAGGACTCCTGTCCAAAAGTATAGGTCACATCTGCTTGAACCTGGCAAAAGTCAATTTAATAAATAGTCAAAAGCAATCGATTGTTCTGCTAAACAGGAGAACAGTATCTGAAAGGTCATACCCTACAGAGAGCTCCAGCGCAAACCACAATACGGTTATAATTTTTGCTCTAGGAATTGCTCACGCCCAGACCATGAGAGACAGTCACTGCGGTGAAAACTAATGGCAGTGGAAGATGCTTATTGCTTAGGGAATACTTGAAGGTGGATACTGTATAAAAAAGTACCCTCATGAAATGATCCAGAACTTCCTGAACAGGAGAGCAGAAAGTAATGTCACCCGAAAAATATTTATAGTCATCCATTTTCTCATTTTTCTACATTAAAATAGATACCGTCAAGCACCACAAATTTTCATTAATTCTCAGATGCAAATGTTTCACTACAGTTTAAAACACTGTCACAAAAGATAAATCACTCCTTTAGAATCTTTCTTCCATTTAGCTTATTGATGAGAGGTATTTTCCATTGAATTATTGAGGTGGTTTTGTTACATAAAAATAAAGATTTGTATTTTATCTCTTTAATGACCTAGGGATGTCCATAGCATTGGAAAGGTAATCAGTCATTGTTGTAATGTAGGAAAAGCCGATCTGCACTGTTTTATTTGGTGATGTTGGTTTTAGGAGCAATATTGGCAACAGCACCAAGAAAAGCACTCCTGCTCTTCTTCCAATTAGTGCTACATTTTGTATTCGGCAGCATGGTGGCACAGTGGGTTAGCACTGTTGCCTCACACCACCAGGGACCTGGGTTCGATTCCCGGCCTGGGTCGCTGTCTATGTGGAGTTTGCACATTCTCCCTGTGTCTGCGGTGTTTCCTCCGGGTGCTCCGCTTTCCTCCCACAGTCCAAAGATGTGCAGGTTAGCTGGAATAGCCATGCCACATTGCCCCTTAGTGTCAGGGGGACTAGCTAGGGTAAATGCATGGGGTTATGGGGATAGGGGGCGGGTAGGATTGTGATCGGTGCAGGCTTGATGGGCCCAATTGCCTCTTTCTGCATTGTAGGATTCTATAATGCTATTCCCAGATAGAGCTTTGCTCTCCATCATCCCAAGATGTGTAGGTTAGAGGGAATAGCAGGTTAAATACTTGGGGTGATGGGGAACAAGTCTGGGTGGGATCTACCCTTCGTGTCAGGGGGATAATGTGGGGTTACAAGGAAAGGGCTTGTGTGGGATTGTTGTCGGTCCAGACTCAGTGGGCCGAATGGCCTCTTTCTGCACTGTAGGGATTCTATGGTTTGATGATCTCTTCCAGTAGATGCTACCTCTGATACTGTGATGCTCCCTCCGTACTGCACTGGAACATCAGTCTAAATTTTGTCCTCTGGAGTGGCACTTGAATCCATAACTTTTTGACTGAGAGGACAGTTTTTGCACAGTTTGTTTGAACCCAATTTGACTCTCTGTGAAATTAGCAGCAGCTCAAAGAGTTGATATCGTGTCAATTGTAGGCAATTTTAATGGGATTCATGTCCCAATGACCACAGCGTTAAAACAAACAAACAAACACAGATTCAAGCTCCACTTAAGCCATCCCATCAATTAATTAGGATAAATAAGTCAGACATTAGACAATACACTAATTAACATTCATGCAATTATAATGCAGGAGTTAACAAACATGTGCTGTTTCTGTGTAGGTGCAAATGCATAGTGTCAAGACTCAAATTGAAAGATAACACAAAGCATTTTATCATATTCTGATATGAATGATTGCCACACATGTATCAATATTATACCACATAATAATATTGTCGCTGGATTAGCAATCCAGAGATCAAGCGTAATGGATTCGGATCCCACCACAGCAGATGGTAGAATTTAAATTCAATAAAAACATCTGGAATTAAAAGTTAATGAAACCATTGCCGATTGCCAGGAAAACCCATCTAGTTCACTAATGTCCTTCAGGGAAGCCAGCCCCTTTAAGAGATGTACATTGGAAGGGTCGTGTGATCAGATTGCCCAATGAAAGTTTATTTATTAGTCACAAGTAAGCTTACATTCACACTGAAATGAAGTTACTGTGAAAATCCCCTAGTGACCACACTCCGGCGCCTGTTTGGGCACATTAGGGAGAATTTAGCATGGCCAATTCACCTAACCTGCACATCTTTTGGACTGGGGGGGGGATCCCCACCTAGACTCAGGGAGAACATGCAGACTCCACACAGATAGTGACCCAGTCCAGGGATTGAAACTGGGTTCTTGGCACAATGAGGCAGCAGTGCTGACAATTATGCAACTATGCTGCCACAGGGAATGGGGAAAGAGCGCAAGAATATCCGCGCAGAACACAGGCTTTTGCAACCAGAGTAGATCCTAGAACTGGAAGTGTTAACAAGGTGGAAGTTCTCTGTATATTTATCTGCTTGTAAACATGCCATTATAGTTCATGACACTAACTGGCGCTCATCAATCGCTTAATTGCTATAAAGCGAAACCTGCCTTCCTTAGCTGATCTGGCCTATATGTGACTTCAGGCCCACATCAATGTGGTTGCCTCTTAAATGTTGCAGTGGCCTAATAAGCCACTCAATTGTATTCAACCACTACCAATGGAGCATAAAGGAATGAAACTGGACGTACCACACGGCATTATGAAACACAGCATAAATATTGTTTCGGAAATGTGACCAATGCATAGCACTGTTTCCAAGCTTTTGCACTGAGTCCAACCTTCTGCACCAAATGCAACCTTTGTCAGTGGAATATTTAAAGTAACCAGGAAACTGGGAGCCCTGCGTGATGCATGAATCAATGATTAAAGAGGCAAATGTCTCCCTCTGTTCCAGAACTATCAACGCAAATCCAATCCTTTCGACCCGCAAAGTCCGTCCCTTCACTGGGTCAAAAGTCCTGAAACTCCCTTCCTAACAGCATTACGGATGTACCTACAGGTCAGGGATTGCAGCAGTTCGAGAAAACCTTCAACCTTCTCAAGGGCCATTAGGGATGAGCAATAATTGGAGACTTTGCCAACGACGCCAACATCACATAATGAACAGCAATAACTGATATGAGGCATACAAAAAGGGGGTTGGGGCAGTACACTGCTTGACCTTTTGCCAGATATTTAAGTGTGGCATTTCTCAGTCAACCGAAGTACATTCAATTGGATCTTGAAACATGATGGATGAAGAAGAGGTTTTCTGAACTCATCATTCTATCTATTTTAACTCAAGTGTAGTGGAGCCTGATCAAGGATTCCTATAGTGTAAGATGACAGCAACAAGGAGCAAATCTATTTGCACCATGCTGTATTCCATATCTCAATCTCAAGGCAATCCACCAACTTGGTTTCACTTCCCAAGTGACCTATTTCTATCACTTTTTTGTGGGTGATTCACAATTCGAAAAGTGTCGGTGAGTTTTCAATTATGCTGGATACCGCTTTAACAAAAAAGCACTTTAATTGTTGTAGCCAGTAGGGATGGGGGACATTCACCTCTTTAATCATTGGTTCATTGTGGAGCATCACCCAGGGCTTCTAATTTCCTGTGTTACCTTATACATTTAACCGACAAAGGCTGAAATCAGTGCAAAAGCTTGAAAACACTGCTACAGGTTGTTTTAGGTTTCCGGAACAATATTTATGCTGCGTTTCATAATTACCTATCTACAGTCAGCATAAATGACAGTCAACTTTCGAAAGCACGTACCAAAGCCTTCTAAAAATAAAATAAGTATATATTAATAACCTGCGGCTTGTCATCTCCTGTTTTGAACATGGCCTTATTTAATCAGGTGATGTTCGTTTAACGTAACCGAACAAATAGTAGCTAGTTGAGAAGCATTTAACAGATTTATTTACATTACCAAGCAAAGTAGTGCCACGATTACAATGCTTTCAGGCCATACATAATGCAAGATGTGCCATTTTGTTGGTTTTCTGGAATGATTAGACTTGTTAAGCATGCAAACAGCTTCACATTCAGACGTTACCAGGCGGTTTTCTATAATATCCATCACCTCTTTCTTCAGCCTGGTTCTGAGCAGTTGCGATCCACTAAAATATTGATACTCAGTGATGTTAATGGGACATCTATAAATCTCATAGTCAAATTGATATATCACAAAAGGCAGTGCAAATCTTGCCTCGTTAATGGGAAAGATATCAGAGCAACATGAAGGAAGTAGAAGTCATGACATCCTTGGGAATAATGACTATAGCGTGACTCGGTTTGACGTTATCTAGTGATCATAAATACTGAGGATCGGGAGCTAAATATATCATTTCAAACTAGTTGCCTTCAAAGTAATGAGGAAATAGATTAAATAAATTGATTGGAATGGTTATTCAGCATAGTTCCAAAAGAAGACAACTAAAATACCTTTAAAGGCATAAACTGGTGGAGGAAGATGAATATGTTCCAAGTGTCATTCCAAGTGACTAAACACATGCAAACTAAATGGATTAGCAAATGATTCAGAAGCAAAAGATTGCACCAACTGTCTCTACAAATTACTCTGTGAAAGTTGAAGGGGTTCACTGAGATATTAGAAAAGTGGTCGAAAGGGAAAAATATCACATCTGCAAAGGGCAAATTTAACAGGTCCTTTCAATATTATAAAAAGTAAGAGGGCAGCCAATAGAGATGAGCACAATATAGTTAATATTCGCAGTGATTATGTTCTCCTGGTTAACACAAGCGAAGATGTCAGGAACATGTCCTCCCTAAGTAGCAATAACCAAAGCAAAATTAATGACTTCTATAAAATGAAATGAAAGTTTTAAAACAGCCTAAAATGGCCCGAGGCAAATAAATCTGCAGAAATACATAGTATATTTCCCAGACCTCAAAGAAAGGATGAGGAGGATGTTTGTCAGACAGTGACAGTCATAATGGGCTGTATTTTACCAACCCTCTGGAGAGGGTTGAACAGAGAGGCCCCCGTAAAATGTTGATGGAGGGCATTGGGAAAGAGCCAATCACCTTTCTGCCACCACAATATATTTCCGGGGCAGAAAACTTATCTGATCAGCTGCCAGATGACTGGAAAAGGGTGGCCAATTAAATAATTCCCAATTAATAGTCATTTCCTGCTATGGCTGGATTTTATTGGTGTCAAAAGAAGCCACCGCTGTCTAGGGAAACCTCCCGTAAACTGAATTGGCCACCCAGCAGGCTCAGGAGTGGGTTCTCCTTTACATCCACTCCGTGGCCCATGGAAGCATGGCCCTCTGATCCTCTACTGTCAATGACCAGTCTCTAGTGATCCCATCACTGCCTCTGAAGGATACACCTCTCTCCAACCTGATATCTGTCACCCAACGCAATGTTGTGCCAATAAAACATGAAAATGAATCAAACTGTATGTATCAAAACTTTTATTTTGCTATTTTAAAATGGAGCTCTGCTAAACCAAAATAAAGGCTGCCACTGGTCACATGACTCACAGTTCTGGCCGTCTGTTCTGGAATATTCCAACACCGATTAAAGATCAAAAGAGTTCCACTCCCATTTCTTTTGGTACCTCACATCCCATTTTAAGGCCACATTAAAATCAACAAACCAGATGGATAGTAGACCACCTGACTCTTCTGGCTAGGATGAACACAAAGCCAGAGACATCAAAAAGTGTTAACAAGCACCATTCTGGTCCTAAAGGAAACAATGGGGAGCACAAATACTGCTCGCAATTAGTCCATTAATGGGCAATGTCACATGATCCCATCCATTTCTGAGTCATTTTAATATTACATTTCTAGCTTCACAGCTCAGAATGCTGATTGAATGCCAACTGGATAGAACTCCAGCAGCTCTTGACTGACCAAGCAGCCGGTCACCCTCTCTCAACCATCCGAAGCATGTTTGATTTTAATAGTCTGTAATCATCATCTGCCAGCAGTCTAAGCACAGAAATCCCATTGTGTTCCATCATCATTCAAAGATTAAAGATTAAAGTTTATTTATCACTGCAAATAAGACTTACATTAAGTCTGCAATTAAGTTACTGCGAAATTCCCCCAGTTGCCACAGGTCAGCATCTGTTTGTGTCAATGCACCTAACCAGCACGTCTTTCAGAATGTGGAAGGAAACTGGAGCACCCGGACGAAACCCATACAGACACAGAGAGAATGTGCAAATTCCACACAGACAGTGACCCAACCCAGGAATCAACCCTGGGTCTTTGGCGCTGTGAAGCAGCAGTGCTAACCACTGTGCTAATCAATTATTTCCATGTTGCTGTCTTCAATCGGGAACTCACATGGACTAACCTTACCGCAAAGGGAGCACCCTTTGGACTTTGAATTCTCAGACTTTGGAAATCAGGAGAAAGAGGATTCATTTCTGTGACTGTTTTACTGTTACCTTCCACAGTTGTAAATCTTCCTCTTTTTTCCACCTTCCTTCACTGTGTGAGTGCGTGTGTGAATGTATACTTGCACGTGTGTCCAACATGAGTTTGTGTCTGTGTATGCTGTATGTCAGTGTGTGTATGTGAGTACGTGTCTGTGTCAGAATGAAGGTGTGTGTGTGTGTGTGTGTGTGTGTGTGTGTGTGTGTGTGTGTGTGTGTGTGTGTGTGTGTGTGTGTGTGTGTGTGTTAGTGTGTGTGTGTGTGTGTGTGTTAGTGTGTGTCAGAATGAAGGTGTGTGTGTGTGTTTTAGTGTGTGTGTGTTTGTGTGTGAATGAATGAGTGTATGGTTGTCTCTGTGTATGTCTGCACCAACCACAATCCCACCCAGGCCCTATCCCCGTAGCCCTGTGTATTTACCCTGCTAGTCTCACTGATAATAAGGGGCAATTCAGCATGGCCAATCAACCAAACCTGCAGATTTAGAGTGTGGGAGGAAACTGGAGCACCCGGAAGTAACCCAGTCAGACACAGGGAGAATGTGCAAACTTCACACAGAAAGTGACCTAGACTGGGAATCAAACCCGGGTCCCCGGCACTGTGAGGCAGCAGTACTAACCGCTGTGCCGCCGTTTATTGGAAGAATTGATGCAGATGTTTCAGAGAGCTGTGCTAAGGTGATTGTTATTTTCTAATTTACATTCAAAACTTCATTCAAAATTCAGTGCAACCTGAGGAGATTACAGGTCACTCGAAAATAGAAAATAATTATTCTGAGAAGCTGTTGAAGGAATACATATTGATGAATTAGACAAATGCAATAATTGGACTGATATGTAAGTGGACAAAAATATGTTGCGTAACGACAAATAGAAAGCTCCAAACTTAAGAAGACACATAAACTGTGAAATGCCTTCAAATTGTTAGGAATGAAGATGCAATGAATCTTGAAGTTTTCACTGCTCCAATATTGAACAAGTTGGAAGTTTGTCCGAGATTAGTCTGGAATCAGAAATGGTGGCATATTTGGAATGCCAACCAGGAGGCCTGAGCTCAACCCAAGGTTGAGTTTTGGCATTCCTGTTAATAATGTAGGTGAGCTGCCCTGGGAGGGCCAATGCAGCAACAACAGACCTCGACAGAAGGTGTGGGGTCTGACAGTAGTGGAAAGGGATTAAAAGAGGAGGGCAATTGCAACTGTGAGATCGTGTTGGGTAAGAGGGGAGCTCACAAACCTATGAAAATACAAAATAGAACCATTCTGTTCCTCAAGCCTGCTCCGTCATTCAATAAGATCATGGCTTTGTGTTTCAAGTTCCTCCTTCCCATCTACCCCTGATAATCTTTGATTCCATTGCTTAATAAGAATCTATACCTTAAAATAGAATAAGGTATTTTATCTCAGCTTAAAATTATTCAATGACCCCCAAACACCACCGCCTTCTGAGATAGAATTTTACTGTCCCGCCCACCATAAGAATTGGAGTGGGCAAGAGGCAGACCATGGAAAGGTCTGTTGACCTCGGACAGGATTTTATGATTTTGGGTTGAGTAAGGCTGTAAAATCCCATCCAGAGAGTTCCAGAGTCGCACAACCCTCTGGGAGAAAAAATTCTCCTCAGCTCTGTTCTGAAACTGTGGCCCTAGTTCTGGACTCAACCACAAGAGGAAACATCCTTTCCATGCCCACCTTGTCAAGGCCATTCAGGATCTTACATGCTTCAGTCAAGTCGCACTTTGAAGAAAGCACAGTTTACACAACCTTTCCTCATCTGGCAGTCCGTTCATTCCAGCTGTCAGTAACCCACATCTGAACTGCCTCCAACGCAGTTCCATCTTTCTTTAAATAACAAGACTAAAACTGCACACAGAGCACTCCTGGCTCTCCTGTGTTAGGAGAAAGTTTGTTTCTGGCTGGCAACAAATTTTCCAGCTGAATCAATAGAAAAATAGTAGCACAGAGTTTCTCAAAAGAGTTCTATAACAAGCATTAAGCCTCACAATAGTACATAAAAGGGTTCTAATACCTTCTTCAGGTAATAGCCCTCTGGAAAACATTCATGGTCAGTATGGTAAAAGGAAAATGCTGTGGATGCTGGGATCTGAAACAAAAAGAAAATGCTGGAAAATCTCAAGCAGGTCTGACAGCATCTGTCGAGAGAAAATAGAATCACCCCAAAGGGTCATCCAGACACGAAACACTTACTCTATTCTTTCTCCAGAGATGCTGTTGGACCTGCTGAGATTTTCCAGCATTTTCTGTTTTTGGCTCAACGTCAGTACATCATGGATATTTTTCAGATACTCTAGATTATAATATGAAGCCCAGTAAAGTATTTTTTTTATTTATTAGCCACAAGCAGGCTTGCATTAACACTGCACTGAAGTTACTATGAAAATCCTCTTAGCGCCAAAGTTCGGCACCTGCTCAAATACACTGAGGGAGAATTTAGCACAGCCAATCCACCCAACCAGCACATTGTTGGACTGTGAGAAGAAACCAGAGCACCTGGAGGAAACCCATGCAGACATGGGGAGAATGTGTAAACTCCACACAGATAGTGACCCAAGCTGGGAATTGATCCCGGAGTCCCTGGCGCTGTGAGGGAGCAGTGCTAACCACTGTGCCACCGTGCCATCCCAAGTTGGTCACTTTTTTTCCAATTTTCTATCCGAATACAGAAATAACAAATGCATACCCAGCCAATTCAACATGGTGACCAACTAAGCCAAACAAATTCTAACTTATGAATTCAGACCTTCAGAGGAATCTTGCACTGTGACTGTATAGTACACTGCAGTCAGACCATTGCTGGAATCTTACCACCTCGCCCGCCTGAAGCTCATTAAGATCCCACCCGAGGCCAATGGAGAATGCTGTTCTTCGAGCCTCGCTCACCCCAATTCTGGGGCGGGCAAGAAATTCCAGCCCATAGCTTGAGCACTATGTTCAAGAGTGAACATGCAGGAGACATTTTAATGTCAGAAAGAGACCAATCAAAATATCAGAGCTCCGACTGGTGGGAAAAAGATTGATTGAAACATCACCGCTTCTGTAAAGTGTAGGTGAGAAGTTATGAGGCAGACACTAAATGAAGACAACTGATGGAAGTTTCCCAGCCCACCCGCCACAGGAATTGTAGCGGGCGGGGCGGGGGGAACGCTCTATCCAAAAGTCTGTTGACCTCAGATGGGAATTTCCATCCTAGGGGCAAACACAGTCAGTAGTGGTGGGGAATGGGAGCTATGTGTGTGGGGGGGTGCAGAGAGGGGATGGGGAGTGGAAGGTGGCTAATTTCACTGTGAGAGGTTGGCAGTTGCTATCATAAGTATGGACATGAACAATACAAAATGATAGCAAAAGTGAACTATTTTTCATGTAATAGAAATAATTGGATCTGATCAAAGTGCAGTCTCTTACCTACACTGAGCAAGATACGCAGGGTGGGTAGAAATGTCAATTACTAGAGGACATGAGATAAAAGGGGGAAAGTTTAAGACAGATGTGAGAGGTAAGTTTTTTACCAGGAGGGTGGCAAGTGCTGGAATGCACTGCCAGAAGAGGTGGTAGAATCGGATACAATAGCAACATTTAGGAGGCATCTTGACGGATACATGGATAGACAGGGATTAGAGAGATATGGACTGTGTAGAGGCAAAAGGTCTTTAGTTTAGAAAGGCATCATGTGTTGATGAAGGCTTGGCGGACCAAAGTTCCTGTGCTGCACTGTTCCTTTTTATTTTTGGTCTTCCAAGGAATTACAGAAATTAATTTGGAAATCAAATTCCTCATGAATATTACACCATGATCTTATTCTTCCTTATTTCCCCGCCCGAGCCCAGTCCCACCCATTGCATTGAGAACTCCACCATCGGCAGAGTAGGGCTGCAAGTCCTGAATCCACTCCTGCCAGCCAACAAATACCACGATAAACCACAGAGCGATTGCCGAATAATGTCGCGTCGTTAATGTAGGAATAGGTACATACTCTCATCACCTAGTGCCAGTCATTAAAAATATAAAATAAAATTAGCCAAATATTAAGCTAATTCTACATTTTAAATTAATTCTAATCAGAGTCATTTAAAATCTTTTATTTAGCTGGCATTATCTTTTT
This sequence comes from Carcharhinus amblyrhynchos, assembly GCF_965287045.1. NCBI lineage: Eukaryota > Metazoa > Chordata > Chondrichthyes > Carcharhiniformes > Carcharhinidae > Carcharhinus > Carcharhinus amblyrhynchos. The sequence continues at coordinate 161,867,944 of NC_137324.1, forward strand.
GCGCGATAAAAGATAAAAGTTGGCAGTTATAATTTCCTGGTTGGGACAATTCATTAAAACTGCATCTCATTTAATAGCCTATCAGAGAAACATAGAAAATAGCAGCAGGAGTCGATCACTTAGCTCTTCGAGTCAACTGTTCCATTCAATATGATCATGGCTGATTCTCTATCTCAAAGCCATACTCTACATTCTCTCCCATACACCTTAATGCCTTCAGAGTCTAGAAATCTATTCCATCATTAAACGTATTCGGTGACTTGGCTTCCAAAGCCTTTTGTAGTAGAGTGTTTCATGGTTCACGAACCTCTGATGAAGAAGTTTCTCCTCATCTCAGTCCTAACTGGCCTATCGCTTACCCTGAAGTGGCAACCCTCTTACTCTAGATTCCCCAGCCGGACAATGTCCTACAGCGAAGTGGCACAGTGGTTTGCACTGTTGTCTCACACCACCAGGGATCCATGTTCAATTCCTGGCTTGGGTCAATGTACATCATGCAACCGCTGGAATACTGAGTGTAGCTCTGAGCACTGCATTTCAGGAGCGATGTAAAGGCATTGAAGAGAAATGATTCACGAGAATGTTTTCTGGATGAAGAATTTGAATGACAGACTGGGAAGTTGGAACTACTTTCCTTGGTGTATTCTTTGGAGGAAAGAAGATTACAAGGGGATTTGATGGAAGTGTTCATGATCACGAGGGTGTGGGGCAGAGTAGATAGTGAGAAACTGTTTCCACTTGAGAAAGGATCGAGAACAAGAGGGCACAGATTAAAAGTAGTCTGCAAAAACAACATCCGGAGAAGTATTTTTATGCAGCGAGTAGCTAAAATCTGGAATGTATAGCCTGAGAGTGTAGTGGAGAACATAAGAACATAAGAACATAAGAACATAAGAAATAGGAGCAGGAGTAGGCCATCTAGCCCTTCGAGCCTGCCCCGCCATTCAATAAGATCATGGCTGATCTGTTGTGGCTCAGTTCCACTTTCCCGCCCTCTCCCCATAACCCTTAATCCCCTCTCTTATCAAGAACCCATCAACCCGCTTCTTAAAAATATTTAGCGAGGCAGCCTCCACCACTTCAACGGGCAGAGAATTCCAGAGATTCACCACCCTTTGAGTGAAGAAGTTCCTCCTCAACTCCGTTCTAAACCGCCTCCCCTTTATCTTGAGGCTGTGCCCCCTAGTCCTACTGTCTTTTTTGAGCGGGAAGAGTCTCTCCACCTCTATCCTATCCATCCCATTCATCATCTTATACGTCTCAATGAGATCTCCCCTCATTCTTCTAAACTCTAACGAGTACAAGCCTAGTTTATTCAGCCTCTCCTCATAGCTCAATCCCCTCAACTCCGGTATCAGCCTAGTAAACCTCCTCTGCACTCCCTCCAGGGCCAAAATATCCTTGCGCAGGTGCGGCGCCCAAAACTGATACAGTTAAGTCATTGAGAAGAGATTGAGACTTTTATCTGTAAAGGAAGAAAGTGCAGGATTATGGATGAAGTTGGTGGAATGGCCCCAAGTAAATTGCTCATTCACAGAGCTGGTGCAGACATGATGGGCTGAATGGTCTCCTTCTGAGCCATAAGCATTTTGTGGTTCCCCAGTAGGGGGGCGGGTGGGGGGGTGGGTGGTTCTCCATTGGTAGGACTGGAAAATCCGCCAGCAGGGGAACAGTCGGAAAACCCAGTCCTTCAAACGCAAGTGCTTGAGAACCACACCAATAGGTAACCTCAGGACAGCTGTGAGTAGAAATCTGCGTTGTCGATGGAAATGGCCAAATTTCTGTGTTTTTGGCCGCAACAACAAAAGAAATAGTAAAGTTCTATCATCATCTAGATCGACAACTATTACCAGGACTAATTTTGACATAGCATGGAAATTAAGGAAATCCTGACCACATGCTCATGCGATGGAATTCAAACTCAGGTTAGAATGCAAGTAGCTGCTGCCTGGATGATACGTGCTGCCAGTGTAAAACTGGGAAGTAAACCTCTCTCCCCTCCTGAATAGCACGTGGGAATTACAAGGTTGCTACTTTGGGCCAGTGGTGTATGCCCTAAGGCTGTGAAAGGCTCTATATAAATGCAGGTTCTTGCTTGCTTTAAACTTTAATCAGGCAGTCAGTTGTTAACAAGACGTGAACGTTTGCTTAATTGAAACCTGTGTACATTTGAGTTGTTTAAATTATAATCCAGGATGTCATTCAACAAGCCATTGGCAAAGGGCAATTCACCATCACCCACAGATAATTTTGTGTGTTAATTGAGGTATTCAATGACCCAGTGGAAAACATACTTTAAAGCATATTTTAGCATCTGTTTATCACCCAATCAACTATTTTTTTTCCCCTTGCTGTGTCTAATCAGAGCTATTGTGGATCTTTGCTTAGAAGTTGCTGCCGGCATGTTGTGGTTACGATGGCGGAATAATTAGCAAAGAAGAAGGAGAAAAGCTCTGCAGAATGTCACTGTACTCCACACAGTCGTACACTGCTTTTACTTTCCTCTGTTAAAATTGCAAACATTTTTCATCAATGGCTCTTAGATTTCTTTTTGCCTGTTTTGCAATTTTGCTGCGACACTATGTTTTAAAGCAGAGAAAAGCACCAAAACTTTGGTCATTCTATAGAATGCGTACAGTACAGAAGGAGGCCATTCGGCCCATTGAGTCTGCATGGTGGCACAGTGATTAACACTGCTGCCTCACAGTGCCAGGGACCTGGGCTTGATTCCCGGCTTAGGTCACTGTCTATGTGGAGTATGCACATTCTCCCCATGTCTGTGTGGGTTTCCTCCGGGTGTTCCTCCCACAGATGTGCAGGTTAGGTGGATTGGTCATGCTAAATTCTCCTTCAATGTACCCGAACAGGTGCTGAAGTGTGGCGACTACGGGATTTTCACAGTAATTTCATTGCAGTGTTAATGTAAGCCTTCTTGTGACACTAATAAGTAAACTTTACTTTTACTGTACCGACCACAATCCCACTGTAACTCACACATTTACCCTGTTAATCCTCCTGACACTCAGGTCAATTTAGTATGGTCAATCAACCGAAACCCGCACATCTTTGGTCCGTGGGAGGAAACCAGAGCACCCGGAGGAAATCCACACAGACACGGGGAGAATGTGCAAACTCCACACAAACAGTGACCTGAGGCTGGAATTGAACCTGGGTTCCTGGCACTCTGAGGTGGCAATGCTAACTACTGTGCCATCCCCACCATGCCACCCTTCCCTTCCACCCTTCATTTGTGGTTTATTAAAACTCTTATTGAGTGGAACAAGAAGCGGAGGTTTATTTTTGTGGCAAGCCAGAAAATATTGAAACCCTTCAACTGACTCCTTGTGATGGTGTGGGCTTTAACAAGTTAAGCTTAGAGTTTTATTTTGCCTCATTCTCGTCTTTCTATCAAACTGCCATCACTGCCAAGTCAGAAAGGAAGAAAATTAGGTGAGAAAATAGATAAAATGCTTTTATTTTTAACCCTTTGTCACAACATTGTGCCATCCTTCTCCGGGTAGGGTAGCATGGTGGCATATTACTCAGCACTGATGTCTCACAGGGCCAGGGACCTGTGTTCAATCCTGGCCTGAGGTGACTGTCTATGTGGGGTTTGCACATTGTTTGTGAGGTTTTCCTCCGGTTGCTCCTGTTTCCTCTCCCTCTCCAAAGATGTGCAGGTTAGGTGGACTGGCCGTGCTAAATTGCCCAAGATATGTAAATTAGGGAGATTAGCCATGGTGAACGTGTAGGATTATGGGGATAAAGCGGAGAGGAGGTGCCTGGGTGGGGTGCTCTTTCAGAGATTTGGTGCGGACTGGATGAGGTGAATGTCTCTTACAGCACTGTAGATATTTTGTGGTTCCAAGTGCTAAAATCATGTGGCTATTCCTCAAAAGGGGGCCCACTATAGCACTCTCATAGGCCTTTGGACCAGAAGACGCGTCCATTTGTCGAGAGAGCATTGACCACATATGCGGTGTCCCATTCCAAGTTAGTAAGTTCACCACATGGACTGTTTTCAGTCACCCCTCTTCCTATAATGGAGAGCTACCTCCACAATGGATAACTGCAAGGTCACCAGCTTTATGTGCCACCTCACCGTACATAAATATTGGTGCGGATTGGACCTTTGCAGGTTGCAATGTTAGAAATCAGAGAGGGTGACACAAAGGAAGACCATAAAATACATATTTGTTGATGCAAAAATGAAATTAAAGCCGAGGCAATGGCCTAATGGTATTATCGCTAGACTATTAGTTCAGAAACTCAGCTAATGTTCTGTGGATCGAGGTTCAAATCTCACCATGGTTAATGGTGGAATTTTGATTCACATTTAAAAAAAATCTGGAATTAAGAATCTACTGAAGACCATGAAATCATTGTCAATGGCGGAAAAACCCATCTGGTGCACTAATGTCTTACCTGGGCTGGCCTACAAGTAACTCCAGACCCACAGCAGTGTGGTTGGCTCTCAAATGTCCTCTCAAGGGCAACTAGGGATGGGCACTAAATGCTGGCCAGGCAGTGGTGCCCAAGTCCCACGAATGAATTAAAAAGCCTTTGTTTTTGAGCAGGCATCAGGTCACATCAAGTTCACAGAAATATATGATTAACAAGGGAAAAACAGACTTGTTATAGTGGAAACATACACAAAGCGTAATCAGAAAACATACATTTGTGCAATGTTGCCTGCGAATGCAAGATTGTTATTTGACAGCTGACATCAGCCGAACAAATGTTTCGTGTCACTTTACCTTTATAAGAGAGATTTTTGCAACTAGAACTTACAGCAATCAGGTGACCCTAAATCTTGGGAATAGAAAGCAGTAAAATAGTAGCTTGTTAGTACAATGATTTTGTAGTGAGTAGATGCAGAGTGCAAAATGGGATGTCCCAGGGGTCGGCAATGGGACAGCAAGTGAACAGAACTCAATCCGATGTGCTCAAATTTGCAGGTATCACGAAATTGACAAGGGGCATTGGAATTGAAGGAGATAACTCAGACATGTTAAAGTGAGCTGGGTGAAAGCGATAAGTGGCAAAAACAAAGCCAGAGGAAACTAAAATTTAAAGGGACTACACACAGGAAAGGAAATTTGACAATCCACATGCTTCAGAAATGACGATGAAACAGCCAAAGATAAAGACAAAAAAGACCTACCTATAAATCTCAGTGCACTTGAATCTCATGCTCAAGCACCGTAGAGTGGCAATCAACAGAGCCAATTAATACTTAAAAGAAGTAAAGTTTATGTATTAGTCACAAAGTACATCTTACATTAATAGTATAATGAAGTTGCTGTGAAATTCCTCAAGTTGCCACACTCCGGCGCCTGTCGGATCAACGCGCCTAACCAGCATATCTTTCAGATTATGGAAGGAAGCCAGAGCACCCGGAGAAAACCCACGCAGACACAGGTAGAATGTGCAAACTCCACACAGACAGTGACCCAAGCCGGGAATCAAACCCAGGTTCCTGGTACTATGAGGTCCCTGGCACTGTGCCACAGTGCTGCCCATGCAACAGAACTATGCAGCAATTCTAAGATGATTTGATTTGTTATTGTCACCTATATTAGTAAACGGTGAAAAGTATCGTTTCTTGTGCCATACAGGCAAAACACATTGTTCATAGAGTACATAAGGAAGAAGGAAATGAGAGAGTGCAGAATGTAACGTTACAGTCATAGCTAGGGTGCAGAGAAAGATCAACTTAATGCATGATATGTCCATTCAAAAGTCTGACGGCAGCAGGGAAGAAGCTCTTCTTACGTCAGATAGTACGTGACTTCAGACTTTTGTATCTTTTACCCGACAGAAGAAGGTGAAAAAGAGTATCCCCATCTGGGGTACGTGGGTTGTTGATTATGCTGGCCATTTTTCCGAGGCATCAGGAAGTATAGACGGAGTCAATGGATGGGAGGCCAGTTTGACTGGGCTACATTCACAAGCCTTGCAGTTTCTTGCAGTGTTGGTCTGAGCGGGAGACTTACCAAGCTGTGACACAACCAGAAAGGATGGTGACCACTGAATATTTAAACGGGCCCTTGCCGCACCAGAGTTTTAATGCGCTTAAATCAGGTAATCGCCTCATCGGGAATGTGGCTGAATGGGGTAAGTTAATTGAAGTCATGGCAATGTGTACTGATCCCTCAAGCTTGGGGATACTGTAAGCACCGAACTGTGGCTGCAAGGACATTAATTAGTCCCACGGAAGAAAAACATCTGTGAAAATGTTATCTTTTTAATTAAAGTTTGTGCAGGACAGTGGGACCAGGTTGGTACTTAGGGGATGGAGAATCAAAGCAGCAGAATCACATGATCAAACAGCAATTAACCAGATCTGGAGAAGAAAATGTGCTATAAGATAACGAAAATAAGGACGTGCGTTGATCTTGTTAATGAGTAATTCAGATTGTTGACTGAGTTATTGGTCAGATACAGATTTATTATTCATTTCCCTCATCGAATTATATTCTACTCTTGGTCTAATCAAATAATGTAAAGACATTTTAATTGTCACATAGCAGGGGTTAGAGAAAGATTTGAAAAATAATGAATTGTAATGAGAATTTAGATTTGAAGACTCAATCAACCCGAATATCATACTCAGAGCTGTAATTTATAAAGGAAGCTGATTATTAACACACAGCCTGGTGCCTCTAGATTAAAGGGTTAACACTAACATTAATATTTGCTATTGGCATGTGCATGTGGAGCTAATCATACTAAACTCACTCAGAGAACGATGAGGAAGAAGAACCCATTAGAGGAGCACTAGCATTGTTCTGATGTTTTGTGATCTTGTAGGTAGTTACTTTTGTAAATAAAAGTACGATTAAAGAAAGGTATTCAAGGATATGGGAGAAGTGCAGGAAAAAAGGATTACTTCACCTTTAGGGTGGCACGGTGGCACAGTGGTTAGCATTACTACTTCACAGCTCCAGGGACCAGAGTTTGATTTGCAGTTTGGATCACTGTCTGTGTGGAGTTTGTATGTTCTCCCCATGTCTGCATGGGTTCTATTTCATTTCTAGGAGGGATAGAATTGAAAAGTAGGGAAGCTATGCCAGACCACACTTAAGAGTACTGCATTTAGTTTTGATTATAAAAAGCCAAGAGGCACAGAAAAGAGTAAAGAGAGGAATTACAAGGATGATAACAAAATACACATAGGTATATACAGACGGCAAGGTGGCACAGTGGTTGGCACTACTGCTTCACAGCACTAGGGACCTAGGTTTAATCACAGCCTTGGGTGACTGTGTGGACTTTGCACATTCTCCTCACCTTCTTGTAGGTTTCCACTGGGTGCACCGGTTTGGTCCCAGAGTCCAAAGATGTGCAGGTTAGGTTGATTAGCCATGATAAATTGTCTCTTAGCGTCCCAAGAAGTGTAGATTAGGGGGAATTAGTGGGGTAAATACATGGAGTTACGGAATAGGGCCTTGATAAGACGCTGTCTTGGAGACTCAGTGCAGGCTCAAAGAGCTGACTGGCCAACTTTGCACTGTAGGGATTGCAGGATTGTGTATGTGAGGAAAGGATTGATACGCTGGATCACTTTTCTCCTGTAAAAGAAAACTGAGAAGGGACCTGATGGAGCTCTTTAAAATTGTGAAATGTTGATAGAGTGGATAATGAAAGAACATTTCCTCTTCTGGAAGCCATCAATATAAGATAATCACCGAGAAATGCAATGGGGAATTCAGAAGAAACATTTTCACCAAAGAGCAGTGAGAATGTGGAATTTGTGATTGAAGTGAATAGCAGAGATGTGTTTAAGGGAAACTAGACACGCACATGAGGGAGCTGGGAACAGATGGTTTCAATGGTAAATTTAGATTAGAAAAGATGGAAGGCAGCTTGAGAAGTACATTAGGCAGCATGGACTAGTTAGGGAGATTAGAGAGAATTTCTGTGCCGTATATCCTATGTAATCCAAATATTGAGAGTCTAAAGATTGAGGGAGCGGAGGGCATACAATGATTCAACAGAGTTGTGAACAATGACACAGAGTATGGAAAAGTCCAGCTCCAAATTGTGTCACAGTTCATTGGGATCATACAGTTTAACCTGGAACAAGTGCTCACATCCATAAACACTGCAATGAGGTCTACAATTATGGAGTCTGTACTTTCAGTTCTGACAAATTCACTGGGAACTCAAACCGATGCCGTCACAGGTTTAATTTGGCATCTTGGTAAGATATCTTGATATTTTGTCGATGTTTGTAATGCTGCAAGGCCTATCTTTGTTTCTCTTTAATTCATCTTACCTTTCAAGGGAGAATGGGTTTGAGAAACATTTTTTTATTCATTTGTGGGACATGGATGTCGCTGACTGGCCAGCTTTTATTGCCCATTCCTATTTCCTCTTGAGAAGGTGGTGGTGAGCTGCCTTCTTGAATCGCTGTAGTCCATGTTCTGTGTGTTGACCCACAATGCTGTTAGGGAGGGAATTCTAGGATTTTGACCCAACGACTGTGAAGAAATGGTGACATATTCCCAAGTCAGAATGGTGAGTGGCTTGGAGGGGAACTTGGAAACTTGGTGATGTTCCCATGTATCTGCCACCCTTGTCCTTCTAGATGGAAGTGGTTGCGGGCTTGGAAAGTGATGTCTAAGGATCTTTGATCTGCACTTTAAGCAGAGAAAATGCTGGTCCTGTTGGACACTAAGTGAAATGGATGTGGTGGATTGTTCTGATTGAAGAGACAAAGCTCATGAGGATTTAAATCATTCTACAAGATTCAGCTAGCTCGACAGAAGAATCTCTAATTCATCCCTCACTGTAGAAATCAATTCTGGAATTCAGATTTGCTTGACTAGAATAGAAAAATGGAGGGTTCAAGTCTTCTGAAGCTGAGAATAGCTTTGGACTGCTTCCTGGAGAAAGGTGTGTTGAAGACGCTATTTAAACTTCAAAGTACAGTATAACTATAGAGGGAGATTTACAGTTATTTAACATTTATATGACAATTGTCTCTGTAAGTTGATACAGCAGTTGTCTACTGAATAGTATTTGTTTATTACAGTAATTGTCTTAATATTTGAAATCTTGAAATATGATCTTTCCAGTCCCTGGAGATTTAAATATTTTGTAAAGGTTATCATTCTGTATGTTGCTCTGAAGATATATTATATAGAATATTAATTTACAATGTCATTGGCTGAACCCTTCAGCTAAGCAAAGGACATTACCCTACATCAGCTACTATGTTACGTTGACAAAGGACGCTAGATGATTTATGGAGGTATGTGGAGCTCTGAGAGACAGCAGCTAGGATTAACCCAGATCGAAGCTAGAGAGAGAGATCATGTGACCCAGTTCTTCAGCGTAAAAACATAGAATCATAAAAATTTACAGCATCAAAGGAGGCCATTTGGCCCACTTTGTCTGCACTGGTTCCTGAAGGAGATACCAAGCTAGCCCCATTCCTCTAGCTCCATTCTCCAGCCCTATTCCTGTAGCCTTCTAAATTCATCACATTCAGATATGTATCCAGCTCTCTTTTGAAATCTACTATGGAATCTGCTTCCATCAGTCTCCCAGACAGCACATTCCAAATCATAACAACTCTCTGGAATTTGAACTAGCAGTCAGAGGAAGACTTCCACAAACAGCCTGACCCCCCTCTCTCTTTCTCTGAAGCCTCTCTCAACAAAACTGAGCTGTTTGCGATTTGAAAAAGAAAACACCAGAAGAACTCATGGCTGCAAACCAGAGTTCTTAAATGAGCATTTGAAATTAACACCACTGCCTCTGAGTTAAAAGAGAATCAACCAGCACAACTGCAGACCAACTGCTTGAGTGAGAAACCTAACTATGAGGATTGTCCTGTGAAAAGTGACCATTCAACTGTGAACAAGTGTCTAGATATCCATGAATATTTTTATTTTCTGACCTTAATTTTTACATGGCCAAGTTGAAGATCTAATACTGTGTAAAGGTTTTGGCATGCTCTGGCAGGGAGTGGGGCATTTGTCACTTTTTCAGCCGTGGGTACTTGGACATATTTGCAAATTTTAAACCTACTGTTAATAATTTCTGCATCTTTGCCTGAGTGAGATTTAGCAATAAAATTAACTCTGAACTTGTCAACTTAAGGCACCTGAGTGGTGTAATTCTTACACCAAGCTGCACACGGTCAAGTATAGAGATTGAATTGGCATTACCATCTTTTAAAATTCAAACTCTGTTATAACCAACCCTGGTGTGGAACAAAGAGAGTCAGTTCATCCCTCCTAACCTCGCCACAACAATAAGGTTTGTAACACTATTTCATTTGTGCTGAGGTGCTGGATCCCCAGATTTGAAGCAAAATTGGATGCCCGTTCTTCAGTTTGTGCACCCTCAATTGCTAGCTCAACTTCCTTTGGTTCTGTTTTTGACCTTTCCCACATTCTGTCTACCAGGACCACATGGAACTCATTTGCATACCAGCACCTAACACCTTGGTGCCATGAACAAGGAGGAACTTCCCCAGCCAGAGGATAGTGAATCTGTGGAATTCATTGCCACAGAAGGGTGTGGAGGCCAAGTCATTGAGTGTACTTAAGACAGCGATAGATAGGTTCTTGATTGGCAAGAGGATAAAAGGTTACAGGGAATAGGCAGGAGAATTGGATTGAGAAATATATCAGCCTTGATGGAATGGTGGAGTAGACTCAATGGGTTGAATGACCTTATTCTGCTCCTATATCTTATGATCTTGTGCACAAAACAGTAACTTCTTCTGCCGACTGTTCAAGATAGAAATGAAGAGTTTAAAAGTTCTGAAGAATTAGCCAAGCTTTGTTTAATGGTTGCTGACTTCTGGAGATGCCTTTTTCCTTATTTTGCGCCTAAGCACAGCACTTAGGCTTCACTGAGTCTCTCGTCTTGTTGTACCCAAAGAATTTTGGAACACACATTCCTTCTTCAATGGATTGGCTCAGGAACAGGTACATACCCTTGGGTACATATCTCTGCTGTTATTATTGGTGTGGAGCAAAAGCAGCAACGTTTGGAGAGTAAGGGAATCAGGCAGGATGACAGGACGGGCTCCCATTTACCAGAGAGCACAGGCCCTGCAAAGACACCCTGAGGGACTCTATATTGATTCTCCATAGCTGCCATTGGCCATTTCTGTGACTTTGTGAACAAAGCCCTGAAGATTGGCTCAGTTGCAAGCATTGCTCCATCTTTACCCATAAAGGTCACCACAGCCATTAATAGTTACAGTTTAGGTTCCCTTCAAGCAGCTGGAGGGGACAGTGACATTAACCATTGATCAGAAATGACTTGCGTAGGCCAGGTCACCGATACCCTGTGCAACAGAGCAACCCATTATGTTACCATTGGCATTATAGCCAGACAACAGAGAGAGTGGATGTGGAGATACCAGCGTTGGACTAGGGTGGACACAATAAGAAGTCTCACAACACCAGGTTAAAGTCACCTGATGAAGGAGCAGCACTCCGAAAGCCCGTGATTCCAAATAAACCTGTTGGACTTTAACCTGGTACTGTAAGACTTCTTACCGTGGCTTCCCCAAAGTACATAGTGTCATTGATAGTCACTTACCAATGTGAGCAGGAAACAATTTCATTCTATACTTGTGCAGATGGTTGGTGATGCCATTCAAAGGTTCCCTCATGTTAATGCCCAGTATAAAAGAAGTGGACATGACGCCTTCATCCGATATGTCCTTTGTCCTTCAGGGAAGGAAGAACCATGTAAATAGATGACCACAGGGTGACAAGCCACAGCTTCCCATTTCCACCGCACACCCCTCCCCCAAACTCATTGAAATGGCTGATGACTCCTCTTGAAAACCAGCGGAAGAGTAACATGCTGAGTCCCATGCAGCTACCTTTCTTCTCTCTCTCCACTGTGTTGTCTTGCCATCGACTACTCAGCAGTGCACTCTGAAGAGTCTCTCTGTAACAGCAAGTGCTGTAGGAATGATATAGATTGCTACAGTCACACTCTGGAGAGAGAACGAAACATTAAATTATTGAGGGCAATCACAAGCTGCCCGTAATGAAATGGATTTTCCCGTGCAACAGTTGCTCTTATTTCATTTTCAAATTTACAAAATTTTTACAGCAAATCCTTATGGCAAACCTACAATTATGTAGTGATTGCAATAGACCAGGTGCCTTTACAGCTGCACAAGATTTGCAACAAACGACACTTTGCAAAACAAGAGCTTAGCATGGGGGAGGGGGTCAATGGTTAGCACTACTGCCTCACAATGCCAGGGACCTGGGTTCGATTCCCAGCTTGGGTCAATGTCTGTTCTCCCTATGTCTGCCTGGGTTTCCTCTGGGTGCTCCAGTTTCCTCCCATACTCCAAAAATATATGATTTAGGTGGATTGCCATGGTAAATTGTCCACTAGTGTCAGGAGGAATAGCAAGGTCAATAAATGGGGGACAGGGATAGGGTTGATGGGATCATTGTCGGTGCAAGTAGCACTGTGGGGATTTTACGTGAGTGTCCTTCTTTTTGACTGACCTCCTGGTGATTCAGTGTGTAGTATGCTGCCATGTCATCTTCAATCACTGATTTGTGCTGAGTTAGGGGAGCCATGATTGAATACCAGTCAGGATTTTGCAATTAACTATGGGCGGGATTTCCCAACCCTGCTCACCAGAAATTCCTGCCCAAAGTCCACTGATGTTTTACTGGCCCATCAGGTTTTCCACCCCTCCCGTGACGATTTCCACGACAGGCGGGATTGGAAAATCCCTCTCCTATATTTGCGGTCCAATTTCTGGATGCTACCTGTGCAATAGAAGTTTACAAGTCACTCATCCATCTGTGAGTAAAAACAGCCACTTCTGTCACATTTAATTCATGCCTGGGGCGACATGGGGTAAAGTGGTCAGCACAACTGCCTCACAGCGTGAGGGACCTGGGTTCAATTCCCGGCTTGGGTCACTGTCTGTGTGGAGTTTGCATCCTCTCACCATGTCTGCGTGGGTTTCCTACGGTGTCCTTCCGCAGACCAAAAGATATGCAGGCTATGCTAAATTCTCCCTCAGTGTGTCCGAACAGGTGCCGGACTGTGGCAACTGGAGGATTTTCACAGTAGCTTAATTGCAGTCTTAATGTAAGCATACTTGTGACTAATAAATAAACTTTTACTTTATGATGTTGTCATGGGAGAGAATGAATGGTTGCATGCAATCCAGTGGATTTTCTTATCACTTACAGAGACTAGAAGGATCTGCAAAACTTCCCTTAAGTTCTGACTTTGATTTGGAGAGGGACACTAATTTCTTTAAACCAAACTCAATTAAGTAAAGAACAACATAGATTTTTTTTTCTCTCTATAGTGGCTGCTCTAACTTTTTAATGCATAAAAAATACAAGATAATTATGGAATACAATTCAGCCCTTCTTAATTAATCTATCAGGTGGGATATCGAAATCTCATTTTAGTGCCCAATTTTTATTAAAAATTCTCCTGGGTTTTCACCTTCATAACACTTGGAATGTAATTCCATTTGATACGTGGAGTTCCTCCCTCTGCTGAGGCTTGTTTCCCAGGGCACCATTTTCAGACTGATGAAGATGTTACTGGGGCTGCTATTGAGGAGGGCACAGCAGCAAAGAGGGCAGCGCGACTGGCGTAGGAGGTCTGACAGGGCACGGTTCTTCCTGAACAGAATGTCATACCTGACTATAACAGAGAAGCAGAGCACAAGGAATCTCTGCTCCAGCAGGCAGCTACTGACCTGTAACACTATTAGAGCAAGAACGGAGAGTCAAACATCGGGATGTACTCTGCTTCCGGCTGTTTCGGAAACTACGGCTTTCAGCTTCAGTATTCCTGGTCATTCCAGGTCACAACCCAGGGTAGCAGCAACATTAATACATTTGCTGTGCTGACGTCCATTGCAAGTGGTGTTCGACACCTTCTTTGCAAGCATCCCGTGGTAAATTCCTTTCTGGAAACAAGCTTCTGATCAGGAGCAAAGACTTTTTGAATTTTTCCATATTGTGAAATTTGCCGAAATACAGGACATAATCGATTCATTCGGCCTGCCTCCTTCCCTTCAGGAAACAGTTACACCAGGAAAGGAGTTCCACTGTCCGAATATATAGCTGTAGTGGAGCAAGTGGCAGAGGAAGATGAAGAATCGGATGCGGAAGCAGAGGATAAGGAAGATCAAGTCTGTGTAGGGTCTGCTAACTCTGTTGAACATCCATTAGACATCACTGTTGGCAGAGCAACAATTTCTCCAATGTATGACACAGTACTTATCTGAATGCCCTCACACACTACTATCGTAGAGCTAAGAAGGTATAAGACTAACAGTAATTCAATAATTAAGGATCTCAATGCACCTTTTACATTTTCCCTTTTGGATTAAACTAATCATTGGGTCAAATTGCCTCCTTCTGCACTGTCGATGATTCAATGCTGTGGAGCCTGGACAAGCGGTGGTGCTTACCCTAGTTCAACATTAAATTCATGGATCTCTGTTTGCTTCATATACCCACCACCCACACTTCCCCCTTCTCACCCTCCCCCTGCATCTCCTCCCCACATACACACTTCAGTCTCCATCCATGGGCTCTCTCAACTGAGTCTTTTGATCATTGGTCTTCTGTCTCTTAAGCCCTCAGTGCTAAATTTAGCAAAACATTGTGCAGAGGAAAATTAAATGGGGAAAGTGACACAGTACATAAATTAATCAGTCTTTTCCGACCTACAGCAGTCTAACGGCTGATTCTTAAATAGATCACTGGATGCCTTCAAAGAACAGGTGCATTTTTGAATTTTCGTTTGTTTCAATGGGGAATGAGCAAGAGTGGGAGGACTATTGTCTCCCCGGGAGTACTGCGGTCACTGTCCATGCCCAAGGGCACTCCTCCCTCCTGTTTACTTTCCTTCCCAAGGACATAGGAGCCAGATGTTTTTTTCAAAGGCCCAGGTTTTATGGAAATAAGGTCCAAGGTCACCTTTAAGCAACCTATCAGCTTACTGTCCGATGTGCTAACCATTGTGCCACCATGCTGTCCCTTATATGAAACAGCAAATCTTCCTAATCAATCGCAAAATTCACAAGTACAAGAAAAAAGTACCAATGTTTATTCTACTTCGCCAAACACAAAGCCATGCCTCTAATAATTTACAGCATTGGGAAAACTACTTTGGCTAATTGCAATAAAAAAATCTGACATTTCCCAGGCAGTAAATTCCAGTCTCTGTCTCTCAATATCTTGCCGTCTCCCCTCCTTGTTCTTTAATTAACTGCCCACAAAGTCATTATCTGCATTAATTGGAAGACCAGTATTTGCAAAATCCAAGTACCCAAAGTCAACATGTCGGAAGTCAATTTGAATGAGGATTTAATAAATCTCTAGCACTGAAAATTAAAGGTTTAGTGAATTAATGGCAAGAATTGTTAAATTCAAGTATTAAAAATAAGACTTCATTGAACAAAATCTCAGCAAGAAAAACTGTTTATTATATGTAGACAAAGAAGGTTTAGATTTAATATGGTTAGGCTTTAAATATGAGGCATAGATTTTGAAGTGAGGAGATTAATAAATCTAGACTGTAGTACCATAAGACCGTAAAACTTAGGAGTAGAAGTAGGCTATTTGGCCCATCAAGTTTGCTCCAGCACTCAGTGAGATTATGACTAATCTGGTATGATAATCCTCAATTCCACTTTCCCTCCTTATCACCATAACCCTTGATTCCCTTACTGATTAAAAATCTGTCTATCTCATCCTTGAACATACTTGACAACTGAGCCTCCACAGCCTGGGGTGGCACTGCTGCCTCATAGCGCCAGAGACCGGACTTCAATTCCTGGCCTAGGGTCACTGTCTGTGCGGAGTCTGTACATTCTCCCCATGTCTGCATGGTTTTCCTCCGGATGCTCTGGTTTCCTCCCACAGTCCAAAAACCATTCTGGTTAGGTGCACTGGCCATGCTAAATTCTCCCTCAACATATCGGAACAGGCAGCAGAATGTGGAGACTAGGAGTTTTTTGCAGTGACTTCATTAATGTAAGTCTACTTGTGACTAAAAAATGAACTTCATCATTTTTCTCTGGTAAAGAAATCCACAGATGCACTACTTTCTGAGAGAAGAAATTCCTCCTCTTTGCTATCTTAAATGAGTGACCCCTTACTCTGAGTTTGGGCTACCTGGTCCTAGACTATTCCCACAAGGTGAAACAATCTCTCAATATCTGTCCTGTCAAGCACCCTGAGAATCCTTTGGTTGGAATTGGAACAGGCAAGGGGCAAACTATGGAAAGGTTGAGTTTGGGCGGGATTTTACGGTTTCTGGATGAACCCAAGCTGTAAAAACCTACCCTATGTGTCTCAATAAGGTTACCTCTCATTCTTCTAAATTCTTATGAGTGTTGTCCCAACCTATTCAAACTCTTCTCTTAAGAAAATCCCTCCGTACATAGATCAATGTGGTAAATCTCCTCTGGACTGCCTCCATTGCCAGTATATATTTCCTTAGATAATGGGACTGGTCACAGTACTTCAGGTGTACCCTAACTAATGCTTTGTAAACTTTTAGCAAGACTCCTTATTTTTATGCTGCATTCCTTTTGAAATGAAGGCTAACATTCCATTTACTTTCCTTATTATCTGCTGAACTTGCATGCCAGATTTTTATGACTTACAGACAAAGGTACCCAAATTCCTCTGTGCTGCTGCTTTCTGCAATGTTTCTTCATTTAAATAATATTCAGCTCCTTTATTCTTTCTACCAAAGTGCATAACTCCACATTTTCCCACAGTATATTCTATCTGCGAAGATTTTGCCCAGTGATTTAACGGCTGGAATTTTACCATCATGCCCGCCCGGAATCAGGGTGGGTGAGGCTCGCAGAATGGAATTCTCCCTTGGCCTCGGGTGGGATTTTATGACCCTCATCCGGGTGAGGTCGTACAATACCAGCAAACCTGTTTAGATCCCTCTGTAGAAACCTTGGCCTGAAGTTTACCGTCCCACCACCCCCCCCCACGGAAATCAGAGCAGGCAAGGGCCAGACCATGGAAAGGGACACTGACCTCAGGCAGGATTTACAGCTGCAAGATGGGCGATAAAATCCCTCTCTTTGTGTCATTCTCAGTACATACCTTCCCACCTATCTTTGTGTCATCCACAAACTTGGCAGCGGTACATTCACTTGCTTCATCCAAGTCATTATAATACATCGTAAATAATAGTGGCCACGGCACTAATCCCTGTGGCCCTCCGTTAGTTACAGTTTGCCACCTGAAAATGCTCTTCTTACCCAACTCTCTGTCTTGTATCAGTTAGCCAATCCTCCATTCTGGCTAATATACTACCCCCAACATCATGGATTCTTGAATTATTAAGTAACGTTTTGTGCAGTCTTTATTGAACAATTTTTGGAAATCCAAGTTTATTACATCTACTGGCTCCCCTTTATCTGTCCTGTTCGTTACCATCTCAAAGAATTCTAATCAATCTGTCAGGCATGATTTCCCCTTTATGAAGCCATGCTGACTCTGTTTGATTATATTATACATTTCTATATGCATTCTTCATTGCAGTGTTAATATAAGCCTACTTGTGACCATTACATCCTTTATGATGGAGCCTAACATTTTTCCAATGACGCCACATAATCTATGGGTACAAATGTTATATTTGTTAAATTTAAAAATTTGTTAAATAGTAAATTTAGATCCCAATTTAAGAAAACAGACCAATAGGAACAGGAATAGGCCATTCAGTCTTTCTACCACTCAAGTAGATTGTGGCTGATTTTATAAAGTAATTGTACCTAGACTCCATCCTTCTGCCTTGATTCCATAGCTCATAATGCCCTCCCTGATAGAAAATCTATCGACAACAGTTAAAGGGATCTCATTCATTTTAGACTGGACACAATGCCCATCATGCAGGTATGTGCCAAATTCCCAAGGAGCTCCTATGACTGTTAGAGCTTGGGGTTCTCTCAGACCCTAGGCATCTTCGGAGGGGGAGTGATGGCTTGAAGGGTGGCTCCACAGGAATAAGGTGATGATGCCAGTGTGGAGGCCACAAACACCAGTGGAGATTTAGAGTCACAGAGGTTTGCAGCGTGGAAACAGGTCCTTAGGTCCAACTTGTCCATGCTGCCCTTTTTTTTTATAACCCCTAAACTAATTCCATTTGCCCGCGTTTGGCCCGTATCCCTCTATATCCATTTTACCCATGTAACTGTCTAAATGCTTTTTAAAAGACAAAAATTGTACCTGTCTCTACTACTACCTCTGGCAGCTTGTTCCAGGCACTTACTACAATGAAGCTCGCACTGCAACATGCATGCCGGTGGAGCGAACGATCAGACTGTTGACGATGTGATACTGGTTCCTGGATGGGGGGCGGTGGCGGGGTGGGGGGGGGAGGGGGGGTGGGGGGGGGGCGCGGGTGGTCTGGTGTTGGGTGGGGTGTCGGTGGTGGTGGTGGGGGCATCCTACAATATACGCCCCAGAGGGACTCTCGCATTATTGTGGTCTGCTGCACTCTCCAGGACACAGCACT